>NC_136126.1:10897569-11587093 GCF_965212315.1 Lampetra planeri
GCGTCGTTAAACCCGCCACCACCCGACACAGCCAATCTGGCTGTGACGGTCCCACCTGATGACGGAGACTTGTGTTGCCTCCGAAACGTCGTGATCTTTATTTTATTTATTTTTTATTAATTTTGATGTTTTACCTACGTGACTTTACCGAAAAAAACCTAAGAATATGAATCCTTGCAGTCACGAAAGCTTCAAATCTAGAATTAACAGCCAATAAGGTTTGTCACGTAAACAGAACATGCAAATTCGTATGTTGGAGAGCAAATGCAAAACATTTACAATCTGAGTACGACGTTTCGCCATTAATTACAACTACAGTAGCTTGAAGTGAAACGTCGTATAGCGCGTAATCACTGGCTAAACGGCGTACTCAGATTGTAAATGTGGATTTACTCTCCAACACACCGGTGTGCTGTACTAGTAGCGAATTAACATGTTCTGTTTATGTGACAAACCTTACTAATTGGTTGTGCCGGGTGGTGGCGGGTTTAACGACACATTTATATTTACACAATCTAACCACAAAAAAACTATATTATGGATATTGGTCGCACAAGTCTACGTGTTAAACCAAGTAATTGCAGATCTGCATCTTTACACACCTCAGGAGGTCGTTAACATGATTATTAATGAGGGGGGAGTTGCCCCATGTGGAGTGACGTCACCCGCTAATGGTTATTGGGGAGGGGTGCGGCATGTGGAGTGACGTCACCCCCTCATGGTTATTGTGGAGGGGTGCGGCATGTGCAACGACGTCACCCGCTCATGGTTATTAACAGAGGTGGGACAAAGTCATTGTTATGCAAGTCCAAGTCGAGTTGCAAGTCATCAAATTCATGACTCGAGTCTGACTCGAGTCCAAGTCACATGACTCGAGTCCACATCTCATAGGTGGGACAAAGTCATTGTTATGCAAGTCCAAGTCGAGTCGCAAGTCATCAAATTCATGACTCGAGTCTGACTCGAGTCCAAGTCACATGACTCGAGTCCACACCTCTGGTTATTAATGAGGGGAGAGGGGTGCGGCATGTGGAGTGCGCGACCTTCTTGTGCGTTAGTGTAAATTTACACGCGTGAAGGAGGGGGGGGGGCTCTTTTGCAGTGACGTCACGCATGGATGTCGCACTGTGCTGCGTAGATTTATTGTTTACCGTCACTTTCTGTAAAGAAACGTCATATTTGAAGGGACTTTGCGTAATAAATTATTTAATTCGGCTCGACCTTCCTCTGCGTTAGTGTAAAAATCCACCCACTCATTAATATTAATGAGGGGGGTGGGCCTCATGTGGAGTGACGTCACGCTGGGGGGTGGGCCTCATGTGGAGTGACGTCACGCGCGGGACGGACAGACATATCTGGGTGATTATAGTCGGTAATTACAAGTGGCTATCCAGGATCTCAGCCACGCTTGCTCAGCGTTAGCAAAGAGGAGTCTGAGGAAAGTTTACGTCAAATATCACGTGACATACTCATTTGCAAGAGCAGCACATAATGTGTATATGTCATAGTGCCGATTTCAAATTAGATAAAAAAAATGTCTTACTTTCAACTGGTTATCAAAATATAGTTTCCAGGAAATCCAGTCACATGATTAAACGAAGGACCTCTATAAAATTAACTGGACTGATTTGGCAAAATGACTACGTTAATATCTCTCCAATGTTTTAAAAGTTGTGCCGCGTGTTGTTCGGCATAATGCCCAATGTCTCCCACCACTTGCTGGGAGCTTCAAGAGCCGAATATGAAAAGTCTCCAAGCACGTGGAATGTAACGTTTGACATCATGCTGAACAACACGCAGGAGTATAACCCGAAAAAACATCGCATAGCTTCGTAGCATAAATGTGAAAACATATACCGTAATATGACTAAGTGATGCCACTTATATTCAGGGTGATTTTTTTTTCACAGTCGTTACGGTGAAGCAAAATCAAATCCAGTCGAAACATTGTGTTGGATGGGTTTTCCTGATTTACTTTATTGCTGGTCATATGATGAGTACAGAGACACAACTGTGCCCACCATCGTTCCAACTTCGGGGGGAGAAGCTGTGCTTTGGAATCATTGCAGAAAAAAAGCAAGGACACAGTCAAAATTAATCGAAATAAAAAAACCTTGCAGCAAAGTCGTGCGGGAATCTGAGAGCGATTATCCTGCTTGGGTAACCTGTGTGCGGTTTTCATCAGCAGTTTGGCTGTTACGGTGTGAGTTGGATGCTTGGATGAGTCGAACATTAAGGTCAGGGTGAGAAAACCTCAAACGTGAAAATGTCCAAAACAAAAATATACGCAACTAATATCTTGGTAATTGAATTTGTAGCATTTGGAGTCATTTAGCTGTTTACTGCGATACAGAAATTAAATAAATCGGTAATTGTCATTCTTTTTTTAATTACATTGAGAAGGTAAGTACCGTGCCTATGTATTACCACATCAAAGTGTCACGCATTTAAGTTGTACAGCCTGAAAGCTCCGGGTTAAAGCTCAACTGGCAGAGAAATATATTTTCCAAACAGAAGTTCAAATCCCAGCCAGTTTAAATTCAATATATTTTTCGGTGAAGAAACAAGCTACGGCTATGAGAATGTGGAATTTACACATTGATGATGGGCACTGCCCAATGCTTGTCAGAGCACCGGAACACTGGCTGATGACTTGTGAAGCGTCTCAAAAGTGATGTATAATGAATTTTAAATGTATTTGCAGGCCACATTCGATAACTCTTTTGCCAATGTTCTCAAAGTACAGGGTGTTTGAAAAATATATGAACCCAATTTCAAATCAGTATATTTCACGATGGCAACATGTTACAATTACACAAAAAGTTACAAATGGTTTAATGAGTTATCAGGTTTTACTAACCATTTTATAAATGCTCTATGTGCCCTCCACCTGCTATACGGACAACATCGAGGCGATAGTTGAATTCGTCCCAAACGCCTCTCAAAGTGTCTTCTTCCACTGAAGTCACCGCTGCCGTGAGTCTGTTTTTGAGGTCATCCAGATTAGTCGCTAATGGTGGCACAAAAACACGGTCTTTGACGTCTCCCCACAAGACAAAGCCGCAGGGTGTGATGTCTGGGGATCTTGGGGGCCAAGAGTGTCGCGCCAAGTCTTGGGGTCCCGTGCGACCTATCCAACGTTGAGGCAGTGTGTCTCGCGAATGACTGAGGCTAGGGGCTGTTCGTGCGCTGGGAGAGGCATCATTTGAAACTCTATGCCCTGCCCTTTCAAGTGGTAAGAGTTTCATTCATGGGCGGTTCGTGATTGCAGAGATATAGCGATTTCAAATCGGGTCCATAATTTTTCAACACCCTGTAGTATGTAAAGCTTGTCACTGATGATACATAGAGCAAGTCCAGTCAAGGGGCTGGAAAAACATTGCTTTGAATCAAACTTTCATTTCATGGGGATGTACTTTTGGTGGAGATAATTTACCTTCCCCTCACATTTGGGTGAAATGAGCTCAAACAGGGCCACCTTATTCGCGTGAAACAGCAGCCAACTCACACCACCTCACCAAACACCGCCAGGCAATGCAGTGCTCGCATTCGTTTGCTTCAATTGATTTCGCCACAGTCGGCAATCACGATGTTCTTAGAAGTCTTTCCGTCTTTCTTATCTCCGTAGGTCTCCACTTTGGTGATGATATCCATGCCGCTGGTCACACTCCCAAACACCACGTGCTTGCCATCCAGCCTGAGAATGAGAGAATCACAAGACAGTGTGGTTCAGTCAGCTGCTTTTCTCAGTTACATGAGCCAGGGTTACACACGTCTTTTTTTTTACTAATAAAAGTTTAGCTCTTTGAGGTGTCTTTGGGCTGCACGGTGTGTTGTTCGGCATGATGTCTGATGTTTGGCTCCACGGTGGCGAGATGTTAACTATCTCGCCTGGTATACAGGAGGTTGTGGGTTCGATTCCAACCATGACGCCTGTATATTTGGAGTTTGCATGATCTCCCCATGGTCGTGTGGATTTATCTCCAAGTCCTCTGGTTTTTCCCTCCACATTTATAGTCATGTGCTTAGAGTATTTGGCTACTATAAATGTTCAATGGTAAGCCACTTCTTTGAGCTATCAGTTATGGCCAGGTCTGCTTCTGAAAAAGATCTATATAGATCAGTGGACTTTATCTGGTGAAATAAAAAAAATTGTTTCGTTTAAGTTTACATGATTTAGGTTTCTTTGGGAACTGAATTCAATTCGGTTCACATCAGAACTTGACACAGCACACCTGAGAAACCTATGCAGAACTAAGAGTATGATTTTTGGAAACCATTTACAACACTCTGCCTTGTCTCATTGCATAACGTAAGTGTTGAGCAGTAGGGATAATAACGATATTAATGTTCACAAAAGCTTAGCTGAATCTCAAGACCCAGTTTTCAGGAGGATTGTTAAAACGGCCATATCCTTGTTCGGGATTGTTTTGTATGTGGGAGAAAACCACCTTGTCACTTACAGGGCCACGCAGATGGGTTCAATACCCAAACAATGTACGACCATCTCCTAGCCACCTTGCAGCCCAAGAAATGTATTTGTAAGCTTTAGAAATATAACTGATCCCACGGGCAGCTCATGATTCACAACCCTACGTGATTTAATTGTCACAAACCGATTCTTGTTTGTCTCATATTTACACTATCATTTATATTATTTCTGTTATTTCGTCTTGTTTGTACAGTTTTGTTCCTTCGATTAGCCTAAATGTAAAATTTGCATATTAGGTGCATACATCATTAAAAAAACAATAAATCCCATTCATGAATCATTCCCTCCAAGACGCTGGATTACAGCGGTGCGCCACCAGATTACAAGTTACAAGACATGTTAATGACAACGGCCAGGATATTTTAAGGGGCTTGAGTAACTGACGACAATGAATGATGTCATTCCCAATTTCATGTCGATTAATTGACTTCACTCATTGTCCCAGCCGGCTTCAAGTGGAACGCACGCAAACCTCCCAGACCCCTCTTCGGCATCGCTCCTGCGCACGCAGCTTGAGACTTACCAGCTGGTTGCGGCGGTGCAGATGAAGAATTGGGAGCCGTTCGTGTTGGGCCCAGCATTCGCCATGGACAGAATGCCTGCGAGACAGGGGAGCGAATCACTGGCAAGTATAAAATGCTGCGGAGTCACGCAGTCAGATGAAGAGACACCGGATGAAACCGCATTCTGTGTATGTATGTAAAACTTCTTTCGCACCAACCATGCTAATCGGAGATGCGGGGGAAGGACAACAAACTCAACACAAAAAGCAGTTCTAAAGAAATTAGTTTTCACGCTAGAATTGAAAGTGCATAGCTCCAGCGGCTTCCTAATATCGGAGGAGCGTTCCAGACAGCCACAGAAGGGCATCTGGAAGCACACCATGCAGTGGCCGCCTTGTTCAATGGCCAGCCAAAGCTGCTGAGAGGATAACCATAATGCAAATCAAGCGGCACTGGGAATGTTTTCGGAATTCTCAAAATCTGTCACGTTTCTGCTATCTGAAATGGGATACAGTAAAACCAGGGCTAATTTCCCTTGGTAGTCCAGAGTCATACCGGATGTATCAATTATAGCTTTCTATGACAGGGACCGGTCTATCCAACTTGCAACGACTGTTGATGCTTATTTCAGAGTGTGTATAGCGGTGCAACACGCGGGGTTACACGCAAGTGCATGATTTCAGCCGGAACAGTCCGGAAAGCTGTTCGAGGAATTATTTGGGCACCCGGTCACATGCATCTCTCCTTATTTCGTGCAGGAAAATGTGCGTCTGGCGATGAGTTCTCAGGGCTGCCAGATGTCCCGAGACTTAACTTCCCTCACCCGTACGATAAACCTCAATGACGCACGGATGTCCATTGCATCGAATTATGGAACCGTGTGGGGGACGTCACGCGTACCAGCTAGCAGCGTTCCGAAAAGAATATTGAATGAGAAACGAAGGCCCATTTCTTTGTATTCCACCACATGCCCATCCTCCACGCGAAGGGCACTAATGTACATCAAACAAGTTCTCATCCTCAAACTTGTTTACAATCGGATGGGATCAACATTCCAGGCAATTTGGTCATAGGCAGATGAGATCTAAAGTTAAAGCTGCAGCCCTGACGTTGCTTGTGCACGCCACTGGTGGCAGGGCCAACACGAGGACTCTTGTAAAGATGTGGAGATACCCACACACCACTCAAATGCATCTCCACAGCAATGAAAATGGCAAGTTCAAATACGATCAAAGGCACACACATTGACAGTCATCTACAAAAGCCCTTTTACTGGTAGGAACCTCCTGGTTACACCAGCCCACAGGGGATTGTTGTGTCCGTCCGTCGTGCATCAAAAAATGGGAGGGGTGGGGCTGGGTAGAGAGGGGAGGGTGGGGAGGGGCTGGGTGGGGAGGGGCTGGGTGGGGAGGGTGGGGCTGGGTGGGGGGTGGGAGGGGTGGGGCTGGGTGGGGAGGGGCTGGTCACCCCGTGAGGCCCTTAAAAAACTCAACGTTTAACCTACTCACGCCGGCTTATGTCCGCCCTCACAGTCGGCCATATTTGCGGAATACACCACGCCGCCGTTGACCCTGGCCATTGACCGAGCAACCCAACGTTCCTACCAGCTCCCTCCGCAGGAATGTGTTATTTATCAACCGAATCTTATTCTCACCCGGGCCCACGTGCTTCAGCGTGAAGTTCTCATCCTCAAACTTGTTGCCGTAGATGGACTTGCCCCCAGTTCCGTTGCCCTTGGTGAAGTCTCCACCCTGAAGAAAACGACAGCAGGAATCAGCAGGGCACAGCCATCGGCTACCTTCATTATTCTCAGCAGTTCACCGTCAGCTCCCGTGCTTCACATGGACACCTGCACACAAAGCTGACTGTATTACTTCATCTCCTCAGCGTGGACATCCTCTTGGCACGCACTGCATCCCTTGACTGTTACTCCGTGATCATTCTTGACCAATGGCTATCCCTTCTCGTGACATGTCCTACCCAAGTCGAACTTACTTTTCTAAACAATTTGAATTACGTCTTTAACCTGAGCATGTTCTCTAACGCGCGTTCCTCGCTCCATCTCTCAAATGCAATTCCAAGGTAACGTTATCTGACATTTTATAACACTTTCCATACGTATTTATCAAAGCACCAATGATGGTTATTTTAGCCTGGAGTCTGGCCCGATTATTTTCAGTCACCGCAGAAGCTTGCACAGTCACACATGACACGAGCGGTCGCCAATTTGAGAAAGGCGAAGAGATACAGACCCGATTGCACGCAATGTTGAGCAATGTGCAATAGCAACCCATCATTGCGTCACTCTCACCACATGAGGCACAATGTGATACCAACCTATTCACCTTTACTCTGGACAACCAGAGCTGAATTGCACTTAAATATCTGACAATGAATCCCTCTGCTTAGTGTCCGTGAATTGCATTACTTAAATAATACAAACTGTACTGCAAAGTAATTTAACATGATACACAATATAAAAAAAACAAGGTGGAATAGCGGTCCATTACATTATTTTCATGCTTTACATTCAATGCTGCGTCAGATAAAATTGCACCATGCGCTATTACATTGTAGGCCTTGATTTCAGGAATTAAAGTTGAACTCTAGGACTCTTAGAGGCGCCTCGGTCAATCAATCTAAAATCAAATGTTAACTTTAAACCCTAAGGGGCCGTCCATAAATGACGTCACGCGATTTTGGACGATTTTTGACCACCCCCCCCCCCCTCGTCACACGGCGTCACAAAAAGTCAGACCCCCCTCAAATATGACGTCACAAAGCTCTGCCCCCCCCCCCCCCCAAAATAAAATATGCTTCAAATCGCTTTAAACTATTGTCATTTTAGTGCGTATTTAATATGCCGCTGCACTCTGATGTTGTAGGAGAAAACATTTATAAAAAAAAAAGTCTATTTAATTAAGTAGAACGTGTTGTTTATATTTAAAGTTACGCATTTTTATGTGACGTCACATTTCTCAACCCCCCCCCCCCCTCGTCACACACCGTCACAAATGTCTGACCCCCCCCTAGGTGCGTGACGTCATTTATGGACAGCCCCTAAAGCGTCTCGGTGGTCAGTTAGTCTGGCCCTTCAAGTCTTGGAGATTAATTCTGAAGCACAAAGATAAATGAGGCCGAGTTTTATTTCCTTTTAATTGTTGGTGGGAGTCGCATCTCTTGTTTTTCCTTTGCCACCAACTGAGCTGTTTAAGAGATGGCTGCGACGAGGAATTGTATATATAACTATATAACTGACTATATAATTCCTCGTCACAGCCATCTCTTAGACACACTTAAGCGGTTGTGCTTTCGCTACGTTGTCCACACTCGAAGAAGGACGCTTGTGTTGTGCCCGAAACGTCGTGATTTAATTTAGTTTTCATTTATTTTATTTTTTACCTACGTGACTTTACCGGAAAAAAACAAAGAGTATGAATCCTTGCAGTCACGAAAACTTCAAATCTAGAACTGAGTTGTTAATTCCAATTGCACCGTCAGCGTCAATGGCATGTGGAAAAGACATTCCCATTCCGAATGCGCACCCACACAGAAGCGGAGTGCTGCCACCGTTGTCACTACAGTCCTTGGGAATGTGTCTCGCAACGCCTGTGAAGTCACTGTAATTACCACTTATCCACCACTAGATGGCGAGTCTACGTTATAAAACTAAATGTGTACAGGTAGTCCTCGACTTACGATGGAGATGCGTGACGACGACCCCATCGTAAGTCGAAAATATCGTAAGTCGAAGATGGCCCAGCCTACCCAGGAGTCTTAAAGAATGGTCATAATTTAGCAAAACAGAGCAATTTACAGTACCGTACTGTATAAACTATATACTCTATGCATTTATTAATTACAATACTGTATTGTACAGTAAAATGTAAAGTAAAAAAAAACAAGGTAAATTCTTAGCCTACCTATATGAACTGCGATTTAATGGAAAGTTTTTTCAGGAAACAATCCTATCTGCTATAAAAACTTTTAACATGCATTGAACGTATCGTATCGTGGTGACCCTAAAATGAAATCGCTAAAGCTACGTATCATACATGCATTGAACATATCGTAACGTATCATATTGTACTGTAGTCACCAAGATTATGTCCGTCGTCTGCATACTTGGACGATGTTAAGGTTGTTGATGGCAATTTTGTCGTATCGCCATCGTAAGATCGAAATATCGTAAGTCGGACCATCGTAACTCGGGAACTACCTGTATTTTTTTTCGAGAAATATGAAAGCTATTTTTCTTGATTCATCATTTTGATACTGGAAAAAAGTTTCCCATAGATATAACTCGCTGAAGCCGAGCTATAAATGTTATGATACGTATATTGTCTTTGTGCTGTTCGCCTTTAGACGTTGGCTAGTCTGGCACTGGTGAGATAAGGCCATAAAGAAGGGTGCATGGGTGTTGCATGTTTTCTGCCACGAGTACGTGTGGTTAATGCAGACTTGATGCCCTGAAAAATGTATCATTTGGTATTTGAACATCTAAACACCTCCCGTTATATTGCCAGAAAGGGTTAAACCTATTCTTATTGTGTCATCATCGTGATAAAAAAAAACAATTTGTTTAATGTTCAGAGCCAATACTTTATATGGGTGGCTAAAACCCCAGATTAGAACTCAGCACCTAAGCAGCGGTGGGTTTCTGACAGCCGTGTCTAGCGACCCTCATCACGTTAATAAGCCTCCTCTGAGTGCGGCGTTTTTCACGCCAGCGTTGTCATCCTACTTCCTGCAGAGGGGAGCAGGACTGGCAGATTATTGGGGGGGGGGGGGGGGTTTGGGGGGGGCATACGAGCCCAAAAGTAGCCCATTTAACTCGAGTGGGAGCCCAAAGAGCACACGCTTTTGAAAATCCATTTCGTTGAATCGCAATTTCACAACAGCTTAAAAAACAGACCCCAAAATTCGCGTGCACTAAATCCGTCCTGGTAGGGAGTCACTTCAATGGGCTTTCACCACGCACCATAACTCCCACAGCCATACTGGGACAGGTGGTGCAATAATTGGTGATATTAATAATCCAAGCATATGCAGTATATTTAAATAAATAACAGTTTTAATGAGCAACTGCACTGCTCATTGTTGTGGCTGGCTTTGCATTCGGGAATGGTGACTTGTGTCTGCAAAGTGAAGCAGGCACGCCCCGCCAAACCGGCCAATATAGAAACAGTGTGGGTAGGGTTTCTTTTTTACAGAACATATCGTCGTGTAATTTTCCTAGAAACTAAAATGTATCTATGGACAAGAACACAGACAAAGATGCCCCATATAGCCTTAAACTTTTGGGGCAAGGACTGATCGCGAGTTCCTATGAAGGCCGGAGCAGCACACGAATGGGGTAGTGGCCAGCATCACGCCTTTGACTCCCCAAGTAGCGATGCTTACACATCGCAAAAGGTACTCATTTCGGGCTGAGCCGACTTAGGGGAGACTTAAGGACTGGTTCAAAGACATACACACACATACCCTGCTGGGAGAAACAAAGAAAAAGATCCCTCGTATGGCCTGAACAGACTGTTGGGGCACGTGCTGTAAGCGAGCACCTATGAAGGCCGGAACGGAGTGGGTGGCCAGCACCACGCCCGGCCGCCTTTGTCTCCCCAGTGGCGATGTTTACACACCTCACCAGGTACTCATTTTGAGGCTGGGTCGACCGATGGGAGGCCCGGGACCGGTTCAGATAATCGTCACTGGTGTTGGCTGTGAGAGGGAATCGAACTCGGGTGGCCAGGGTTCATAGTGCAGCGCGCTAACCACTACACTACCCCTCCCCACACACAATCATCTCCAACAGCCTAAATGATAAAAAAAAACCCAAAGGCTGTCTGAGTTGGGATTCTGATTGATAAAAAACAGTAGCACGCTATGGAGAGCTATGATTCATAGCCAACGGTGCCCTCCGATGGAATTTGAAGGCACTTCTAGTGTCGCACTGTACGGCGGCAACCCCTAAAGCCAAACCACAGCTCCAACGTTAGCGGTTTGCACATGTGGGGTGGGGGAAATTGAGCCATGGCCTGGCAAAGTTTGCTAAATGTATTTATCTATTTCTTTATTTTGCTATTATACAAGCTTTTGGCTATAGAGTAGTTGAGCCAACTCCTATGGTTCTTCCACGTACAATAATAATAATTACAATTTTGCCCTTCGTCCAGAAAAGCCTCGACGAGTTCCCGAGTCACGTTCAGAAGGATTTCCGCGTGGCCAAACTCGTTCTTTCATATTTCCGCACGTGGTCTTAAAACCCATACCCGTCAACCCCTTATCAATGCCCTACCTTATTACAGACCAATTCAGACCTTATTGGTCACCAAGTGCCCTTATAAATCTCAACGTTCATCTAACAAAGTCACCTTCTCAAGGGAGAAATACAAATAGACATTTTTTGGCCATATTGAAACGGCTGTACGCCGTATGGACCTGAAAACTCAACGTCCCTGTACAAGACTACGGGTAAACCGTATGGGTTGACAGCTATGAAAAGTCAGGTAACCCAGAGGAGAACAAACTCAGGTATTAATTGGAGACCGCTGGAAGACTGCACAGTCGGGGTGCGTATAAGGCATTTGAATTAAAATTCAAATAAATCAGGCCTGTGTTCAAAATATCGTCATCACGTGATGGCACTTTATCAACAACGCATGACATCGCTTTTGCCTACATCATTATTTTAAAATAATAAAATGCTGACGTTAAAGTAATGTTTTTTACGGAACTTTGTATAAAAATACAATTCAATTAATGATATTCAGGATCCCTAGAAACTGTGTATTAACAACGATAATAGGCCAGATTTGCCTGTCGCCTGATGAAGCTAGTTGTAATTACTGGCGAAACGTCATACTCAGATTGTACATGTTGTGGCTTGGCTCTCCAACACACCGGTGTGCCGTACTAGTGACGAATTTGCATGTTCTGTTTACGTAACAACCCTTACTAGTTGGCTGTGTCGGGTGATGGCGGGTTTTAACGACACATTTATATATTTATGCGATCTAACCCAAAAAAAACCTCTATTATGCATAAACAAAGAGCTGAATAAAATACAATATTAAAATCTGAAATTAGATCTAAAAAACAAAATAATCTAATATCCAAAATAGGATACGAAAAACACATCCCTACTTCACAGATATTGCAAACCTACTTGCTGCCCTGCCCTCTACATGTGGAACCAAATTGCCCTGCAGGCTGCTTCATGTCACCAACTTCTCCTTTTCCGATCGCTGGATTACAGGTGTGCATTTCCACCACGCCCAGAGTACACCTGCGTGAAACTTGTCCATCATGAAGTTGACTTTACTCTCCTCGAGATGTGAGATTTGCAGCAGTAGCATTGCACTCCATTCCTACGCGAAGGTGCTGTATGTGAATTGTATAGCAAATTCTACATTTGAAGCTTTTGTGACTGCAAGGATTCATACTCTTAGGTTTTTTCGGTAAAGTCACGTAGGTAAAAATAAATAATAGAAATAAAAATAATAGAAAAAATAATAGAAATAAAATTATAAATCACGACGTTTCGGAGGCAACACAAGAATCCGTCATCAGGTGGGACCGTCACAGCTAGATTTACTCACTTGATACAGTAAATCTGGCTGTGACGGTCCCACCTGATGACGGAGACTTGTGTTGCCTCCGAAACGTCGTGATTTATAATTGTATAGCAAAGTCTTGAGAGGGGGAAAAATGGGGCTAATTTCACATCGTGACAAAAAAATAACCTGCCGAGTTGCATTGCTTTGATCATTTCCACCACCGATGGTAAGTAGTCACATCGGCACATATTTGTTGTGAACTAATTGTTCGCATTGTGGTTCCATCTGCCTGCTTAAGCGCTGTTAATTGTTGTTTGCTGATGCCATGCTCACTGTGTTCACGATTATCAACTGCCAATCACTTTGTCTTCGAGGATCTGTAATCTCATTCAATTCCTACACAATAGTTCCGTGTTGTCTTTGTACATTCATCCCTTTTTAACTTTTCTTCGTCATGCTATTTGTGGTTATCGATAGCTCGTTTTGTTTGATCTTCTACTTCTCCTACTTTCAGTTTCAATGTCCATAACAGTGCACCCACACAAAAAAAACCATCACAATAAATTCGGGGATTTTTTTCACCTTCATTTTAATACATTTTAGTTTCCGAGGATTAAAAACGAGTTGATTTGACTGCCAGTGGGACACATGGAACATCTCAGGGAATGTGTTTCGCCCACGAGTGTGGGTAAAACGGTAACTTGAAGGAATTAGTTCTCTGACATCATCTTCCGTGGGCCATTCTCTAACACTCGGTAGTATTGGACTGCACTACGAGGGTTCTGATGGCATAATTATTCTTATGAAATTTTACCAATAGCGCTATTGGAATACAACTGAAGGAAAAAAGGACGCTTTTAATGATATGAAAACAAAAACATTCACCAACACATGAATCGGGCTCTTACGTGTTGGATGAATACTTTCCAGCCATGTCCTCAATACATGCGTCCAATCTCGCATAAAAATCTACT
This sequence comes from Lampetra planeri, assembly GCF_965212315.1. Taxonomy (NCBI): domain Eukaryota; kingdom Metazoa; phylum Chordata; class Hyperoartia; order Petromyzontiformes; family Petromyzontidae; genus Lampetra; species Lampetra planeri. The sequence continues at coordinate 10,911,095 of NC_136126.1, forward strand.
TTTTGGTGGTTACTTTGGTCCCCTCCCCGTATTTTTCTTCTTCTTCTTAACAGTTTTCTTCACAGTCCACGCACGTGGGCTGTGGCCAGATAGCCTGGCACTTGGCCTGCTTGCCGCAGAGCCAGCGTCAGCGCTTTAGATGGTCAGTTCCTGCAGAGAATTACCAAAGCAAGCTGCTGTCTGCTGCAGAGTGCAGTTTACGTAACTCGACATCAGTGGCATGAAAATGCCACTGTCAGGATGATCATCCAAGCGCCTTAAAAGCAGTGGTGAAACATCAGAGAAGACTGGGGCTGACCACCAGTTGATGCACCATATTCTCCAAAAGTCGCATGAATTAAAACATTAAAATGTATATATGCATTACTCTTTGGTTCTTTCGGTAAAGTCACGTAGAAATAAATTATATTAACTAATAATAGAATACCACGTTTCCATTGCAACACAAGCAACCGTCATCAGGTACAAATGAATGAGAAAACAAACATCGTAAACTTGGGAAATATAATTTAATTTCTTTCTACGTGACTTTACTGAAAGAACCAAAGAGTAATTCCTGCAGTCACGAAAGTTTGGAATCTTGTATCAATGCATGTTTAACTTCTTTTGCACCATACGTAGCTAAGCGTGCTAATTGGAGGTGCGGTCATTCTAAAAATGGTTAAAACCACAACACCGTACACATAAAAAACGCATGAACAATCACATACTTCTCTGCTTGGTCTTTACATTGAGCGTAAGGGTGGGGAATGGTGTGCTTACTGAGGGCCAATGAAGACTTTCACACAACCTTTAGCAGTGACAGCAGTAAACTAGCGCGATAACATTTAAAACCCAGCATTACCAGGTCAAAGGTCTACCCCTCTAGTACTCAATCGGAGCTGCTAAGACGCTTGCTGGGATGGATATGTATAGTTCGTGGGCCACATTCAAGTGGCAGCAGGCATTATGTGTGTGTGGGCCACATTACATGAAGTCGTGGGCCAGATACAGCACAAGTGCTGTGGGTTTCCCACCCTGATTGGATGGAAGACACAGACAAAAAAGACACAGCACTTATCCTGACTTTAAAGTCCCGGTCACGTGCTCTCTAGTGAAGTTACCAAGGTGTGACGCCTTTAAATTATACTGTAAAGTCACTAAATCACTCCTCATCGTGACTTTTGAAAGTGTTTTTTTTTTAGACAGCCCTCATCGTGAAGACATGCACCTAGGCTGTGTGTCCGGGGCTGTCTCAAACTGGTTTTATGTTTTTATTATACAACAACAAAGGCACTTTAAAAAGTCACGATGAGGAGTGATTTAGTGGCTTTACTGTACTGCACATTTACAGGAGTGACACCTTCGTAACTTCACTGGGGAGCACCTAACGACACGACTTCAAAGTCGTATTTTAATCTCATTACACAAAGCTAATATCGTCTTGAAGATATTTTGCTAGGGAGAGCATCTCCTCTTCCGATGCACATTCTCCCCCATTGGTGTGCGTTTGATTCTGCGAAAACTGATACGTTTTCAAAGCTCTCCCAAAAAAAAGAACAGCCTTCATTTTTTGTATTTAAATATAAAAATTGCATTATTTATAGAATGACATTACCCAGTAGTGGCATATAGAGGCAGAAAGTGAACATGTTTAAGTGTTTCTGGACGTGCACCAGCAGAACAAACTCCAGTTGTCGCCGTCTTACCTGGCACATGAACTCCGGAATGACACGGTGGAATTTGGACCCCTTGTATCCGAAGCCTTTTTCCCCGGTGCACAGAGCGCGGAAGTTTTCTAAAAAAGAAAAGGCGCAAAAAAAACAACACCCGCTTTCTCCGAATGCATCGATACGTTAGCGATTGTTACACATGCCTCCAGATTCAGTGTACCGGGCGGAATCCAGTCTCTGCTTCTTGGAGGAGCAAACAATTGTGAACATGGTAGAGTATTATTTATCTAACTGAGTGAGAGATCATATGAACAATTAATTCTCTCCGCTTTTGAAGCTATATAACTTCACTTATATAAACCAAATATAATAATGCCCTTATGCTCCATGGACTACTGGCTCATCATGCTCCAGTTGGGAATTACTATGGCAAGAACCAGTCTGCCACCAAGTTGTGCAGTTTTACCAGATAGTAGTTACTTTATTGACCCTAGAGTGATGATGGTAGGGCTGAGCTAACATTGGCCAGGATATGAAATCAACTGCATGTTTGCAGCCAGGTGCTGCCCCACCAACTGAACCATATCCTGTTATATGACTAAATTGTTTGGCATAATGTAGTCATAATAATAATTATTATATTTATCCAGGAAGGCCACACTGAGTCGTCAGACTCTTTCAGGGGGATTCAAAATTGGGCTTTTATTTTAAGATGTGTTCTGGCAATTAATGAGTGTTTATTATATCTGGAGGGTGCAACACTCGATACCCACACAGATGGACATGTGAAGAGAGTTTCACAACATTTGTGTGATCCACCAACCGTCGCCTCCAGTGCTGCATTATAGGCCACATGCATAGCCACCACTGCCTGGCTATATGCACCGCGGTATCCATGATAATACATTATACTGTAATTATTTATTAATTATAATTAGGCAGTAGGTTTGACCTAACATTAACATGGCGGTGCGTTTCAACCATTAAAATACGCGCCATCCGCTTGAAAGTGGACTTTACAGATGCCGTGACGTCTTTCGCAAAAGAGCAGGCCAAATTCATATTTTTTTAAATTACCCGAAAATTACTCAATTAGGATGACATATAGCAATCATTATCGCCCCACCACCGCCTCTCTTCCCCGCCACTCTTGAAAAAGAGTAATGAGATTCGGTGAGACTTTCCTGGATGAAACAAGCGTAATAATAAATAATAAAGGTAGCTAAAACTATAACCACGCACACACTTTGTATGTGCGTTGAACTTCTTTTGCACCGTACATAGCCAAGCGTGCTAATCGGAGGTGCGGGGGAAGTAAAAAAAATAAACACAAAAATCAGTTTTAAATAAATAAGTTTTCAAACTTGCATAGCTCCAGTGGCTTCTTAATATCAGAAGGAAGAGCATTCCAGACGGCCGCAGAAACACATGCGAAAGTGTGCGATGCAGCGAACGTCTTTGTTCGATGGCCAGCCAAAATCCGCTGCGAGGATGACCGGAGTTCACGTGATGATGGTTTACGTCCCTTGACGAGATCAGCAGCGAGGTAATTGTGGTTCATTTGTGGCAAGCACTTTGTGTGTAACGAATGCGACCTTGAAATGCATAGTACAATGTCGCACTTACAATGTACTTTGTAGCGTGAAACTATATCACCCGAATATCATCCCTTTCAACTCGGCATGTATCTGCCAAGGCATTGGCGACGCACACATCGCATGGATGTTCAAGACTCTCCCGGGTGTTCCACCAGCACCTCGGCCATGATTGTTTTGAAGGCTTCTGTTCAAGATCACACAAGCTTTCCGAGTCTTTTTTAGTTGGCATAAGTTACTCTATCTGTTACAGAACGTCGGCATTCAACCGCACGGCTTTAACGGCTGTGAAAATTAAAACTGTTTAATAATCGATTATTGCTTCATGGGCGTTGTTTTTATAGGGATGAAGGGGCGTTATTCCATTGTGTATATAGATTGTATTTTTTTATTATTAAAAAACACATTCCTGCGGAGGGCGCTGGTAGGAACGTTGGGTTGCTCGGTCAATGGCCAGGGTCAACGGCGGCGTGGTGTATTCCGCAAATATGGCCGACTGTGAGGGCGGGCACAAGCCGGCGTGAGTAGGTTAAAGGTTGAGTTTTATAAGGGCACCACGGGGTGACCAGCCCCTCCCCACCCAGCCCCACCCCTCCCACCCCCCACCCAGCCCCACCCTCCCCACCCAGCCCCTCCCCACCCAGCCCCTCCCCACCCTCCCCTCCCCACCCAGCCCCTCCCCACCCTCCCCTCTCCACCCAGCCCCACCCCTCCCATTTTTGGATGCACGACGGACGGACACAATAATCCCCTGTGGGCTGGTGGAACCAGGTGGTTTCTACCAGTATGAGTTAGAGCCCTAAGTCAGCCTCCTGCTGGATAAATGCCTCCCCATGCCATGTTGATCACGGGGTTGTTTGACGATACTTCACTGTACTGGTCAATACGGATTGGCAAAAGGGGGGCCAGGGGTCACCACGTTCAGAGCATCGTATTCTAACCCCTGTCCCACCACTCCATTCGTATTTAGACGGTCGTGTATTCACATTTGCCCAGGATATAGTTTAGTATTGAGCTCCCGATTATGAGTGTGTGAGTTCCACTCCCAGCCAAGGCCACCTGAGGCCTCTATTCTGGAGCAAATAATACGATCCCCACCAAGTGAACACCAACAGTGTTTGCTCTGTGGACAGCATAAACTTGGTCACTGGAATATGGAAATTCCAGCTCTGACTCAGGGCCATGCATAGAAGACATTCCTGCGGAGGGAGCTGGTAGGAACGTTGGGTTGCTCGGTTAATGGCCAGGGGCAACGGCGGCGTGATGTATTCCGCAAATATGCCCGACTGTGAGGGCGGGCACAAGCCGGCTTGAGTAGGTTAAACGTTGAGTTTTATAAGGGCACCACGGGGTGACCAGCCCCTCCACACCCAGCCCCACCCCCCACCCCCCACCCAGACCCTCCCCACCCAGCCCCTCCCCACCCTCTCCACCCTCTCCACCCAGCCCTTCCCCACCCTCCCCACCCAGCCCCTCCCTACACGACGGACGGACGGACACAATAATCCCCTGTGGGCTGGTGGAACCAGTGGGTTCCTACCAGTATTCGACTAATCCAGGGGTCGGCAACCTACGGCTCCGGAGCCGCATGCGGCTCTTTACGGGCTGCTTCTTGACGATATGTACGTATGTACAGTATGTACTCAGATGCATTGCGGCTCTTGAAATACTGAATTTTGTACCGAATTGGAAAGAAATGGCTCTTCTTGTTATTTTGGTTGCCGACCCCTGGACTAATCCGATGCCCGTTTGAGCACATAGCGCTTGGATATCATTCCAGCGCATGATGGCGGGATGTTAACTACCTCGCCTGGAATACAGGCGGTCGATCCCGACCCTGATTCCTGTATATTTGGAGTTTGCGTGTTCTCCCTGTTGTCGCGTGGATTTTTATCCGGATCCTCCAGTTTTTCCCTCCACAGTTAGAAACGTGCGTTTAAATTATTTGGCTGCTATAAATTTCCACATGATAAGCCACTTCGTTGAGCTATCATTTGTGGCCGGGTCGCTTCTGAAAAAGAGCTACATCGCTAAATGGGCCTTACCTGGTGAAATAAAACATTGTTTAATAGTTTATAGTTTCGTGCGATTTACTTACGCAATGTTTCCATATCTGGGGTTTGGGCTATGAGAGTGCGCGACACGATGGGCCCCTCTCGTGAACGATGTCACATGTTCTTTGACACGCTGTCCAAAGTGGGTGGCGTGCTGTGGTTAATGCGTGTTGCGCATTTTTAGCGCGAGGATTGAAAATGACCGACTGAGCGCTTTCATTTGCGCAGAAGTGCTGCTCATTGGGCTATTAATGATAGAGTGTGCATACCAGAGGAAAATTCCACACGCCCCACATTGGCGTGCAAGTGTGGGCATAAACAAAGACAACAATCCCTCGTGTAGCCTTGCGCAAACTGTCTGTGCAAGCACCTACAGGGGCCCGCACGGCACGCCAGCACCACGCCCAGTCAATTTTGTCTAGCCCGATGCTGATGTTTCCACACCACGCCAGGTACTCATTTCAGGCTGAGTCTACCTAGGGGAGGCCCAGGACTGGTTAAAATATTCGCCACTGTTATTGGTCGTGAGCGGGAATCGAACTCGGGTTGCGCTAACCACTGCACCACCGCTCAGGGCATAAACACAAGGGGATAAAGATCGACATTTATCCTGATAGACGATTGGGGCAAATGTGAGCACGTGTTATAGTTAAGATGGCACATGAAGGAGTCGTGTGCATGGCTGGCCACCAAGCCTCTCCAGTGATAGCATTTACACAATACACTGGGAGCTGAATTCAGGCCGAGTTGACCTAGGGGAAGCCCAGGCTAAGTAAAAACTGCAACTTGCGTGCAATGCCAGGCATCGAACTTCCACTCTGAAATGAGCATTGGGTGTTGCTAATTGACGTGGGTGGACTGAAGCTAGTGGCGGAAATGTCTGTATTGCTACGGAAGAGACCAGTCTCTCAATAGGACGACCAATGTGGATTTCCCTCGGGATTTTGAACTCACAAAGATCTTCTGATTGCGAGTGGAGTTGCCGAGATCAAAGATAGGGCACTCACCATCACAACATTGCTTTCCGTACACACACACCAACAAATATCTCCATACAGCCTATAGAGAGTGTTGGTGTAAGTGCTGTTCATGAGCACTTTGGCTTGGTGTCGTCAGCACGATGCCACGCTGTATTTGCGCTATCGCCCAGGGGTCAGCTACCTGTGGCTCCAGAGCCACATGCGGCTCGTTAAGGACCGCCTCGTTACGTTATTCAGATATTTTGCGGCTCTTCAAATATTGCGGGTTTTTTTCTTCACCTAATTCGAAAAAAAAATGCTCTTCTTGTTAGTTGCCGATCCCTGGTTTAGACAGCAACCACGTGTACACTCCGCATCAGGCCACATACTCTCGTTTTAAGGCTGAGCCAACTTACAGGAGGACCACCACAGGTACTAAAAACACTTGCCGCCGATGTATTTCAATTTTTACAGGATATGAACATTGGGTTTGCCGGCTTGGCGGCGCAGCAAATACACGAACCCACTGCTTCACCGCTCCTTACGCGCACAACCGCGCACACAAAGCCCACGTGGGGACACGCGGGGCATTGTGATACGCAGAGACGCGCACAGGCATAGCCCCCCGCAGGATATCGTACAGGCACACACATGTAGGCTAATGCCCACGCACGCACACAGACACGTGCGTGTGTGTGTCTGTGCGTGCGAGAGTGGTGGGGTGCGGTCAAGGGTGTGGTGGCTCGGGCGGGTTGTTTCAATGCCAGAAGGTGCGGCCGTTTACACTCCGGCTTTCATTATATATATTTTATAAATGCCCTCCACGAGTTACAACACTGATCCCCCCCCCCACCCGGCTCTGCTCACCTGATTTTAATTTCAAACCTGCAATGGAAAACAGGCGAGCGCGGTAGAATGTACTAAAACAAAAACAACAATAAGAGGCCTGATTATTTACACCAGGTGGGCTAGATAGCCAAGTGGTCGGTCATCGTGCTTGTATTGGAGACAGCCGGCACAGAGTTGAATAGCTCAGTTCCTGCGACGATCTGGACATTCAGATTCGAACAGAATTGGGGGCATTAAAGTCCCAGCAACGTCAGTCGCGACCGTGCAGCTTTTTATATGGTCCGAGTTTGCGCGCTGGTTGCAAAATCTGTCTGCGATGACAGTTACGTAATCTTTCGGCACACGAGTTATAAGAACAGCACTCACCCCTGGCCCTGGGCCAGGCGTGGTACGTTGCTGCACTTAATATAATTCAGAAGGCGTCCCTTTGGTTAAAGATGACGCATGGCACAAGCAACGAAGTGAAAATGAGCTATTTAAATCAAGGCCGTAGCCATGGAATCAACCTTGGGGGGGACCAAATCTTCCAGGGGGTCTGGGGGTCCCATCCCAGAAAAATATCTAAATTTGAAAACTAATTTCCTGCCTAAAATATAAAAAAATCACTAACACATGGGATGGACTTTTTATTTATTTTTGACAATGTCTAATAGTGTATTATATTACATTGCTCTGTTTTTTCTTTTTTACATTTTCTTGTTTCATTGTATGTAATGGCAGAGATTAGGGATTAATAAAGTACAACCATAACCACAATCATATAAACAGAAATATATGCATTTATTTATATGAAGACAAATCCAGATATTGTGGCCAAGGTTTAGAAAATTGTTTTTTTTTACTTACATAGCATAGTAATTTTTTTTATAGCAATAAATTGGGGGGGACATTTTGAGCATATTTGAATATTGGGGGGGATATGTCCCCCCCAATATATATTATTATATATATTATAATATAGTGTAATTGTACTGTGATTGGTGTTTGAGACTGTCCTGGTCTCTTTGAGTTCTCACCTGAGTTCTAAACAAATTAACCTTGAACTTGTTTGGGGTCACGTGCCACTGTGGTGGTCATCGTCGTCATCATCATCACAATCTATGGGGCAGATAGCCTGTAGGTGTCCACTGCACATTTCATCGCTGTGGTGGAAGGTTGCAAATTCTAATCCTGGTCGGACATTGTTGACTCAGCCCATCATCCATTTGGAGTCAATCGAGTACAACGAGGACTTCATTGTACAAAGTAAATCACATCGATGGCAGCATCCCAAATTTCGCTAGGACAATGATACTTTCACATTTCAACATGGCATCATAATGAACAGGGCAGCACGCACAGAATTCGGGACAGATGTTACTCGTGAACACGCAGTTGGTAGCGCGGTATGTTCATGATACCGTCACACGTGTTACCCATCAATGGGCCGATTTGCCCTAGTGGATACCCAGACCAAATTTAGATACCAATTGCAACTGGTAGTTTACTGGGCAGAGAATCGAACTTGCTATGCCAAAGCTCCAAATACTACACAACCGACACACGCAGATCCCCATGTGGACTGCAGGCCAATGCTTGAAGGTGCTGTTAGCGCCTGCAAGGCCACAATAACTCACGCACGCGAGTGATACAGCCCGCAACACGCACGCATTGCCACTTGGCCTGTTTCCTACTGGTGTTGACTGCAACAGGTACTCCTCAGTGGGCTTTACCTGCTAAGATAACTACTAATAATTTAGTTGTATTTGTATATGTTTAAGTTATTTGTTTACCTTTCCTATACTTTGCACTCGTATCGTGGTTTTTGCCATTTTTGTTGATGTTGTAACCTTCTTAACCGCCCCCACTGGACATCTGTGAAAAATGGCTTTGTAGCTCATCGGTTTCCTCCTGTAAAAAAACAATTCTGAGGTACTCAATTTAGGCTGAATCAACCTAGAGGAGGGTCGGACCAAGTAGAGGTATCAATTGCCACTGGTGTGCATGGCCCAGATCGCCGCGGTGGCGTAGATGTTAACTACCTCGCCCAGTATGCAGTCGGGCGTGGGTTCGTAAATTTGGAATTTGCGTGTTCTCACCCCCCGTAATCGTGTAGATTTTTCTCCAGGTCTTCCTTTGGTTTTCCCCTCCACATTTAGAAACACGCGTTTAGAGTTTTAGGCTGCTTTAAATGTCCACGTGATGAGCCACTTCGTTGAGCTATCATTTGTGGCCTGGTCGCATCTGAAAAAGATCTGCATAGCTCAGTGGGCCTTACCTGCTAGTTGCTGGTGTGGTCGTGCAGCAACTTTTTCACTGCACTACATTCACACACTCACATACCTAATGTGCAAGGTGGGACCGTTCCTTACCTGCAGTCTTGGGCACAACATCAGCCCGCAGCTGCAAAGCAAAAGGAGAAGAAAGCGAAACATTAATCACATGATAACTACTCAGGGATCAATGGAAACGGACCTCATGTGCTTTACACGAGCACACGTCTGCTTTTACAATTCACGCGACATTTTTCAATGTAACGTTTACAAAAAAATATATACACTGTTACGGCCCTTAATATGCAACACTGTATACAAAGTGAGTACAACATATAGGGTTTTACTGTGTGTACAGTTTCACCAGCGATCCCAACATTGACGATTTAAATCATAATAGAGGGGGGGGGGGTTGGGTTAGATCGCGTAAATATATAAATGTGTCGTTAAAACCCGCCACCACCCGACACAGCCAACTTGTAAGGGTTGTCACGCAAACAGAACATGGCAATTCGTCACTAGTACAGCACACCGGTGTGTTTGAAAGCCAAGCAACAACAAATCTGGCTGTCGCCTGATGAAGCTAGTTGTAATTAACGGCGAAACGTCGAACTCAGATTGTAAATGTTGTACAATCCTTACTAGTTGGCTGTGTCGGGTGGTGGCGGGTTTTAACGACACATTTATATATGTATTCGATCTAACCCAAAAAACCTCGATTATGAATGATTTAAATCATAATTGGGATAGTTAACCGACTATAATTAGATTGCATAAAGATTCCAGTTATTTTTCGTGCCTGCACGTGTAAACACGCACCGAAATGACACGTATGACTCTGTTGGTCCCAATCTGTTAATATTGATGTTTACTCCAGATATGTGCCACGTGACGTATTTATGTGTGTGTGTTGAACTTCTTTCACACCCTACCTAGCCAACCGTGCTAATTCGGAGGTGAGTATGCAGACAGCTGCCAATATATAAATTCGTATTTTTATAAACGACACATTTCTGAAATACAAAAAATCTCCACGTGTGCTATGGAGTGTATTGCAGTATACAAATGAATGTTTTTTTTATGATACCAAAAGCCATAACTGTGCATGAGCTCCATTGAGGTTAGAGGGATGCCACACCCTTGGGCTCCTTGCCCACTATACAGTGTGGATACATTTTTTTTTCAAATGTATTTGATTTTAAACAAGGAAGCCACTCAGACGAAGCTTGGGAAGTTTCTCCCACCATTTCCCGGAATGAAAGATTGCATTTGTTCGGCTCTTAAGAGTCCAGGCAAAATCCAATGCATTCCAAGGGTGCAAGGTCACGTGCTTCAACCTATTTTAACAATCGTTTCCAAAGTGCTTTATTGGAGAATGCGTATTGTTGTCAATACAGACAGATGTAGACATCATTGTCTACTGCTCGATGCCACATTCGAAGGAAGATTTGTAGGTATGCAGCCAAGTGAGACAAACAGTCGAATTCGACGCAAGTACCTACACACACATACCGACTGTGTTGTCTCATCCACGCGGTGTTCAAACCAATACCTTTCTTGTTCCCCTTCTCCCCTCCCACTGGTCGACTTTGAAATGCCTTCTCGTCGGCTCTTTCCCAGACTCTGAACATCGCCGCTCAACTCTCATATCAACTACAACTTCTATGGTGCTGTTTGTTGCTGGCTTCGTGACGTTGCTCAGGAACGGGAAGCTAAAATGCCCCTATGGTATGGAGTGGGCATTGCTCGTCTCGTTTACCCTCCCATCACACTCTTATTAACCACAACAACATGCACATCCCGCATGTGACATACACTATACTTCAACATATTTGCTGCTTATTAATATAGCAGCTTGTCATTGCAAATCTCACACCGTGTAGGTTATATGAAGTAAACCTCTTACGAGCAATGACTCAGCAGTGATATTAGGGGCCATGCTGTGCGTTAGCCGAGCTTTCAGATAATTGTCCGTGATTAAAAAAATCAGCATTCTATTTGATTTGTTATCGATTGTTGACAGTATTGCACACAACATCGAAGAACTTGCTGTGCAACTGTTATCCGTTAAAAACAACAACAACAACAGTTAATCATAGGGCGCCTCCGTTAAGAGGTTCGTCCCACTATCTGTTAGCGACTGAAGTTATTTGTGTGTGCGTGCGTTGTCTGCCTGCCCAAACGAGCAGAACCGTGGCACTCATTTCCATTGGCAGCCCAGTCGGCGGTGGTGGAAATCCACACATTCCCACGGTGGGAGCCAGCCTGACGTGTAGGGCAACCACTGGTCACTTGACAGAAAGTGGTCGTCGATTTGCTTATGGCTTTATTTTTGTGATTCGAAAAGTTTTTTGGTTTGGCCATGTTTGTTTGTTGTAGTACGGAGTTAGAATGATGGCTTTAATCTAAGTTGTCTTGTGGTTGTTGTTGTTGTTTGACTTGCATCCCACTGGGATTTTTGCACACAGCGTTGGTGTACGGTGCTTTTTTTTGGAAGACTTTGCAGTTTTTTCCTGGATTTTTCTGTTTGCGCGTAGTCACTTTAAGATGTTTTCTTGTTCATGTTTTTGTTTTTTGTTTGTTGCGGTTGCACCCGATTCAAGAGTCGAATGGCTCACAGGGCTATACCAAATAAATGAAACTGAAACTGAAAGTCCCTTGGGGGAACGATAGGCCCGGGTCGGTCCCCAGACGCGTTCTGAACCCGCCACATCCCAGTCACGTGTGATGAGCTCCACCCACACCCCTCCAATCCCCATCAGACCACTAACACACTTTAAATCAAATATCATTTACTGGCTATATAAAAAAATAGACACGTCACAAAATGCATATTAACAATATTATTAACAATAAAGTGAAAATGCATATTAACAATAATGTTAATATGTGTTTAAATAGTGGCGTTATCCATTCTAAAATATTATATACTGTAAATATAAATAATTTAAAACAAATACGTCACAAATGCACGTTAATAATAACAACCTCAATGTGTGTTTGAACAGTGTTCGTTCTCCTTGGTAGATTCGTGGCTTCGCTGTGCAAGCAGAATCCTGTGTGTGACTCACATTGTGTCGAATACTCGTTACGTTGTCGACAGCCACTTTTCAGGCCTCACAGTCTGCCCTCTGGTGCAAACTTAGGGTTCACTTGATTGGACACACGTAGTAAAGGACACGTGTCGCCAAATTAAACACAAATCCCAATCTGTTTAGCACGGGCCTCTTTTGTGCATTAATTACCGCATGAAATTATCCAAGTTTGTTGCACAAAACCCCGCTTACTCCCGAGTGGCAAAATGGGCTTGAATCCAGCTCTTTGAGAGCTCTGATGGTGGGTGCTTGATGGAGGAGCTTGCAACGGAGATTTGTGGTGGAGGAGGCCGGATAGATGCCAAGAGGAGAGTGCACCTGCAGTTGCTTGGATAGTGTCCCGCGCCCGGCAGTTGAAGGTCCTCTAACTCTTTTGAAAAGAAACCAAATTTAATTGCAGCGTGCAAGCGGCTCTAAAATAACGACTGCTTATGCAATATCACACCAGTCATAAAGCTGACATCAGACACAACTTTATGACCATAAACATGATGCTGTTTTGTGGCTCAGACGGCTAATAAAATACGTCTGTGTTAGATCACTGAGTCAGCACACTTGAGACCCTCGGTTCGAGTCAGTCCCCCGGTGCTGCTTCCCAAAAATAACATTCTGAAGTGTCTTACACGAATCTGGACAGAGAGAAGCTTTGTGAACATTTCTATGTGCGCGTAATCTTACGAAGTGTGGTCCTACAAGCCCACTGGGCCAAGTGGTGGGGATGCGTGGTTGCGCTCATGCATCCGTGACTGTGCACCGAGCACTATGGAAGTGGTAGTCAGCTGGGACGCACGCGTGAAGGATGACGTCCAACTGCTGCCCATTGTTATGACGCTCCTGTGCAGTCGACACGTGCCTCCTGCCTTTGTATGTAATGCTAATTTTAAACTATATTTGCTTTTGTTTTACCAGGAATGGGCCCACTGAGCTATGTAGCTCTTTTTTCCGAAGCGACCTGGCCACAAATGATATCTCAACGGAGTGCCTTGTCATGTTGAAATGTATTGGAGCCAAATACTCTAAACGAAAGTTGATTCTAAATGTGAAGGGGAAAAACCGGAGGAGCCGGAGAAAAATCCACACGACCACAGAGAAAGAGACATGCAAACTCCAAATATACAGCAGGTGTCAGGGTCGGGATTGAACCAACAAACTCCTGTATACCAGGCGAGGGAGTTAACATTTTGCTATCGTAGCGCCTCTTCACAGGAGGCTTCAAAACAATGTCAACACTTCTGAGAATTTGCAACAACACCACAATAAATGTGCCTCCGGGCTCTGGAGGCCACCTGGAGAAGATTCCAGGCACGTGTTGACAGTGATGGAGAACAAGTGGAGACTCTGACTTTTTTATGCTATTAACATACATTTGTTATCATGTTGCGGTGTATTATCCGTTCTTTTCCCATTAAAATTGATAGTCCCATATAAGTGTTAAAAAATTAAGAACCCTGTATAAATGTGCATGTAATATACATGTAAAAACAGTTTAAAATATATATTTTTAGGAGTTTTTATCCGGAAAAAACCTCCCAAAATTATGCCCTGATGAATGTTGGATTTGCTGCACAGAGGAGCGCGGATTATATTTGCAGCTCCGCTGTTTTTTTGCGTGTGGGAGGAAGCTGGGGTAACCCATAGAAAGTCCACATATAAGAAGCAACAAAATGCGACACTCCGCAGAGACGTATTCAATAATCAATTTCTGCATTGTCATCTCCTGGCTACCTCACAGCCTCGCTGTAGGGTCCGCAACAAACACAAAAAACTATCATCCGCAGCCCTATTTATTCCTATTAAGTTCACAAGTAATGTGACAGCGATTAACCCCGGCCTCAAAAGTTCCATATGGCAGGTGCGCATGAAACCCGCGGTTATAAACCGAAGAGCAAGTAAACTGAATGCATGAACCAACAAGCAGGTATTTAAACTTAAACAAATTCCCGTTCAAGAGTAAGAGCGGGGAGCGGCGTCAGGCGCCGTTGTGGCCAAATCATTGAGCACGATCAATAACAACATGCAGTCAATGCCAACGATTCATTGGCGGATCGAGATGCTCACGCAATGGTCCCTTTATTTGGTTGGCTAAGCGCCGCTTTTATTTCCGTCAGCTTTTATTGAATTACAGCGCCCCCAACCACACCCAGCTGAAGTTCATTCCTTTTTCAGAGAGCCTCTTGCGCGCGCGCACACACACAGCGCATTGTTACCCAGGTGGCTGTAAAACAGAAGCATCGGGCAGCACTTGCCTCGTGTGCTGCCTCTCGGGCAAGAGAGTGGTGGAAACTCCACGCACAGTCACGTGTCAAGAGGTCAGTGCCTCCACGTGTGATTTCCATCAAAGTAGTGCTCGTTTAGCGATGCTGGAGGAATGATGATTGGTCGGAGTCGACCGTGAAAGCCACAATTTTAACTTGTAGCGGCTTAAAATAACCGCCTGCCTCTAAGTTTTCGTTGCAGCTTTCTGCTCGGTCTCTATTCGAAGGCACGGCAATGGCGTGTTCATGATCCCATTCTCGCGGGGACACTTTTGAGCAAACGAATAGAATGCTCCCACTGTGTTGCGCCGTTTCTGCACACTGCCAGGTGTGACTCGCTCAACACCTGTGCTGATAAACATAACGGTTTGCAATGGAAGCGTCGCAAATATGCCAGGTTTACCTTTCACAGTTTTTATTTGCAGATCCAATGTGTATGCGGTAGGCGCGTCATCATTCGTTCATTCAATAAATTTTTTTGGTAAAAACTCGCAGACCCCCCCCCCACACACTAAACAGGGCATGGCCATACATTACAGTGTAAGTTACCACTCGCGTTTATTTCCAATAGCTATCGAATACATGATCAGTTTGGTGAAACTTGCCAATGCACGACTAAAGTCTAAATGACATTAAACCCTTCGGAAGTACGTATATGTAACCGAGAACAATTATGTAACTTTCAAATTGCAAGAAGAAATGTAGATAATCATGTTCTTAGGTTCGCTTATTCAAGATGAAGTATCGATGATAAAGAAACAAACGACAAACTTGCCATGTGCAGTCCAGTACCAAATGTTCTCTCTGCTCCCACAATTTTACTATTAACTATTTTTTATATATTTTTGGAATTGTCCCAGGGAAGCCAAGTAATCGACAAACTGCCTTTGATGTCTGTTCAATGGCTCTAAGTTTTTTTTATTTTTCCACAAGCCTGTTTTTGCTTCAATTGTATATTTCACTCATGTGCGTTCAATATGCAACGCTCACAACCACTGGCAAAGATGCCAACGCTAGCCGGTGTGGGCAGACAAAGCGAGCCGCGTTCGTGCATCACGCAACGACCGGGTGGGCGCGCTTCGCAGCGGTTTGCAAACTCAGACAAAAAAAATAGCTTCGCGAGGCGAAGAGGGTCTTTGGCAAGAACCCACCCAGACCCTGGGCCACGTTCCAAGCCATGGGTAGGGGCGGTTACCGCCCGCGCTTCCCAAGACAAATGGCATCGACTGCAACTCTATTTGTGTGTCACTCGTGGACGTTTCATAACCAGGGGGGAAATAATGCAAATGACGTATCTACGGGACCTTTTATGCCAGTGTCAAAACGATGAGGGGGGGGGGATTGGCTTTTTGCCCTCTCTGACAACAGAGCAGGCGTTAATGTATTCAACCAATGCAAATACAGGCAATGCAAAAACGATGCTTTAGATTTTGATTATGTTTTCCTTACCAGGTGGTAGGGAGCAGAGAGGCGGTGCTGCTGCTGCTGCGGTTAAAACTCTAAACTGAAAAGCTGGAAGACTGCGAGTTAAAATCCTGGTTGAACTCATCATTCCTCCGGGGTTAATAAAATTACTACCACTTTTATGGAAGTCAGCAGTAGGTTGTTTTTTGGATAAACTTTCCCCAGACATAGGAATTTGTAGTTTCACCCAAGGAGATGAGCAACGCTCCACCCCGTATAACTGACAATTCAGAATTTTTTTAATCGCAAATAAATCAATTAAACTAATTTTACATTTAGGCTAATCGAGCAAACAAAACTGTACAAACATGGCAGAAAATAATCACTAAATAATATAAATGATAGTATAAATATGAGACAAACAAGAATCGGTTTGTGACAATTAAATCACATATGGTTGCGAATCATTACCTAAATGGAACAATTTTTTATATGACCAGGTAAGGCCCACTGAGCTATAGAACTCTTTTTCAGAAGTGACCTGGCCGCAAATGATAGCTGGACGAAGTAGTTTATCATGTGGAAATTTATGGCAGCCAAATACACTAAAAGCATGTTTCTAAATGTGGATGGAAAAACTGAAGAACCCAGAGAAAAATCCACGCGACCACGGGAAGAGAGACACGCAAACTCCAAACATACAGCAGACGTCAGGGTCAAGATCGAACCCACAACCTCCTGTATACCAGGCGAGGGAGTTAACATCTCGCCACCGTGGCGCACAGTGTCATATGTTTTTTAAGCCAAGTGGAGGCTTGTCTCTTTCACAAGAGAAATGCACGCAATGTCATGGGTTCAGAGTACTGTATAATATTGTATTGCTAAATGTGAATTAAAATGTATTGTTTATTTGAATATGATTTAACGATGCTGTATTTAATTGTTATTTTCATAATAATACAGGACACATTTTGAACACATTATTCATTTACGAAAAGTGATTAAATGGAAGTTTAATGTGGCACAGAATAAAACGTATTGGGGAATGCGTGCACAATTTTCGATGGGGCCCTGTCTACGCCAAAGAAACCTGATTACAGAAACAAACAGGAACTAAACAATGCAAAATGAACCGTACATGGTGACTTTAGAACCAGCATAAACTAACAGAACGCATCGCATGTACAACATTCATAACCTAGAGTCTGTAAAGTACGTTCACTTGGAAGAAAATCAGCGGTCCAAAAGTCACCTGAGTTTGATTCCCAGCCAGGGCTAAAATAAGTGGTGGGTGACATCCGAACCAAATCCTATTTCCCATCCCTTCGTCAACCCACACTTGACCAGAGTGGTGAAGTATGGTAATGGGAGGCTTTTATCCAGCAGTAGATTGACAAAGGTCTTCAAATATGTTTAAAATCCATTGTATCCCGTCTGTAAACGCCTGTAATATATCGTTAACCTTTAGACTGATTTGCAAAATTCACACGAAATGTTGTTTTCAATTAAGTCTTCAAGATGTAAAACGATATGAGCTTTAAATGGAGAAATAAAGTTATCGAATTCAAAACATAATACAATTCAAAGATGTTTCATTTAAAAACTTCAAAACGGAGCATCGGGTGCTTGTGTGAATGCGTCGTTCGTGTGCAGTTGTTTTCGTGACTTTCCTTCCCGAAGGCCGTAAATGGTTGTGAGGGGCACGGCAGGCGCCCCCGAACAAACCCTAGTGAATAATATTGGTCGTGAAAGCCGACGTCTTCAGTTGACTCTGGTAGATTTTGACTCATTGACTGGCAGATTTAGACTCAGTGAGATCAGTTTATTTTTAAAAAACATTGCAGTGATGAGAAAATTGCGCATATTTATTGTGCAGGTCCACCAATGCGTCGGCTGCTTAATAAATACTGCGGTACGTACAAGTCTGAAAGCTCTACATAATTTCTGGGACAATCCCTCGTCAAATTTGAGAATCCAGGAAAAAAGACCTGCACTGGTGATAGAACTCGCGATCGCCTGTTAGGTTCTGATTGTGCCATGTGGCCGGCGCCACGCCCGTGTCTCCCACGTGTTGATGTCAACCTGATCATCGCACCTGGTCCTCATTTTAGGTTGAGTCAACCTTGAAGGTCCACTCCACGTTCAGTGACAGGCGCCTGTCACCAATTGCCACGTGGTGTTGCGCATCATGACCAGGCATCAAACCCAAGTTATTGTGATCACAGGCAAGTGCAAAAAAAACCACCGCGCGACAGCCCGCACAGACATAAGAACGTGTACCGTATACGAACCTAGTCCGTGTAATGCATTGGTCAAATGTTGTCAAGGCTGGGCACACCTAGCACAAAACATGCGCATTCCGTACATCTTCAACAAAACCTTTGGTCTTTACCTCCATGACGACACGGCCCAGCGCCTCACCATCGGCAGTCAGTTCAAAAAACACTTGTGGCTTTGCCATTGCTACTTTTCTTTATCTCACTCTGAGACTAATTATGAATTAATGCCACTGCCGTGTCCTGCCTTGCCAGTCGTTGCAGCCCAGAGATCGATGGTGGTGGGGGGGGGCAGCGTGTGAGCTGCGCCCCTTTTATACACACGGAGACCGCACGGTGCAGTCATCCTCCGCCGCGCAAAAGAGTGCGCAAGATATTGTGGGTTTTATGTAAGAATGTTGTTGTGGCTGTTGGACTATTCCCCCCCCCACCCCCTCGCTACTTGCTAATCTCACTGCCATCCACTGCTGCCCTACGCGTGTCCGTACGAGTCTACTCGCCATGCCCGGCAAACACCCCGCCCGCCTTACCAACCATCCTCATCGACAACTCACCTGGCATCTTGTCCATCGTAAGTGCCACCTGGGCATCAAGTTACCCGCTTCGCATCTCCATTACCTTCTCGCGACCATGCGCCCCGACTCATATTCATTCATTCCATTTATTTAACCCAGGTGAGATCCATAACAGAGGGGTTTTTTTTGGGATGTGTCGTTAAACCCCCACCCCCTCCACCCAACACATCAATTAGTAAGGTTTGTCACGTATACAGAACACGCCAATTCGTTACTAGGTAAGATCTCATCGACTTTAATGGCTTGCCATGGTACGGGCACTTTAGAAATTGTCATTATTATTGTTGCTTCGAGTCCATTTTTTAAGGAACATTTGGGTTACACGGCAAAAAAAAGAGCGTAAAATGCGATTGCGTAACATTCAACATTTAATGTAAGGTGGCATAAACAAAGCTGACACCAAACACGAGGGCAAACGAACAGAGAGCAGAATACGGCAACACCAAATGAGGTCGAAACAAAGATAAAAAATCTTTTGCACTCAATTTTTTGTCCAAGCAATTAATCCAGTCACAGTACGTCCTAGGAACGGGCGTTAATTGTTGCGGGTTACATGGAGCGTCGTGGACATTATCATTTTAGAAAACCACCGTATCATCATTGGCTCATGCCGTAACGCACAACCAGCGTACGAATCATCCTCCTCATAACCCCACGGGGACATCACACGGCCAAGCATCTCACTCACCGCGCCTATCGCACGCAGTGGGACACCACTCATCCCGCCGACGTTAATGTTCAGAAGAAAGTTCAGAAGTTGAAGTGCCAGAGTAAATGCCATTGAGAGCCAAGAAGCTCATGTTTCTTCATTTTCAAAGGCGACTCAGCCGGACTCACGCATTCTCACCACACGCGAGACCACGCGACAACATGCCTCGTCATCATTAGCCAGGATTAAGCCACTGCTGGATGAAGGCCTTCTCCAAGACGTTGACGTCTCTCGTCATCTCACGATGTAGAAGTAATAATCCACCCGGCGCCTGCACGCACTCTGATTCCATTGCTCCGTCTCCTCAATTGATGTACTATTGGGTGCGTCCACATGATTTGGCTGCCACTCCCATCATTTCCTGACCATTTAACATAAACATTACTGGCGACGTGTCCGGATGATGTTGAGTAAAAGTGATAATGAACAATAATTATTAATAATAAAAATATCTTGCATCCCCTCCATGTTCATGTTTAGGGAACAGGTTCCCCTGCAGTCGTAATGTGCGAATACTTGGCACTGGGTGAATGCCACTGATGGAGGTGAGAATATAGTTTTTTTATAGATATATAATTATTTTTATATTCAGAGACATTATTATATTCTCCGTAACGATGCCAATAATTTTTCTGGTTTTGTATTCAATAGTGTTGCGTCGAACAAGGACCCCGTATTGGAAAGAGAGTCCTTTGCCTGTGAGATCGGCAGTTGCTCAGCATTGATTCAAGCGAGCCTGACTGCCGATGAGACTCCGTGACGAATTCGGTCCGGTGTTTGCTGGTACTGAACCAATCTCTCTGTGTGTGTGGAAAACTTCTGTCGCACCGTACCTATCCAACCGTGCTAATCGTAGGTGCGGGGGAAAGGACAACAAACTAAACAGACACAAAACTGTTTAAAAAACGAGTTTTCAATGTAGTTTTTTTTTATTGCATAGCTCCAGTGGCTTCCGAATAAATATCGGAAGGAAGGGCGTTTCAGACGGGCGCAGAAGCGTCTCTCAAAGTGTTTGCTGTGAAGAAGGATCATTGGCCAAAACGTCGCCTTTCATGTTTGTGTTTTATGTTAAGGCTGTTGTTCTTGTGCACCATTGCCAGCTCAATATCGTCACATATTCGGTTCAATATGTCAATGGTGCGATCTGCTGTCCGCATGACTCAGCAGGCGTGATGGGCACGCGTCACATGGATTTGCCCTGCACATTGACATGTTTCCCAGGCGTGAGAGTTTTCGACTCTCAATTATCCGGGACAACGGGGTGGCCCCGCATAAAACACAATCAGGATAATGCGAAACATTGAAATTCGACGAGACGGACATATTTAGTGCTCACTGACATAAAATGAGGGTTAACATGTAGAATGCGTCGTATTTCTTGTTGCTTATTAAAGTAATCTGCTTACTTGTCGATGTAATGATAACACTGTGTAACAAATGTTTTATTTATTTTTTTGTCCCTGGGTAGTAAGTGTTATTTCCTAATTGCTTATGCCTCAAAAGTACATAAAATGGCTATTATTCCCCACGAATCTTGACTTAAAGCTTTCGTGACTGCAGGAATTCATATTATTTGGGTCTTTCGATTAAGTCACGTAGATAAGTTCAAAGACAATAACAAAAAATGACGTTTCGCTAGCAACACACGCGGTCGTCATCCGACAAAGGAGTTAGCTTCTGAAAGCAAAATGTTTCTAAAGGTTTGGGGATGGGCGTGCCCCAAGTGTATCAGCGGCAACCAGGGTCATGGGCTGTGCACCACTACCAATGCAGCAACAGCGACAATGCCGCACTACTGCCACTGCAGCAGCTGTGTTCATGTGAACAGCAACATGACAATGCCGCACTACTGCCACTGCAGCAGCTGTGTTCATGTGAACAGCAACATGGCAATGCCGCACTACTGCCACTGCAGCAGCTGTGTTCATGTGAACAGCAACATGACAATGCCGCACTACTGCCACTGCAGCAGCTGTGTTCATGTGAACAGCAACATGACAATGCCGCACTACTGCCACTGCAGCAGCTGTGTTCATGTGAACAGCAACATGGCAATGCCGCACTACTGCCACTGCAGCAGCTGTGTTCATGTGAACAGCAACATGACAATGCCGCACTACTGCCACTGCAGCAGCTGTGTTCATGTGAACAGCAACATGACAATGCCGCACTACTGCCACTGCAGCAGCTGTGTTCATGTGAACAGCAACATGACAATGCCGCACTACTGCCACTGCAGCAGCTGTGTTCATGTGAACAGCAACATGGCAATGCCGCACTACTGCCACTGCAGCAGCTGTGTTCATGTGAACAGCAACATGACAATGCCGCACTACTGCCACTGCAGCAGCTGTGTTCATGTGAACAGCAACATGACAATGCCGCACTACTGCCACTGCAGCAGCTGTGTTCATGTGAACAGCAACATGGCAATGCCGCACTACTGCCACTGCAGCAGCTGTGTTCATGTGAACAGCAACATGACAATGCCGCACTACTGCCACTGCAGCAGCTGTGTTCATGTGAACAGCAACATGACAATGCCGCACTACTGCCACTGCAGCAGCTGTGTTCATGTGAACAGCAACAGCGACAATGCCGCACTACTGCCACTACAGCAGCTGTGTTCATGTGAACAGCAACAGCGACAATGCCGCACTACTGCCACTGCAGCAGCTGTGTTAATGTGAACAGCAACATGGCAATGCCGCACTACTGCCACTGCAGCAGCTGTGTTAATGTGAACAGCAACATGGCAATGCCGCACTACTGCCACTGCAGCAGCTGTGTTAATGTGAACAGCAACAGTGGCAATGCCGCATCTGATGACGATTGCTCGTGTTGCTATCGAAACGTCGTGATATTTTTATCATTATTTTTCTATCTACGTGGCTTTACCGAAAGATCCAAAAAATATTAATTCCTGCAGTGACGAAAGCTTTAAGTCAACATTTCTTGACAACCGTCTCAACCCCACTGCCTTCTGGGAGTACGCAATTACAGCAACATTGATTCAGTACAAACTGCGTTCTTTTGCATATAGCGTCTCATCAGCGAGTGCAGTGCCTCTAAATTGTGCTGTTTTGTGGATCCTTACTCCTAGCGACAAAACGACGAGGGCACAGTAACAGGCGGGGTAGTCTGGAAAGCAAAAACATTGGGGGGAAATCATAAATTTGGAGTGTTATCCATAATACAGATTTTTTGGGTTCGCAGTTTAATCCAAAAAAACTGTATTATAGACCAGTCTAACCCAAAAAAATACCTGTATTATGGATAGTACTACTGGTCGCGAAACCCTACATGTTAAACTATTTGGAGTGTTAACTTTAAAAGATTGGTTAGAATCCAAACTCGGAGGGTACTCGGGATATCTCCCCGAATACTTACAGATCGTGTTGGCTCTGAAAATGGAGCGTCTGGTACTGATACTACAGCCCAAGCCTCGAGAGGCCCACTCATGTACTTTGATATTTAAAAAAAAACATCCTTAACGGTGCTATAGGATAACACTGGCTACCCCCTTATATATCCCTCCATTAACTCCCCCAACGCAACGACAACACCCAGGACAATCGAGCGGTACGTTCCTCATCACCTGGGCCCCAGGTGACAATGAGTCTCATAGCTACCAAGCCACACTGGCACTTGGGACAATGCGGGCGTGTCCACACTCACCCGGGCACTAGGCGACACGTGCATTCCAGCTGACTTATCACACTGCTGGAGGAGCTCAGGTTGGGGAGATCGGGTTACCCACCGCTCCCCCAGCCCCGCATGACAAAACATCAGACAGCAGTGCCGAACCAAGCCAAAACTATCCTCAGCCTCCCAGCGCCCACCGTTTTCAGTGCACACAAACTACGGCGCACCGCACCGTAAGTAAACCCTCACCGTCCCCGCACATTACTCTGCTACTCATCCTACTCGAGTCACCTCTCACAGTACACCCCCACTGCCTCGACCCCCAACCCTGCCAACACCGCATCCCCACACCCCACGGAATTATGCCACGGTCCCCATCACATCCCCTGCCGTGTCTCACCAACACCTGACGTCTTCAGCCACACCCTGCAATTAGTTTAGGCAACACGATTCCACCCAGCCGTCCGCGATCCCTTCTCCTCCCTCCAAATCTCTTAAAAACCCAGCCACTGGGGGTCGCGACATGTCCACATCTGCCTTAATAGCAGTCTCTCACCACTTGTGAAGGGTGGGGAATGAGCAATTCCCTCCTGCTTTCCATACAGGCATCGAGCCCTACCCACGGTGCTGCACAACTCCGTATCCGTAACAGATTCTCGCAGTAAAAAGTAGAAATGGTGCCCGTTCGTCGGCGAGTTGCAGCTGTGGCAGCATCAACAGAAATGACAAGTTAAAAGAGTGCATGCACAGTTTTAGAAACTGCCAAAATTATTTAACCAAGGAGCTTAATAATGTTGACCTCTTCATTCAAAGGGCCCGTCTACTGGGGGAGTGCTTGAGCTTGCGTGCATCGAGGTAGTCAACTTGTCTGCAAGAGAGCAACACAATGCGCATCCTGTACTAAGGATACATTCACAAGCCTGGGACAGCACGAGTGGAAAATCACGAGTGTGGAAGAATTGAGTACATGCACACACGGAGGCACACGGTTTGCTGGACCAGGCAGACCTTACTCCCAAATATGCTGGGTTGCAAGATGGTGTCAGCCTAAAGGGGCAGGTCATCCATGTGCAGAACGTCGTGAGAATTATTTTTATGTTTTATTTTTATTATTTTATCATTTCCATTCTACGTGACTTTAGCGAAAGAACCAAGAAGATGAATCCCTGCAGTCACGAAAGCTTTACATCGATATTACTTGGCAAGTACTGTACCGTCAGGTCGTTTTTCCTTTCAAGGTAAATCCAGTTGCAGAACTGAAAAATGTACCAAGTCGGTTTTCTGAATGCTTGGTATTAGCAGCATAATTCACTCACTGCCGGCAGTATGGTCACTCGTGATATTTTGTTTGTGGAACAGCTTCCTGGCATAAGCTAATTACCATCCTTCAGAATATCATAAGAATTCAAACGTATTTCAGTTGCAAATCCCAAGGCATTAAAGATGGGCTGCCCCAAATACTCGCATTTGTTGCAGCCTTCAATTCGGGCCGTTTCTTACCAAAGTGCCTTTCAAAAGTATACCCTAACATTTAAAACAGATCTAGGTACAGGCACGTCTCGCTTAACAAGCATTTTTTTTGCGAGAATTTACTGTAGAGAGCAATTATAGCTTAACCCAATGTATTCCCATATCGAGCAAAATGTTCGCCTTCAGTAGACGGATCAAATGCACCCCAAAAGCGAGTGGCCGAACCACGGCCCGCAGCTGTTTGTTTAGCAGATGGTGTCTGCTGTGCGATTCCCACGCGCGGGCAACACGAGGTGACGATAATCCGAAACGGTTCGAGCCACCCCTAGGCACAACTCAGACGAGTTCGTGGTGTGCGGGGTGTTAACATCGCCACGAGTAAGACAAGGCCGCCGGGCATGGTACCGGCCACCCACCCCTTTGTGTTGCTGTGCCGGTCTTCATTCGATGTCTGTTTTATCTCAAATTTAGCAATCTTTGGAAGAACGTAATCAACCAGGTAGGGTGTTGACCGTTGTGTTAGTCGACTGTTGTATTGTATTTCTAAGTTACTAGGTTTGTTTCTACCTGATGACAATTGCAATCAAAACATTCTATTAATACATTTTTCTTTCTACGCGACTTTACCGAAAGAACCAAATAGTAGCTTCATTAGACGCTAATATGAACAGCACTTGGCTAGTCTGCTATGACTATAAACGGTTGGCTACGTCCGCTGCACGAAAGTTGTTCCACATACATCTTTGTCTTGGGGAGGGTGCACGAGACGTGGAGATCGAGGGCTGGGTGACGGAGTGGAGGCTAAATCAAACTAAAAAGGGGAATTTTCTTGTCGTGGTTCTTCATGGTGTTACGTTTCATTACGTTATAAATTCGTTTGTGGATACTTGTTGCTGAAACACAACTCCGCTTTTAACATAGGGAGTCAATAGGACATCTGATAATTTAACATTAGTGTACGCTTGCCGAGAAATGTCTGCGTACCGTTCAGACACCTGTACCAATGAACGATAAACCCCGTTTGTATAACAGGTAGAGCTAAACAAACGAACCAGTGACACTCACATGCAAACGTAAATACACGCGGTAAAAAAGTCAAAAGATACAAGGTTGCCTTGATCTTTACTGTTCAAATCAGCAGTACAGAAACACAATGACATTCACTGTAACTTTTATGAATGGGGAAAAGTAGGGTTACGGGATCATTAAAAAAGAACCACAACCAATCCAAATAAACATTCTTGCAGTGGACTACAACAAAAAAGTAGAAGCGATTATACTGCATGGCTACCTGTGGACAAAAAACTGCAGATTTGGCAAAAATGGCACGAGTTGGGGATACTTGAAAGGGAAAAAAAAATCTCCAACATCAAAGTGTGACTAGTTTGGACAAAGCGAAAAGTCTAACCTCTTGCTATTTGCACCATTCCACAAGACAGTTAATCACATTTCCTTGAGGTTTAAAAACAATCATAATTGTGCTACCAATTCACAAGGATTGCATAAATACATGTCCCAGAATAGCATACAACCATTTACTAGCAACCTCATCCAAATTGCCTGTTCACATTCCCAAAGAAAATCCTGTTGGGGATTACTTCAAAACTAAAATTGAGTCAATCGATTATTTAATAGTTGTTTCTAAGGCCCAATTACAAATGACACAATTTTGGCAAGCGCAATGGATTTAGTTGAACTCATCGAGTTCAACTAAAGATAAAGTTCTGATTTTGAATAACCAACTCGTGCCATCTCACCACAATCTGACAAGACAATGGGGAGCTTTGGTTTGTTTTAGAGTTCTCCACAGTCGGCAACGACAATCTTCTTGGACGTCTTTCCACTCGACGCTCCATAGCCCTCAACCTTCTTGATGACGTCCAGTCCGTTTATCACTTTCCCAAACACAACGTGCTTGTTGTCCAGCCTAGAGAACACAACACAAGTTTCTCGTCACGATGGGGGGGGGGACCAGGGTGAAATAAATCATGCAAAAAATGCAGCACTATATACATAAACTATGCTATCGAATTTATAATTTTATGCAACATACTCATTGCATAATGCTCAAAATAGTAACCATGTTCAATTTGATGCTTTTTCATTACTGCATGTACAACGAATGCATTTGCAGTAACATTCAAGTCAGTGATTTAAATAAACTCCTAAAAACAAGTTCTTTACAATGTTTAAATTACATTATTAACTTGACACGAGTGACACCCATTATACAATGCATTTCAAAAAGTAAAATCTATATGCATTTACATGCATGTTTGGCTGGCAGTGTCAAATCGCCGACTAATCCATTGACACCCAAAGAGCACCAGGCATTTAATGATGTATTCTTAAATTATGCTTGTAACAATTCTATTCCAATTTATCCAAAGTATGCATAAAACTAAATCTCAATACATCTCAGAATCCAAGCAGGGTTGTATGGCGACGTTGCCTGGATAGGCAGCTAATAACAGGTGTGCTCACAAGCGGAGGGAAGACAACTCCCATCTTGCACGCATGGAATGTGACCACCAAATTGCATTATCAAAGCCACTAGCTCAGAAGCAAGACATGTGGCTGCATTGCTTACACCAACAGCTTGAGGGGATGTTGATGCCCTTACTATAACCAAGGAGTCTTAATGAGCACAAAGCCAGTTTACTGTTGGTGGTTTAAATGCAGCCTGTTGGGATGGCTACAATAGAGTTTGTGGCCCAAACAACTAGTCACATTGTTCAGCTTCCAGCTGGTGGCCGAGACAAGCTGAGATCATCGTACATGCAATGTGGTGTCACACGACATGCATGAAAAGTAAGGCAGTCATACCTTCCGGCTGTTTATGACACCGGTGTTATTAAATCTCGATTGTTTGGCGTTTTATCATATACTTCATGTTTTGATTTGTATAAGAGGGACCTCTGAAGTCTGTATGTAACCATGCATGGACAATGTAAGCTACTTGCCATGCAGTCTTTGCAGTGCAGATGAAGAACTGAGAGCCGTTTGTGTTTGGTCCAGCATTAGCCATTGACAGGATGCCTGTAGCATGGATAAATGATCAATTATAACAGCGAATATATCCACAAATTACAATACACAAACCACACAAACTAGAGCATTATGGACCCACTTCGCTTACCGTCACTGCTTAATATTACACAGTACATAAATAGAAGCCATACTTGGAAATAGTGTTGCACACTTGTTTTTGCAAACATGAAGGTACCATTGTTTTAGAAAAATATGGAGGGCATCATTTCACAAGTTTAAAGATGTTCAAAATTTTTAAGCAGCTGCAGCCTGACATGTAATTTTCCAATGTTGTATTGCTCTGGTGGCCAGTAAAACATCTTGCCTCCAGAGGGCAGGACATACCCGTAAAATTAGCCCACTTAAACTGCCAACTCTGGTATTAATAATCGGGTCCAGGGTAATCAAGGGGCTAAACTGGAGGGTGCAGCCAACTTTGGCCTCGTCATTGAAATTGCAACCCAATTAAAAGTTCTCGTGAATGTAAAATTATACTAATATCAGTTAAACTAGTTCAGCTGAAACACCTCTCATATGCCATTTTATGAAAATCCAAGATGTCTTTCGTCTAAACCATTTTCAGCCACTCAATGTGGTGTTTGGAAGAAACTGAAAACGGTACCACACAGCCCAAGTCATGTTGTGGCCAAACTTAAAACAATTAAAAACCTAATTTCTAGCGTGCATTAACTCAGGTAGGTCTTTCTAAAATGTGTGAAAAGCTTTAAAGGATTTTGAATTTGTACACATTGCCATGCCATTATATTGACATGTAAAGGGATAGATTCCAAGCCACTGGAAAAGGAGGGTCTTCCCACACTTCACCACTGGTTGAGGGCAGGGCAAAGTACATAACAATGAATTTTGCCGCACTGCCTTCTACTGCCAAACATGTAATCCTGCAGTAGACTTATAGCAACCTGATCTGCTTAGTTGTCAGCCTTGAGATGCAGGCACTTTCCAGGATCAAACATTCTTCACTTGAAAAATCTGATCGGAACATTCCAGGCAATTTGGCCATAGCCAAACCACATCTTAAGTTAAAGGTACAGCACAGCACTGCTGGCAGAGGACCAACACTACAGAGAGGTCTAGAGCCATGAGGATATTTTGCCCAACTTTCCATGTGACCAGGCATACTGTAGGAAGATGAAGGAAACCACACGCCACATCGAACTGCTGAAAAATGCATCCCACAGCAATCAAAATGGCAAATAAAAATACTATCAAAGGCACAGACAAAAGCTCTTATCAACCGAATCTTATTCTTACCCGGGCCCTCATGCTTCAGCGTGAAGTTCTCATCCTCAAACTTGTTGCCGTAGATGGACTTGCCCCCAGTTCCGTTGCCCTTGGTGAAGTCTCCACCCTACGACAGAAAGAAACCGGAGCACTCCATCAAGGCACTTCAGCCAATCTACCATTCCCAAGACTGCACTTGCAAAGCTATACAGCACTGACCTTGCAATATTTCAGCAGCAAATTGCTGTAACCACGAGTTGGCGTAACCACTACAGGGTGTTTTAGTGCCATAACAATTGTTTGTCAATGCACAAAGTGATACTTTGACCTGGAGCACCATATAAAAAATATGGCCAACGTGGAAACGCAATGTACTCGAATATTGAAAGCTTGACCTGGTTAATCAATTCACCATATGGCTAAAAGGTTGCACACAAACCAAAAGAATTCCACGTACGACCCCCACTGCTTGAATTCACTGCAATAATGATAAGTGCAAAGCACTTTACAGGGATAGAAAATGGGGCACTCAATCGGCACATTTCCAATCATCCAAAAACACCATTAAGATACAACTGTTGCATTTAAACTGTAAAAAAAAGCTTAAAATAAAATTCCAAGTTATTCCTAATACTGACATTCAACCTAGCAAGTTGTTAATTCAGTCATGTTCAAATCACTTGCCATTGGCACCTGTGTGTAAAGCTGTAGGTGTAAACTCTTACCTGGCACATGAAGTCGGGAATGACACGGTGGAACGTGGACCCCTTGTAGCCAAAGCCCTTTTCTCCAGTGCACAGAGCACGGAAATTCTCTAAAAGCAAAGGACAAGAAAAAATAAGAATTAAAAACGGAGCCAAAACAAGACAAACATCCAATAGGAGCTCCACATAATCCAAGTAAAAGTTCCCACACAATGTACCACAATTTCCTTCTGCAAAGCAAGTGTTTATTGTACTGGAGAACAGCCAAAACTGGCAGTGGGCCTACCATAAAGCATACTGCAACGAGACGTCTAGATGTGCACCATTTAAACAGCAAATAGCCAGGCCCATTTTAAAATATAAAAATACACAAATAATTGATGTTCATTAAAATTACAAAACCCAACAAGTGAAATTGGACCCATGAAACCGTTTTTGTAATGCAACCCCACCAGGTCAATATCGATCACTTCTAACGAATAAAATTAACAGTTTTGCCCTAATTTGCATGTTAAAATCATCAGCTTACATAACGTTAGGAGCACGCTCATTTGTACTTAAAGTCTACAATCATTAAATTGTCATTCTTGTATTGCAAGGCTCTATGGAAAGCTCGCTTCAAAGTTAAATAGTTTGCGACACTTATCATTTAAAAGGATCAAGTTATTCAATTGCTCATTTGTTCCTCCGTTTAACTAAACTGTTTACTTGGGAAAAATAACCTACCATTGAAAGTAGCTAGCTTAAGGCAACAGATGCAGAAAACCTTCGATACATATTTGCAAGGCTTCTATGCGGAGGCCATTTATTTTTTCAAAGTAGCTTACACTAATTATGTACATCAACTACAGTAATTCTAAATTATTTCAACCAGTTTGTAGAGCACCAAGATTTACTTTAAATCAAGCATTTTCGAACAGCTAAGGAGCAAAATTCCCTCATCTTACATACGTCTAATCTCAAAAGTCTAATTTACCACATTTGCTAATGTAACACAACCGGAACAAAAAGCACGGTACTGTAACAGGCACAACCTACCGGCAGTCTTGGGCACAACGTCACCCCTCAGCTGAAAGGCAAACACAAGAGGCACAAGACCCATCAACAAGGCAGCCAATGACAAGGTGCTGGTGGACAACGTTGCTCCTGAAGCTTACATTTGAAACAGCCACGTCCCACATCGAACATAAAATCACCGTACGTTAGTTATTTCACCCGCTAAAGCGTTCAAACTTAGTTGGATACTTATTTGCCCGCTCAATTGGCTTCTAAATATAATTTTGGCGACTATTATAGGTATTGGTTTCTGAATAACGCTCAAGTAGAAGTATATCCACACTTATGAAATGTAATCAAAATGAAGACCGAGTAATCTCGCGAGGTAATTACAAAGTACTGTAATTGTTCTAAGCATTCGTGGATATTGAACATTCGATAAGAGCACCTAACAGGAACGTTATTTACTGGAATCACGCAAGTGTTCAGAGCTCAAGACTTGGCAGGCCAAGAGGAAACGTGAATATTGACATGTATACGAATAATAGTCTAACGGTAGGTGTATGCATTCCTTTGGGAACACTGAGGCAAGGGCAGTCTACTAAAATTTTACTTTCAATTTCGGCGACTAAATCACAGTCCGTTGCACCGTGTGGTGTCAAAACAATTGTATTTTTATATTAACAGAAAGGATAAGGCATCAAATCAAGCGATTTTAATATCTAAAAACAACATTACAAACGCAGAGTGCGTAATACAGCACCTGAATATAATGCATTTTAAAATAGGAGACAAGTCTACAATACATTGCAATGGGCCCGTGCACATGCCGTTATATAAAGGATGATGGTTTTAGGAAAAATCTGCCAGCATTTGATAAATACATGGTGGTTTTGTCGCCCCGGAACTTTAATGCGATAGCACAGTTGTGGGGTGAGTGTTGCAGAGATGACAGGGATGCAGAGATGGCCAAGACCAAAATTTGTCGATTCTCACTGCGGTCAAAGAAAACCGAATCTCAAAGACGACACATAATGGGCGACCCCTTTGGCCAAATACGGGTTTCTGCCCGCAAGTCTTAAAAACACATTTTCCAGTGCGCATTGTTCTGAAAATGGACGAAACCTCCATTAAAAGTATAAAGTTAGCATTTGCTATAATTACTTCAACCCCCCCCCGCCCTATTCAGAGTGGGTGCGGCCACACCGCCTTGAGGCAGTGGTAGAAATGTCACATGGCCGGGGACGTGTCGACACGAAAAACGATCACCATCGTAACTTCTTAGTGGCAACACTTTTGATAAATCCCAGAGCAACAGAGGGCTTATCGTCTACTACCTCACCAGGATATGACCTCACCATCTTCCACAGCGCGCTAGCGACAGCGCCAACACGCCCCCGGACATTATGGTTGCCGATAAATGCATGAAGAATTTGAACATCCCTTTGTCAAATCAACTACTGGATAACACCACATTCCATTAGGGTGCTTTAACCAATACTTCATCGCGCTGGTCACCGAGGGTTTACGGGCACCAACTAGTTGCGACTTTGCCAATGTCGCAGTGCACCAAGCAATGTGGTACTGATGCCCCCCCCGCCCATTATACTTGGCAATCGATACACACGATGTTGCCAATTCACTTGGGTCTTCGCCTAAGTGGCTTTGATCAAATGCAGAACTTTGTATGACACGAACTAATAATTTATGGGGGCCAATACCCAAGGCCTTTTCGACTCTTGCATGCGCATGTCACTCCCACCTGCATATTTGAGCAGCTGTGCGCAATTGACTGCAAAGCGTTGTAAAATAATATGCAACCCGACTGCAATACTGTCGCCAATGATGGATTTCGTCTGGAATCCAATACGCACACCCCACACGAAAAGGCACACGGGGGGGGGGGGTCACGATTGTAAAAAAAATGACTCTGCTAGGACGGGGCGCGACCACCCTAACCACAGCGCCCAGTGGTGCACAGCGAGTGACGTGGAGCCACGACCCCACTCACTGCACCAAGACGCTCACTGCCTAGAGGAGATCACGGGAACTGCACCGTGCCGGTCACCGTACAGGGATGGGAAGGCCGGGGAGCGGCGCTATTCGATTCCCCCCCCCCCACCGCGTAAAGAGAACTTGCATTGCCATCAACGTCGCAAAAAAAAACACCGCACGACTATAGGCAGCGAGAGCATGGGCAATTAGTAGCCTGCGGTGGGTTCAAATACCTAATAAAGCAACCCGATACGCTGTTAGTAATCACAGTATTCGTCTTCCCGCCTCTCCTCCCCACGCACCATTTTGCCGCAATCCCACGTTAATGTCGTAGTTTAATTCGTGTGCTCAGTGCAGTGGCCGCCTTGGGCCCGTGTTGTCATTCTCGACCGTACAAACTCAATTCCAGAGCCCTCCCTCGGCGTAGCACGGTCGGTGGCTTTTATACGGAACAATTAGAATCTTAAGTCGGGATCAATAATTAAAGCCTCTTCGAATACTTGACGCGTAGTCTTATAGATTGCAATTGGTAGGAGTTGTGGCAAGAGAGAGATGTTGTCACATGCCCATTTCACAAAGTCCCTCTTTAAATTATATTCTACAACGATGTTTAACAATGCGCTACATTGCCTTTACAAGGTACTTTAAATGTGTCCCTGTACTTCCAAGGTTTAGAGGTTTCAGAATTAAAAATTCAAACGTAGGCGATTTGCTTTCGTGCAGGCTTTAGACGTCTGGCTGCATTTTAAGAATTCCGATTACACAGCCACGTATCAATTTGTAGTATCGATTAGGAGTTAAGAGTTTAGAAAACATTTCGGTTTGGCGGGGAAACGCCCCGAAGGCCATGGCCACATCCTTCACCGCGACTCAACCCACTTTAAAATCGTGCAAATCTTTCTAAAATCATTAACGAGTAGCTGGTGCTCTTCCTCCAAGTACCGTCAACTGTGGGGTTATTCTAAAACCTAATTTTACTGAACATTTATTAAATTAAACATTACAATGCATGGTCGCCGAGTCTTCAAACACGCGGCCACGCGGGGCGGCAAAAGCCACAAAATCCCGCGCTCTGCAGAATGACATTTATTTTCTCAACGCAGACTTAAAAATCAACCTTAGAACGTTAAACTAATTCCTGCCCCATTTACAGCCCTACCCTGGTGTCTTAGAACGAGACAGCAAGAAATATTTTATTTAAAAAAATCAAGAACCAATATTTCAATGATCGTTATGGACGTCCCCGCCATGCGCAATACAAAAAAAAATCAACCGGTGCCAAAACAAAATAACATCTTTACATTCATCAAGAACATATTTTTTAAGTTAAAACTTCTTCATAAAGTTAAATTAGCACGGTGAATTAATTCACAAAAAAACATTTTTGTTAGCTCAACTGGCCTCATGGCCCATCCCAATGGCGGGAACAGCTCCCGGCACGAGCGCCACAAAGAATAGAAAAATAAACAATAAAAACCACAATTATCATCTCTCACCTCCATCACGACGCGACCCACGGCAGCGCCGTCGGCGGTGAGGTCAAAGAACACCTGTTTCACAGCCATTGTAATGCTAATTTGAGCTTCCTTGCCTTTGTTTTCCCCACTTTAAACTTAGCAAGGGGGTGGAAATTAACGTTGCAGCGGCGGTGGAAGTAGCAGCAGCAGGGCCCGGAGACGGCGGAGGAGGGAGTCGTCCGCGCCGCGCCGCTTTTATACCCTGAGACCGCGTCACAGCCCCCCCCCCCACCTCCACAATACCACTCCGCCTCGAAAAGTAGGGCGGCGTGTTCACACGGACATTTACAGTGCACCAGCACCAACTTAATTACCTGCCAGCAGCATCTTTTTGCTTGAATGTTACATTTAACGACTAATTAACGTACGGTAACGCTGTATTTTTGTTAAAATTGCATTTATGTGTAAAGAAAAAAAAATTAGGATGTCGAGTTTTTTTCTATTGAAAAAACATTTTTTTGTGTGGATTCCCCTGCATTTGAATTTGGGAAACCCGTTAGGCTCTAAAGGGACGGCGTATCCTCGTCCCCTCGCTCACAGAGGGTGCCTTGCCCACCACTGCACCGTCATTCATTCATTCTTTATCCTGTGCACGGATGCTGTAGGTTGCACAGTAACAGCTGAAGGTGTCACGGTGGCGAGATGAGAACCGCCTCGCACAGTGTACACAGGAGGTCGTGGGTTCCATCCCGACCCTGACGCCTGCTGCTGTACTGTATATTTGGAATTTGAGTGTGTCTCTCTCTCATGCCGTGGTCGCGTGGAGTTTTCTCAGGGTCCTCACGAGTTTCCCCCTCCACATTTCGAGTCAACATCACCACGCGTTTAGAGCATTTGGCTGCTGTAAATTTCCACACGATAGGGGGCCGTTCATAAATGACGTCACACGATTTTGGACGATTTTTTTTACCCCCCCCCTCGTCACAAAAAATCAGACCCCCCTCAAATATGATGTCACAAAGCTCTGCCCACTCCCCCCCCCCAAAAAAAAATAAAACATGCTTCGAATCGCTTTAAACTACTGTAATTGTAGTGCGTATTTAATGTGGCGCTGCACTCTGATGTTGTAGGAGAAAACATTTATTAATACGTCTATTTAATTAAATAGAACGTGTTGTCTATATTTATTTAAAGTTGCGCATTTTGATGTGACGTCACATTTCTCCCCCCCCCCCCTCGTCACACATCGTCACAAATGTCTGACCCCCCCCCCCCAGGTGCGTGACATCATTTATGGACGGCCCCTAAGCCACTTTGTTGAGCTATCATTTGTGGACAGCTCACTTCTGCACAAGAGCTATGTAGCTAAGTGAGCCCTTACCTGGTATAATAAAGTAAATGTTTAGTCTTTTACGTTTACAATCTCACATTCAGGTGGTGGTCAAGCCAGACAAACCGCATCAGCAGCAGCGGAGTGGATCATCATCGCTGTGATGTCTCCTTCGTATTTGTGGATCGGCAATTGTGTCGCGATATGTCGTTGCACGGTCTGTTCTGGATGACCACAGTTACACACGACTACTGGGGGAGTTTAACACATTCCTGCGGAGGGAGCTGGTAGGAACGTTGGGTTGCTCGGTCAATGGCCAGGGTCAACGGCGGCGTGGTGTATTCCGCAAATATGGCCGACTGTGAGGGCGGACACAAGCCGGCGTGAGTAGGTTAAACGTTGAGTTTTATAAGGGCACCACGGGGTGACCAGCCCCTCCCCACCCAGCCCCACCCCTCCCACCCCCCACCCCTCCCCACCCTCCCCACCCAGCCCCTCCCCACCCTCCCCACCCAGCCCCTCCCTCCCCACCCAGCCCCTCCCTGCACGACGGACGGACGGACACAATAATCCCTTGTGGGCTGGTGGAACCAGTGGGTTCCTACCAGTAAAACCTTCCACTTGTGTGCACCATCAGCTATCCGCATCCACTGCCGTGGTTTGTTCAGTGGATGCGCTTTAGGGTGGACCATGAGCTTCGTTTAAAGACCAAAACCGAGGCATCTTCTTGCGTTCGCTCTTTCACAACAAGGCGGTGTTTTGTGAGTTACTTTGAACCATATTCAGCTCGCCATTCTTCATCGGGGATTGAACTGGCATTGTTGAAGGTTTCAGCGCACAGGTCCAAAAGGGCTTGGCGTGACTTGAAGCGATGACTAGGGATGGGATTGAGGTCCTGATGGATGGGCAGGCGACTGTTCTCGATTCGCAGGACTTCCCGAAGGGTTACTATGCCCGTTTGCGTGGCCCGTCAACCCCTCTGTCAAATGTCACGCGTGCTTACACACTCGCATTGGCAAATATTAACGTGGAAGCTGATGTATAACATAAAAATCCACGATTTCTATCTACTCACAGTGACTGTAGAAACAGTTTTAAGTGTTTTAATTTCACCTATTAGCCTTGTTATATTTCTACATGCTGATTGCTGTATCATGTTGTTGTAGGACCTTGGCATTGTGAACTTTACCACACAATTTTGTTTTAATTTGCTACTATGCGTTTTACTGTAAACCAGGTTTCTATTGTGTAACAATATCCCCATTGAAAATGTGCACTTACTGCCCAATCGGTGTTTATCTTTCAAAAAAAAATGTTGTTGTCTCTAAATGGTCTGGCTGAATGAATATGGTGGAGTTCATAGTTGCGGTTCGATTCCTGGCGGCGTCTGAAATTTGTTTTCTTATGGGAACAACGTTGACTTGCTTTTGCAAACAAATGTCATTCAGAGTTCCTGCCTCATGGTGCAAGATATAAAGACAGAGGAGGCTCGTGAAGGACGCTACTGGGCACTTGGAGGCCATCGCCCTCCAACAGCAACGTAGGGCAGAGGAGCGACGCTCACAACAACGAGCGGAGCACAGTAGGGGGCACAGCTGGTGCATCTGCCACCCATCTCAGTCAACCCATAGCACCTGAGTCTGTTCCGTGACCTCCTGTCAGCGAGCCTTTAACACCTCACGTGGCCTCAAAGTGCACCTGGCCTGGCACAGGTGCCGTGGCGATGTCACTGCCATTTAACGATGAATGTCGACTTGGTATAAATACCAGCTTTAATAATTAATCATTGTTGAATGATAGTAGGAAGCCGTTCTATACCCTTAGTCGAATCCAATCCCAATGAACTAGACTAACATTCTCAAGTTATACATTCCAGTTCAGCTATGTTAAATACAGTACTGCAATTTAAATCTAGTACTGTACCAAACAATTACTTTGAAGTTCACACGGTACGATTTTAATGATAATGTCAGCAAAAGTCTGCTTTTCTCTTCTGTCCTGCAAAGGGGTCATGCTCACATGTGCACAGTTTATATATTGTACAGTGCCTTAGGCATGAGCTGTTTAAATGGAGCACACGCTGTAAACTTACGTAAACTTACGTTTACAGCGTGTGCTCTAATATCCTGCTCATTTCTGAGTCCAGCATTATTAAGAGGTATTGGCTATCCAGTGATCGTGTTGCCCTGATTCTAATTTATCTGATGGGAGGTTTTTTTATGCAGATTTTTTGGAAAATAACCACGTTTTCTGCTGGGTCTCATTGGCAAGCTTGTGGCCTGTTAGAACTTACACTTCATATTCAGAACCGTTTTTGTGCAAAAGTCAACAGCGGTCATACCAAGAAAGGATAGTTAATCTCCTACAGAGCAGAGGGTGGTCCAGATGTCTTGTGATCCCCATTTAATTCTCTAAAACGTAAGTTTTGTATACCAATGGGTGTAAAAACAGAAGTTAATAACCAAAGGGGGGGAAATATGTAAGGGGTAAATTAATTGGGGGTCACCACACATCCGGACCACCTTCTACAGTGCATTCGTATGGGATTGCTGCCATTGAGTCAGGACTGAATGGCAATCAGCACTGTCCATTTCTCTTTTGAGGATGTAGACACTTTTGAAATTATCAAATTATACTTTATAATTTTTGTACAAGCAACTTGCACATACAGTACTGTATATGCTTTACAGCCTCAAACGCTTCCTGTTAAAACCATTAAGAGATTGGGCTAAATATTACTGATTATGGCAACATACCAATGTTTTTTTTTTGCTGTGGTTCATTTTGTGTTAATTGGAACATTTATAATGGGATTCATACCCCTGCCACCTTTCACCATATTCCCCAGTTGCCAGTCCAGATTAAACAGCTGCGTCGTTGTCACCACCGTCTCCCAACACCCGCAGAGGGGGCTTACATCTCTCTCTCTCCCTCGAGAGTGGGCTGGCCACATTCCACGCTGCTGAAAAGTCGCTGCATTGCCCTGCCACTTACGTGATTTCCACTGCAGACTCCATTTTCTCAGCTTAGGTCTTGCGGGGAAACAACGCACGTGCCCCGTGCTTTGAACCTGCCATCTATTCGTTACCGCAAACAATTGGGGAAATGTTGAGCAGCCAGTGGTACTAACGAGGTATGTGGCATGCTGCTAATTAGGAGCGATTATTTGTGATCACATGGGAATGTTGATTTTACCAAAACATGTGACAATCGGCCAAAACAGATCATCACTGTTGCACGATGTTTCTGTATCTGGAACATAGCATTTGGGAATTCAGATTTTATGCAGATGAAGCATTAAACATGTTTCATGTAGTCCCATGTGCACAAAATGCATGTATGGTGTAAAAACATGTAAACACATTAAGATACAGTTAATTGAAATTTTAACCATTGGGACTCCATCAGAGTGCCAATCAGAGGTTAACAATTGTAAAATATATTTTGGCTAAAAACTACTCAAACAAGTCGAGATACAAATGTTGATTACATTTTCCAAGACACCAGAGGAAATCATTGTTGTAAAGTACTGTAAATGAGACTACTGTAGAGTACACTGTGGTATTAAAAGTTAAGTTGTGTGTAACATTAAATTTAGCATTTTCTCCGACACTGGAAAAGGTTTGTCTTTGCAAATAACAATTTGGGGTTCAATAATTCGATATTACAGAGAACATCGTTTAGGTATATGCTGTGCTTTTTACAGTATCTGTGCACTATTTTTTCAGTAACTCAAATATATCTGCATTTAATGCATATCAAAGTTAACAGACTTTGTGATGCAATACCATTTTAGGCACAATTGGAGTTGGTTTGAAAATACAATTTAGACAGTGCATATTGTACAGCACAGCAGTTATAAACAGCAGTTATATACTGCTGTACATTAAGAATGCACTTCACTAATCCACTCTATAACTGTTGTCGAAAGTCTGATATTTATGCTGATCCTGCACCGATAGAAAAAAACTTTAATTCCTTGAGTTGTGAGTGGGATGTGGGGACTGGTTTGTATGTGCTAGTAAACACATCATGGGTGGTTATCGAATTGAAAGAGAGTCCACGCAAAGATATCTTTCGGAATCTTCATTTATCCTGGAGAAATCCGATGAGCTATGAAGCTCTTTTTCACAGATGTCCACACTACGCACAACCCACGACGTGCACCAACGGGAGCCTTCTCAGAGCCCCGAGCACGTGACACAACTTTACCTTACCTGGAGTCCCTCCTCTTACCGCCAAATATCCTCACTTGAGGTCTCCTCCACTCTCCTGCCTCCTTTTTGTGGCTCTGTTACCACCGTTTGTTTTATTTATTAATCCTGGGTGTGGTCCCGTGTCCCCACCTAACCTCAGCAATGTTCCGCCACGACCCTTACATCACCCCCTTCCTTGAGACCAAGCCGTCCTCGGCTTTGCCAATCCATGTTTCCCTAATGACTGTGATGGAGCGTATATCGCCCCATCAAATGTGCCCCTCAAAGCACCCCTAACGCGGGCGGAAACTGTAAATAGAAAACAAAGAGGAAAATTGCACAACGCAACAACCAAAAAGCATGTGCATCTTCTAATGAAAGTCCGTTATGTGCAAAAAGAACTGGGGAAAGCGATGAGTGGAAGAAGACGAAGGAAATATAGGAAGAAAGGACAAAAACACAGTCATCTCCGACACTTGACGCGCCACGACATCGTCAACACAACATTTTATGGAGAACCCCTTAAATTCAAGGGGTGGGGGGGTTCCCAAGGATGTCGGCATGTTCCTCCGAGTGAGGCTCTTCGGGTCCGGCAGCGTCCATGGCACCACTTGGCTGGGTGCTGGGACCCTTTTGCTGGGGCTAATGTGGGGATGGTCACCGCGGGTGGCTCACAGTTGACCCCGAGGATGGAACGGGCCCAGGTCAAGTTGACGCACCAGCAGACGCATGGGCGACCCCCCTGGAACCCAGCTCGGGGTGATTGAAGCAGTAGAGGCAGGCAACGATGAGTGAGAGACAACTGCATTGTGATCATCGGAAGACATCCTAGCTATGCACTTGTAAATCTAGATTGGAAATTCATTGATTTAGAACTGTTTAATGTGTTGTCCTTCCCCCGTACCTCCGATTAGCACGGTTGGCTATGTACGGTGCGAAAGAAGTCCAACACACATATGCTTTCAAGTGAGAGGGATGAACTTAGCAATGGCAGTTTTGCATTTTAATGCGGACACATTGCGACCGCAGAATCCGGATAACCTTGACAGGTTCCCTCCATGGTTTACACGATTGAGAGATGTTCCGGTCGGCATTTGTGCAGCCATGCCAAGTTGCCGAACTACCCTGCCAATAACTGGGATTTTTAAAGAAGGCACGAGTCTTTCTGTCTCCCAAGTGCACGATCTATGGGGCCGTCCATAAATGACGTCACGCGATTTTGGACGATTTTTGACCCCCCCCCCCCTCTCGTCACACGGCGTCACAAAAAGTCAGACCCCCCTCAAATATGACTTCACAAAGCTCTGCCCCCCCTCAAAAAAATAAAAAAATGATTCAAATCGCTTTAAACTATTGTAGTGCGTATTTAATATGCTGCTGCACTCTGGTGTTGTAGGAGAAAACATTTATTAAAAAGTATATTTAATGAAATAGAACGTGTTGTCTATATTTATTTAAATTTCCGCATTTTTATGTGACGTCACATTTCTCAAACCCCCCCCCATCGTCACACATCGTCACAAATGTCTGACCCCCCCCCCTAGGTGCGTGACGTCATTTATGGACGGTCCCTATCGTGTGTGGATGTCATTGCGCGCTATGAATTTCCGGCCAAACAAGTATGGGTGGAACTGGTGCACAACCGACAGCAGTATTGTTGCTTGGTGGGAGACAGAGCCTGACTACCGTGTACGCTAGAACCATCTCCCTCCCATGTTGCACTTGGCGACAGCACAGCTCCGATGCCGACATCACTCGCATCGGTGTCTGACGTGAAGAGCAACGAGACATCTGGGTACGCAAGAGAAGGCGCCTTAATCAGGCGCATACACAGCTGCTGGAAAGCAGGTTCCTCTTCTTAACTCCACGGACAACTCTGGATTTTACTCGTAAGAGCATGCAGGGGTTTCACTATGGTGAGAAACTGGGGTACGAGTCATCGATAATAGGAAACAAACCGAGGAATCTAAGCACCTCTGGATCTGATATTGGCACGGGCTGTGTTCGTAGGGTCAGCAGCAACCCCTGGTTGCACTGACAATATGGCCAAAATATCAAACCGACGATTGAAACAAATTCTCACTTCTTGGGTGTAAGTTAAAATGTCGACCCCCGGACTCTAGTGAATACCTGACGCAACCCATCTGGGTGCTCCTCGAATGAGCTACCAAACACAATCCATCATCCAGATATACGAGGCATGTATTCCCACTGGAGGTCCGCCAACATAAATTCAATTGATCTTTGAAGTGTTGCAGGAGCCGTAATCAGCCCCATCGGCAAACAAGTGAGTTGAAACATGTGTTCGAAAGGCCATCTTTTGTCGGGAATCCGTGTTGTGGGGGTCGCTAGCCCCCGAGATCCCTCCCTCGATAATGCTAACGGCCGGGCTAACATCATCAATCGCCCCCCCGCTGCTAAGCGAACCGCTGCTAGGTTCCTCACCCATGGTGTGGGAGCCGTCGCCCGAGGATTCCCCTTCACCGCGGGTCCGCGTAGCAGGCATGGTTAATTACGTACGCGCACACCCACACACAGCTCCACACGCGATACCCACTCTTGCGCCGCTCTGCGCCGCGCTGGCCGCTCACGTTACGATCGCGCACCTGGGGTACGCCGATTACGCACGCCGAGAGCTTACGCAAGTAACGAGCACACGTAAGCGGGGCACACGCTGACACAACGACTCAAGTTGCCGCCGCCGGGTGCGCGAGACAAACTGTACAACAATGCGCAGCCGATTACGCGCTCGAGCCGCGGGGTTGGGGGTCAGGGGCCCACCACCGCGCCGCACTTTACGCAAGTAACGAGCACACGCAAGCGGGGCACACGCCGACACGACGACTCGTCCCCTCCCGCACTCGCGCATGCACGTCAACACAAGTATCGTACAAGGACGATTCTCCTCTCACACGGCTGCGTAGGCACGCCAACACACAAAAGTGCTCTCCCCGGGCGTTAACACACACACCTCCGTACCCGCACAATCGTACAGAGACCACGGCCTTTACGCATACAACGACTACACACCCGCGAATGCAGTGCACGCTAATACCACGTTCAAAAACACCCAACAACACGGTTTTGTTACTACGCTCGAGATTTTATTAGCCCTTGTTAACCCACCGAGCCACCCGTGTGTGTGTGCGGGCCAGCAAGGCGCTTCTAACCCACTCTCTGGTGGCGTGCAGCCCTATTCTATGCTGCGCTCTCTGTTAAACCGCTTTCCTACTCGTCCTTACCCCGAACTAACCCTCTCCTACGGATCCTACTCTCCGCTCTGAGGTGTTGTAAGGCGCGTAATACGATACCGTCTGTAGTTCTTGGTGACCTTGCGGTGCTCAGATCGTCCTGCAGACAATCTAGCGGCTCGCCCGATGACTCCCTCGTCGCTGACCCCGTGTCAAAACTCCAGAAGAAGAGAGTTCCCTACTGCCCCTGCGTTTTCTTTTAAACTATTCACATCAAAGGCTAGGCGCCCCCGTCCCGACCGCCTTGGTCTCTCGACCAATCCTGAGCCTAGGATTTCCTGCTCTTTTGCGATCCCGCCGGCCTTTGACCTTTCGACCAATCAGTCGCCCCGGGTCCTGATCCCAGCTATCTGCCCTGCTGA
Organism: Lampetra planeri; assembly: GCF_965212315.1. Taxonomy (NCBI): domain Eukaryota; kingdom Metazoa; phylum Chordata; class Hyperoartia; order Petromyzontiformes; family Petromyzontidae; genus Lampetra; species Lampetra planeri. The sequence continues at coordinate 10,954,448 of NC_136126.1, forward strand.
CCCGTGTTTGTGTTTGTATGCGTTTCTAACTGCGGGGCTCTCTGAGCTCGCCGTGGTCGTGCGATCTCAAATCCGCCCACGGCGCCGCAGTGTTACTTGGCCTGGGAAGGGTCCTGTCCAATTCCCTGGCCCTGAGAAACCGTGGGGTAACCCCCCGAGGGGGCCCTCGGGTGAAAACTCAGGGTAGGTGACCCGACCACGAGACCCTACGTGGGTGCGGGTGCGTGCTTATGTGGGGGGGTGATGGGGGGCAGTGCGGTGGTGGAAGCCGGGCGGCTCCCTGGCTCGGCAGAGCGGCCCCGTCGCTGTGGCACCACATAGCCCCCCGGGGTGCCAGTCCCCGTCTCGGGTTGACTGGAGCACCTCGCCTGGGTTGCCCCCATGAGGTATCGCCGCGGGGTCCGCGGGATTCGCCCGGCCCTTGTGGCTGGCCTCGGGGGTGGCGGCTCCGTCTCCTGGGGCTCCGGCGGTGGTCTCCTCCTCCATTCCAACGGCTCCCCTCGGCCTCTGGCACCTGCGGGCTGGGGAACAAACTCAGAAGCGGTGGGGTTTAAGGGTCGCCGTCCTCGTCGCCCCCGGCCCCGCCCGGGGCCCCTCGGAGCCCGGGGCTCCGTGGGGCCCATATACTGCGCGAGGCCCCCGGGCACGGGGGGTGGGGGGACCCCGGGGTTTCGGGGTACTTGGACGGCGGGGCTCCCCCCCTCGGGGGCTGCTCGCCACGGCTTCAGTCGGCGGATGTTGACCACCATCTCCCGGCCTCTCTCTCCTCCCTGAATCAGCACCGTCCATGGTGAGATCTGCCGTCTCACAATCCAGGGTCCTCGCCAGTAGGTGGTCAGCTTCCCCACCTGTCCGGCACCGACGCGGGGAGTGTACAGCCACACCTCGGAGCCCGCAGTGTAGAAGGGGGGCTCCATACGGGGTCGGGCGCCCTGCTCTTTGCGCTGGTGCGCGGCCTCTCCGTGCGGGTAGGCTCGGCCCCTGGCCCCTCGCAGGGTCTCCAGCAAGTGCTCCACAGGGTGGCTCCCTTCCTCCCGTTGCGGCGGAGGGACACCGAACAACAGATCTGCGGGCAGGCGAGACTCGCGATCAAACATCATTAGGAACGGGGTCTGTCCTGTAGATGTGTGAACGGCGGTGGTGTAGGCGAACAGGGCATAGGGGAGGTGTTCGTCCCAGTCCTGTTGATTCGCGGCCGCCATGCGTTTAAGCTTCCCGGCCAGAGTCTGGTTCATCCTCTCTACCATCCCGTTCGCCTGGGGGTGATACGCCGTGGTTCGGTCCTTCTGGATCCCGAACTCTCGGCACAGCGCCTGGAATAGTTCGGCCTCGAATTCACTACCCTGGTCGGTAATGACTCGTTTGGGGATCCCGCACTTAAGTACGTAGTTTTCCACGAAGGCCCGGGCCACTACGAGGGCTGTTTTATCCGGGATAGCCACCGCCACGGGGTAGCGGGTGAAGTACTCCACCGCTACGAGAATATATCGGTTGCCCCGGTGGGATCGTGGAAAGGGCCCCTGCAGGTCGATTCCGACCAACTGATTCGTCCGACTGACTCGGAACGGCCTCAGGGGTACCTGGTACCTCGCCGGCTTTTGCCCACACTGCTGACAGGCTCGGCAGCCCTGCACCCAGGCGGCCACATCTTGCGCCAATTTAGGCCAGAGATACTGGCGACGCAGAGTCTCCCGGGTGCGCCGTTCCCCATCATGGCCCCCGAGCGGGTGGTCGTGTACCAGTCGTAGTAGTTGGGGTCGCACATGGGCGGGAACGCAGATGCACCCCGGCTGCCCAGCGTCGGCCAGTTCCCTCACCACCCCGTTTTCTACACACAACCGGGCATACAAACCGCTCCAGGGCCCTGGTAGTGCATCCTTCTTCTCTCGCAGTGCCGCCTCCACCGCCGCCAGATCCGGATCCCGCTGCTGGGTTTGTCGCAGCTGCTCGTCGTCCAAGCCCGGGAAGGCGCAGCCGACATCCTCCTGGATCCGCCCGGTTGGGGTGGGATGATCCGTCTGTCCCCGGGCTCCTTCTGCAGGGGTTCCTGCGGCGCACACCGCACTCTCTCTCGGGGGGGGGAGTTTAGTTTCCGCGCGCTCCTTGGGTTCTGCTGCCTGGCGGCAGCGTCCCCCCGTGAAACACGGGCAGGCGTCTCCCTCCCTCGTCTCAGCGCGCACCGCGGGCCGTCTTGACAAGGCGTCCGCGTTCGCGTGTGTCCGCCCCGCTCGGTACTCGATCTGCAAGTTGTACTCCTGCAGCTGCGCCAGCCATCGGGCCATCTGCCCCCGCGGTTCCTTAAATGTAAGGAGGAACTGCAGTGCATAATGATCGGTGCGCACACGACATCTCCTGCCGTACAAGTACGGTCGGAACTGTTTACACGCGAAAATCACGGCATACAGTTCCTGACGGGTTACGCAATAGTTCAGCTCGGCCCCGCTCAGGGTCCGACTGGCGTACGCGATGACCCACTCCGTCCCACCCTGCACTTGCGACAGCACCGCGCCCAGCCCACTGCTGCAGGCGTCAGTGTCCAAAATAAAATCGGTGGTGAAATCTGGGAAAGCCAAGGTGGGGGTGTGGGTGAGGTGGTCTTTGAGTGTGGTGAAAGCCGTCTGACAGGCCTCCGACCACTGATAGGGGTTCTTAGGGGAGGTGAGTTGGGTGAGGGGGCGTGAAATCTCACTGAATCCCTTTACAAATCGACGGTAATAAGTGGCGAGTCCCAAGAATGACCTGATCTCCGTCAGGTTCCTCGGCCGCGGCCAATCCACTACGGCACGCACCTTCTCGGGATCGGTGCTCACCCCTGCCTCGCTGACTCGGTGTCCGAGGTACCCCACCTCGCGCTGTGCAATGTAACACTTACGCGGCTTGAGCTTGAGATGGGCTGCTCGCAGTCGCTGGAATACTTCCTGCAGCCTGGACCAGTGTTCGGACAGCGACCTACTGAACACTATTACGTCGTCCAGTTAAATCAGGCACTGTTCCCACTGTAAGCCCCGCATCACCAACTCCATCAACCGCTGGAACGTCGCGGGCGCGTTTGTGAGTCCGAACGGCAACACTCGAAACTCAAACAGGCCCATCGGGGTGGTGAATGCTGTTTTTGGCCGATCCTCCTCCGTCATCTCCACCTGCCAGTAACCGGACGCCAAATCGAGGGTGGAAAAATACCGCGCTCCTGCGAGACTGTCGAAGGTGTCGTCGATGCGGGGTATGGGGAAGGCATCGCCGAGCGTGACTGCATTTAGTTTACGGTAATCGACGCAGAACCGCGTTGACCCATCCTTTTTCGTTACTAGTACCACTGGGGCTGACCAGGGGCTCGCCGAGGGCTGAATTATGTTATCGCGTAGCATATCCGTGACTGCCTCTTTGATCTGGGTCCGTTCAGGCGCGCCCACTCGGTACGCGGGGAGTTTGATGGGTCGGGCTGCACCTGTGTCAATTTGGTGCTTGACCAGGTCGGTCCGGCCCACGTCCGAATCGTGCTCACTGAACACGTCGGCGTACTCCCGCAATAACCCGCGCAGCTGATCGGCCTCCCCCTTAGGTAAGGCTGCCCAAGGCACATGTAACGCATCCTGCAGTGGAACAATCTCGGCTCGGGGGGTCGGGCCGACCCGCCAGGCCAGATCCTGGCTGTCCTCGGGGCGGCCAGGGTCCTCCGCCCAGAGTGCGAACACCGAGTCGTTCGAGTGGCGAGCGTGCAGGGGGTGTACGGTGGCTACCGGGGTGCGTCGTCGTATCATTGCCGGGGTACTGTGTGGGTTAAACACACGTATAAACAGCCGGCCCCCATCTGCGTTTACCAGTGTGGCTGACCCTACCACCCCGTATCGCGATGCCAACTCCGGGTGAGAAGTCAGCATTACCTCGCCCGATGGTCGGTGGGTTGGGTCGGTGAAGAGGGTTGCCACTGGCACCAGCATCTCGGCGAGAGGTCCGATGGTGACGGCCGACACCAGCGTAGCGGCCACGGGTGTGAAGCGTGGGCGATTCGGCTCCTGTCCTAGGAACGGAATCCGCTCCCCGCTGCCCTCCACCGTAGCGCATCGTTGCCGGGGCTGTACGTTAAGTCCCAACTTTTCCAGGAGGTCCGTTCCTGCAATGCACTCGTGGCACAACACACTCGACACGTAGAATTCCTGTGTGCACACCTGGTTTCCTAGACGGACCTCGAGGGAGACCTTCCCCAGCAACCCCATCCCGGCTCCGCTTGCCGTGTGCAGCGCGCGATCCGGGGCCTGCAGACAGCCCACGTCCACCCCAAGCATGCTGCAGTGCGCGGCGCTCATGAGAGAGGCCACGGCGCCCGTGTCCAGTAGGATCCGGGTGCGCTGCCCGTTCACCTGGCCTTCCACCAGCGACGTGGCTCCCGTTATCCCTGCCACCAGCTCCCGCAGCCAATCGCCCGAGGTCCCCGCGCCCTTGGGTGTTGTCGTTGTAACCTGTTTATGGATCACTCTCTCGCCATTATTCTCATTATCGTATATTTGTATCGGGACCGCGTCGATTGCACCCCTAGTTGGTCCGCTCACTAGGAGGCGTTGGAGTTTAACCCCCTGCGCCTGCCTAGCTCGGGTAATTTCAGGACAGTCTCTCACTAGATGCCCTCGGCGATCGCACATATAACATGCCCGGGGAGGGGGGGCGGCTCCGTAGTGGGCCCCCTGCCCACTCCCTCCCCCCCCATTACGCCGCTGTCCACCCTCCGCCTCTAGTCGGGCTACCCTCCCAGATAACCCTCCCACCGTGGCGCGTAGGTCCCCCATTTCGGATCGGATGGTCTCAACGGAGGATTGCAGTTGGGTCATATTTTTATTCGTTTCCTCGCGTACCTGGGTTACCCTCTCACCTACTTGGTTTACCTTGTTGTCTATCTGGGTTACCTGGCCGGAGACATCCTTTATACCCGTTTGTATACCGGCAACCCATTCCGGGGTTGTCTCGCGGGACACTGGAGGCTCTCTTTCCCGGCCCCTTACCGTCCTCGCGAGCTCCTGTTCCTCCTCCTCGTCTTCCGAGAGCAGGCTCGCAATGGCGCGCTCTCGTCCCAGCCCCCGGAGCTGCGCGCGTTCACTGTGAATTCTTTCACACTTACGTGCGCGCTCGACAAGGGCGTTAAAGGGAAGACGTGGGCAGCTCATGTCTGGCTGCCACCACGCCGTGCGAGACAGGTACCACTGGATTTTCTCGGCGGCCAGTTCCTCAATAACATCAGTTGCGTACCCCGGGCGTGCGATCTTTGTTAACTCGCGCACATCCTCGGCGTAATCACGTAGATCCTCGCCAGGTTGACGACGGCGCGCCTCTAAGGCCGATTTTGCTTCCTCCTCGTCACGCGTGCCAAAACGCTGATCGAGTCGGCGCATCAGCTCCTCTAGCTGTGTCTGTGCGCTCGCGGGTAACGCTTCTACAAAATCGGCTGCCCGCCCATCAAGATTCATATTAAGTTGACGTACTGCCTGCGCGTCCATCCATCCATTAATTTCCTTGGCCCCTAAGAGATTGCGGGCGAATGCCTTCCACGAAGGGGCCCCCCGGCCGGTAAATATTAGTCTTATTTTAGCGTGAGGTAACGCGGGGGTCCGTACCGCTTCTGACACCAATCTGTGGGGGTCGCTAGCCCCCGAGATCCCTCCCTCGATAATGCTAACGGCCGGGCTAACATCATCAATCGCCCCCCCGCTGCTAAGCGAACCGCTGCAAGGTTCCTCACCCATGGTGTGGGAGCCGTCGCCCGAGGATTCCCCTCCACCGCGGGTCCGCGTAGCAGGCATGGTTAATTACGTACGTGCACACCCACACACAGCTCCACACGCGATACCCACTCTTGCGCCGCTCTGCGCCGCGCTGGCCGCTCACGTTACGATCGCGCACCTGGGGTACGCCGATTACGCACGCCGAGAGCTTACGCAAGTAACGAGCACACATAAGCGGGGCACACGCCGACACAACGACTCAAGTTGCCGCCGCCGGGCGCGCGAGACAAACCGTACAACAATGCGCAGCCGATTACGCGCTCGAGCCGCGGGGTTGGGGGTCAGGGGCACACCACCGCGCCGCACTTTACGCAAGTAACGAGCACACGCAAGCGGGGCACACGCCGACACGACGACTCGTCCCCTCCCGCACTCGCGCGTGCACGTCAACACAAGTATCGTACAAGGACGATTCTCCTCTCACACGGCTGCGTAGGCACGCCAACACACAAAAGTGCTCTCCCCGGGCGTTAACACACACACCTCCGTACCCGCACAATCGTACAGAGACCACGGCCTTTACGCATACAACGACCACACACCCGCAAATGCAGTGCACGCTAATACCACGTTCAAAAACACCCAACAACACGGTTTTGTTACTACGCTCGAGATTTTATTAGCCCTTGTTAACCCACCGAGCCACCCGTGTGTGTGTGCGGGCCAGCAAGGCGCTTCTAACCCACTCTGGTGGCGTGCAGCCCTATTCTATGCTGCGCTCTCTGTTAAACCGCTTTCCTACTCGTCCTTACCCCGAACTAACCCTCTCCTACGGATCCTACTCTCCGCTCTGAGGTGTTGTAAGGCGCGTAATACGATACCGTCTGTAGTTCTTGGTGACCTTGCGGCGCTCAGATCGTCCTGCAGACAATCTAGCGGCTCGCCCGATGACTCCCTCGTCGCTGACCCCGTGTCAAAACTCCAGAAGAAGAGAGTTCCCTACTGCCCCTGCGTTTTCTTTTAAACTATTCACATCAAAGGCTAGGCGCCCCCGTCCCGACCGCCTTGGTCTCTCGACCAATCCTGAGCCTAGGATTTCCCGCTCTTTTGCGATCCCGCCGGCCTTTGACCTTTCGACCAATCAGTCGCCCCGGGTCCTGATCCCAGCTATCTGCCCTGCTGACCCGTGTTTGTGTTTGTATGCGTTTCTAACTGCGGGGCTCTCTGAGCTCGCCGTGGTCGTGCGATCTCAAATCCGCCCACGGCGCCGCAGTGTTACTTGGCCTGGGAAGGGTCCTGTCCAATTCCCTGGCCCTGAGAAACCGTGGGGTAACCCCCCGAGGGGGCCCTCGGGTGAAAACTCAGGGTAGGTGACCCGACCACGAGGCCCTACGTGGGTGCGGGTGCGTGCTTATGTGGGGGGAGTGATGGGGGGCAGTGCGGTGGTGGAAGCCGGGCGGCTCCCTGGCTCGGCAGAGCGCCCTGTCGCTGTGGCACCACAGTGTCAATAGGAAGCTACCAAACTGGTATACAACGACAGCAGCAACCTCACGGCTGCCCCCTTGGAGAGCCCCGGAAGCTTTCTGCTGATCCTCTGGCTGGTGGACAGCGTTTGGGTTGTCTCTAGTGGCTTGAGGAGTAGCCCCCCCCCCCCCACCGACATTTTGCTGTGCTGGGGACCTTCGGAGCGATGCCCTCCGCGTCCTGTGCAGTGCCGGCGGCTGCCCGAAGTCCTGGCGGTAATGATGGAGCTGGCTGCGAGTCGTCGTCCGCCTTGGTTGACGGAGTAGCGATGGCTCCCCGTTGTCCTTGTGAGAGGACGGCGGAGTTGGAGGCGATGATAGCAGCGTGGGCTGAGGTCACGCCTGCACCACCCGGGAGATCGGCTGCCGCGTCTGCCGGCGCTGTTCAGCGCTGCTGAATAGAGGCCCTGGCGGGATGCTTGGTCGGACAGCCGCGGCTGTGATAACGCGGCTGGCGTCGTGGTGATCTGTGATTCGCAGCTGTCAGTCGGCGGAGGCTGCTCGTTCTCGTCCTCCCACCGGATGAGCAAGCCAAGTTGACTGGCGTCCACCAGGTGGTCTGCCCTCAACTCCAGCCGGGTCGGGAAAACTCATCGACACCAACTCTGGTTCCAATACCCGGATGGGGGGGGGGGGTCTCCACAGCTGACACATCTGAAATTGCTGAGCCGTCTCCCTCAACTCGCCCCTCCCAGGCTTCCCTCGACTCTCTCTGATGGGGTCTTCTTCGGAACGTGGCATGATGAAGCATCTCACCGCTGCCACCATATGAAAGGGAGTCCACATGAAGAAAGCCTCCACGTGAAGAAAGCCTCCACACGACGCTAGCTGAGGGAGACTGGGCACACGATTGCACTGCTCAAGTTGAGTATTTTGTATTATGTTACAATAAAAACTCGAGATTTTCAATAATGGAGAGCGACTCTGCTGGACACACTTGCAGAAGCTCCTCTAAGCCCACCCTTCGCATTCTTTTCCCGACCAAATATTTCTCCTTCCGGTCTCTTCCAATCTCCTGCCTCCACTGTCGCGGCTCTGTTATCACCGCCTTGCTTGCTTTATTAATGCTGGGTGTGGTCCCGTGTCCGTACCTAACCTCAGCGTGTCCCGACACGACCCTTACAGACGTTCTAGATTTGAAGCTTTCGTGACTGCAGGGATTCATACTCTTAGGTTTTTTTCGGTAAAGTTACGTAGGGATAAAAAATAATAATAACAATAATAAAATAATAAATGAAAAATAACTGAATTAAATCACGACGTTTAGGAGGCGTGATTTAATTTAGTTATTTTTCAATTGTTACTATTTTATTTAATGATGATTATTTTTTACCTACGTGACTTTACCGAAAAAAATCTAAGAGTATGGATCCTTACAGACGTGTAGATGCCATTCTCAAATTCGATCGGATGCAGCACCACGAAGAGAGTGAAATCCCACTCGGCATTGCAGTGTATTGAGTAGTAGGTTATACGAAGCATATACTCAATGCACTGGTTTGCCATACTCGTGTGTTTTGAGGCTTTACAGTATTTCTAACCTCTGCCTACAGCTTTTGTGTCATCACCCTACTGGAGGACGAGGGCCTCCCCAACCCATGCGAGTCATATGGGGGTTATTTTTACCATACTTCACCACACTTGTCAGTGCTGGTTGGTGCAGGTGGGGACCATACACGTTGGAGCATAGTATAGCGTAACAATTGATGTTTCTGCACCAGCCTGGAATGACAAAGTAGCCCCCACAGCAGCTAACCCACAGCAGCTAACTTCTGTTTTGTGCATTGGTGATCGCCCATCAAAGCATGATCCGGGCTCAAAACCTGCTTAGCATCTGAGAACTGATGGTAACGAGGGAATTCTGTGTGGTTTGGTCATAACCTCAACGATACAGGCAGACCTCGCTTCGCGTGACCCCGTAGAACACTGATGCGTTGTAGCACCCTTTGTTCTGGAGACATTTTTTTTACGAAAAAAATAACATTGTCCCTCGGTTAACGATATTAACTGGTACCACAAAAACCATCGTTAATTTAAATGATCGTTAATCGAATATAGGTGATACATGTTAAAGGATTAATTTGTTCCAAGATGATTAGAAGTTGCCTTTGTCACCCTAAAAACATAGTTTATAATATTTAAACATAATAAATAAACGTTCTAAGAACATATTAAAGCATTCATATTAATAGAAACATGGATAAATTAATAATGAATAGAGCATAAAAGGTGCATAAGTAGAGCATAAAAAACAATTATTACAATAGGCTAAGAAGATGGACGGTTTAAGTGGTCGATGGAGAAGTTGGGGTGAGAAGACATTTTTTTCAATCAGCGTCGCTGATTGGCCGAGGTCTGCTGAGTCCACTTAGGAGTGCTCCGATTGGCTGACATTGGTGGCTGCGTGATATCATAAACATATCGTTCATCGAAAATCTATCTTTAAGAGAAACAATGCGGGACCCTATGGGAGGCGGATCGTTAATCGAAATATCGTTAATCGATGGCATCGTAAATCACGGGACCTCAATAAAACTAATCTACAAAACGCTGACACGTGAGAACACTCAAGTTTCAAGTTTCATTTATTAGGTATAGCCCTGTGAGCCATTCGGCTCTTGAAGCGTTGGCCCGGGGAAACAAACCCGTCCACATCATTCACTCAGCCATTGATAGCGACGAATGCTCTGAGTCAGCCAGACGCCCCGCGATTCGAATATCACAATTCGCAGTCACGGTTACGATATTAAACTAAATAATTTGTTTAGCCAGGTCAGCGCTCACGAGACCAAGATAATGGAGTATCAGGCTCCACCTATAATATTAGGCCCCTGTTCTTCACTCATTTTCAGAGGGGGGGGGCACTTTCGCCGATAAGACATCAGTGTGAGGGCCGCCGCCCTCACACTGATGTCTTATCGGCTTGACAGCAGCACGATGATGACGGAGAGTGTTGTTTGATGTGTTGTTTGTTGTCGGGGGCCACACGTCGTGGGCCGAACTAACGGCCACCGGGGGCCGCCAGTAGCCCGTGGGCCTTACCATGAAGAACACTGGATTACATTTAGATTTAACGCTTTCGTGACTGCAGGGATTCATATTCTTGGTTCTTTCGGTAAAGTCACGTAGAAGGGAAATACTAAAATAATAAAAATATTAAACAATAACATTCTCACGACGTTTCTCGACTGCAATACAAGCAATCATCAGGTGTGAAATCCACAGCAAAAAAAACAACAACCACATTTTATAATTGTTATAATTTCCATGCCAAACATTGCTTAGCATTCCTGACAACGCATGAATTAAGCACCTTATGTTGGGTAGTGGTCAATAAGGAACATTTCACCCTTTTGTCTGTAATGATTAAGGAGTTTATTTTGTCAGGCAAACGTTGCACAAAGGAGCCGTCCATAAATGACGTCGCGCGATTTTGGACGATTTTTGACCCCCCCCCCCCATTCGTCACACCGCGTCACAAAAAGTCAGACCCCCCCCCATAAAATATGACGTCACAAAGCTCTGCCCCCCCCCCAAAAAAAAACATGCTTCAAATCGCTTTAAACTATTGTCATTGTAGTGCGTATTTAATGTGGCGCAGCACTCTGATTTTGTAGGAGAAAACATTTATTAAAAAGTCTATTTAATTAAGTAGAACGTTTTGATTTAAAGCTTTCGTGACTGCAAGGATTCATATTCTTGGTTCTTTCGGTAAAGTCACGTAGAAGGGAAATAGTTTTATTATTTTATTATTTCCCTTCTACGTGACTTTGCCGAAAGAACCAAGAATATAAGTATAACGTGTCTATATTTATTTAAAGTTGCGCATTTTGATGTGACGGCGCATTTTGATGTGACGTCACATTTCTCACCCACCCCCCCTCGTCACAAATGTCTGACCCCCCCCCCCCCTAGGTGCGTGACGTCATTTATGGACGGCCCCAAACCATTATTTTCACGGCTTCTCAGTGCCTATCCGCCAATAAGTCCTCACAACTGGATAAGGCTTAATTCAGGCCGAATAACAAAGATATATCTCCAGCAGCTGCAGTAATTAAACTAGCGACTCAGCAGTTCTGACCACAGGCATCGGTCCTCGGAAGTAACCAACCATTTCCAAATAGATTTTACGCGCATGTAACAATTTAACGATAACACTCTTCACCATCTCGAGATGTTCAATGTCAGCACAGACCGCGCCTCGCTGTTGGTCTTCATCTCTGGAGGTTGGATGCCTCAGTGCACAGACTGCCTCTTGTTGTCCCACCACACAGCTGCCGCGACGCTTCATGCAAGTTAGGGGTGTGCGCCTGGAGGTTTCGCTAAGACGAGCATTTCCACGATGTGTGTGGGGAGTGAGAGGTGGGAGGCGGAATGCAAATTCCTAGGAGCAGCAATGAGCAACAACACGGCTGTACCGATACCCAAAACATTCAAATACACAGTCTCTATTGCAATTGCTGGAGCATGGTGACAATAGGCAAATGTGGACACGTCCTCAGACGGTAAAACTTGGATGCATACACACACACGGTCTTGTGTATCTTTCACAGCTGAATGTCAAAGATCTAGCAAGAATAAGCAGGGTTCGTGCTCGTTTATAAAATAACTCGGAGGTGTGGTTGGTGGATGGCACAGAGATGCAGCGATGATGTCACTGACAGCCTCCTGTTAGGCAAACAAAACGCCTGTATAAGGCAGTGCAACGAGGAGGATTCTGGTGTGTTTGTCCAAGGCTGCCCAGATTTCTAATACAGCGACAGTTTTGGCCGATGTGGTGGACGCTTTTCGCGGATCTCAAAATCCGCGAATCGCCGCGATAATCATTGATAAAATGTGCATTCAAATGTGTGAAATTTAGAACATTTCAGCAGTTATAAGCTGCACATCTCCCAAATATCCATGCAAACTATGCATACTATATACACATATAGGCAGGGCTAACAGGCGAACTGTAACATTCGTGAAATGCACGTAGAAATGTGTGTAAATATTCCTCCTTTCTCCTGTCCCTCGGGTTGGGGGATGATGTTAACTATTGCCAGTTATTCTGGTAGGTCCTTCATGCGGTTCCACAGACCGATACGGGAGAGACAGCGCTTGCCCTATGGGATGCAGAGCCATTCCTGGTCGTGCGGTGTTTAGAGCTCTCTGCATTACGAGCCCAGTACCTTGAGTTTTGATTCCTAACCATGACTGCCATCAGGCGCACGTGAACTTTGCACTGGTATTGGGCACCCCCTTCACCAACCCATTGTGACCAGCGTGGTGATGTATGATTAAACAGCCCACGCGACCCACGGATAAAAGTTGGGGAGGCCTTCACCCAGCAGTGAATGACAAATGCCGGTCAATTATTATTATGTTGAATTCCTCAAAGTATGTACGAGGTATATGTATGGATGTTGAACTTCTTTAGCACCGTACATAGCCAACCGTGTTGGCAACAAACTAAACACAAAAAGCGGTTCTACAGAAATGAGTTTTCAATTTAGATTTAAAAGTGCATAGCTCCAGTGGCTTTCTAATATGGGAAAGGAAGCGCATCTGAGCGCGTGCGTTGCGGTGACCGTCTTTGTTCGATGGTCAGCCAAAAGTCGCCGCTGCAGGGATGACCGGAGTGCGCGCGACGGTTTATGCTCCTTGACCAGCTCAGCAATTGAAGTTGTAAATTCAAGTGCGGTGTGAGGTGTGATGCTGAAAGATTACTTATGCCATGAATGTCTGTAGCATTGGCATTGAGGATCACTCTATTAGCCACTGTAGCGTTTAACAAGTGTGCGGTTTTGGCACAATCTGTGCTGTCGCAAAACAACGGGCTTTGATTCGTTGAGACTCAAGAGCTGATTGCCAGGTTATTTTTAGGCTTGTCCAATGCTGACGCCTGCATTGCGCCACCCGTGGCTCAAGCAAATCAATGGCAGTGCACGGATCAGTCAAGGGGTTGGCAGCAAGCCATGTAGACAGGGGAGGTGGGGGGGTGCACTTTTAGCGATCAGTGACTTGAAAACTACAGCTGGGGCGATACGTCAAGTAAATTGATGAATCGACAAAAATTGCATTTGAACTACTTTTTGAAAGTCAATTACTCAGGCTCCTTTTAAAAGGATGCCACTGTGGCGAGATGCTAACTACCTCGCCTGGTATACAGGAGGTCGTGGGTTCGTTTCCGACCCTGACGCCTGTATATTTGGAGTTTGCATGCCTCTCTCCCCGAGGTCGTGTGGATTTTTCTCCGGGTTCTCTGGTTTTTCCTCCACATTTAGAAACATGCGTTTAGAGTATTCGTCTGGTATACATTTCCACGTGGTAAGCCACTCCGTTGAGCTATCATTTGTAGCCAGGTCGCTTCGGAAAAAAGCCGCATCGCTCAGTGGGCCTTATATGGTAACATACAAAGTTTAGTTTAGTAACACGATGCCCATCCTGACATCCTACTCCCCGACGGTGGGAAACCCCCTAGAAATGACGCTCATCATGACGCAGATAATGATGAAGATGCGGATGATGTTTCTCCAGCCCCAAGCCATCACCTCCCGTACCATACAGCGGCACACGTGGGAACATTGGTGAGAGATGTTTCGTTCTCCAAAACTTTCATTTCGTTATCTGATTTGTCGAGTAAATCGGACCAATAATTGGCAATTTATTGCTTAAACCACTGGACTGTCCAGTCGCACTTTAATCACATATTTAGGAGACTTTGTTTCCAGAAACATTTTGTGTGTTTAAGTGAGATTTTTGTTGTGATATCGCTGGGAGACGTGCATGGTGCAACCAAGAATGCCTCTGGATTGGATCACGTATAGGTGCTCTGCCAGGATTGCTGAAATAAAATCGTGCCTGTGGCATGATGCAAGCATAGCTCGCTCTCTCTCTCTGCCTGAGACCAACTTTAGAACATGTACGTAGAAAGTGTTGAAAGTTGGGCTTGTAGCTTTCACTCCCGTGCCAGGCCACTGAGGCAGCAGCAACAATGCCATGCGCTGTGACATGGCTTGCGGTTTCACACAACGCACACGCGTGGACATATCGCACGGAACTTTGTGTGCATGCAAGAAACCATCATCAGTTCCTAAGTAAGTAGATTGCGCTCTTCTGAGATCACCATCAACATTCATTTGAGCAAAACATGTGACCGTCACCATTCGCTTTTGTTTAAAAAAAAGTGTATTTCTCTGAACGGAAGACGCAAAACGAAAATACAAAAGTAGAGCTGTTTTCGACGTGTACTTAAGTGTCAGTTTGAAACTTTGTTCGTGAGACAAACGTTCAAATGGCTTGTAGGTGCTTCACCGCAGCGTGCTGCACGTGGTGTCACGGCAGTGGCCGTGTGATAAGAGGGGCACATGCGGCTCGCTCTGTATGGGGCGTTGGGACGGCGGCGTTCCCACCGACTTGTACAAGAAACAATCATCAGATGACATCAACAACTAACTCGCCGCTCTGTCACTCACTCATTCTGGTCTGTTCCCAGTTCCTAACCTCCCTCCGTCACGTCCAGAGCGTGACACATGTGGGGGAGGGGGCCCAGCGGGCGGTAGGGGGGGGCGGCGTGGGGTGCCCCCCTCCCCCCGCGGTGGCCACGCGGGTAGTGGTGATGGTGGTGGGGGGGGCCTCGGGCGATGGGGGGCATGCAAGGGGGGGGGGGGTTCCTGGGGGTTGCCACGCAAGGCTGACTCTGCTGATGAAACACGGAATGTCGAAACCGGTCCCCAGTTTGCTTGTCATAGATCAATGCTGCTAAACATTATGCACTCCCAGAAGGTCGTGCGGCTGATGAGTTGTGTCAGAAATAACTTTTATTTTTTAATATGGGGAAGCGAATTTCGTGAAGGATACGTGCTGCAGTCACGAAAGCTCCAAATCAAGTAAGTTATTTATATTCTCCACAACGAAGCAAATAATTACTTTGAGTTGTGAAAATGTCAATTGGGTCTCCCATTGACCTATTCAAAGCACTCCCACAGAGCCAGCCGTGGTTAACACGAGGTGGCCTCAGGGTCCAACCTCGAGTCTGGCTTCAATTTGTTTTAGACCGGCTCGAAAAACGAAAATGTTGAAATTCAGCCTATTATTGAAACAGAGCGTTAATGAGCCCTGTCCTAGTGGTGAACAGGGGGCAAATTATGTTCCTGGGATCTAAGATGCTGCGCTCTTCTGCATTGGTAGCCCTGAATCAATAAGACAGTTGTTGCTACATTGCTATGGGCATGGCCCCAGTGCATCGTCAATACTTCGCTGCTCACCTCACACCAGTATCGCGGTGCACACTTTACTGACCCTGGATAAATACATCTGAATGATGTGGACAAGGTGACCCTGGGCAGAATATCACCGATGTATACGCAATATGCAACACGTGGCATTTTTCGGCTGGCCGGCCCTGTGGCCGGGGTGAGTTAATATCCCGGTGTCGGATTGACTCGGCTCACCGACCTTCTGTGGTTGATACCATCAGGGCCATTGTGTGTAAAGTAAATAGCTGTCCCTGCAAGAGAATGGTTTCCTCTACTGGAAAGTCAAACTTCCACCGCTGGTACGGGGGGAGGGGTTGAGAAACTAACGCAGCACTTGCTTTTAGGGGCCGTCCATAAATGACGTCACGCACCTAGGGGGGGGGGGGGTCAGACATTTGTGACGATGTGTGACGAGGAGGGGGGGGGTTTGAGAAATGTGACGTCACGTCAGAATGGGAAACTTTAAATAAATATAGACATCACGTTCTACTTAATTAAATAGACTTTTAATAAATGTTTTCTCCTACAAATAGTTTAAAGCGATTTGAAGCATGTTTTTTTTTTTGGGGGGGCAGAGCTTTGTGATGTCATATTTTATGGGGGTCTGACTTTTTGTGACGCCGTGTGACGAGGGGGGGGGGGTCAAAAATCGTCCAAAATCGCGTAACGTCATTTATGGACGGCCTCTTAGCACGAATACAAGTTGACCTGCTCTTTCACTGTATGATACCGTGTATGAACAACACGTTCTTGTAATTATACCGCACGTGTATTTTTTTGCTTGCTAATATATAAAGTATTCGTGGTTGAGTAAAAGTTTGCTGAAAAATGGAGGCCTTTGAGCAGCTTGTGTTTGAACGGTTGTTCCTATGACTGCTTGGCGAAGAGCTGCTGCTGGTGCTGACGCTCGTGAAGCAAATGCACCGAGCCACCTTCCAAACCAACGTGCAGCCAGCCCCAGCACAGATGACCTTTGATCAGTCAACGAGCAGCGAGCCTGCAGCGAACACCCGCGGCAACCACGTCCGCCCCTCCCCACACGGCGCACTCCCACGGGAATCCAGTCCCTTAAATGGCAACAACAGAAAATCACCCCACGACAATGAAAAGTTGCCAAATGTACAGGATGTAGCGCAGGGATTAAACAATTTTTTGCCGATGGTCACCGGAAAGGAAATGCTGATGGCTTTTGCTGTTGTTGACGAGCACAGGAAATATCGTTGCTGTCTCGTGGACAATTTTGTGTAAAGATGTGCGTCTCAAATTTCGATTTAAAGCTTTCGTGACTGCAGGGATTCATATTCTTGGTTCTTTCACCTGAAGACGGCTGCTTGCGTTGTAGCCGAAACGTCGTGAGAATTATTTTCTTTTATTATGTTTTATTTTTATTATTTTATTACTTCCCTTCTACGTGACTTTACCGAAAAACCAAGAAGATGTGCGTCTCGTTTCTCACGTAGACAAAATCAATTGCACGATCTGGACGATAAACTTCGCCCGATGTTAAACAGAATATACAGCTGCAGTTGGATGGAAATTTAAACAAAGGTGCAAGTGCAGCAGGGTGGGGCATTTTAATCCCGAAATAAATGCGGGTGGCACCGTGGTTAGCACGCTTGACTCACCATCAAAAGATCATCAGTTCAAATCCTGATCAGATCGGATATAAGCAGCCGATTGCTCCAGAATCATTAAAACAAATACCGCTTTGTGTGAGGTCAACAGTGGCTGCAACGTGGAGATTCAGACTCGTCCTTGAATAAGAATGTGAAATTTCCACAATTGGTGTAGCACTAACAACATAAATTATCACCACCAAAACATCGATTAAGTATGGAGACACTGACCTTTAATTGATTATTTATCCGAGTTGCCTGGACACGCGCTCAATTAAAATGACACTTACATTTGTACTGGGAGTGGCTCTGGTAGTTAGGTCTTCTTCGTAAAATGTAAGGTGAGTGTGTTTTCATGAAATCTATATATAATAAAGCATTGATTTTCTAAGACCAGTTGACTATAGTGAAATGTGTGCGAATATTGTAGGGGCGTGGTAGTGCAGCAATTGGCGCCCTGCGCTACACACCCGCGACCCGAATTCGACGATTATTTGAACCGAATTGGGCCTCCCATAGGTCGACTCAGCCTCAAATGAGTACCTGGTGTGGTGCGTAAACATTGCTACTGGGGAGACAAATGCGGTCGGGCGTGGTGTTGGCCACCCGCCCTCTCGTGTGCCTTGCCGGCCTTCATAGGTGCTCGCTAACAGCACTTGCCCTAAGTCTGTTCAAGGCTATATTGGGAATATTTGTCTTATCTTTGACATATTCACAACATGAGGTTTAATGTCTCCACTCATGTGAGCCATGGTGGCACACGTCTGTGGTTCAGTGCCTTAGACTCAGGGGCGACAGTTGGAGGATCACACAGTGGCCAGGAGGTGGCAGTACAGCAAATAGGCTGTTAAGCTGCCTCTTCATGCCTTTTGAGTGTTATTCCTTCACATTTTTGAGTGTTATTCCTTCACGCACGAAAATATTCCTTCATGGAATTGGCCAAACATCCCTCCAGAAAATGTCCCGAGACGCAATGGAGTTTTCCTGGATACATTACGGAATTATTATTCCAACGATTAGATCACTTTACAAAATTACACAGGACATTATCTGTGCAATTCATCAAAATTCCTGGAAAGACATCATTGGTATTCTTGTGGAGAGTCGGGCCCCTGCTATAGGAGTTTGGATTCCCATCCCTCGCTTATCTAATAATAATTACTATAATAATGTAGAGCCCTTTGTCAATACACTGGATGAAGGCTTTCAATTGCCAGGTCGGTTATGAAAATGTTTGACCACCTTTGTCAGTTTGGGTTTGTGAAGTGGGAGGGAGGGGCCCAGGACCGGTTCATGTATCAGTTGTCACCAAAGCTAACCGTGGCGAGGAATCAAACTCAGGTCAAACTCAGGTCATTGGGTTCGTAGTCTGGTTGTTTTTTCTGTGGTTGGGAACGATTGAAACCCTTGCATAATACTTATTGGCAATGATTTATGGGCCCCTTTTTATATAGGTGGTACGTTTATAGGTGATACTTTGATATCTGAGTAAAATTGTTTCATAGCTCATCGGATTCCTCCAGTTTAAATACCGATTCTGAACAATATTCAGTATATTCTTGGTTCTTTCGGTAAAGTCACGTAGAAGGGAAATAATAAAATAATATTAATATTAAAAAAAAAATTGTGTTTTATCTAAATATTATTTTATTATTTCCCTTCTACGTGACTTTACCGAAAGAACCAAGAATATGAATCCCTGCAGTCACGAAAGCTTTAAATCAAGATTAAATATTCAGTATATTTGGTATTTGCGCCATTCCTATCGCCCAAGGCTGCTATATTTCACAGGTGGGTTTAGTGTGCCGTTAGGGGGAGGGGGGGGCGATTTTGCTCCGTGGTTTTACCCAATTGGCTAATTTATTTGAGTAGTTTGATAAGTTTGTGAAAATTCGGACCGTGAATGTACGTATGTTGAACTTCTTTCGCATCGTCCCGAGCCACCCGCGCTGAACGGAGGCGTGGGAAGCCGCCAACACACGCGGCCGACTGTTTTTTTTTTCGAATAACCTCACGCGGAGTCTTTAACGTTCCCCGTGAAGCAGAGGGTGCGTCGCATTATTCTCTGGTCCATGCACTCCGCAGCAGTACGGAAGCTTGGATTATGAGTCAAAGCACACTGTATATGTTTTGCTCTGTAGCGTTTGCCGCTGTGAACGTCTCTCGGGACTTTTTATTTAAAGGCGTCTGGATGAGTCACCTGGTCCGCGGAGAACGATGAAGACAATTTCTAGAGCGCCCCATAACATTGCATGCCGTTACAAAGGCAATCTCGTGATATTTTTCTGTTACTGTAGTGCACGTGAAAGATGCAGGCTGTACAGTGGAATTTAATTTATATGTTTAAATTACATACAATATAATTCAACAAAGGAATGCACTGACGTGCTTTATCGGCGTATCAACGCGACTGTAAGATGGGAGATGGCAGCCTTCACACGGCCCACCTGTTACGTGTCTCATCGCACGACCAATACCATCACTTCGGCCTTTTTGGAAATAATACATTTTTTCGATTTCAAGATTTTGTGTAAATCCCGTCCGAAACACTGACTTTTTAAGGGCTAAAAGACCAGCCAAAGAACAATGGGGCCTGCATTCCGAGTGTGCCAGCTCAATGTGCAAGGCCTCTCACGTGCAAAGTGTGATGTGCTTGCACTCCAGAAAACCCATGCCGAAGACAAACTCGCAAAGTATACAATCAAGGGATACGACATCATTTCTGTTTGGTTCTTTCGGTAAAGTCACGTAGAAAGAAAAGAAATGTAATAATAAAATACGACGTTTCGATTGCAACACAAGCAACCGTCATCAGGTAGACCTAAATTTGAGAGAGAGACAAAACACAGACACGGAGACACACAGACACACACGCGGTGAGAGAGAACACAGAGACACATAGAGAGAGACACACAGCATAGACACACAGAGACCCAATGCCTCTGTGTCGAGGCCTTAAATAGATCATTTCTGTGATCAACCATCCGAAGTCTGGCTTCGACACAAATCAAGCAAGGCCTTACAGAGTATGAGGTGACCTGAAGAAGACACCACCAATGGAACAACGGCCACCGCCATCAGAATAGGCCAGGGCGACTCATAATCACGATTTTTCCTGACTTTAATCGCTTGCTGTATTTTCTCAAATCTCTTCATATTGGTTTATCACATCGGTAACTCCCAGCCCCTCTCCCCAGGGTCTTGTAAAATACAGTGACCCAAAACATGAATAAACACAAAGCATGCCAACATATAAACACAAACACTCCCGCACATACTCGGCAGCACGAACATGCACACACTCCCATTCAAGGCAATCTCACACGTACACACAGCGGCAGTAACGCAAGAATGGAGGCCCTTTGTACGTGGTTCTGACATGCATCAATCATCCCCACAGGCTACCTCGTGTGGTGGGCATGTCACTAAAATCTGCAGATCGTAAATTGTTCTCAAATCGGACGGCTGTGTCTCACTTCGCACGACGCTACGCAAGATGTTAATGCCCCTTCCTGTGTTCGTCCTTTAGTAGCGGAGGCAATGTCATTCTGCGTCCCAAATATGCATTTCCCCGCACTCTCCCCCCCCACCGCCCAACTGGAATTGAACTCACAAAACTTGCAAACGTAAGTGCCACATTGCCACAACGCCAGATTTATTTTCAAACAAAAAAAAATCCGTTAATTATGTTTGTGCTCAAAACTTTTATGCCTCGCACACAATTCATTAAGCTTGCTGTGAAAATTGTCGCGTCGTTGTGAGGCTGCTGGTGTGTACGCGTGAGCGTTTCACGCGCGTGCATGGGATTGTGCCACGTACTATTTGGATATTACTGCTGCCGCGTGTTTATGCTGCTGTGTGTCTGTGTTGTGGGTTATGGCATGACTATCTCCCGTAATCTATTGTTAGCACAATCTGCCAGAGCAAAAATAGCGTTCGTGCCATTTAATTAAGTCGAGCATCAACAACATTTCAATGCTTTGTGAATTTCAGTTATATGGATATATTTTTTTGTCACAAAATACAAGTCTTTTGCAAATTAACTGCGTACATTATACTACACGGAATAGCCATTCCATGGAAACCCCGTTCCTCTGATACCACAAAAAAGAAACATTCCATGTGATTCAACAGCCTTATCCAGCTCATTTAATACTGGAAACATCGCTGCCTCTCACTCATTATTGACAGCGAATTGGTCCGTTTTACCTATGCCAAAAGACGGCGACGCTCATGTCCAATAGGTGGCCCTAATGAAGTGGTGGAAATTACATTTCCCTATTGCAGGGGACCAGTCTCTCCACAGGAAAATAGCGGATGACTTGCCACCAAATTCTGCTCCAAAACCGAGTCGTGCTCGTTTTACCTATAATCTATGAAGGGTTGAGTCAACCATGCTGGCATTTGAACTCCAGTCTAACGAGATGATTTATCATTATCATCATCAGCCATGGTCTGTCCACTTCTGGATGAAGTCCTCCCCAAGCAGTCACCATCCCTCACGGTCTTGCGATGCATCAATCCATCTGCGCCTGCACACGAGCTGATTACATCACTCCATCTCCATGGGGGGCGGCTTATCTATGGTGTGTTCCAATCCTTTGACTGCCACTCCAGGTTTATACTTGACCACTGCCTATCATTCCTTCTAGGAGATAATACGATAAATAATTATAGGTCTGATTAAATAAGGTTGGAAGTTGAAATGCATCTTCTGCAGTCGTCTGAAAACGTGCTGTGGGAAAACAAGAACAGTGATATGCTTTTTTTACCGACAAAGACTAAAAATTTTAACAAACGCGGGTGACAAGATGTCATATTAGCATACATTCCTCGGCTTAATAGCACGCCGTACGTTAATAGTCAAGGAAGTAAAATGACTTGCTAAAATGAACCACTGAACCATGACCATATCCGTACACTGCACTGTAATTTCCTCTCGTTTCTAATATTGTCCTTCCTGAATACAGCGCTGCAGTGGACTAGCCAGCGACAGGCCGAGAGCGGCCCCTCCTGGACAAACGAATAAAGTGCGTCACAGTTCTTCTTGGTTCTTTCGGTAAAGTCATCACGTAGAAGGGAAGTAATAAAATAATAAAAATAAAACATAATAAAATAATTCTCACGACGTTTCGGCCACAACGCAAGCAGCCGTCCTCAGGTGACCGAAACGTCGTGAGACTTCTTTTATTATGTTTTCTTTTTATTATTTTATTACTTCCCTTCTACGTGAATTGACCGAAAGAACCAAGAAGATGAATCCCTGCAGTCACGAAAGCTTTAAATCGAAAAATTGCGTCACAGTTGTCTCAAACAGTGTGCGGAATGTTGCTGCTCTTCTCTAAACATTCCACATTCCCTATACTACAATTGTCTTTACCAGGCAAGGCCCACCGAGCTATACCGCTCATCGCGTGGAAAGGTTTAGCAGCCACATACTCCTAAACGCGTGGTGTTGATTCCAAATATGGAGTGGAAAACCCGGAGGACCTGGAGAAAATCCACGCGACCACGAGGAGAGAGACACGCAAACTCCAAATATACAGCATGCGTCAAGGTCGAGATAGAACCCACGACCCTCCTTGTATACCAGGCGAGGTAGTTAACATCTTCTAGCCACCGTGATGATGAGAGAGACACGCAAACTCCAAATATACAGCATGCGTCAGGGTCGAGATGGAACCCACGACCTCCTGTACACCAGGCGAGGTAGTTAACACCTCACCACGGTGGCGTGGGCCACTGGCTAGAGCACGGTTTCCCAAACTTTAGTCATTGTGACCCCCCACCGCGCTACGCCTTTACGCATTTACCAATTGGCACCTCATTCAAATTAACTCGCTCCACGCTGCTGCACGCGCCAGATGATTGTTAGACGTCCCACGTGACGCGCTAAGCGATTAACGCTGTCTGCGGTAATCGAGACGATTCAAAGTAAGATTACGATCTCAGTGTGTGAACGTGTTGCAGACAGTCGATTGCTTAGTGTCACGTGAGACGCGTTTAACAATCATCGGGAGCGTGCAACGTGGAGCAAGTTGGTTTGTATTTGAATGTATTTGTATTTGAATGTATTTGTATTTGAATGTATTTGTATTTGAATGTATTTGTATTTGAATGTATTTGTATTTGGATGTATTTGTATTTGGATGTATTTGTATTTGAATGTATTTGTATTTGAATGTATTTGTATTTGAATGTATTTGTATTTGAATGTATTTGTATTTGAATGTATTTGTATTTGAATGCATTTGTATTTGGATGTATTTGTATTTGAATGTATTTGTATTTGAATGTATTTGTATTTGAATGTATTTGTATTTGAATGTATTTGTATTTGAATGTATTTGTATTTGAATGTATTTGTATTTGAATGTATTTGTATTTGGATGTATTTGTATTTGAATGTATTTGTATTTGAATGTATTTGTATTTGAATGTATTTGTATTTGAATGTATTTGTATTTGAATGTATTTGTATTTGAATGCATTTGTATTTGGATGTATTTGTATTTGAATGTATTTGTATTTGAATGTATTTGTATTTGAATGTATTTGTATTTGAATGTATTTGTATTTGAATGTATTTGTATTTGAATGTATTTGTATTTGAATGTATTTGTATTTGAATGTATTTGTATTTGAATGCATTTGTATTTGAATGTATTTGTATTTGAATGTATTTGTATTTGAATGTATTTGTATTTGAATGTATTTGTATTTGAATGTATTTGTATTTGAATGTATTTGTATTTGGATGTATTTGTATTTGAATGTATTTGTATTTGAATGTATTTGTATTTGAATGTATTTGTATTTGAATGTATTTGTATTTGAATGTATTTGTATTTGAATGCATTTGTATTTGGATGTATTTGTATTTGAATGTATTTGTATTTGAATGTATTTGTATTTGAATGTATTTGTATTTGAATGTATTTGTATTTGAATGTATTTGTATTTGAATGTATTTGTATTTGAATGTATTTGTATTTGAATGTATTTGTATTTGGATGTATTTGTATTTGAATGTATTTGTATTTGAATGTATTTGTATTTGAATGTATTTGTATTTGAATGCATTTGTATTTGAATGTATTTGTATTTGAATGTATTTGTATTTGAATGTATTTGTATTTGAATGTATTTGTATTTGAATGTATTTGTATTTGAATGCATTTGTATTTGAATGTATTTGTATTTGAATGGCGTTAACTTGGTAAACGCGGAAAGTCGTAGACTACGTTGGTGAGTGACGAAGACTGACATTTGGGAGTCCCTGCAATCTAGGGAACTACTGTTGACTTCTCGCTTCGTGTTTGTGTCCCTCATTTATTGATCAGTGAGCTTTGCCTGGTAGGATGGGGATGGTTTAGTTGTATTAGTATGTGTTTGGGTCATTTGTTTACCTTCTTTGTACTTTGTACTATGCTCAAAATGCCCCCCCCCCCCCCCAATATATTGCTATTAAATAGATTTCTGTTGATATGATTGTGGTTATAGTTGTACTTTATTAATCCCTAATCTCTGCCATGACATACAATGAAACAAGAAAAGGTAAAAAAAGAAAAAACAGAGCAATGTAATACAATACACTATTAGACATTATTGTAAAAAAAAAATTAAAATTCCATCCCATTTGTTAGTGAATTTTTAAATATTTTAGGCAGGAAATGGCAAGAAAAGAGTTTTCAAATTTAGATTTATTTTTTCTCTGGGGGCGGACCCCAGACCCCGTGGAAGATTTGGTCCCCCCCAATGTTGACTCCGTGGCTACGGCCTTGCTTTGCACTCCTATCGCGTTTTTGTGCTGTTTGTTGTTGAAACGTTCTCATCCGCCCCTACTAGAAATCTGTGAAAAATAACTTCATAGCTCACCGGATTCCTCCTGCAGTATAAATACATGTTTTGATTCTGATAAAAAATAAAATATTGTGATCAAAAAGGCCGAATTGACCATCAAATGGGAATTTGAGACGATCCTCTGATTTATGAGTTAAATTCTCACCATAGGCGTATCCCAGGAAAACCTTTGCGAGTATTCCACAAGATTTTTAGATTCCTGTTTTGAGAAAAAAAAATGCAAATTCCTCATTCGAGTATTGCATTGTTACATCTGATTTCCTGGCGTCATCTCTGTGGTGGATATTTGGTTTTTGTGTAACATCTTCTTTTAGACTGTGTTGTTTGTTCCAGACAAAGCAACTTGCTGATAACGCATTTTAATCCACTATTGAGAAAGGAGAACGATTCTGATAGCTCACCTACAAAAGCAAAGAAAGAGTACATATTATCATCGTCATATCATCAAAGGTTGGCATTGCTTCATCAGCACGCTTCTGTGTCTGGAACAAATAACACAAAATGAATAATTTTCCATATAATCCTCACTGAATATCAAAACTTTTCAAGAGGTCCAGTATTGCAATGTTTGACCAATTATTTTGTTATTAATTAATTTGCAATGGACAATGCTCATATCATAATAATAGGGTTTTTTCCATTTTTTCTGGCAACAAAACTGAAACCTTTTTACAAGGAATCACGTGTGCATTAACCACAATACTTGTGGTCAAAATGCATACAAAAATACACACTCTAATAATATATGCATTGTCCTTGAAACTGATTGGTCCACATCAGACGCTTTCTTTTGAGCCTCGACCCAATTGGTGCTAGACCAGAGGACGCCAAAAGGCGTACAGCTCAAAGACAATGCACTATCAAAGTAATGAGGACTCGGGGTAAGCATCTACATGATTAGATCTCCTTTGTCAGTACCAAAGTAAAAAACGGTTTCAGTTTTGTTGCCAGAAAAAAGGGAAAAACCCTATTATTATACTTTGGTACTGGCAAAGGAGGTCTAATGATGTAAATGCTCATATCATTTTGGTTGCCCTGAGGCAGTGGTGAAAAGTCCACATTGCTATGGTAGGGACCATTTTACCCTTGGAACAAATGTCATCGTTCCTGGCAATGTAATATCTGAAGTGTTTTCTCGATGTGCTGCCCATGCATACCGCACTCCTTTCACAAGGCTGATCCTTTATTTCAATGTACTATACAGTATTGTCCACATGCTCTTTACAATGACGAACACTTAAGACAAATCGCAGACAACACGGAGCCAATGGAAAACCCTCATAGAAACCCGAATTAAAAATCCACCCGGGACGTTTTTCCTTTGGGATTCGCACGACCGATTATTCATTTCACTGATGATATTGTCCCAGCAAACCGGACGAATAGCGTTCAACATTATCGGCATTTATCATGAGCGAACTGACACGAACACCACGTGGTAGACCTACTCGTAGCTCATCCTAGTTGCCGACTGAAGATCAACAACAGACAAAAAGGGGTTTTGAAATGCAAACAGATCTTGTTCTGTATTGGTGTCAAATGAACACATTTGATTATTCAACCCATGCAACTCATAGATTGTACATGCATGGCATGGTACGTGTGATGCCATGTACAACCCCGCTGCCAGTCCGCTTGCTAGATGGGTCGTGGGCGTTATTTGACCATACTTCACCATACTGGTGATTGTGGATTGAAGGTGGGGAGTATGAGGCACGGGAGCATAGAAGTATAGTACAACAATTAATTATTGCTGCCCTCTGCTCGTCCGAAACGCAGCCATACAGCTCTATGGCAATCTGTTCGTGCAGTATGTGCTGATATATCCACGGTTGCTGGACGTGCGTGTGTAGACACGGCCCCTCTCTACGAGGGCATTTCAACATCCTTAGTTAGTTGGGGGGGGGGGGGGGGTACGGATAAAATGTACCATGTGCACTCATGAAAATGTTTATAATGTTGAACGACTCCTAAAAGGCCCACAGTATTACACGTAATTACTATCCGTCGGAAATAACATTTGTTAAAAAAAGAAACACGTGACACAAGAGCGAAAATTAAAGAGCGATACACACATCATCATCGTCATCATCATCAGCCGGTCGCATCACTCCCCTGGTGGAGGACCGCGTCTCTTAGTAAGCAAGAAACGCGTGCACAGTTCAACACAAACCCATGTTGTTATGCACAAGGACTGCGATTCGCAAGTCTTTGGTCTTTTGGCTTTTGTCCTGCTCTCAGTGGGTTCGTGGAATCGCCTATCCACCTTGCGTACGGATTGAACGGTGTATTAAATTAAAACGATGTCTCAACGTCCTCGTGCTCACACGAACATTGAGTTCCTGCTCAGCAGTCCCCAGCCATTGGTGTGAACTTCTACGATTTCATGACGGGGCCCAGTCTTTCCAACAATAATTGACCGTCCACAAAAGTGTTTATATGGATTTATGAATCCCAGAGGAATGGTGGACTAAGTCGACCTCCAACTGAAATTTGAAGGTTGGGCCTTTTAATTATGGTAAGTTGGGACACTCGGTCATTACGCCGCATGACCAGATAACAGTCTTTAAAACACACAATACTGTAATACGAGGTGAGTAGCAAAAGTTTTTGTCATCATAGTCCACTTGTCAACAAACATATGCGAAAGAGAACGGCCACCAAGCGTTCAATTCGTAAAATTTCAGTGGAGTAGAGGCGTCAAAAGGGACCGGCTTTCACCAGCCTGCACTGACCGGCGTGGTGAAGTATGGTCAAACAATCCCCGTGGCCAGGGGTCGACAACCAACATAACACAATTCAAGAGCCGCAATGCAGTGCGTGGTGAACACGAGACGGCGGTTCCCTAATCAAAGACGTCACGAAGCAGCTGTCCTTAAAGAGCCGCGAGTGGCCGTCCCCTGCCTCATGGCCAACAACGCCGCGAGAAGTCCTCGATCCGATTGTCGCTTTACCACAGGCCTGGGGTTAACGCAGACTTGATGATGCCTTGCAAATGTGCGTCTATTTGGTGTTCGAATATCTTATTGTTTGAATATCTTATTGCCAGAAAAAAAAGGGGTAAAGCCCATTCGTCTGATTTGAAGCTTTTGTGACTGCAGGAATCCATTCGTCTGATTTCATCATTTTGATACCGGATAAAGAGACTCATATATGTATCTTTGGGTGTCGGAGCGGAGCGCCACGTGCTGCCGCTTGTGTTCACACGGGGGCGCTGCAGTATTTGTAATCAAGGCTGCTAACAAGTGGATTTTCGAGCGTACAAACAAAAACAAGAGATCAGATTTCTTGCCAAAAAGAGGTTCCGAGGCTGCCGAGATGTATAGCGTTTTGAATACGGTTTTAAAAGACGCGTGCATGTGTGAAAGCAATAATATCAAGAAGCGGCTCGTGTGATTCAAGGGTAGCGGTTACAGACACTGCTGACCGAAAACCTGGAAGCGAGATCATTGCAGTGACCAGGTAGCGTGGAATTGGCCAGTCAGGGTCGGGGACGTTTTTAATGGCCTGAGAATTTGCCTACAGCGCCGCGCAGTAATTGGTGTCTGAATCGTGATGTCACGATGCTTTTGTGTATCACGGCAACTCCAAATGTTGAGACGTCTGCCAAGCTGCCTTTATCTGCAGACATCAATGCGATCTATACATCCACATTGTCCATGTGTTTTGGGGTTAGATTGCGTAAATGTGTCGTTACACCCGAAACCACCCGACACAGCCAATTAGTAAGGTTTGTCACGTAAATAGAACGTGCCAATTCGTTACAAGCAGAGCACACCCGGTGTGTTGGAAAGCAAATCCACGACATTTACAACTACATTGTCTTGTGCGTGCGCCTTCTACCATAATCCGTTGGCAAGTCTGAGGAAGGCAGAAGTTGATTGGTACATGCCAACGTGGGGTCACGTTCCGCCAGAACAAATACTTTGATGAATACCTGCGACACCCCCCCTCCCTCACGTCTTTGTTATTTGGGAAAAGCCGAGATTATTTTTTTTTCACGAGGGTCCTCCTGCTTGTGATGTTTGGCCACTTGTATTTTTTGGAAGTCTCTTTAATTTGTTGAATAAAACCCGAGTGGGCCAGAGTAAATGCACGCTTCAGGGGAAAGAACGCTCAAACTCCATGCGGATTAATTATAAACCTACATGTTGCCCTGCCTCCTGCATCCATCTTTATTGCCCCTGCAGATGTGAACTCACTTTGTACGATATTGGCGTCACCCGCGAATCCCACCTCAATAGTACAGATGTGCACCACTAAAGACAAAGATCCCCCTATAGCCTTAACAGATTGTGGGGGCAAGTGCGGTCAGTCAGTACCTATGAAGGCCGGCACGGCACACGAGGGGGTGGGTAGCCAGCACCACCCCCGGCCGCCTTTGTCTTCCCAGTGGCGATGTTTACACACCGGCCCAAGGTACTCAATTTGAGGCGGCCACCACTAGTACCACTCCCCACCAGCAGGTCTCTGTAGAGCAGACGCTGGTCCAGGTGGGATCACACGTTCTGCTTAGCCACTTGACACACAGGGACTTAATGACAATTTTAAAGTACTGTATTGTTTATATCTATAAGCAGAGCATTTGTATGTACTTTGTCCAAGCAACTCTCCCTAGACTGCTCTACAGATTTTCTGAGGTGCCATCGGAAAACTGACGGTGTAGCTGTTTTTATCCGAATGAGCTTGAATTAAGGACAATTTGTGAAAAAGTCACCTTTGATTTAATAAACACATACCTGTCAACCCCTTTATCAGTGCAGCCCAATTGAGACATTATTGGTCACCCCGTGCCCCTTATACATCTCAACGTTCATCCTACAAAGTCCCATCACAAGGAAGAAACACATATAGATCAAAAAAATGTGTTGCCCGTATTGAAACGTCTGTACGCCGTATGGACCTGGAATCAAAATTTCCCTGTACAAGAACACGGCTACACCGTGTGGGTTGACAGCCTTGTGAAATAACGACGATGAATTTCGGCTAGTTTTTTGGCTTCTCGGCCCCGCCTGCTGCTAATCCGCTGCAACTATTTACAATCGGTGGGCCCCGAGGCGCGAGCTCGGAGTGCGACTTCCAACCGCGGAGGTTTTTTATTATTGTTACACGCTTTTATTTAACTCACTCTGTTGTCGTATCCTCAAATCTTGTAACTCAATTTTAACCCACTTCCCAATGTCGTATCGACTGCAAACTTGGTATACGTATGTCATACTGATGACAATACTATATTCTATCATTAAAAATAAATATATTTTAAAGCAATATTTTTTATATGTTATGTTTCGGCTTGGGTCTAATTGTCCACACTCAACTGACGTTGGCTGTTAATCAGCACGGTCCCTTACGTTATGGCAAGCTTCGGAGCCACTTCATGGAGTCGTCGAGTTCTGCCATTACTCGTACGGTACATTTCATTAAAGCGTGTTTAAAAAAAAGTATTTTTAAATATTATTTCTTTTTGGTTCTGGACGCGCGCCCCTATGGCCGCGAAAGCCACGCGGGGGAGGGGGGGGCGAGGTTCGCCGATGTCGCAGTCTCACGCGGCCCTTCCGAATCGCCAACACCCCGGGTCACGCCCTCGCAACCCTCCCTCGGCTCACTCGCACCCGTCTCGCCAGCCTCCCTCCAAAGATATCTGATCGTGCTGGAATTTCGCGGAACTGTTTAATTTGCCCCTTTATTTTTTATTAAAATTCACACCAAAAGAAGGATGTTAGTCGCGCACTTTCAGGTGCGCCTCTGCGGCCGTCTGGAACGCTCTTCCTTCCGATATAAGGAAGCCACTGGAGCTATATGCACTTTTAAATCGAGATTTTTTTCTTAGAACTGATTTTTGCGTTTAGTTTGTCCTTCCCCTGCAACTCCGATTAGCACGGTTGGCTATGTACGGTGCAAAAGAAGTTCAACATACATATATAACACATTATTTAAAATGTTTACACCTATTATAACACGATCATTATTGTTTTATCGCGCAATTATAATGTATCAAAGGTAATTAAACTCATTAAATCACTGGGGGGGCGGGGGGGGTAAGAACTAATCTCGGCACACTTCCCACGAGTAGACCATGTCCGTGAATAGAGGCGGGAGCAATAATCCCGCAGCGTAATGCACACCGGGTAAGGGGACATGAGCGGGCGTTAATACTAGTTTCGCGAGGCGCTGAACCCAACGTAATGTCCCGGTCATTTCCCCACGAGCGTCCTGCAAGGGAGCGGCATCCGCGCTGCGTGGATCGTCGCCGATTCAGCGGTGTCGTCCCGTGTTCTCCTTCCCGTCGGTCGTAATATGCAATACGTTACATCGGTGTCATCGCATGCAACCGCGGCTGTTTGTGATCAGCTCCACCACTTTCCACTGCACAGCAGTCAAATGGTATAGTCTATATATATCTTGATACAGTCTGGGTATCGGGATATGCACAACCTATGTGGGTTTTTTACCAATCCTGATCGTATACAATATATATGGCATATATATAAAACCCAAATACTTCCCTCTGTCCATCCATCACCTTGCATGCAAAGCAAATCACTGGCAACACGCGTCACTCGACACGCTCTTTAAGAAAAAAAAGCATGATTACGTTCGGAAATACACCTTGTTGTTATCGTGTCACTTGTGCGTCCGTTGACCGTGCACGAGCAACATCTCAGACGTGGAGTTTGCGCTGCGGTGGATGGAGATGGTGCGGCGAGGGTCTAGGGGCTGGTGAATTCTGGCTGGGCAAATGGAGAATCGAGGATCGACGCAGCGCTCATCTCCGCTGGCAGCACGCCGAGCCCAGCCGTGGAAATTCATTATCGCTGCTGCGGGAAACGTTCTCCCCACACAAAACCTCTGCCGCTACTACCACTACTACGACAGTGCTTGAAAACAAACTGGTGCCTATTTTATCCACCGAGGAGGGAAGATCGTGCGAGTCGACCAGTGACCAAAATGTGACGTTCATACATTTCGGTTGTCACTCGAGGCCCTTGTGACTGAACGTGGCTTGACTCGCTGTAGGAAGATGTGTGTCTACTTGTATACGAACATTGTCGTGTTCCTGTGGGTACATAACAAATGTTGCTGGAGGAGCGTTACACACAATCTGCCATTATTCCCACTCATAAGCTGTGGGAACAATTAACAGTTGTCATGTTATAAGATCAAATGCTGTTTAACCGCATTGCACGCACGCGCACGCACACACCCGATAAATTAAACATTTAAATACGGTAGTTCACATTCTCAATAAATTAACATAAGGCTGCAAAGTGCATCAGTCACGGCACAAGCTTAATCAAGTATCAAATAAAGTATCTTAGAGGCCTGTCTCGTGTGTGTAAGTCTTTTTCATGTTTCTCATCGCTGAAATCCCCACTTGCTTCTGTGGTCGTCCTCTTCTTTTCTGGAGCACAGTGACACAAAGGAACAGGAACGGAAATGTTACAATATTGAAAACATCATTACGGCACTGCTAGAAATGTCAATTTTCTGCAGAGCTAGTAAGCTATATGAAGATGTCATCATGGATAAAGCTGAAGATGCCACCACACCTCGCCAAAGCATTCTACAGCTCTGCCCAGATTCCATAGCTGCCGCACAGCAGACACCACGCAAACTCAAACATCTGTCCTGTCAGTATCCCACCATGTGCTCTTGGGTCTTTCCCTTGGTTGTCGGACGGGTTTCTAACTACGACCATTAATCTTCTTGGTTCTTTCGGTAAAGTCACGTAGAAGGGAAATAATAAAATAATAAAAATAAAAGATAATATTATGTTTTTTTAAATAAATAAAAATAATAAAAATAAAGCATAATATGTTTTCTTTTTATTATTATATTATTTCTCTTCTACGTGACTTTACCGAAAGAACCAAGAAGATGAATCCCTGCAGTCACGAAAGCTTTAAATCGAAATTTTATGACCATTCACTTCGTCTGCGGAAATATCATCTTAAGACACCAGTGTCCAGCCTCGGTGCCTAAGACCAGCAGCAGCAGCTGCGTGACTTGAGCCAACTTCCTAGCCAACAAACCTGCATCATTTGCGTACTTCCAAGTTGCACGCGTTAATCTGACCTACATTGATTCCCGTGGCTTCGACTGTGCTAACCCCATTCGTGGTGTGAGAGAAGACGTAGTCAAGCATAATATTAAACAACGTGGGAGAGACATTATACAATCTTGAAACACACCTGTTCTAATATCAACCATTCTGATGCCTCAGAAGGTGTGTACCGGATTAATTGTCACAAGTGCAATTAATCAGATATATACCTTCTGTTGATAGCTTCGGTAATACATCTTTAGTACCAGATATTAGTTTCTGTATTTTATGCACCATGCCAAATCTGACTCAGATGTTTTGGTTTTCAAAAAACCTGGATAGTTTATCAGTTACTCCCATAATGTACGGTGTTTTAATAGTTGTAATTACTTGATCAGTTTCAACTCTCGTGGTATTTGATTTGATTTTGGCATTCAGTGCCCTGTTGATCTGTGCATCATTGTAACCGTTCAATTGCAGCGCTGCTTTAACATGTTTAATTTCACTTCTCAGACTATCACCATCTGACACTTTCATAGCCCGATGTATGAGCATCTTGATGAGAGAGGATTTCTGTCAGGAACAAAACAGGAGGATTTCTCCACCAAATCTGGCTGTTGCCTGATGAAGCTAGTTGTAATTACTGGCGAAACGTCAGACTCAGATTGTAAAAATTGTGGATTTGCTCTCCAACACACCGGTGTGCTGTACTAGTAGTGAATTGGCATGTCTGTTTACGTGACAAACCTTACTAATTATCTGTGTTGGGTGGTGGCGGGTTGAACGACACATTTATATTTACGCGATCTAACCAAAAAACCCATATATTATGGATAATATTGGTCGCGAAAGCTTACTACGTGTTAAAGTCATAGGTTTGCTTACAGTCTACAAAGGAAATCTAAAACTCCTCCCCATGCTCCCAACTCTCCTCTATCATCTGTCCTACTGTAAAGATCCATCACTGCAGTCCCTTCTTGATATAAATTCACACTGGTGTCCCCTTGAGTGTTTGTCTAATTCTTCATCTTATTTAGCAATGTTCTGCTAAATGCCTTTTCTGTAATTCTCAAAAAACTATTTTCGTTCTCTATGTCCCTTCTTATGCAGCGTTGCCGTGACTGTTTTCCTCTCGTCCTGTGGCAGCTGTTTTCCATCATGCTGTGACTCCCTTCTTTCTGTGTTTCAGCAATACTACCACATATTCTCAATGCCTTCACTGATTTTATCTGCTTCACTGGTAGTAAGTATCCCACCTACATGGAGACTAAAACAATATGCTGTATCGTAAAGTTATCCTGAATGTCACGAAGCACAATTGGCATCCCCCATAATACTTTGCAAGCTACACAGGGAGTAGACATATCATCTCTTTTAGCACCAGTTTACCAGATTGTCATGCTGTGCAAGTATGAACACAATTTTATACGTTGGCTTTCACGACCAATATAATTCATAGCCACATTCTCTAGGCTTAGATCGCGTTGGCATAATATCCAAAGCTAAACTATAACCCTCGCACCATCCAACAGAGCCGATATATAAATCAAGTTGTCACATGGGTCAATATACCAAAAATATTGCTTTTCAGAAAACCGAAATGTTTAAAAGCAAGCAAAATGATGCCAATTGTGTACATACGTGTGCTGTGGAAACCACAGAAACAAAGTTTTGCTTAAATTGAAACTGCTCATGTATTTTACTCTGGAAAGGCGAAATCAGCACACCCGTGGGCAATGGAATTGAGTAATGGTTGTAGGCACACAAACAAAACTATTTAAAGACCTCTAAATACGATCACAGTGTACTATTGCAATTAACAAGGTTACTTAAACATAATGCATGTTAATTAGAAGTAAACATTAAATGAATCCGGTAAAAGTATGACGTAACATGACTTATATTCTTGGTTCTTTCGGTAAAGTCACGTAGAAGGGAAAATAATCATAATAATAATAAAAACAATACAATTCTCGCGACGTTTCAATTGCAACACAAGCAATCATCATCAGGTGTGAAAACCACAGCAATAATTTTCTTGAAAACCACAGCAATAATTTCTTGAAAACCACAGCAATAATTTTCTTGCTGTGGTTTTCACACCTCATGATGATTGCTTGTGTTGCAATCGAAACGTCGTGAGAATTTTATTGTTATATTTTTATTATTACATATATATTTAATTATTATTTCCCTTCTCCGTGACTTTGCCGAAACAACCAAGAATATGAATCCCTGCAGTCACAAAAGCTTTAAATCGTAACATTACTTCTAAAACAAGCTGTCCAACACGAGTGTTGTCCGATTGAATGCCCGTGGCGAGTGTCGTCGCCACTGCACTGACCCGTTAAAGTGGGGAGTGGCCTCCGCGGATTCCGAACGGCACGAGGCAGAACACCAGGTCGCTGGGTAGCAGCTCAAACTCGTAGGGCGGGTTTGAGATCACGTACCTGGGGAGGACACGCGGGGTTAGGGTTAAGCCAGGGGTTGAGGTCACGCACCTGGGAAGGACACGTGGGGTTAGGGTTAAGCGAGGGGTTTGAGGTTAAGTACCTGGGGAGACCACGTGGGGTTAGGGTTAAGCCAGGGGTTTGAGGTTAAGTACCTGGGGAGACCACGTGGGGTTAGGGTTAAACGGCGGCCAGGGAACGTCTAACAGGCGAACACGCAACTGGGATGTGATTACCATGCAATCTGCAGTAATAAAGTTGTTAAGAGGAGTGCAGTAATGGCAGAGTGGTTAGCACACTTCGCTATTGTATACCTCAATATGGCAAATGGCAGTGGCTTCAAGGTAACTCTAAAAGTTCGCAGAGCTATATACAAGAGGAAGCTGACAGGCCTGGATGTCAATATGCTTAATTATCCTATGGCACTGACAGCTCGACTGCTGCAGCTGCTTCTCCATTTCTTCAGGGGGAAAAAAACCCCAGAGGATTTGTTGTTTAAAGTGAAAGTTCTTAGAAAAAGTACGGCCAATGTTTAAACATTACTGATAACATTCCCTTCTACAGTTATCACAACGAGTTTTGCATTCCAACACTCTCTTAACTCAGTTAAAAAGAGGAAATGTGATTGAAATTAATTCACTGGGGTGCACAAGAGGAGTCTAATGACAGACAGCCGTGTAGTTGGCAATCATCCGCAACAACAAAATCTGGGACGAAGACCAAAATCTGATCATTACTGGATGTCGCGATATTTATTTCTGTAATAGCTTTTTATCGCCCACGTAAAGTAATTTTGCATTGCACTGCTCAGTCCGTGCTGCTGCCCTCTCGACAGTTGGATGGCAATTTTTATGCAATTCTTAAGGTCTGAATGAGAGGGTGTTTGCCTGCACCTTCAGCTCTAAACACGTGTGCAGGGCATGTCGGGGGGAAAAAATAAAGTAGGCCAGAGCCCTCATGCGGGTTACATGAGGGCGCACATTTGTGAAGGAATATTTAAATGTTCATTTTCAAAACCACTGAACTACATTGAAACAAAAAGTCAGCCGAAAAGATCGTCGCGAGCTCCTCACCCGCTTTGTTCGTCGTAAGTCAGCAGTGGAAGTTACAGGCATGGATGGCGAACATCAGTCTCTGTATAAGACGGTCACTGCTGACGTCCCCCGAGTGGTATTCCAGCCTTTCCCTTGCAGAGATAATTTATGGAGCCCATCAAGGTGACTGATACATGAAATTAACAGCTCACGACTGCGAACACTGCTGCTCCACTAGCCGAGTTGCAATAAAACTGATCAGTCGCAGCCTGGAAGCAGTCTGAGGTATCAACAGGCATCAGGGAATATATGTCCCCTGTCGCAAATCCATCGATGTAGTCTGCAGCCTTTAGGCTGCTCGATAATATAATTTTGTCTCGTACAGAATTCAATTAAAACCAGCGTCACAATCAGTTGAAAGGGAGGCATGAAGTGGGTTGCAACCCCTCTGTCGGATGGTAAAATATCATCTCATTTTAATAATGTTTGTGCTTTCCATGACAGCTTTTGTTAAGCCAGGCACGTCTGTAATTAGCGGCAGGACAGAGCATGTTATTGTATATGTGTGTATATCGTATTGAATCTATCAATGAATCAACCAGGGCTTAGTATGATCCTCAATTTGCACTGCATGAGATATGTTCTTTCTGTGAAATACACAGAACCAGTTTCTACACCGCAACGAACCATATAAAGCATGTAAATCCATATGATTCTAGATTTGAAGCTTTCGTGACTGCAATGAATCATCTTCTTAGGTTTTTTCGGTAAAGTCACGTAGAAAGTAAAATAAAATAAAAACAAAATTTTTTATTTTATTTTACTTTCTACGTGACTTTACCGAAAAAACCTAAGAAGATAAATCCATATGCTTTATTTCACACTGGATTGGACACGCTGTGATGATTGACGGAGTTAAAGGTTAGAGCGCTTGAGGAATCTATTAGCTTATTATTCATGCGCGAACTCGGTAGCTTATTGCATATCTTCATCATCAAGTATCTCCAGCGAGAATCACACTTAATTTATTGAATGCAAATACATCCTGTGTGTGTGCTTTGGCGAAGGAGGTGTGAATTCCCATTGAAATTCACTTCTCAATTTGTGCAAGGGGGGGGGGTTACTTGAGAGCTCCAATTTGTTTTCATCCTTGAGGAGCAATGGGGCCTCTTTAACCAGACGTTATTGGTATTTTCCATTAAGACACAAATACTCGTCCTCGAGGCATGACTGTATGAGATGTGGGCAACGCTCGCTGCGTCAGGAGGGAACCGGGCGTGACCCAGAGGGCGCTCACGCGTACGCGCGCGTTTAAGTGATACACTGCGAGCACAATCGTCAATCAAAGGGCTCTCCCACTCTCGACCCAACAGCAGCATGCTGATGACATTCAAGGTGCGTGCTTTTATGTGGTACAGCACCGTGCTAACGACCCTGCAAGGCACCACAGCGCTAGCGACGTCCGATGCGCGAGTCCCTCGGTTCGGGCCTCGTTGCCTGCCTCTGCTTTGTTGTTCACGGTCACGTGACTGATACAGCCGATGAGAGGTACAATCATTTACTAAATAACCAGGTTCTCATGAGTTGCTAATTTTATATTCCTAGCCCAATTGAATGACTTTAAATATGGTGGAATATTCAGAGTTACCCTTATATATGATTTCCCGCACCTCCGATAAGCACGGTTGGCTACGTATGGTGCGAAAGAAGTTCAACATAAATAAATACGTATTATGTTAAAACACACAACTCCATGGTATTGTGATACACGGTGCTTTACTTTGGGCTTATGCTGGTTGCATCAGTTGGAATGTTGACCAAAGAGCCGGGTGTGGAATTAATACACGTTTGAAATCCAGGCGCTTGCTAAGGTTAGTGAGTGGATGGAACCCACATGGATATCTTACCTGTCGAGGATTTCATACAGAAAATAGGTTTCCATCTGCATTGAGTTTGATGGTTCACCATATGTATGCATGGCATTTCTACGCACACTCTGGTTTTGTCGCACGTGAAATCATATATAACATAGAAGTATCTGCAGTGGATATCCACATTTGGCTGCCACTGCATCATCATCATCCCTTCCCAGCAACGTGCACCCTACCCAAGTTCACCGATTTTTCTGAAGTGTCACAAGCGGAACAGTGGCAATGTGCACCAAAGCTTCAAATGAAACAAAACCCATTAAGCACTATCCAAATTAAGCTTATGTCAGTTAAAGGCCGAGGTATACATGAAGATTTTTTTAACCGGGATTTGAATAGTGGATGGGATTCGATGTCAAACATGATGTGGGAGTGCATTCCACAGCGAGGGAGCTGTAAACGAGAATGCTCGCCCAGCGATAGTCGTGCGTTTGATTTGAGGTGCAGTGAGTGAGCAGCTTTAGGTTGGAAGAGGAGAAGTGCCGTACAAAAATGAGGGGGGAAAGATAGACAGGGGTGAGTGCATGCGAAACTTTGAAAAACAATAAGTGGCTCCAGAGTGGAGGGGAAGCCAATGAAGGGAATATAACGCGGCGGATAGTGTGGTAACGTTTACAGGCACGGCACGAGTAATCACCCTGCCAGCAGCATGTTGAACGTGTTGAAATCCGCTGAGCGAGAGACTGGGGAAGACCGTACAAAAGTGACTGACGGTCGCCAAGTCTGGAGGTTACAAGGGCCTGAATGTTTCAGCAGCAGTTTGAGCAACGGAGCTTTGAATGCGGAGGTTCTCGCGGAGGAGATCAAAGAGAGCTATTTTTCAAAGAAGGAAAATATGGTGGGAAATAGACAGCTCGTTATGTTTTATAATCATCAATGCATTATTTATCATATTTATATACGTATTTAAAAAATTACAGACCGAGTAGCCTCTTTTCACGCTGAAAGAATTGTTCACGAAAATCATTGAGTTTATGGTTCAGCAATGGTACCTCCACCATTGACCGCACACATGGCCTACTTCAAGATTTTGAAATGAATTTAAAATCACATTATGCCTATAGCCTTCATATTTACGAGGGACAATACACACGGTGAAAATTGATGCAGCTATCCAAGCTCTCACCAACCGAGGCCTAAAACTAAAATATTCAGACAAAAAAAAAATCCATTTACACAAAATAGGGACAGCTGCAATCACTGCCCTACGGGATTCATATCAATCATGAGTTCACTTGACACATATGGGTGATTTCATTTGGTATATTTTTTGTTTGTGTACAATCCCTCGCCTTCCCTTCCCCTTAAAACATTCCAAGCTGCCGCCCGTAGTCCCGACGTTAGTAGGGTAATGGAGCCCATCTTTCTCCCTTTTCCCCTAAGCTCCGTGAGCAAACGCGCTTCGGGATTTTGTCCACGGAATTCCTGTGCCCCCTTCCCGTTGTATTGCTCGTGCGTTGTACCGGACTCTTGTCAAAGTAAAAAAATAAATCAATTGGGACAGCTGCACTGAGATTACGTGAAGCAGCAAAACTCGTGCTTATTGGGGGGAGTCAGAAAACTACGTGACACGCTGACATTATTCACAGGAACATTATAAAGATGTTTCCACCCCCCCCCCCCCCCCAAATTGGGTTTGGAGAAATAAAGGCATGCGTACAATACGGCGGAACAACATTTCAATCTTCAGAATCTAGTGATGGTGCATCCTTCATAAGCACACCACGAGGCATTATACGGAGAAGCAAATTAAGGATGGCTGTAAAGCTGAGCTCAAGTAAATAGGTTCAAAACTACAGTCGTGCGCCACTTCAGAGCAAACGAGTCCACCTTTATATTCTTAGTTCTTTCGGTAAAGTCACGTAGAAGGGAAATAATAAAATAATAAAATTAAACAATAAAATTCGCACGACGTTTCGATTGCAACACAAGCAATCGTCATCAGGTGTGAAAACCACAGCAATGATGATGATTGCTTGTGTTGCAAGCGAAACGTCGTGCGAATTTTATTGTTTTTTTATTATTATTTTATTATTTCCCTTCTACGTGAATTTACTGAAAGAACCACGAATATGAATCCCTGCAGTCACGAAAGCTTTAAATCGAAATTTGAGTCCACCTTTGTCAACTTCAAAATGCTTCTAAAAACGACACTTGACACTGATAGAAGTGAGGTTTGCCCGGCTATTATATAACAGTTCTGTGTTAGGTGTTGTTGTGAATGCACACAACGCCAATAATATCATGCACCTAAAAAAGCATTGTGATGCCGACATCGAATAACTTTTCATACTCACGGCCCCCGCAAGAGCACCAGATGGAATTCCTCTGAAAGAAACTTCCCACTACTTGACCTTGCTATTCTACAGAGGAGGCAAGCGACCGTAATCGACGGCTGCATGAAAAGGGAAGTGCCAATAACATCCTTTGTTTATAGAAAGGCGCTGTCGCTCAAATGTGATGAGGCAGAGAATAATGATTGAACCTCCTTGCTTTTGAAGATGTCTTCCATTAAAACATCTTTGTTGGTTGTTAGATTTACAGTGTAAACAACAAACACAAGCTCGTGAATGGGCCACGAAAAGGAATGACATAGATTCACAGGCATGAATTAAGACGAAAAAAACAGTTGTGTAAACAAAGTGCAGTGTTACGATTCGAGTTCACAATTAAAATGTGACACGATGTGACATTTATACACTGCGGAGCCCGCAGCTTCCAAAACCATTTTTTAAGTGAAGCCAAAATAAAACCTCACGAAATGTACGATAGTAATTAGCATTTAGATGAGTTTGGCCCCAAGCCAGCCGGAGCATGTAGTAGCAAATGCAAAAAAAAAATCAGACTGGTGCAGTGTACGTGTTCTGTGTGTTAGTGCGTGTGTTTGTGTGTGTGCGCTTATGTACACAAGGAGTGGTCGCGTAGTGGCGAACGCACTGTGCTATGAACCCAGCAACCGAAGTTAGATTCCCACTCACAACCAACATGAAGATCTGAACCGATCCTGGGCCTCCCCTGGGTAGCGTTAAATGAGAACCCGGTACGGTGTATAAACATCAGCACATTAGCACTGGGAAGACAAAGGCGGCTGGGCATGGTGTTGGCTACACCACCACCACGTATACTATGTTGGCCTTCATAATGTGCTCGCTAACAGCACTTGTCCCAAGCATCTGTTAAGTCATTATGGGGAATATGTCTTTGTGGGTGTATGCTTGTGTATAGAGGGGCGATAGTTTAACAGTTCATGCGCTGAGCTACGAACCCGGCGACCCGAGTTTGTTTCCCGCTCACGGTCAACACCAGTGACGATTATATTATCTGAACCAGTCCTGGGCCTCCCCTAGATCGACTCAGCCTCAAATGAGTACATGGTGAAGAATAACATCGCCAAAAGGGAGACAAAGGTGGCCGGGCGTGGTGCTGCCATAGTACTGCCCACCCACCCAATCGTGTACCATTCCGGCCTTCATAGGTGCTCACTAACAGCACTTTCCCCAACAGTCTGTTAAGGCTATACGGGCTATCTTTGCCTTCATTCATTCTTGTCTGAATGTGCTATGATCGTGGATTGCCAGGCTTCATTCAATGCCGTGTGATATTCCAGTGGTAATTTACCTGTGAACCTGGCCTAGGCCTAATAAGCCTAAAATAATATTGGGCTAGGGCACCCATACTCACAGACAACAATAGAGAGCGTGGGGGGGGGGGCACCCAGACTCACAGACAACAATAGACAGCAAGGGGGCACCCAGACCCACGGACAACAATAGACAGGGAGGGGGGGGGGGCACCCAGACTCACAGACAACAATAGACAGCGAGGGGGGGGGCACCCAGACTCACAAACAACAATAGACAGGGAGGGGGGGGCACCCAGACTCACAGACAACAATAGACAGGGAGGGGGGGGGGGCACCCAGACTCACAGACAACAATAGACAGCGAGGGGGGGGGGCACCCAGACTCACAAACAACAATAGACAGGGAGGGGGGGGCACCCAGACTCACAAACAACAATAGACAGGGAGGGGGGGGGGGCACCCAGACTCACAGACAACAATAGACAGCGAGGGGGGGGGCACCCAGACTCACAAACAACAATAGACAGGGAGGGGGGGGCACCCAGACTCACAGACAACAATAGACAGCGAGGGGGGGGGCACCCAGACTCACAGACAACAATAGACAGCGAGGGGGGGGGGGCACCCAGACTCACAGCAGAGGTCGCAACCGGGTACCCGATACCCGTACCCTACCCGATACCCGGCTACCCGTACCCGGCCGGGTACGGGTAGACCATGAGTCACTGGTGAGTAACTGTTTGTCACTCATTTCCCAACGTCTTGTCTCTTCTCACAATTCAAGTTCCTAGAATCAACCCCCCCGCGCCTGCAACATGGCTTCATCCCAGAGGTCGCAATCAGGTACCTGATACCCGTACCCTACCCGTACCCGGCCAGGTACGGGTAGGGTACGGGTATGGCCGGGTACGGGTACCCGTTTGCGACCCTGGTGCAGCCGGGTACGGGTAAGGAATCAAAACCCGTTTGCGACCTCTGACTCACAGACAACAATAGGCAGCGTGGGGGTAGGGCACGGAGGCACTAGTGAGGGTGGGTTGGGCGTCGCGGTACCGTTTCTGTGACAGGAGCGCCGCCGTGTTCTGCAGCAGCGCGTCGCGGTAGCGGTACACCCCGAAGCACAGCATCCCGTGCGTGCGCAGCGCGCGGCAAAACAGCTCCCCGTAGCTGCCGCCCTCCTGCAACAACAACAGGCGGTCGGGGGGGGGACATGGGGGGGGGGGGGGTATCTGCGTATGAACACACGGGGCGGCTTGCAGGTAAGCGTTCAGGTGAATGCGTCGCTGAGAGGATGAGCCATGTACGCACAGCTGAGGACGCAGGTGGGTAAATGGTTAGGTAAGGAGATAAATAAGTGAGTGCATTTGTGTATGTGTAATAACTGAGTGCACAGGTATGTGTGTGCATGAGTGAGCGAGCCATTGAGCATATGGCTGAGTGCGCAGGTGAGCGAGTAAGTGAGCCAGTGTGTACATGGCGAAATGCACAGGTGAGTTTTTGAGTGAGTGAGCCAGCGATTGGATGATTGAGTGCACATGTGGGCGAGTGAGCTTGTCAGTTTATGGTTAAATGCACAGGTGAGAGAGTGAGCCAATATGTGCATGATTGAATGCACAGGTGAATGAATGAGCGGGTGAGTGACCTGGTGAGTATATAGTTGAGTAAGTGAGCCAGTGAGTCTATGGGTGAGAGAGTTTAGCCCGTGAGTGAGTGAGTGAGCCGGTGAGTGTATGGGTGGGTGAGTAAGCCGATGAGTGTATGGGTGAGAGAGTAAGCCGGTGAGTGTATGGGTGAGTGAGTGAGCCAGTGAGTGTATGGGTGAGTGTATGGGTGAGTGAGTGAGCTGGTGACTGTATGGGTGGGTGAGTCAGCCGGTGAGTGTATGGGTGAGTGAGTCAGCCGGTGAGT
The DNA here is from genome assembly GCF_965212315.1 of Lampetra planeri. Lineage (NCBI taxonomy): Eukaryota > Metazoa > Chordata > Hyperoartia > Petromyzontiformes > Petromyzontidae > Lampetra > Lampetra planeri. Next base: position 10,998,348 of record NC_136126.1, read on the forward strand.
GTGCGCGTGCTCGCCCTCCCCCCCCACCCTTCCCACCCCGAGGTCTGCGAAGGGTCCCTGGTTGAGCGGCAGGTGCGCCACGTGGCAGGTGTCGCGAGCGGCGAGCGTGCGGGGCGTGCTGTAGGCGCCGCGCAGGGAGCCCTCCTCCGCCAGCAGCGCCTCCAGCTCCGGCGTGGCGCCGCCCGTCACCAGCGTGCGGATCAGCGTGAGCGTGTGGTCGTTGAAGTACGTCTGCGAGGTACCGGGGAGGCGGCGGTGGTGAGCGATAGACGTCGCCATCGTCGTCATCATCATCATCATCGTCGACCGTGGTCGTGCTTCCACACGCAAGCCGATTTCATCGCTCCATCTCAACGTCGACGTCCTCTTGGACGCGCTCAACCCCTTTCCCGCCACACTCTCGTTATTCTCGACCGTCCGCCAACGTCCCTTCGAGCGTCATCGTATTCTGTTATATTATAGATTTTCTCCAGGCCTTCCCATTACCTCTCACCTGCAAACTGCTACTTACAATGATCACACATGAGAGTCTTGAGACTGGGTAAACAAATAACACCGCCATTATTTGAAAATATACGTTGGCTATTATCTTTATCAATGTACGTTCATTCCTTGTATCTCCAATCCAGTTTTCAGAACATGTCACCTAATGTCCCTGTGAAGAGCCTTGGTAAGTATATTTAGAAAATAGAATTTTCATCACGAATTGAGAACACACGGTGAAGAGCACTGCGCAGTGGTCTTCTCGAGCTTGGAAACTAAAAGTTTCCAAGTAGAAAAATGTGGCCGACCCAATACCAACGGTAATAGCGATCATCATTTTACAGCCCTGACCACTGCTGTATGAAGGCCTCAATTACGCTGTGTCAACCATCGGGGTTGTTTGACCGTAATGCATCTGGTAAGGCCCACTGAGCTATGTAGCTCTTTTTCAGAAGCGACCTGGCTATCACAAATAATAGCTCAACGAAGTGGCTTATCGTCACATGGAAAATGTATCGCAGCCAAATACTCTAATCGCACGTTGATTTTAAATGTGGAGGGAAAACCCGGAGGATCCAGAGAAAAATCCACGCGACTACGGGGAGAGACGCGCAAACTCCAAATATATAGGCATCAGGGTCGGGATCGAACCCACGTCCTCCTGCATAGTAGGCGAGGTAATTAACATCTCTCCTCGTTGGCGCCGTGTAATGGTAGTGGGACAGTGCTGCAAATACGGTGGAAATCGTTGAGGCAGAGGGACGTTCGACTCCCTTGTATCTGTGAGCCACGATCCTGAAGTGACCCTGCAAGGAGGCGTTTCCAACTGCCATCCTTGGCATAACAAGTAAACGCACAAAGAAATCGTAACAAACTAATCGATACCATCGTGGTAATTACTGTCGTTAACATCACAAAGGAGATGTTTTATCTATGTGAGCTATTGCGTGCTTTTAACTAGGAAAATTAATGTGCTCATTAATAAATAGCTGGCCCACGAAAGTTCAATTAACGCTCTTAGAGCTGAACCTGACCAGTCAATTACTGATTAAGTAATTGTGTGTGTGACTGTGTGCACGTGTATGTATGTGTGCACACGTGTATGTGTGTGCTTCGGGAGTGGCGGCGCAGTAGATAACGCACTCTCCCATGAACTGGGTGACTTGATTTTAATTTCCAGTCATGGCTGACATCGGTGGTGAGTGAGTGGCACACACGGCACTGATGAGCAAGTCCAGCACTCTAACGGTGAAGGCGGTGATAGTGTATGTGTGTATATGGGGAGTGGGGAGTGGTAGTGTAGCGGGTAGCGCGCTGCGCTGCGAACCCGGCGACCTGGGTTCAATTCCTGCTCACGCCCAACACTAGTGACGATTATCTGGGCCAGTCATGGGTCTCCCCTAGGCCAACTCAGCCTCAAATGAGTACCTGGTGCGGTGTGTAAAAACATCGCTACTGGGGAGACAAAGGCGGTCGGGCGTGGTGCTGGCCATCCACCCCCTCGTGTGCCGTACCGGCCTTCATAGGTGCTCGCTAATGGCACTTGCCCCAGCAGTCTGTTAAGGCTATCCGGGGGATCTTTGTATTTGTCTTTTGTGTGTATAGGGTGTGTGTGCGTATAGGAGTGTGCATAGAGGTGTGTGTGTATGTATTGCTCCCTATTGCTCAACCATGTTATGTATGCTGATGATCTGGTAATTGCTGCTCACTCAGATGAGAAGTCGGAGGTGCTGCTGCTGAACCTGGAGCTTGCCACTAAGAAGTGGGGCCTTACCATCAGCCCCACCAAAACTAAGCACCTGCCTGGGTATTTTGTTCCATCGGACACCCCACCCCCACAACTCCCAATTGGTGATAGGGCAGTTGTGGAAAGAGTGGAAAGTTTGCCATATCTGGGCAGTGTGCTCATGACCGGCTCCGGTTTAACAGCAGAGGTCTCACTCCGAATCAGTCGAGCGGCATTATCTTTTCATCGGTTGCGTAACGGTGTGTGGAAGCTACCTGGTCTGTCGCTCCGCAAGAAGCTTCAGGTCTTCTCGGCCACAGTTATTTCCTCCCTTCTCTATGCTTGCGAAACGTGGACCCTCCCTAATGGAACATCTTCGCCGGTTAGAAACATTTAGGCTGGCCTGCCTACGATCCATCCTGGGATTAACCAGGCTGGATTGTGTGAGGAGCTAACAAATCCTTAAAAGATCTGGACAAAGTCCCATCAGTGAGCTGCTCCGGCAGGCAAGACTGCATTGGCTGGGTCATGTAGCCCACATGCCCAGCCACCGCATGCCTAAACAGCTTTTGTTCGGCCAGATCGAGGGGGCTAAACGGGCGCAGCACGGGCTAGAGAAGAGATGGAGTGATGTGGTACAGGAGGATGTGGAGCTGAGTAGACTTGCCGATGACTGGTACCAGCGATGTCAAGATCGGCCTCTGTGGAGGAGGCTCGTGAAGGACGCTACTGGGCAGTTGGAGGCAGTCGCCCTCCCACAAAAATGGAGGGCAGAGGAGCGACGCTCACAACAACGAGCAGAGCGCCAGGTGTCTAAAGCACAGCAAGTTGGCCCAGTAGGGGACACAGGTGGTGCATCAGCCAGTCATCTCAGTCATCTCAGTCAGTCGACCCGTGGCACCTAGGTCTGCCCCGTGACCTCCTGCCAGCGGAAGTTCGAAACTTCACGCAGCCTCAAGGTGCACATGGCCTGGCACAAGCGTCATGGTGACATCACCGCCACTTCGTGGCGAATGGCGGTTGTTGTTGTTGTTGTCTATAGAGTGGGGAGCAGAAGTGTAGCGGTTAGCGCTACGCTGAGCTACAAACCTGGCGACCCGGGTTCGATTCCCGCTCACGGCCAACATCAGTGACGATTATCTGAACCGGTCCTGGGCCTCCCCTAGGTCGACTCAGCCTCAAATGAGTACCTGGTGCGATGTGTAAACATCGCCACTAGGGAGACAAAGGCGGCCGGGCGTAGTGTTGGCCACCCACCCCCTCGTGTGCCGTGCCGGCCTTCTTAGGTGCTCGCTAACAGTACTTGCCCCTACATTCTGTTAAGGCTATACGGGGGATATTTGTCTTTGTATATATAGAGGTGTGTGGCACGCACCGCGCTCATGAGCGAGTCGAGCACGCTGACGGTGAAGGCGGTGCCGCACGCGAACGGCTGGGTGAGGTAGAGCTCGGTGTCCGGGTCGTCATCGTCGTCCTGGTCCAGGAACTGCACGTTCGAGTCGTTCACTTTGGTGGATTGAGTACAGAAAAACAGAGAAAAAGATCCCCCGTATAGCCTTGACAGACTGTTGGGACAAGTGCTGTTACTGAGCAGCTCCTATGAAGGCTGGCACGTCACACGAGGGGGTGGATGGCCAGAAACCACGCCCGGCCGCCTTTGTCTCCCCAGTGCTGACGTTTACACGCTGCACCGGGTACCCATTTGCGCACACATACATGCCCACACACACACTCCACACACATCTCACACGTACACCAATAGTGACACTGGTGGTGGTGGTACTGGTGGTGCCGGCATGGGCGAGGCGGCTGCGTACCCAGCTCCGTCACCATGGGCACGTGCGCGCCACTCGTGATGTGCGAGTCGAGCCGGGGCCTGCCGAGCCGGGGGCCACCCTGGTTGGCCGGCCCTTCGTCCGGGTCCCTGGCAGCCCCCTCCTCCTCATCCCGGGGGTCGGTCTCCAGGCCGGGCGGCATGAATCCTGGAAGGGACGCGCCGCATCGCACCGCCGCACCGTCAGCAGCCCGGCCGCACAGGAGCCTGGGCTGGTGCCGAAGTCCCCCAACTTCCGTGCGTCACCGTGTAGGAACACGCTCGGATGATTCGATGGTAAAGGCGCGTATGCACGTACGTTGAACTTCTTTCGCAACGTACGTAGCCAACGAAGGGGGCGGGTGGCCAGCACCAGGCCTGGCCACATACTATCTCCCCAGACCAGCACCTGTTGCAATGTGTAAACAATTGAGGTTGAGTCGACATAGGGGAGGCCCAGGACCGGTTTAGATAATCGTCACCGGTGTTGGCCCTGAGCGGGAATGGAACTCGTGTCGCCGGGTTCGCACGGCCCCCAAATCATGGCCACTGCTGGCAGACAGAAGTGAGGGAGAAAGGGAGGGAGGGAAGGAGGGAGCGAGCGAGCGACTGACCACGGGAGTTTGCGCGCAGGGGCCCTATGGCGTCGTGGAAGAGCATGCTCTTGATGTTGAGGGACGCGAGGATGCACTCTTTGTCCTGCAGCGACGCGTCGTCCGAGCAGCCCTCCCCGGCCGACAGGATGACGCACATGTCGCACAGGTTCACGCTGACAGCGCGCAGGTCGGCCCGGCTCAGCGGCGAGCCCTGCGCACAGCGGGCAGCGGCCGCCCGTCACAATCGGCATCTTCATGTGTTACCGGAGGAAGCTCTTTTTCACAGTGCCCCAGTAGGGGCACTGGAGTAGAACGTTATGACAATAAATAATAAAATAACACGATGGGAGTGCAAAGTATACAAAAGGTTAACAAATCACTTAAAAATATATATACAAATAAAACTAAACTATTTTTTTTATTCCTTGGTTCTTTCGGTAAAGTCACGTAGAAAGAAAATATAACGTAATAAATAATGGAATACACGATGTTTCGATTGCAACACAAGCAACCGTCATCAGGTGTGAAAGAATGCAACCTCGGTGAGACACATATACAGAGAGAGAGACAAAACACAGACACGGAGAGAGACACAGAGAGAAAGAGAGACAAACGCAGAGAGAGACACGCACAGAGAGAGGCACAGAAAGAGACAAACACAGAGACACAGAACAACGCCTCTGTGGTGAGGCATTATATAGAGGGGGGGGGCAGAGAAAGTAAACGGCAGGGGGAGAGAAATTGGAAGTTTGAGAAAACAAACCTAGTAAACTTAGAAATGTAATGCAATGCAACACAGAGTCGGCTAACACAACAGTTAACACTTTACCTGGTTGATTACGTTCTTCCAAAGATTGCTACATTTGAAGTTAAGTCTGAGTTGTGTGGAAATCCTCCCCGTAGAGGTGGTTCAAACTTGATTTGAAGCTTTCGTGACTGCAGGAATTACTCTTCGGTTCTTTCTTTATCTTACCAGGTTCAGCCCACGGAGCTTTTAGCGTCTCTTTCAGACGTTGTTAATACAGAGATTATGTTTTACCTGATAGTCTCAGTCTCGTCGATGACAACAAGTCTCAGTCTGTGGGTTTAGTTCAATCATTCTTACATTAGTCCATTGTTGGGGGGGGGGCGTGATGTCAGCACGACCCACGAACCTCGGCTCACCGCACACCTGCATGCCCGCATGCCAGCCAGTCAGCCAGCAAAACTTTTTTTTCATCGTAGGATAGAATCAAGTAACGTGTTTGGTCTTCCTCATTGGACTGCAGTCTCTCATAACTTTCCTGAATGATCTCAGTCTGCATCTTCAGTCAGACTCGTTAATGTTGTTTGATCAGTCAGTAACAGTTAAGCAGTCTGAGCCACTGCCACGCCTGCTGAATTTCGTCCACTCGTAGTCAATCGTCGACTGAATTAAAACCAAAAAAACTGCTACTTTTGCTAATTTCGTCACGGGAATGCACGCTGTCTCACGGGAAGGATGGAGATCTTGGGGAAGTGATTGAGGGACTCCCACTCGCGCCGCAGGTACTCGAGCGAGCCGAGCAGCACGATGTGCTTGAGCTCACGCCGACGAAAGTTGCTGGCGCGCAGCGGCATCACGAAGTTTCGCAGCCCGGCCAGGGCTGAGGTGGCGCCGCCGAAGATGCACACCACCACGTGCCCGCTGAGTGCCGTCATGGCCGCCTCGGCACGTGTCTACCCGCCAACCGACACGACGACGACGATAAGAACGTGCGCTACGGCCGTAGTGACAACGCACACCGTCACAACGTGGAACACGCACCTTAAGAACGCGGTTTCTGAGCGAGCAGACGACGAACTGCTTTATTGATCTGCGAGGCTGAGCTGTACGATAGAGTACGTGGTGCACCCCCATCTCCCGCACGTCTGATTAGCACGGGTTGGCTCCGTACGGTGCGAAAGAAGTTCAACGTACATATATCTCTGTTCTTTGTCCTGCCATGGGATGACTACAGACTCATTTTAAAGTGTAAATGTGATTCAAATGTTAATTTATCTATTCCCTATAATGTGTATATGTATAAGTAATTCCTTGCTTGACGCATTTTCACTTAACACGGCACTTTTCACAAACGCATCTACTGAATTAAACAAGGCATGACTGAAACGAACTTTTTTCACGTTGACGATAACTGATGTATTTGAGAAAATCAACGCATACTGTGGAGCATAACTCGAAAATCCACACAAAGCCATTTCATAAATTCTAACAAACCTTGTGATTATGCAGGTTGAAAATGTTACACTACAGCATGACATCTGCACGGACCACAGACATTGTCTCCAAATTCTAGATTTGAAGCTTTCGTAACTGCAAGGATTCATATTCTTAGGTTTTTTCGGTAAAGTCACGTAGGTAAAACATTACAATTAATGAAAGTAAAATAAAATAGAAATCACGACGTTTCGGAGGCAACACAAGTCTCCGTCATCAGGTGGGACCGTCACAGCCAGATTTGCTGCATCACTTGATGCAGCCTCCGAAACGTCGTGATTTTTATTTTATTTTACTTTCATTAATTTTAATGTTTTACCTACGTGACTTTACCGAAAAAACCTAAGAATATTGTCTCCAAATCACTGGGTAAATAGACAGTCCTGGTGGTCATGGTGAGAGCGGTTGTGTTGATGGCAGTTGAGATGGCGGTTATGGTGAGAGCGGTTGTGTTGATGGTGGTTGAGATGGCGGTTATGGTGATCGCGGTTGTGTTGATGGTGGTTGAGATGGCGGTTATGGTGATCGCGGTTGTGTTGATGGTGGTTGTGATGGCGGTTATGGTGATAGCGGTTGTGTTGATGGCAGTTGAGATCGCAGTTATGGTGATAGCGGTTGTGTTGATGGTGGTTGAGATGGCGGTTATGGTGAGAGCGGTTGTGTTGATGGTGGTTGTGATGGCGGTTATGGTGATAGCGGTTGTGTTGATGGCAGATGAGATCGCAGTTATGGTGATAGCGGTTGTGTTGATGGTGGTTGTGATGGCGGTTATGGTGATAGCGCTTGTGTTGATGGCGGTTGAGATCGCAGTTATGGTGATCGCGGTTGTATTGATGGTGGTTGAGATGGCGGTTATGGTGAGAGCGGTTGTGTTGATGGCGGTTGAGATGGCGGTTATGGTGATAGCGGTTGTGTTTATGGCGGTTGAGATGGCGGTTATGGTGATAGCGGTTATGTTGATGGCGGTTGAGATGGCGGTTATGGTGATAGCGGTTGTGCTGATGGTGGTTGAGATGACGGTTATGGTGATAGCGGTTGTGTTGATGGTGGTTGAGATCGCAGTTATGGTGAGAGCGGTTGTGTTGATGGCGGTTGAGATGGCGGTTATGGTGATCGCGGTTGTGTTGATGATGATCCTGATGATGGTTATGGTTATAGCGGTTGTGTTGATGGTTGCGATAGTGGTCACGTTGTGACAGTCAAGGCCCTGGGTTCCTCACCAGCAGCACCTGCTCGATGTCCCGTGACGGGCACCAGTGGAACATGCCCGTGGAGTCGAAGCGCATCACGTTGGTGCCAAAGTGATCCGCTGCGTCCATGCGTCCCGCCTCCATTGAGCTGTGCCTGCCGGAGGTTCGCAATAAGGCCAAAGGTTCAGGCAGGGTCACGTCAAAATCCAAAGTGCCTCCACGCTCAAGCTAAAGGGGTTGGCCCATGCTAATTTCCATTCATTGCTTGAAGTCGGTGGTAAAGAAATTCCACTTCAACTCACGACTCACCTGAGTAGCCAGATAATTTTCTGGGACCCATGCCCAGTGAGATAGTGTGTGAGTAACAGTGGTGGCGTCAGTGGCGGCTCCTGCAAAATCTCTCAGGGGGGGCAAATGTCTGGATGATTGATAAGGATAAGGTCCACCCATGCAAAGGATAAATTAACAGCTTAAGCATGTAAAGGCAACTTCACTTCTTTAATATTAATGAAAAATAAAGTGACTCTTACAATACATCTTGTTTGTTTCTATACTCACTATTAATACAATCCACTCAAGTTTATTTTATTAAAGATTCCACTAGGTGGCGACAAATTATATTGTTGGATGAAACGTGCTTACGTATAATGACGTAAGCACGTTAGTGCGAGCCCTCCCGGAAGCCATAGAGAATGCATTGCAGCGCCCCCCATTAGAAAAAAAACATCTTTGAATGTAAGTCTATGGGGCCACTCGGGGCGATTCTCAGCCGGAGTGAAATCGCCCAAAAAGAGGCGGTACTCCACAGAACGTGACATGACGCTGATTGGACTATATCCAGAGGCACAGTGACGGCTAGCGTGACTCTGTGGTTGAATGACATTGGTGGTGCGTCGCCCAATCGCCCTAATGAAGAAACCGCCCCTGGGTGGCGTGTGACCTCTAAGTCAGAGACAGCACAAGTATGAACACTTGCCAAGAAACAAGGAAATCTTACATTTTTGGGAAGTCATGTTAGCAAACACAAGTGTACTGTTAACACATTCACACCTCTGTATGAACGTGTTACAGACAGACACAAAGACTCATGCAGAGACACACAGACATGAAAGCAGAGACACACACAGAGACACGGAGACATGCACAGACACGTAGACACGTAGACACGGAGACAGAGACACAAAGAGACGGAGACACACAGGCACGGAGACACACGAAGACAAAGATCCACCGTATAGCCGTAACAGACTGTTTTGTTAGCGAGCACCTATTAAAGGCCGGCACGGCGCACGAGGGGGTGGGTGGCCAGCACCACGCCCGACCGCCTTTGTCTCCCGAGTGACACACAGACACGAATACACAAACATGGACGCAGAAATACCCAGAGACCAGCCACGAACACACTCATGCAGTTGGGCATATTCTGGTCCTGGATTTTATCAGTGCAACTTAATTTACTTGTTCTTGACAACATCAGATAGGGAATTCTCCCTCAGTTACAACGCATTTCCACCCACCCAGACGGACCAACGGTGGCTCTTTGGCTCTGTGTGCGCCGTGCAGATTGAGCAAGATCGAACTTGTGTGCCGTGGGGTGAAATCGGTTGAGAGGCACTGCGGCACACACCACCGTCACCTCCACCAGCAACAGTAGCAGCAGGACGACCGCGCGCCCACTGGTGAACTCACGTTCAGTTGCAGCTCACAATAGCTCCCTTGGTCCAGGCCATATTACACACAGGTCGTGGGGACTGCAAACCTGTCAACCACTTATGAGTGCTCTACCTTACTACAGACCAATTCAGACCTCATTGGTCACCCCGTGCCCTTATAAATCTCAACGTTCATTCTACGGAGTCCCATCACAAGGAGAAACACAAACAAATTGACAAAACGTTTTTTATTCAATTTCCCTGTAGAAGAATACGGGTAAACCGCATGGGTTGACAGGTATGGGACTGCGTTGTAATTTATTTTTAATCATGTACGTATGTTGAATTTCTTTCACGCCGTACGTAGCCAACCGTGCTAATTGGAGTCTTGTAGAGATCTCATCTTTTCGTTTCGCTCCACGCGCTGGAGCGAAACGTCGGACAAAGTGCCAAACTAAAAAGGGCACCAACAACGCTCAAAGACCGCAGCCGCAGGATACGCCTGCACAACACGCGTGCAAAAACCAACGCAGCAGCGAGAGGGATTCTATTTTGTTCATGCTACCAGTGTGACCTGATAACTAATTTCTTTAAAAAATATTTTTTTGCGTTTAGTTTGTTGTCCTTCCCCCCGCACCTCCGATTAGCATGGCGTACGGTGCAAAATAATTCGAACATACACACGTAACACATAGCCTGTGTGTTGCGTGTGTGTTGTACGTGCAGGGCCACGCGTGTCACTCACGGTTGCAGCTGCATGCTGTGGTCCGCCCATTCGTCGCTGCCCCTCCGCTGCTTGCGCGATGAGCACACCTCCTCATTGGCTGCCGGGCAAGCCCATCACAATCACCACCGTTGAAGCACAGACAGCATCAAAGACACTCAATGTCCTTATTACTGCACGCATCATGTGGCAATATTATGCAGGAGCTAAATGCCAATGTCGAGGGCCGCTAGCACACGACAAGAGTTTCAGGAGGGAGAGAGATTTGTGTCGTTTTGATGTTACTCCTCCATTGAAGGAGACGCAGACTGAGAGGGTTTTACTTTATAGTCCATCGGCCTGATGATGTTGTGATGCGTTTGATGGTAACACCACCGGTGTCTTCGAGGAGGAATGTAAAAAGGCCAGGATGTGCGATGTTTGGGTCCCGAATGAGGCGATTCGTATGGACATCACGAATAACTAGGCGCGATATCACGAGATATCATCGTACGATATAAAATCCGCGATAATTGTATCCTCCATTTCGTATAATACCACTGTCGTTACTTTAAGTATTTATTTCCCAGGGAAAAGAAATTCAATGAAATAAACAAGTTCCCAAAATAAAAGTGTACATATATTTAAAACGAAATCAACGATTCAATTAGTGCTCTGTGAAAAGTTTTCCAAGCAAATCGGTGATTATACGACGTCTTCGTCGATATAAGCGTGACAAGTTGTATGGTTGCAGTGATTCGACGACGTGGCGAGCTTATTTAACCGCAGTTGAGTAAACCACCGTTGAAGAACTTTAAAGTATTTTTTTTATTAATACTATGTAGTAATTAATACTATGTGGTAATTAGTACTATGTGGTAATTAGTACTATGTAGTACATCAGAGCACTAAAACAATACAATACGTGACGCACAATGACAAAGCTATGGGAAACTGAGATCGTGATAATCGTCATATCGCAAACGTGAATATCGTACTGTATCCTGATATCGCAGAATCCATACCTTGAACAGGACAAAAGCCACTGCTGCTCACAGACTTGGCAGTGACGTCTCAAGGGATGCAATTGTGCTGCTGGGGTTTCAATGTCGAATGCCACTTTAAGCCATTGATTTCTTACATTAGATGGTGTTTAGTGTGCACTCTGTATTTGCGCCAAGTAACTACACATTCTAACGATAATTTTACACTTTTATATTTGATAATGTTGGTTATTGTTACTCTATAGAACGTCATTTTTTCAATTATAACAAAAATAATTCCACCATATTTATATTTTTTATTGTATCCCACGTTTCGATACAACATAATTATTCCCCAGTTTAAAAAGATAGAACATTAATCATATCCGAGGCTATATTTGCAAAGTTCTATCGGACAGTCATGTCAACAATCTGCATGGCTATTCAAGGCTGTGTTGATCTACACAATGGAACGCTGCTGCATTGCCTCATATAAACATTACTCAATTGTATTTCATATTGCATACAAATATTGTACAGCACAAATGCATAGCATTTTAAATGTATATGTAGATATAAATATCCCAATTCCTCTCAGTAGAGCTCGTGAGTAAATGCGTACATCTTGACTTTGGAGAAGGCTATCCGTGATAACGAAGACATAATCTGCTTTTGTCAACAGCCACGTTTTGAATTAATGTTTGTAGCTCATAATTATCAAATGCATACTCAATATTATAATTGCATTCATATATTATGTCGATGTTTACTTGGTGTTATTGCGTTTGCATTGCAAATTGAGAAACGTTAAAAGTGTGCATTACAATGATTTCTGACAAAATGTAATTGTTCATGGTCGATGACAAAAATATATCGTTTAAAAAACAGAAACTTTGAGATAAAAAAAATTATCTTGCAGGTTTTCATGAGATGCAATCACAAATTGCAACAAAAAACAGAGGAATAAAATTCAAATGGGAAAAGCAGTAAAAAATATATATTTATGGGAGGGGGGTTATGTTGATTAACAAAAAACAACGATGAGCCAAAAAAAATTGCGGCTTAAGATGACAAAAAAAGATTTCCCCCCACAGTTCGAAAGTGAAGCGATGCAAACAAAACCCAGCAAGGTTGCAGTTCGTGCATTTTTAGCAAAATAAAATTAGCGTTCAGATGCGAACCAACTCGTGCATTGACATGCGACAGTTGTGGCCAGGTGAGGAAGAAGACAATGAGTGAATGAGTAGAAACACAAAAAAAATAAGAAAAAAATAAGGATAAGAGAAGACAGGCGAGAGGGGGCATGCAATGGGGGTCTCTGGGGTTATTTTTTTGTTACCAGGAGAGCAAGGGCTGATGACAAGGGTGACAAATCGCGGGCACCTTTGTGAAATACTGCAACACAATGTGGGTGACCGGAATGACGACACGGAGACGTACACAAATGTGCAACACACGCACGCGCATCCACACACACAGAAGACGCCGGACTTCGGGGAAGGGGGGGGGCAGTCGTTGTTTTTCCCCCCGAGCGGATCCGCTGCGGGCCAGCTCAGTGCAGACACTTACACAGGACGAAGTGATTGGGGGTCGGGGGCGCGGGGGCCTGGGTCCAGACCTGGGCGTCGGCCTCGGTGGCCGCCGGGCACCACACCTGGCGCAGCCTCTGGCACACGGTCAGCTTAACTGGACCACACAGCGTGGCGGTGGAGATGGTGGTGAGGGGGGGGCGAGCAGGCAAGGGGCAGTGGGGGGCAGCGGGTGGCGAGGGGTGAGGGATGCGAGGGGCGAGCGGCGTGGCGTCAGGGGCGGCGGTGAGGCGTGACGGTTGAACAGGTGGCAGGTGGTGAGGTGTGACGGTTGGACAGGTGGTAGGGGGTGAGGTGTGACGGTTGAACAGGTGGCAGGGGGTGAGGCGTGACGGTTGAACAGGTGGCAGGGGTAAGGTATGACGGTTGAACAGGTGGCAGGGGTGAGGTGTGACGGTTGAACAGGTGGCAGGGAGTGAGGTGTGACGGTTGAACAGGTGGTAGGTGGTGAGGTGTGACGGTTGAACAGGTGGCAGGGGGTGAGGTGTGACGGTTGAACAGGTGGCAGGGGGTGAGGTGTGACGGTTGGACAGGTGGCAGGTGGTGAGGTGTGACGGTTGAACAGGTGGCAGGGGGTGAGGCGTGGTGTGGTTCCCGTGGGGCAGCGTTGAGGTATGTGGGGTGAGGTGTGAAGGGTAAGGGGTGTGAAAGGTGAGAGAGGGAGGGGGGTTGTGAGGGACGTGAGGCGTGGGAGTGAGGTGCGAAGGTGGAGGTGTGAAAAGATGCCAGGTGTGAGGGGTGAGGCATGGGGATGAGGTGTAGGGATGCGGCGGTGTAGTGCGAGTTGACGAGGTGTGGAGGTGAATCGTAGGGGGTGAGTTGCACGAGGGGTAACGTGTTACGGACGAGGTGTACAGAGGGGAGAGTTGTGGGGGCTGGGTGTAGGGGTATGTTGTGCGGTGTATTAGTGAGGTGTAATGATGTGTTTGTTGTAAGGGTGAGGTAGGGGTGAGGTGTTTTGGTGGTGTATTGGTGAGGTGTAGGGATGTGTTGTGAGGGTGAGGTGAAGGGGTGGGTTGTGGTGTAGGGGTGATGTGTAATGGTGAGGTGCAGGGGTGTGTTGCAGAAGTGGGGCAGGTGGGGGATGGGTGGGAGGCGTGAGGAGGAACACGTCTCACGTGTAATGGTCGAGATGAAGGGTGCCATGAGGAGGGAGGTGTTGGTCAGGGGGTTTTAGGGACAGCGTGGAAATACGAGCATGACAGGGGTCGCATTGTAGGGAGGAGGGGTTATCAAGGCAGGTGAGAAGGTTGTGAGGGCAGGGATAGGGGACAGAGAGAGAGAGAGGAAAGATTCCACCACAAGTTTTACCAAATGTGGTTTTGCACAAACTCTGAATGCATCATTTCAAGAAAAAAAGCACAAAAAGAGTCCCAAAATGTTCCAAAATGAACACAAAAAACCCACCACTAGGCCATCAATAAAACGCCTGTGGGGAAAAAAAACAATAATTAGAAAATATGAACATTATTAGTATGGCATTTTTTTTGGGGGGAGGGGGGAAGTTTTCAAACAACTCCCAAGCACAAAATAAATCATAAAAAATAACTCCAGTAACAAGAAAAAAACTACAAAGTACCATTTGAATAAAATCATGACAATATTCTTGCTGCAGGCTGTTTAGAAACGACCCTCGAGAGAACAGAAATGAATACATTTTACACTTATGAGACACATTAATCATTTACGGGTTAGTTAATATCTACTATATATGTTACTGATTCCCACCGCTACTCCTGCCTGAGAAATTTTATTCGGCAGGACGCGTTAACGAATCCCGTTGGACACATTTTCTGCTGCAGGTCGATGCAATTCATTACCTTTAAGAGATCCTCTATGACACGATATCTGTTTTTATAAGGGAGACCTGGTGTGCATTTTAGTCACGTGGGCACTCAGGTTTCCTGAGCATTAAGCGCGGTCGGTCTGTGCGATTTCGTGTATATGCAGCTAACCGATTTATACCCAAAAAAATCGTTATGCATGGTTTGAATTCACTCCACATGCGGCTATGCGTTCGGACGTGGGACACATCGCGTGTGTGTGTACTGTGTGTACTGTGTGCGCTATTCGGAAGGCGGCTGTCTCGTGCGGTTTTGCGTTGTGCGCCTTTTATTTTGGAACGCATCAACTGCATAAAGAGAGGGAAACCGGCACGTGTATATGTACAGCCCTCTTGTCAGTCCTCTGCTGGATGAGGTGACCTCCCCATGCCATGCTGGTCGTGCCCACCACAAAGCCCCACAACCCGATATTAACCAACCTGCATCGCACGCTTTCGGATGCTCTTCTGCGGCTATCTGGAATGCTCTTCCTTCCGATATTAGGAAGCCACTGCAACTATGCACTTTTAAATAATCTAGATTGAATACTAATTTCTTTAAAACTGTTTTTGTGTATATTGAGTTTGTTGCCCTTCCCCCGCACTTCCGATTAGCACGGTTGGCTACGTACGGTGCGAAAGAAGTTCAACATACATACATGGTGTTGCCCATCAGGCATGCGTGACCAGTTAAGTCATTTCATTTTCACGACTTAGCTGCCATGCAAATTGTCAAGCGGTGGCTGCTTCCCAACATTTTTGTGAATGAGAACTCATCACAGCTGCTATGATGATCCAACTGATCCTATTATAGTAAGCAGTGCAGTCGTAAAGGCAGACTTAAAGGATTAACATTATGTCTACACCATTGCGTGAAGAGTCAGCGAGCAGTGGATAGAGGCTCGTGGATTTGACGCAGACCCTCCTGTGCTTATCACCGACCAATGGCGCTGCTGACCCGTGCTGACCCATGCTGACCTGTAATTCGATTATAGATCTCTTAACGACACCTGCGGGGACCGTGAATCCCAATTTGCGATCACGTTGCACGAAGGGAATTAAAGCGGTTAAACAGTAAACATTAAAAATAAAATCACGACGTTTCGATCGCAACACAAGCAATCGTCTTCAGGTGAAAAAAGACATTATTTTTCTATTTACGTGACTTTACCAAAAGACCCAAAGAGTATGAATTCCTGCAGTCACGAAAGCTTTAAGTCAAGAGTAAACATTCTGATGACTGAAATTAAGGCAAGGAATGGTAAAGCCCCATTATCGTATATGCTGCGCCATGTTACACTGAGGACAAGCCACGTGGCATGGCTGCATGCTGGTGGAATGTTACCATTTCACAGCATATGTAACCCTACAAGCAGGGCCGATGTTTTGCAATGCGTTTTTTCATTAACGATTGTCAATGGCCTTTATTGTAAATCCTGGAAAACGTGTTGAAAGGTCTTTTACTGCATGAAGTGTATGGCGAGAAATGCATTTCCACGGCATAACAAGAGACGTGCGAAAGGAAGAGCCCATGATAATTGGTTTTTTTACCCTTCTATCTGGCAACAAAACTGACACCTTTTTACAAGGAGTCATGTTTGCATAGACCGCAATACCTGCAGTCATAATACAAACAAAAGAACATAACTCTGATAATATGCACTGTCCTTGAAGTTGATTGGTCCACACCTGAGACAGCTTTCCTTCGAGCCTAGTCTCACATGGGTTGGACCAGATGACGCCAAAAGGCGCCTTTTGGCGTCATCTGGTCCAACCCATCTAAGGAAAGCTGTCTCGGGTGTGGACCAATCAACTTCAAGGACAGTGCACATTATCAGAGTTATGTTCTTTTGTTTGTATTATGACTGCAGGTATTGCGGTCTATGCAAACATGACTCCTTGTAAAAAGGTGTCAGTTTTGTTGCCAGATAGAAGGGTAAAAAAACAATTATCATATTTTTACTGGCAAATAAGGTTCCCATAGGAAGAGCCCATGCCCGTGATAATGGCCATGCACCTTCCTCTTTATTGCTTTGTAATTTTAGCTGTGGGCAAATTTCTCATTTTCAGCTATGATGCAGCATGCGATGGCTTTAACTCTTGTGAACGATGTCACAAAATGTTCAGTATCCACCGTGACAGGTGACAAACTGTTCTAGACCTTGCGGTAAGCTCTGAGAATCACAGATGATTTTGCAAGCTGGCTCAGTGGCGAATACACTGAATGCTATGCTGCTAATCGGTCACCTGCAGATTATCACAGTTATTAGTGATGAGTCGTACTGGTTGTCGCTACAGCAGAGCAAGCCGTGCACTCTCAACCACAAGTGTTTACACCAAAATGTCATCCCCCCTATCTGGCTGATATTTTACGATGTGGTGCCAGTTTCTGCCTATGCCAGTCATCATCAATGCCGGTCGGCAGTACACGGTGACCTGATTGTCCTACGAGACGTCAAGGTAAGATCCCCACAGTTTTGAAGTGTCTAGGCCAGCTTACCCACCCACCCACCAACTCACTCACCCACCCAATAACCTACCTGTACACTTTTTGTGACGCCCAACGCCACCTGCATGGTGCACACTGCCATTGTCTGTGATTTTGTCACTAATCCTTAACCAGTTCTGCAGTAGCCTCCAGACGGAAATGTTCTGTAAAAGCTTACAACGTTTAACCGTAGCACCTTCACGATAGCCTCTGTGCTATAAGATTGGCGTGGATATGTACGTACGCATGTTGAACTTCTTACACACCATATGTCGGTGTGGGAAACCAAATGTACGTATTATTCTTTGATTACTTAATACTGGATCTTGTCAAAGCAATTATCTGTGGAACTGCATGAGCTACCGAGTGAAGCACAACAGGGAAGGCTTAGGTGCGAGGAATGAAATAAAGAATGGAGCCTTTCTGTTTTGCACTTTGTTGACTTGTACTTCGCACGATAACAGCACTTTATTATTGTTATTGGACTCTACGGGTTTAGCAAAGTGAAAAGAGGATTAGCGACACCGTCCGGGCAAAAAAGCCAATGAGAATCCAACTTAACAGTGTCTAACACAATTTCACAACATAAGAGGATCAAAAGGTCTCAATCAAAATGTGTTTTTTGTGTGTGTTCATGCAATTGCTAAGCTTTCAATTTAAAGTTACCCTAACCTTGTGGCACATGTCGGACGAATGGACAGAGAAGGGTTAGAACAAAGATTCCCAAGAGAACCGAATGTCACTCCTCCAAGCTGTGGCCACGAAGAAGACGGCAGCACGCCGTGTGAAGAACTGCCTTCTCGCGAGACAGGGCATCAATTTCATTACTCTGATGCCGGTATCAAAAAATCCCATCGATTCACTCACGTCTGTGTATGTCAAAATTGGAGTTCTGATTCCTTTCCAACGAACCACGACACGTACTCAGTTTGGCAAATGGACATCCCGTGGTTCATGATTTCACGTTAGATTTGGTGACGCTCGGGACAGAATTTTGTTTCTGACCATTCTGGAAGTGACCTTCTGTGCCTTAGGTCCTGACGTGAGTCAACTTACCCCTGTGTGAGATATAAACGCGTCACATCTATAAACAGAGGACAGTCAAATCCAATGCATTGGTCTATGGAACGTTATATTGAAAGGCAGATAACTCGACTACTTAATTATTGTTTTCATTAAAAAAAACTAAGTCAACCCAACTACATCGACCAAAATAATAACTTAAGCACTCCATCCATCGGTCTATAGCAGAGTAAATAGCAGTAGTTCTATTCGACGAGAGAAAGACTCTAACGACACGTAAATATAAGATGTTGCGTTTAGCACTGTCAAGGATTGTGCCCTCCTGCGTGTTGCTGACCAACACACGGATAAGCCGTGTCGTTCTGTCAGCTGCCGGGACAGCTGGACGGCCAATTAACATCCGCAACGGCACACAACAAGGAGGGGTTGCGTGGACAAGCACCCCAGTGCAAATATCAGCGCTACCACATCCGGTCATCATTTCAGGCCGAAACAAACCAAGGGGGAGATTGAGCCAGGTCGCTTAATACTGATTGTCTCTCGTATTGTAACATTCATTGACGATACTAGAACCCGGGGCGGCGCGGTACGATGACCACCACGCCACCCACTACACTGCCACACTCGTGCGGCGAGAATGAGTCTCCCTCTGGGAGCAAGGCGTGCGATGGACTCACATTGTCGACAGGAGCACTTCTTAATCTTCTTTGGGTCGGTCACGTCCTCGTGGCACGCTTTGCAATAGTAAAACGCCCTGCAGGGTTCCACAGTCGTGGTGAGTAAACGTAAGAGAGTATCGTAAGCAGAGCACACAAGATTCGGTGAGTGATAATGTAGAACCCGGTGACGGCCCACCGAGTACACACGGGATACAGGCGAGTGTGACGCAAAAGTAGCGTGCACAAACATTTCACTCGCAAAAAAATACCGACGAAAATAAACCCAGCAAATGAATATGCAAAGCAAAGTCCGCAGACGAAAACGTAAAATCAACTACAGCTGAGTGGGAAATAACAAAAATGAATACTGTTCATTAAGAACGTGAGAAAACATTGCTGCAAATGTAAACAGCAAACTATTAACTCGAACAATTTCAATGTTAATAATATGAACGTAGCAAAACTATGATTTTCATATATTTGGAATATATAAATTTGATACCAAAAAAAAAAATCTGCCAACATTATTGATTATTTTCCGTTGAAATCACATGGTTTATTGCCACGTAATTTAATTACACCCCCCCCCCACAACGATCGATGCTGCCTTTGTTTCTCAGCACACTTGAACTTCCAGAGGCCTCCAGTTCAGTCTCCCGGCATGGAGGTTGAAACAATGGTGCAGTAGCAGTAGGCGTTCGTGACCAATATGATCCAAAAGAGAGGTTTTTTTCTCTCATAAACACATGGAGACATATCTATGGGACCTTTTGCCAGTATCAAAATATGAAAAATAAGAATAGGTTTTACCCTTTTTGGCAATAAAACAGGTGTTAAGATGTTCAAACACCAAATAGATAGTTTAACACGCAGGATTTCGCGACCAATATCCACAATCCAGGTTTTTTGGGTGAGATTGCGTAAATATGAATGTGTCGTTAAACCCGCCACCACCCGACAAGGTCCATCAGTATGGTTTGTCAATTCATTCCTAGTTCAGCACACCAGTGTGTTGCTGCAGGTTATCTTAAATCCCTGCAACTTGCAGACGTCTCGGAAGAGGAAAGGGTTTCATGCTGCACAATTATTTCATGAATCCTCAATTAACGACGACATTTTAAGTACGTTTTATTTTTACGACGCTGCCGATAATTTAGGATATATAAAGTAGGTTCCTTAAAAGTCATGGAAACGTAACGATATAACCAACCGTGCCAACAAAGAGCATGCGATATTTAGCTGCATGTGTGTATCTGGCCACCAGACCAGAGCATTCGAACGCACCACCAATATATTTTGTGTATATATTGTCGATTTAGTAGGTGCAAGCAATTGATAATCAACAGCATATTGAAGTGCAGCATATTTATATTTTTGTTTGATAATTGAATATGTCTAATACCTGTTGATTGCATGACTTAATATGTTCTTGATAATTGACGATACAGCATATTAAATAAGTTATCTAAGATCCTGTCGATCATTGAGGGTATGTTATCTAAGTTTAAGAAAAGTATTGCCAAAAATCAAACATAAAATAATTCAAATAGCAACAAATATGTCACAGTGGTCAGCTTTGAAAGATGTTTGCAAAAACTATTTTTGCTTACAAAGAATGACTTGTTGATCTCTTTATGATGTATATGACATTAAACGCCTTGTATAAGGTCATGCAAGAGCCTCTAACAGGTGCATCACTTACATCAGACCCTGGTCTCTTGGACCTAGGGCTGTATTCTTGGGTAAAGGTTATATTAGGACTTTCTTTGTCTTAAACAAAAATTACACGTGCCTCCTTTTCCTCCCGTGATGTGCAGGTTCCCTTCATTGCACTGTCGCAGAAAAGCGCCTGTGCATTTCGACCCTCTATAAATCCAGCGTCTGTATTGTGTTGTAAGAAAGGTGTCGAATGTGGGACCCCCCCCTACCTCTTGACCTCCTTGGAGTCATTTGCGATGAAAAATGCCAACGTTCCATCCTGTATCTTCACGTGGCTGCCAGGGTTGAGAAGGATGCTGGCGCAATGACACAAAGACCGTAACGATTAGACTGCTGGGGCAAGTGCTCACACAAGGGGAAGGAGCAGGTGGCAGTGATGTCAGCTGGCACCATGAATGCCCAGCTGGCGTTATCTCCCCAGGGCAGATGTCGCATCAAACTGTGCTTGGCACACATTTACATTGAGAAAACATCGGTGAGGCCCAGAGGAGACCTCGGATACCAATTTCCACTGGTGTTCTACATGGCAAGTAATAGAACTGGGGTTTCTAAGATCGTTGTACGTACATGTAGCCACCGACAGTCATATACCCACCTCAGCAATACAACGTAAGTTCGTACAAGTACAGCAGCATTCACTTGTAAATACGAAACTGAATGAATGTGTTTGTGAGTTCCGAGGGAAGCGCAAACCACAACACACACATTTTCAGGAGACATGCAGCACATGCAGCGAATGAAAGGGTCACGGTTAGAGTTATTCCTTCAATATAGGCAGCGCTATCGTGGGCCAGCCTCTGTGTTCGAGTTTTGAGTCTTTGTTTACGCTGGTTGAACCTCCACGTGAATTTCCAGATGTGATTTTAATTCACTTAAGTAAAAAACATCACCTGAAAAGTAAAAAAAAAAGTAATTATTTCTCCTTTCAAAGGCGACCTCGCTAGCTGTAGTCACGAAAGGAATGTTATTAAAGTTCCATTTCAGATTTGTCAATTTCCTTAACAAAGTGGTCAAACTCTGCATGAAGCCACTCAGGTGTGGGCTGATTTACATCTGGACCGAGTGTGGAATACCCTCGCACATCAGGATCGCCAGTGTATGCCGGCTTTGGATGCATGGCAATGTCGGGGACATGGCGTGTGGTCAATAGGTTGTCAATAGACATAGTGATTGGTCTATTTTTGACGATGTGTTGTGATATTATTTTCAAATGCTTCTACCACTAATAATCTATTATTATATTGCCGCTCTAAGACAGATTTTGGTAATCGTTGTGGTGAAGCCGAGCCACCCCTACCCCTGCTGCTGCTGATGCGCAGTGCCACCCCCTTTCACAACCCCCACCACCGCCCTGTGTCTCACTCAAAGTCGCCAAGTCTCACAAGACAAAAAAGCGGCACTGCATTTAAAAACGAGACCAAAACAAGCCCAAGTTGTGCCCGGAGGAAGGAGTGGGGCCTAAAGAGGAAGGGGTGGGGCCTAAAGAGGAAGGGGAGGGGCCTAGAGAGGAAGGGGCGGGGCCTAGAGAGGAGGGGCGGGGCCTAAATAGGAAGATGTGGGCCTAAAGAGAAAGGGGTGGGGCCTAGAGATGAAGGGGTGGGGCCTAGAGAGGAGGCGGGGCCTAAAGAGGAAGGGGCGGGGCCTAGAGAGGAACGGTGGGACCTAAAGAGGAGGGGGTGGGGCCTAAAGAGGAAGAGGCCTAAAGAGGAGGGGGCGGGGCCTAAAGAGGAGGGGGCGGGGCCTAGAGATGAAGGAGTGGGGCCTAAAGAGGAAGGGGCGGGGCCTAAAGAGGAAGGGGCGGGTCCCAAAGAGGAGGGGGTGGGGCCTAAAACAAGGCAGGAAAAACACCCAAATCTGCATATTGAGAAGTGCTTCAACCATGCACTTATCTGTTAATTTCATGAAATTAATTAATATCATTTCAGCAGGCAGCAACTATATAATGCCACAGATGCAAACCACAGGCCAATTAGTCAGAAATAATGGAAAAGCATTCATAATTCATGTTGTGCTCAGGCCAAGTAATGATCTGACCATCCCTGCGAGCATTCGAGCACATACCTGCTGCCGTAGCTGTGCTCCGAGCGGTATTCAATAGCAATGAGCAACAGCCGCAACTTCACAAAGCACAGCCTGAAAACGACATCGACACCAACTCATCCCTTTCACGTTTGCGTGATGCAGCAACACGCATCAGTGTCACCTCACCGGTGTCACATCACCGCACGAAGCATCGCTCAGCTCCCAAATCTGCTTTACGGCAGTGATCGCATGCGAGCAGGAGAACGCACAGGAAGTGATGGCTCAAGGCTGACTGACATCCTTCGATGGCCTACCTTACCAACGCTTCTGGTCTAGGCTCTGGCGCTGTGCCGAAGCGAGCGACTCTGAGGCAGGCACTGCTGCCGTGGTCTCCACGAGTCGGTGATCAATAGAACGTTCTAATGCCGTAAGGTCCCTGTGGCAGCTGCAGGATCTGACGAGCATTGTTGAGATGTGATGGCATCAAAGCCTTCCGTCATGTTGACATCGATCCTGGGGATGGTAGCGCAGTAGTTACTGTGCTCTTAGCTTAGCGATCAGTTTTAATCCTGGCCATTGATAATATAATTGGCGAGTGGAACCGGTCTTGGATTCCCATGTACAGCGACCTGCACTGCAAACCGCAGTGAAGTAAGGTCAAACAAACCGCATGACCAACATGCCATGGGGAGGCTTTCATTTAGCAGTGGATTCACAAGTATCTATTTCCACATATGCGCTTGGAATATAATAATGGCCTACTCATTTAATGATTTGAGTTTTTCACACCCACATTACAGAGAATGACTGACTTTGGTAATTTCCTCCACACGCTATTAGACACGAAAGGAAATGAGCAATCAACTCCGTGAAAACCAGGTCAGCGGCACCCGTAATAACCACCAGCAGTCTCCGCAGGACTCCAGTGTAATTATACACCATTCATAAGTCAGCCTGAATTATCACCTCCGCACATGTATTCAATATCCGTACAGCAATATACCCCCAGGTGAAAATATGTATTTCTAAGGAACACCACACATTGTTACGTTAATCATAGGCAGGCTTCCTGGATTCTAACCCTTGGCTCTAGGAGGCCTGAGCGACCTGACATCCGAGCCAGCTGGTTGCCTCAAGAAACACTGTCGTGGTTTGTAAATGTTGTCCTCACTCAGAGACGGCAGGGAAGGACAGCCCCACGAAGGCACTGGACAGGTACTCGGTGTACATCTCGTTGGAGACGCCCTCCAGGTAGAACTTCTGCCAGGTGTCCTCCTCGATCTGAGAGGCAGCGTCGTTCAGGATAAACACACGGAGGTGGCCGAGACAGCAGGGTTAACATTCACTGGTTGTGCAACAACACAACATGGGCAAGTCATACTGCATTCATGGCCCGGATGAGAACACTATATGCACGGCTTTGTTCATCCGGGAAAGCTTCACTGACTCTTCTGGATATTGTTATGGGGACCTAACATCATGATCCATATTTAGAGGTTTGAATGGGTCAGATCACGTGAATATAAATGTGTCATTAAACCCGCCATCGCACGACACAGTCAATTAGTAAAGTTTGTCCCGTAAACAAAACATGGCAATTCATTACTAGTTCAGCACACCGGTGTGTTGGAGAGTAAACCCACAACATTTACAATTCTAGTACGACGTTTCGCCGGTAATTACAACCAGCGAATGGTTGTAATTACCTCCTTTATGGATAATATTGGTCGCAAAAGCCTACGTACTCTTTGGGTCTTTCGGTAAAGACACGTTGATAGAAAAATAATTTAAAATAATAGTCATAAAAAATTTTAAAAAATTTTTTTTAAATTATTCTTCAATCTACGTGGCTTTACCGAAAGACCCAAAGAGTATGAATTCCTGCAGTCACGAAAGCTTTAAGTCAAGGTGAAAGCCTGCGTGTTAAACTAACTAACGTCAGGATGTTTGCTCAATTCCGTTATTTTGCGTTTGAGAAAACTGGAGTGCCCAGAGAAAACCCCACAAACAAAAAAGGTACAGCACTCAAACATCTGTAGAGATCAGTCTCAAATCGACAGGCTACCAGAGACCCCAGAGCTAAGGGGGATAATCATGACCACTGTCTCTCCATCTTTACGTGATCTACCATTCATACTTACTTTACAAGACACCACATCTGGATGTGTAGAGTAGTTGTGTTTGCATGCGTGAGTGACTATGGGCGGTAAGGGTGAGTGGGGAGGTTCGGGGAGGGCGTGTGTGGAGAGAGACATGGGTAGATGGGTGAATGTTCACAGACGCTACTTTGGCCGAGGACATGGATCGGCAAGCTTGCAAAGAATAAGAAGAGACATTTTTTTTGTCTTTGAACAAAATAGTTCTGGAACCGCATCACACGCAGAGCTACTTGGACACAAACACACACACACAGGAGGTATATAAATACAGAAGATGACAAACACATTCTGACTTTAATAAACCAAATAGGCGATGGAAGAAACTGCATCTATTTTTTCCCCCCTTAGTTATTCTTCAAGAATAATACAGTTTGACTTTTGTACATCTTGTTGTCACAAAGACATTCCATAGTGACCCAATCCCTGCCATATTTAAGACATTATCTTTATGTTAAGTGATGTTTCATATTTAAGTAAAAACAAACGGCTGCCCGCAAGGGGGCAGCCATAGAGTCGCCAGGGGGCAGCCGAAGAGCCACCGCCTGCAGCTCTGGCCGAGGACTACCCCCTCTGTTCTTTATGTCTTTTTATCTCATTCTCAATGCACCGCTGAATGAGGGCATCCCCATGCCATGTTGGTGCATGGGGGTTGTTTATCCACATTTCACAATGCTGGTCAGTGAGTGTTGGTGAAGGCAGTTGCGTTGGGGGAGGGACGGGTGCAGAAACAATGCAGCAAGTGCCGTTATCGAGAACCTATTGAGGCCGACATGTGGCATGAGGTGGTGTGGCAAGGAGAATTCACAGCCACCATTGTCTCCCCAGTTCATCCGACTAGCGTGGTTGGCTACGTACAGTGCAAAAGAAGTTCAACATACACGCATACGCACCAGGTATTCTTTTAATGGCCGCTTCGACCGAGGGAAATCCCAGGATGAGTTTTCATTCCATTTGCTGCCGATACTATCCATGGCTGGGAATCGAACTTACGTTGGTGGGTTTGCGACAACAGTGCGCTAACCACTGCGACGCTGCGTCAGGCTGTGGTTTATTTAGCATATGAGATTACGGCCACAATGCCGTTTGATAAGAAAAGTCCGGATAAAGTTATGTTACCAATTCTATCGGTAAAGTCACGTAGAAACGTATTCTACGTGACTTTACCGAAAGAACCAAGAAGATGAATCCCTGCAGTCACGAAAGCTTTAAATCGAAATTTTACCAATTCTATTCACTTTAGTCCATCGCGTGTTTACACAGCTGCTGCTAACGTGTTTTTGTTAACACTGGCGCTTTTTCATTATGGAGAAATTTGTGGAATTTAAACATGGTCAGAATATTCGAGATATGTCACTATATTAGAATCATAATACTGTTTAACAATAAGTGGAGTACTTTTTGACGAATGTATTTATATGTGAAACATCATATTTCATTTACGTCACCTTTGCAGGCAATCGCTAACCAAAGCTGAACTCTTCAAAATGTTGGCACTGCCAAGTGTTTGGCCGAAAGTCAACTCCATCATGACGGACAACTCATAAGCTCACTGTGCTGCTCAATACAGGACAGGGACATAATTCACACTGACGGTTAATGTTACTGTGAACGCACTGACGGTTAATGTTACTGTGAACGCACTGACGGTTAATGTTACTGTGAACGCACTGACGGTTAATGTTACTGTGAACGCTGATGCTTCACGATGTGCATAGTATACAATACGGCGTTAGTATTAGCTGGGGTGCGGTACCACGTGCTTGTAGTACGGTGGTTTTGGAGTGTTGGCGGATCACACGAAGAATGCATACGAGACACCAACCTCCAGTGCTGCGAGGCACACAGTAGCTGGAAGCTCAGTAAATAGGTTGCTGACCTATGGGTGGATTTAAGAATTGTATCCTTTGGAGCGGGTGACTTTGTTGGCCACTCAGGTTCACTCCCAAACACAGAAATACTTAAACATTTGTCCAAATATCCCAAGCAGCACCTTCTTAAAAATAATCTTCAAACGCCATGAGGCTCTCCCGGCTCATAAATGGACGCTGCTGTGTCACTTCATTTGTGTCTATGTAAAGCAAAACAGATAACGAATTACAATAAATACTGGAGGCCGTTTTCCCACGACGCCAGTGATACAATGTCAATGAGCCGTGGGCTCGCATTCCCATGGGACTGGGGCCACCTCGCTTCCAGGGGAGTGTGCGTCACAACAACAAGTTTCGACCACACCACCTCGGAGATATCCCATAGACACAGGTGTGAACCCAAACCACGTCAAGCGTCAGCGTCACAGCATCAGCGTCCAGCGCGAACGTCAGAGGGTGCAGAAAGTCTGGACACATTTAGGTAAAAGTTGTTAAAAAATCCCAACTCCGCGGCGCATCTGTAACAGAGCGCAATTATACGAGGTGAGATGGGTTTCGTCCGTATTACTCCTTGATTTGTATATTCTGTCTTACTGATTTATAATAGATGCTTTTACGAGCATCTATTATAAATAAAACCAATAGACAAAGGGTGTATTGGTTTGTTACTTTAAACCGCATTTTTACTTTTATACAATCTAAGTATCGGACATAGGGGCCGTCCATAAATGACGTCACGCACCTGGGGGGGGGGGGGGTCAGACATTTGTGCCGATGTGTGACGAGAGGGGGGGGGGTGAAAAATGTGACATCACATCAAAATGCGCAACTTTAAATAAATATATAATTGTTATAACAACACTCCTACAACATCAGAGTGCAGCGCCACATTAAATACGCACTACAATGACAATAGTTTAAAGCGATTTGAAGCATGTTTTATTTTCAAAATGGAAAAATGGCTTTGGGGGGGGAGGGGCAGAGCTTTGCGACGTCATATTTGAGGGGGGGTCTGGCTTTTTGTGACGCCGTATGACCGGGGGGGGGTCAAAATCGTCCAAAATCGCGTGACGTCATTTATGGACGGCCCCACACTCGTATATTCAATTTAACGGCGTGCAGTGTGTTCGCCGCGCAGGCGAAGACCGATGGGCTGAACCGACCGATCGACAGCCACGGGGTGGCGGCGCACCTTGATGTAGGAGCGCATGGAGAAGAGGTTTGCCAGCATGGTGGAGATGCCCTGCGCGAGGCAGCTCTGCGCGATGAAGCCCAGCTTCAGCTCCGAGAGGCAGATGGCCGCGTCGCCCTCGCGCCAGCTCCAGCTCGGAATGTTCAGCAGGTGCGCCTGCACCGCGACCACGCGCAAAGTTCGCGTCTAAACTTTGCATTTTAAACTATGTTTTTTTTTATTTTGACCAGGTAAGCTGTGTAGCTGTTTTTTCTCAAAAGCAACGTGGGCCACAAATGATAGCTCAACGACATTTATAGCAGCCAAATACTCTGAATGCATGTTTCTAAATGTGGAGGGGGAAAACCGGAGGAACCAGCAAAAGCCACGTGACTACGATGAGATAGACGTGCAGATTCCAAATGTACAGGCTTCAGGGTTGGGATGGAACCTACGACCTCGCGCATACCAGGCGAGGTAGCTAACATCTCGCCACCTCGGCTCGAACGCTGTCATCACTCCCTGGCAGCTACAGCTGATGGCGAGCTCTCAGTTTGGCAGAGGAGTTTTTATTTCTATCGGGTTTTTTTTGGCAGTGCAAGAGTGTTTGCTCTAGAAAACACCGTGACGGTGGATATGTTGTTAAATAAAATCGGGTCGCCTCCGCTGCTTTTTAGGTTGTTGCTCTCGTAAAACGGGAGCGTTGATTTCTCAAGGCATGGTTATGTTTCTTCCCATTGTTTCCTTTTTTTTTTGAAATGCACAAAGATCAGCTCTCTTCCACCCTTTACTTCATCATTTTGATCTCGAGCCGCCTTCAATGACTGCCCGACATATATATATAAATATATACAGCATTGTATCATGTTTTCAGATATCTGTGATTGCTTAAATATGAGAGTCGATATAGTTATCCTTGCTTGCATGCACACGTCTAAGCTTCTCAATGCAATACGCACACAAAACAGATACTGGGATTTGAACTCCAGTTGAGGATTTATACTTTTAAAAAAATCAGGCAAATCGCCAAAAATAGATTCAGGCAGTTTAGGAACAACTCAAAAGTCCGATAGATTGCCTAAAAATGATCGAAGACTGCTTGAAAGGTCGGACAGTGGCAATTCAGATAATGTATGGCACTCTTTATTTGCAGCAGACACGTGATTTAAAACGCCTCACTGCATTCGATTCTCAAAAGAAAACTGAAGTTGTCTGCATTATTGGCATATAGCACCTTCACGACGTGGTGTCGTGCGAATGCAATTATATAATACAGTCTTCTTGCTCAGAAAACATCCTTAAACACAGGAAAGATGCAAATAAACACCAAATACAAGCGTTATTAATCGACAAATGTATTTTCTGCACAGCAAATCCATGCATTCATGGGGTAGAGATGGAATCTAAGCCAACAATACCTTCACTCCAGCAATCTGGCTTTAATATTCCCGGCAGTCAGCGTGCTATTGTCGTGAGCATCATTCCTCTGCCTCCCGCTGTTGCTGAAGAATGCCCACTGCCATCCGCCTCGTTAAAGTCATTCTCAAGCCTCCTTCGGGGGCCGATCCTGACGCTGCTGGTACCAGCCGTCAGCGAGTCCACTCAGCTCCAGGTTGCCTGGCACTACATTAGCCCAACTCTTCCCGGAAAAATGCGCAACCGTGCACTGTTTAAACAATAAGAGCTGTGGCTCTTGGAACTTAGATGTTTTACCTGAATCCTGGGAATCGTATGATTTGTAGTGCCATTCTTACCTTGTTGTGGTACTGGAGCATCTGAGTGATGACCCTTATTCTAGGGTGGTAGTTTTTGATGGAAATTACCCTGCAAGTAGACCAACACAATTATTCTATTACCCATTGTGATGAATACATTAGTGGGTAGATTACTTAGCTTGACAATACACAATTACGTGATCACTGATGGACAGGGCACGATGAACATACACAATATTGTAAAGACCTTAGGAAGAAGTAATCTCAGCGAATGCCTGTTAAGGCGTATGGCACATTGTGGAGTGATACGGCCAGTACTATCTATGGCTGCATTTGTTTTACCAGTAGCGAAGATTACATATGTATTGACAGGGTGCCACCTGTCAGCCTGGAAGGGTAATCACGGGTATGGGCAAGGTTATGTAACAACTAATCAGAAGGGGGGCGTATCTGGGTTAAAGGTAAAAGGTGGGGCTAGTCGGGAAGCTCCAGGAACCTGCTGGAAGGTTCTGGAAGGGGGCGTGGCCAGAGGTGGGGCCTGGCCACGCCGAGATGTATTTAAGGGGGATGGAACCGAGGGTTCAGGGTTGTTGCGGGTTCCCGGGTCCTGGCTGCGTCGCCGCTCGCCGTCATCTCTCTCCGTCGTCCGGCCGCATGGAAGATCCTCCGCACGGCTCCCATCGCCGTCATCGTCACGCTAGTCAGTCAGCGGTGTGGTTGGATGTAGGCGATGGGACTATGTAGAGAGGTCGGCTGTGCGTAGCTAAAGTAGAGGCGTGTCTATATATTACCCAGTGTTGTGCAAAGTGAGAGGAGACATATATATGTGTGTATCGGCCTGTGTTGTGCCCAGTGTGAGAATAAATAAGAAGAAGCCCTCTACACGACGCGTCTCGAAAGTCGCTCATTACACGTGCACCACAAGGTAGTCACTCTGAGATACCCCCCCATACCTAAAAGGAACGTTCAGCAAATCTTCAGACCCGATCCTGAGGGTCATAAATAAGATCAGCACTCTTTCCCTTAAGGATGGTAATGGTAGCAGCACTGTAATTTTAAATTAAAAAAATGTCCATCCCGATGACGTATGTGTAATTGTACTCTTTGGTTCTTTCAGTAAAGTCACGTAGTTAGAAATAAAATCAAATGAAACAAATCACAACAAGCGATCGAAACGTCGTGATTTGTGTAATTTAATTTTATTTCTACCTACGTGACTTTACCGAAAGAACCAAAGAATATGGATTCTTGCAGTCACGAAAGCTTCAAATCAAGATTGTGTAATTGTACTTCATCGGAACGTAACCGGAAGATTGTTTTGTTTTATATAAAAATAACTTTATTGGTAGCGAGGCTTCCACAAGGCCATGCGGGGAGGGCGTGTGACGTGTGACGTAGAGTGCGGTCGTGTCGCTGCGGTTCTCTAGGTGAGTGCATTGTATTTAAAAACATCGGCGCTATGCCTCTCATTTCGCCAGTAATTACAACTAGCTTAATCAATTACTGCCAAAACTTACTCAAGATTGTAAATGTTGTGGCTTTGCTCTCCAACACACCGGTGTGCTGAACTAGTAACTGTTCGGCATCTTCTGTTTACGTGACAAACCTTACTAGTTGGCTGTCGGGTGGTGGTGGGTTTAACGACATATTTATATATTTACGCAATCTAACCCAAAAAACCTGGATTGTGGATATTGGTCGCGAAACCCTACGTGTTAAACTATCTATTTGGTGTTTGAACATTTTAACACCTGTTTTATTGCCAGAAAGGGTAAAACCTATTCTTATTTTTCACATTTTGACACTGGCAAACATGTCCCATAGATATGTCTCCATGTGTTTATGAGTTTTGTCCAATTATTTCCAACATTCAGAAACCAACTTCCGTCACAGCTTTGGTCATGCGTTTTTTTGTTCTTTCTGATTTTAAGTCAGGTCTGAATACAGGACTCCTTCCTGTAAAAATACTATTTTTTATGAGCTTGGATCATGAACAAAGAACATGGTGAATGGTTGGAAGATGTAAATGCGAGTGTGCATTTCGACGATTTATGATATTCAGTATTATTGTAACAGGCTTAATAATAGGATATCCGGTGAATGTTTGAGAGCTGTTTTATTAAAATGTGAGCATGGTATGATGATGATGGTGTATGCTGGACAGGCTTATATTGTATATATAAGGCACCTTGGAGTAGTTCACGGATGAAAATCAAGATATGAATGTGTTTAATGATCGTCATTACTATAGGTTAACCGGCTGGGGTGAGATTGCACTCCCCGCTGAGCCACGACACTCGGTTTTAGCCACCCTACACTCCGATTGATGTTGTGAGCAAAAGACAAAGATCACCTGTGCAGCTTTGAACAAACCATTGGGGCAAGTGTAGTGATGCAGGGGGGTGCAGCAATCGGTCACGTGGGGTCCCAATATTGAATTAGTCTCGCACGGTCGCACCCAGGCCATTACATATCTCGACTCCTCTTGCCTAGTCACATCGTTAAGCTCACGATCTCGAAAATGTGACGCTGTATGGGGCGCTCCGTCTTCGCAAAATGCAGCCAATGCAGCTACGTAGTAGAACCTCTTTGCAATACCACGTAACTGCTGTAATTAAATTAAAATAAAACAAGGACCGTGAATGAAAGCATTTTCGTAAAAAAATGTAAACCGCGTTTTAAATAAGTGTGTTGTTCAATCTTGATTTGAAGCGCTCGTGACTGCAGGAATCCATACTCTTTGGTTCTTTCGGTAAAGTCACGTAGGTAGAAAAATAAAATAAAACAAAGAATAATATATCACGACGTTTCGATCGCAACACAAGCGGTCGTCCTCAGGCAGAAACAACAATCCAGCAGTGTGTTGCGATCGAAACGTCGTGATATATTATTCTTTGTTTTATTTATTTTTCTACCTACGTGACTTTACCGAAAGAACCAAAGAGTAAGCGTGTTGTTCTTTCACATTGTTGTTTGTGATAACAAATCTCATGGTGGTTGTCAAGGGGACCCACAACTCGTAGTTTGGCCGGGGGGGGGAGGCACCCCCTGCCCCCTACGCGAATTACGCTGCTGGACAAGTGGTGTGAGTGAGCACCTATTAGCCATCAAAAAAAGACGGTCACTGCATCGTGCGCTTTCAGATCCGTGTCTGTGGCCATCTGGAAAGCTCTTCCTTCTAATATCAGGAAGTCACTGGAGCTATGCACTTTTAAATGTCGATCGAAAACTTATTTCTTTCAAACTGCTTTTTTGTGTTTAGTTTTGTTGTCCTTTCCCCGCACCTCCAATTATCATGGTTGGCTAAGGAAGGTGCAAAAGGAGTTCAACATACATACAAGGTTGGCATGGCACACTGGGTGGATAGCGCTGCTCTCACCCGCCTTAGTGACCCCAATGTGGATGATTAGACACCGCATCAGGTACTCATTTAAGGGTGGGTTGACCTCGGGGAGGCCCAGGACCAGTTCAGAAATTGGTCACCGAACACGTCAGAGATGCAGGCAACAGTAGTGCTTGAAGAACATAAAATGACAATATTACCAGAACCAGAACCAAGGATGCAGTAATGAATGGTCAGAGAGGAGACGGGCATGGGCGCGAGACGAATTGAAAATAACAGCGATGGTCCGTTTAGCCACGTGTTGCCAGGAGGCACTCTTTAGGCCGGTGAGACCAGCAGACACATATACATACACACCGCTGGCCACCTTTGTCTCTCCTCTGATGTTGTTGACCACATGACTTAAAACAGTAGGTTGGGAGACTCGCGCAAAAACCACGATCTCCAAGTGCTCGACAACCTCTCCTCCAAAGGGAGAGGCCGTGAGGCCACGTATGGAACCAAGACCCAGCAATCCCATGATGCACTGCTACCATTTCAAGTGGGCTGGAGGAGGTATAGGCTGCTGTACGTGAGCTGTATCGTTCAGTTTCGTTCCGACAAACGGGGCACTACTTTTTATTTTGCTCAATATGTTCAACGTTAATGAAAGGTATCTAAGCAAAAAGTTCTCCACGCATTATCCTGCAGTTAATGAGAAAAGTGTAATTTATTGGCGCACTATATTGACTGCGTATTGAGACATATAAAACTGTTGAGCTAGATTTTCAACCAATCAGCATCGAAAATGTAAGTAGGTCAGAGCCAAAATCAAGCCAATATCACTACGCACATGTAAACATGGAGGACGTAAGCAGTGCAGCTTCATCTGATAGCGGCAATCAAGGTCGATTAAGGTGAGTTCAACACAGCCATGTCCTTTATGGCAGTGATAGGCAAACGTTTCAAAGAAGCAGGACTACAGGATATGCTGATTGAATCAAATGTGGTAGCTGTTGGTTCAATAAATGGAGTTGTGATGCCGCCGCCACGAAGCCGTTCAGCAGGCGCCCAAACCCCCGACTTCGCCACCACCAAGCAACGGAGCCAACCCCGCGTCCCCCTCACCTCACCTCACACGAACACACCCGCACGCATTCCCCCCCCCCCATAGAGCTCCGAGGGGAGGTCACCTGGCCGACCGGTTTTTATCCGAGAAACCCTTATCGGGGTTAACTCTCACGGTTTCCGGCGATCAGGGAATTGGACGACCTCCCCCGTGCTACGTTGCGCCGCGGCGCTGCGACCAGCCGTAATATGGTGTGGTCGCGGCATGGGGCATTCGGCCACCGCGGTTGAGGTGCATTTTCCCCCCACACACACCCCCACGGGTCGACGGGGCAAGCAGGGGAGGGACGGGACAGCACGAATAGCGGGACCGCAGGAGCTGTTGCGCATAGTCATGGAGGGTTGGGATAATTACGCTTGAGCGCGCAGGCACCATTGTTAGGGGAGTTAAAGGATAAGGCTATTAGTATAAATAATTGGGAGAGGGGAGGCGCGCGAGGAGCCATGCACAGCTTCCCACGACGGGCCTTTGTGATGGACACCGCCGCATGAACCTCGATGATGGGGGCCTGCGTGAGAAAAGGATTGATTGGAATTTGCGCCGTGCAGGTCGCTCATTGATTAGCGGAACAAAGGCACCGCGGAGCTGCCTGGCCCGGGCGAGGGGGGCGCGTGCCATTGTTTGGAGTTCACGCCGCGCGGACAAAGGATTAATTAGCATAGCGAAGGTGCACGGTGCGTGGAAAGGGGGTAGGGGTCCGGGAATCAGGATAAATGGGAAGCGCAAAGGGGAAATCGGACGGTTCTCTCCAGGCCAGCGGACCCGCAGCAGCTCCAGCCAGCGACCCGGACGTCCGTGCGACGCGTCGAGGTGCGCTGTTAGCACCGGGAGCAGCGAACCACCGCGGGCACCAAACAGTGAGTGGGGAGGTGAAGTAGGGTAGCGTAAGCCGATAAATAGGGAATAGGTACAGGTTTGGGTGGAATAGGCCAGCCTCGTCGACTCACTGATTCAACATCAATTCGCAGGTAGCAAATAATAAATCATTAATAGCTGATCGTGGCCTCGTGTGATCTCGTGTTATAAGTGTGAACGCGTGTGGTACTGTGTATGCGTAAGCTCGCGGCGTGCGTAATCAGCGTACCCCAGGTGCGCGATCATAACGTGAGCGGCGAGCGCGGCGCAGAGCGGCGCAAGAGTGGGTATCGCGTGTGGAGCTGTATGCGTGTGTGCGCGCACGTTCACGACGTGTATAATACAGGTGCGCGATCCTAGCGTGAGTGGTCAGGGTTGAGTGAGTGCCGCGCAGCGCTGTGTGTGGGTGTGCGCGTACGTAATTAAACATGCCTACTACGCGGACCCGCGGGGGAGGGGAATCCTGGAGCGACGGCTCTCACCCCATGGGTGAAGAACGCAGCAGCGGTTCGCCTAGCAGCGAGGGGGCGAGTAATGAGGTTAACCCGGCCGATAGGGGTACCGAGGGAGGGATCTCGGGGGCTAGCGACCCTCACATATTGGTGTCAGAAACGGGACGATCCCCCGCACCCCCAAGGGAAAGAGGCCCCCCAACCCAGATTAAAATCAAATGCACATTTACGGGCAAAGGGATTCCATCATGGAAATCGTTTGCCCGCAGCATCAGGGGGGCTAAAAAAGTTAATGGGTGGTCAGATGAGGAGGCGTTGCAGCAGTTAGAGCTACATTTAGATGGGCGGGCAGCTGACTTTGTGGAAGCTTTGCCCGCAAGCGCACAAACTCAGTGGAAAGAATTAATGTGCGAACTCGAATGACGCTTCGGCGCCTATGATGAGGAGGAGGCGCAGGCAGCATTAGAGGCACGCCATCGCCGACCCGGCGAGGATTTGCGAGATTACGCTGAGGACGTGCGCACGCTGACCCAGCTCGCGTACCCGGAGTACGAGTCAAAAATAATTGAGGGCCTCGCCGCCGGGAAGGTCCAGCGATATTTGGCACAAACCCCGTGGTGGCAGCCGAATGTCGACGGTGCACGCCTCTCCTTTAACACCCTCGTCGAGCGCGCGCGCAAATGCGAGAAACTCTCGGGTGAGCGCGCGCAGCCTCGAGGGAGGGGACGAGAGTGCGCCGTAGCGAGCCTACTCTCCGACGACGAGGAAGAGCGCGCCACCGCAGTAAGGGGACGGGAAAGGGAGCCCCAGAGACCCAGCGAGACCACCCCGGGGTGGGTAGCCGAGTTACAGGCCGGTATGGGAAATATGATAACCCAAGCACGCGAGGAAGCGAATAAAAATGTGAAGACCATCCAGTCTGAGATGGGTGAACTACACTCCACAGTAGGGGGGCTGGCCGGGAAGGTATCTCAATTAGAGTCCGAGTTGGAACAACTGCGTACAGGGAGAGGGAGCGGGCAGGGGGCCCACTACGGAGCCGCCACCCCTCCCAGGACGTGTTATGTGTGCGATCGGCGAGGGCATCTCAGGAGGGACTGTCCTCAGGTCGCCCGAGCTAGACAAGAGCTAAGGTCAAACACTAAGGCCCCCCTAGAGAGGGGACCACCGGGGGATGAAATCGACGTAGACCCGACCCAAACCAGCTGTGAGAATAATGGCGAGCGAGTGATCTCCACACAGGTTCCAGCAACAACGCCCACGGAAACGGTGACTCCTGGCGACTGGCTACGGGAGCTGGTGGCAGGGATCACGGGGGCCACGTCGCTGGTGGAAGGGGAGGTAAACGGAGTGTATACCCGAATCCTGCTGGACACGGGGGCGGTGGCCTCGCTCGTGAGCGCAGCGCACTGCAACGCGATCGGGGTCGACGTGCGTCACCTGCAGGCACCGGACCGCGCGCTGCACACGGCGAGCGGAGCCGGAATGGGGTTGCTGGGGAGAGCTACCCTAGAGGTCCGCATAGCCAGTCAGGTGTGCACCCAGGAGTTCTACGTGTCGAGTGCGTTGTGTCACGAGTGTATCGCAGGTACCGACCTCTTAGAACGGCTAGGACTCAACGTGCAACCCCGCCAGCGATGCGCCACCATGGAGAGCAACGGCGAGCGGATACCGTTCTTGGGACGAGAACCGACGCGCCCCCGCTTCGCACCTGTGGCCGCTATCCTGGCGACGGCAGTCACCATCGGGCCGCTCACCGAGATGCTGGTGCCGGTGGCAACATCTCCCACCGACCCCGCGCTCCGACCATCAGGAGAGGTAATGCTAACTCCTCACCCGGAGTTGGCAAAATGGTATGGGGTCGTGGGATCCGCCACGTTGGTAAACGCAGATGGGGACCGATTGTTTCTGCGGATGTTTAACCCCCACAGTACCCCAGCGATACTGCGGCGGCGCACCCCGATAGCCACCGTACACCCCCTGCACGCACGCCACTCTAACGACTCGGTGTTCGCACTCTGGGCTGAGGACCCCGGTCGTTCTGAGGGTGACCAGGACCTGGCCTGGCGAGTCGGCCCGACTCCCCGAGCCGAGGTCATTCCCCTGCTCGACGCGTTACATGTACCATGGGCGGATTTACCTAAGGGAGAGGCCGATCGGCTGCGCGAGTTACTGCGGGAGTACGCCGACGTATTCAGTGAACACGACTCGGACGTGGGTCGGACCGATCTTGTTAAGCACCAAATTGACACCGGTGCAGCCCGACCCATCAAACTCCCTGCGTACCGAGTGGGCGCACCCGAACGCGCCCAAATCAAAGAGGCAGTTGGGGACATGCTTCGCGATAACATAATTCAGCCCTCGGCGAGCCCCTGGTCAGCCCCAGTGGTACTAGTGACGAAAAAGGATGGGTCAACCCGGTTCTGCGTCGATTACCGTAAACTAAATGCAGTCACGCTCGGCGATGCCTTCCCCATACCCCGCATCGACGACACCTTCGACAGCCTCGCTGGAGCGCGATATTTTTCCACCCTCGATCTCGCGTCCGGGTACTGGCAGGTGGAGATGGCGGAGGAGGATCGGCCGAAAACCGCATTCACCACCCCGATGGGGCTATTCGAGTTTCGAGTACTCCCGTTCGGACTCACCAATGCGCCCGCGACGTTCCAGCGGCTGATGGAGTTGGTGATGCGGGGCTTGCAATGGGAACAGTGCCTGATTTACTTGGACGATGTGATAGTGTTCAGTAGATCTTTGTCTGAGCATTGGTCCAGGCTTCGAGAGGTGTTCCAGCGACTGCGAGCGGCTCATCTCAAGCTCAAGCCACGTAAGTGTTACATCGCACAACGCGAGGTGGGGTACCTCGGGCATCGCGTCAGCGAGGCAGGTGTGCACACCGATCCGGAGAAGGTACGCGCCGTAGTGGAGTGGCCACGGCTAAGGAATCTGACGGAGATCAGATCATTTTTGGGGCTCGCCACCTATTATCGTCGATTTGTAAAGGGATTCAGCGAGATTGCACGCCCCCTCACCCAACTCACCTCCCCTAAGCACCCCTACCAGTGGACGGGGGCCTGCCAGACGGCCTTCACCACTCTCAAAGACCACCTCACCCACGCCCCCACCCTCGCTTTCCCCGATTTTACCACCGATTTTATTTTGGACACCGACGCCTGCAGCAGCGGGCTGGGCGCGGTGTTGTCACAGGTACAGGATGGGACAGAACGTGTCATCGCGTACGCCAGCCGGACCTTGAGTGGGGCCGAGCTGAACTATTGCGTGACCCGCCAAGAGTTGTACGCCGTGATTTTCGCATGCAAACAGTTCCGGCCGTATTTGTACGGCAGGAGATGTCGCGTACGCACCGACCATTATGCTTTGCAGTTCCTTCTTACATTCAAGGAGCCGCGGGGGCAGATGGCCCGGTGGTTGGCGCAGTTGCAGGAGTACAACCTGCAAATCGAGTATCGGGCTGGCCGGACGCATGCAAACGCGGACGCCTTGTCGAGGCGACCCACGGTGTACGCCGAGACAAGGGCGGAGGAGGCCTGCCCGTGTTTCACGGGGGGACGCTGCCGGCAGGCAACGGACCCCCGAGCGGCCGCGGCCACTGACCCCCCCCCAGCGAGAGAGAGTGCAGTGTGCGCCACAGAGGCCCTCACAGGTGGCACCGAGGATCCCGTCGCCTGCCCGGCAAGCGCGGGACCCGCGGCTCGGGACCCGATCGAACGGATCCAGGAGGACGTCGGCTGCGCCTTCCCGGGCCTGAACGACGAGCAGCTGAGACAGACCCAGCAGCGAGATCCCGATCTGGCGGCAGTGGAGGCGGCCCTGCGGGAGGAAAAGAGCGCCCTACCAGGACCCTGGAGCGGTTTGTATGCCCGGTTGTGTGTGCAGAACGGAGTGGTACGGGAGTTAACCGAGGCCGGCCAGCCGGGGTGCATCTGTGTTCCTGCCCAGGTGCGACCCCAGCTGCTTCGGCTGGTGCATGACCACCCACTCGGGGGCCACGATGGGGAACGACGCACTCGAGAGACCCTGCGTCGCCAGTATCTCTGGCCCAAATTGGCACAAGACGTGGCGGCCTGGGTACAGGGCTGCCGCGCCTGTCAGCAGTGCGGGCCGAAACCGGCACGATACCAGGTGCCCCTAAAGCCGTTCCGCATCAGCCGCACGAATCAGCTGGTCGGGATTGACCTACAGGGGCCATTCCCGCGATCCCATCGAGGCAACCGATATATCCTTGTCGCAGTAGAGTATTTCACCCGCTACCCCGTGGCAGTGGCCATCCCTGATAAAACGGCCTTGGTGGTGGCCCGGGCATTCGTGGAACACTACGTACTTAAGCACGGGATCCCAGAACGAGTCCTCACCGACCAGGGTAGCGAGTTCGAGGCCGAGTTGTTCCAGGCACTGTGCCGAGAGTTCGGAATCCAGAAGGACCGAACCACAGCGTACCACCCCCAAGCGAACGGTATGGTGGAGCGCATGAATCAGACCCTAGCGGGGAAACTCAAACGTATGGCGGCCGCAAATCAACGGGATTGGGACGAACACCTCCCCTACGCCCTTTTCGCCTACGCGACCACCGTACACACGTCGACGGGACAAACCCCGTTTTTAATGATGTTCGGCCGTGAGTCTCGTTTACCCGCAGATCTGCTATTCGGCGTCCCTTCCCCCCAGCCGGAGGAGGGAAGCCGCCCCGTGGAACACCTGTTGGAGACCCTGCGAGAAGCCCGAGGCCGAGCATACCCGCAAGGGGAAGCCGCGCATCGGCGGCAGGAACAGGGCACCCGACCCCGCATGGAACCCCCCTTATTCCTGACAGGTGCTAAGGTGTGGCTACACACCCCTCGCGTCGGGGCCGGGCAGGTGGGGAAACTGACGACCTACTGGCGGGGACCCTGGACCGTGGTGCGGCAGATATCCCCCTGGACGGTACTAATCTATGGCGGGGAGAGGGATCGAGAGACGGTGGTCAACGTCCGCCGCTTAAAACCGTGGAAAGCGGCCCCGGCGAGAGAGGACCCCGTCACCCGAAGGCCCCGAAATCCCGGAGTACCCGCACCCCTCGTGTTGGGGGGCCTCGCACACTACATGGGCCCCGCCGGGCCCCCGAGACGCCCCGATCCAGTCCGGAGAAGACGCGGACGACGGCCACTAAACCCTTCCGCTGCTGAGTTTGTGCCCCAGCCCACAGGTGCCGGAGGACGGGGAGAGCCGCTGGAGTGGAGGAGGAGACCGCCACAGGAGCTACAGAGGACGGAACCACCCGCCCCGAGGCCAGCCACCAGGTCCGGACGGATCCCCCGGACCCCGCAACGTTTCCTCGTGGGCGCGGCCCAAGCGAGGTGCTCCAGTCAACCCGGGACGGGGACTGGCACCTCGGGGGGCTATGTGATGCCGCCGCCACGAAGCCGTTCAGCAGGCGCCCAAACCCCCGACTTCGTCACCACCAAGCAACGGAGCCAACCCCGCGTCCCCCTCACCTCACCTCACACGAACACACCCGCACGCATTCCCCCCCCCCCATAGAGCTCCGAGGGGAGGTCACCTGGCCGACCGGTTTTTATCCGAGAAACCCTTATCGGGGTTAACTCTCACGGTTTCCGGCGATCAGGGAATTGGACGACCTCCCCCGTGCTACGTTGCGCCGCGGCGCTGCGACCAGCCGTAATATGGTGTGGTCGCGGCATGGGGCATTCGGCCACCGCGGTTGAGGTGCATTTTCCCCCCACACACACCCCCACGGGTCGACGGGGCAAGCAGGGGAGGGACGGGACAGCACGAATAGCGGGACCGCAGGAGCTGTTGCGCATAGTCATGGAGGGTTGGGATAATTACGCTTGAGCGCGCAGGCACCATTGTTAGGGGAGTTAAAGGATAAGGCTATTAGTATAAATAATTGGGAGAGGGGAGGCGCGCGAGGAGCCATGCACAGCTTCCCACGACGGGCCTTTGTGATGGACACCGCCGCATGAACCTCGATGATGGGGGCCTGCGTGAGAAAAGGATTGATTGGAATTTGCGCCGTGCAGGTCGCTCATTGATTAGCGGAACAAAGGCACCGCGGAGCTGCCTGGCCCGGGCGAGGGGGGCGCGTGCCATTGTTTGGAGTTCACGCCGCGCGGACAAAGGATTAATTAGCATAGCGAAGGCGCACGGTGCGTGGGAAGGGGGTAGGGGTCCGGGAATCAGGATAAATGGGAAGCGCAAAGGGGAAATCGGACGGTTCTCTCCAGGCCAGCGGACCCGCAGCAGCTCCAGCCAGCGACCCGGACGTCCGTGCGACGCGTCGAGGTGCGCTGTTAGCACCGGGAGCAGCGAACCACCGCGGGCACCAAACAGTGAGTGGGGAGGTGAAGTAGGGTAGCGTAAGCCGATAAATAGGGAATAGGTACAGGTTTGGGTGGAATAGGCCAGCCTCGTCGACTCACTGATTCAACATCAATTCGCAGGTAGCATATAATAAATCATTAATAGCTGATCGTGGCCTCGTGTGATCTCGTGTTATAAGTGTGAACGCGTGTGGTACTGTGTATGCGTAAGCTCGCGGCGTGCGTAATCAGCGTACCCCAGGTGCGCGATCATAACGTGAGCGGCGAGCGCGGCGCAGAGCGGCGCAAGAGTGGGTATCGCGTGTGGAGCTGTATGCGTGTGTGCGCGCACGTTCACGACGTGTATAATACAGGTGCGCGATCCTAGCGTGAGTGGTCAGGGTTGAGTGAGTGCCGCGCAGCGCTGTGTGTGGGTGTGCGCGTACGTAATTAAACATGCCTACTACGCGGACCCGCGGGGGAGGGGAATCCTGGAGCGACGGCTCTCACCCCATGGGTGAAGAACGCAGCAGCGGTTCGCCTAGCAGCGAGGGGGCGAGTAATGAGGTTAACCCGGCCGATAGGGGTACCGAGGGAGGGATCTCGGGGGCTAGCGACCCTCACAGAGTCATTAGTGGACATCACTACAACCGTAGTATTCGTGCACACAAACTCCTATTTGAGGCAATGCATATCTTGCGGTTGAGGTCATTCTTCAGTCCCTTCCTGAGCAACAGCACACTCGTTACATATCAGCCATGGACGATCTAGTACGAGAGTACAAGTCTGAGGCAGGATTTTCATCTAACTCAGTGTCTGACATATTATCAGATATGCTGTCCTGCTATGATAGATATGTACATGAGATGAACTCTGTTCATCCCACCTTTGGACTTTGGAGCTCATACATTGAAATGGTTCAACTGTTACTGAGTTTCATTAGAGCAACCAGAGACTCTGACTGGAGCCTTCACTTAGCAACAGTGAGACGTATGCTGGCATGGTATTTTGCATATGACCGCCAAAATTATGCAAGGTACCTATCAGCATATTGGGTCGAGATGATCAATCTTCCAAAGACTCATCCACACTGCTATGAAGAAGTTACTGCAAAAGGAAACTGGACAGTACAGCGTAAGGATGCTAACAGGTTCTCATCCATAGCTTGTGACCAAGCAATAGAACAAACCTGCAACCGTGATTCAAAGACCAAAGGCGGCATAACTGGGATAACATTGAACAGAGGTGCCGTCCAGCGATGGATACTGTCTCATCCTGAACGTTCTGCAATCACAAGGCAGTGTGAAATGATGGCTGGAATGCAACATGAAGAGAGGGGTCATAAAGAGTTGGATGCAACAAGAATTGCAAAAGACAATGCTGCTGTTATATATTTGGTTTCAGCGGTTGAGTCTATGATCAATCCCTTCCTGCCACGTGAAGATCTTGTATGTGTTAGCTCTGGTGTTGTTGCTACAAAGACTGTCAGAGATGACATACAAAGTGCTTGTGATAAAGGTGAAACAGCTCTGAAAAATGTCATCCAAGATCGAGTCCAGTCATCAAAAACAGACTTCTCTCCAATAAAGTCCTTGAAGCTCACTACGTTTGGGGATCAAATGAAGAAATCATCCAAGACAAAAGATGGAAATCAAGTCATTCTAAAAAATGACAGGAGACTCTTTGCACGACTGATAGTGATAAGTCAATCCTGGTCTGTAAACTTGAAAGAGATTCTGACATATTCACTTGGCAATATCTCATCCCCGCTAGCAAGCACTGATGGTTCATTAGCCAAAACAAATAAGGCTGCTCTTCTAGCTTGTTTAGCATCAAAGAACAAGGACTGTCATGTGAACAAGACTGTTGGTGATAATGGTGCCCTACTGATAGATGGCATGGCATTGATCAGGAGTCTCAAGAATATACCAAACACATTCGGTGAGCTTGCTGATGATCTTCTTCAACTTATGATTAAGATGGGTAGAAAGTCCAGTTGTCCAAGGGTCGATTTTGTCATTGATCGCTACCCGGCAGTGAGCATCAACAATGCTGAACGATCAAGACGTGCTGTTGCTGGACAACAATTACTGCAAATATACAGCATCAAGCAGAAGACTCCAAGTCAGTGGACCAAGTTTCTAGCCAGTGGTGAAAATAAAGAAGCCTTGACAGACTTTCTCTTTGAGACATGGAGAACTGTGGCTTTACAAGCAGCTGGAAAAGACATAGCTATCTTTGTGGCACACAGAAATGTATGTCATCAACTCACTCTTAAAGATGGCAATATGTCTGTCAAAGAGGTAGAATCTTTGACTTGCGACCATGAAGAAGCTGACACGAGGCTCCTACTTCATGCAAAACATGCATGGAGTGAACTTTATAATAAGAAAATCATCCAGAGTCCTGACACTGATGTTGCTATCATTTCACTTTCAATAATGTCTAAGCTTCCCTCAGCAAAGATGTACTTTCTGACAGGAACAAAAGACAGGCAAAGAATGTTCGATCTCCAGGCTATTGGTTCTGCTTTGGGTCCTTCACTAACAGAGACACTGATAGGACTACACACATTCACTGGCTGTGACTCATCTAGTTCCTTTTATGGGAAAGGAAAAGAGAAACCACTAAATATAGTGTCTGGAAATGCAGAGTACATCAGTGCATTTGTTGCTCTTGGGAGGCAATTTGAAATGGACAGCACCACATTTGTGACCATAGAACGTTTTGTGTGTGAGCTGTACGGAGAAAAGGTATCAGATGTTAATTTGGCCAGATACAATAGGTTCTGTGTCCAGGCCTCTTCCGAACAGGCATTACCTCCAACAAAAGATGCACTTACAGAGCACTTCAAGCGTGCTAACTACCAAGCTGCAATCCACAGGAGATCATTGGATCCTTTTATAAATGCTCCCAGTCCAGACGGCTTTGGATGGATTGTCAAGGATGGTGATCTCATCATATCATGGATGACTTAAGATCCAGCTCCTCAACAGATTTTGGGGTCACTCCACTGTGGGTGTAAGTCTGGTACTTGTACAGGTGGAAGGTGCTCATGCCACAAGGCT
The DNA here is from genome assembly GCF_965212315.1 of Lampetra planeri. NCBI lineage: Eukaryota > Metazoa > Chordata > Hyperoartia > Petromyzontiformes > Petromyzontidae > Lampetra > Lampetra planeri. The sequence continues at coordinate 11,043,114 of NC_136126.1, forward strand.
GGCCTGGCCTGCACTGACCTATGTAAACGTGTTCATTGTGACAATGTGAGATTAACTGAGGATATTGTTTCATGTGAATCTGATAGTGAGGACAGTGATCTTGATATTTAGTGATGTGTATATGATAATAAAATTAATATAGGACATATATATTTAATATAAATCAATCAAAATTAAATCTTGTTTACAATAATCATTCCTGTGAATATGTACATGTAGTGCAGTTACTGCTCGTGTATGCAAATTGACAATTCACCATTAAATGTGTTATTTTGAAAAGTGTTTTTTTATATATTATATTTTGGCTTAATTATATTTGTTATTCAGATTTTACCTCAAATATTACCTTTGAATTGGAACAACATAATGAGAAGTAATTGGGATGTTAATGCTACAGTAGAAGTTTTCTTGATAATCTTATCATGTTTACTGTGCATAGATAGCAACTTCAGGTATATCACATATTTCAAACTGGTTTATTTTGTACTTCAAGTGGTAATTCTGCATTTTTGGGTTTATATGATAAACAGGTTTGAAAGTGCAAAATTCCCTATGGTTTCCCTTTTTTCAAAATGGGCACCTTTAGCATCATTTTTTTCAAAAACTGCAAGGTTGTGTGCTGAGAACTTTTTCCTAAGGAATCTCTATATATTTCTGATGTTAATTATAAAAAAGTAGGTAGTGCCCCACTTGGTGGAACGAAACCCTATTTCTAGGCCTCTTTTAGGCTACTGACAGCGGCCTAGTAGGAGGTATGGCAATTGCGGACTCCCGGATGTCGTTTTCTACTCATCTAAACAGCCTCGGCACCATACTCAACCAGAATATGGCGTTTGATCGTCACGTGCAAAATATATTTAGGTCTTGCAATTTTCCTATCAGGGCTCTATGACACATTCAGCCACTATTGAGTCATGACAAAGCCAACACGGTGACATGTAGTATAGTATCGACAAGAATCCATGATCGCAACTCACTACTCTACGGGACTTCTGGCAAAAACGTTACCAAACTGCAGCGTGTACAAAATTATTTGGCACATGTCGTGACGGGTATTGCAAGATCCGACCGTGTCCGTCCAGTGCTCGCTGAGCTGCATTGGCTTCTGGTTGCCGAACTACATTATAAGGTCACGCTCATCACACACAAAGTTCTTGCCACAAATGAACCACACTTGCTGATGTCGTCAAGGAGCATAAACCATCACGTGAACTCCGGTCATCCTCGCAGCGGCTTTTGGCTGGCCATCAAACAAAGACAGTCACTGGCCGTCTGGAACGCTCTTCCTTCAGATATTAGGAAGCCACTTGAGCTTTGCACTTTTAAATCATCTCGTTTGAAAACGAATTTCTTTCGAACTGCTTTTTGGGGTTTAGTTTGTTGTCCTTCTCCTGCACCTACGATTAGCACAGTTGGCTACGTACGGTGCGAAAAAAGTTCAACATACACACATACGTACATTCCCCATGACGCTCCGTGCTCTGTGAGAGGCCCACCTCATGATGTTCGAAGCATCCTCAGCATCAGGGTCTGGGCAGTACTTATTCGCAATGATCATGCAGGCATCCGCTGCCTCAATCTGTGCAAAAAATAACAGCAACAAAAACAATAGTAAAAATGCAATCACGTGATGTCGTCATCATCATCATCACAAGCAACATATTCTTAATGTAGCAAATTGTACGGCCAAGTCTCACAGTGGGCTAACCAAGTGGGCTGGAGGAGGAGGTAGGACCAGAAGATGGAATAATTGCCAAACACACACACAACACACCACCACCGAAAATAGATACATTTGAGACAAATTTTAATTTTGAAGTGAAATTTTGGCAAACAAATGCTATTTTAGCAAATTATGTCACAGGGAATGAGTGTCTGTGTTTTATCACACTTTAGGAGTAATCAAGATCAAGAGGAAATGATAGACAATGTTGCTGATAGTCCAACATTTCCGTGTGGTTTCTACCTCAGCTGGAGCAAGGCTTGCTCTGACAGTGTCCCAACACGTGAGCTCCTGCCTAAAAACACTTCCCTCACAAAAATTTAACTTTAAAGTTAAAACACGTCTATGTTGTTGCTACTAAAGATCCCAGTCTTTTTTTTATTAGGAGCATTAATTAACAATGGTATCCCAGTTATAATCACACAACAGATCAATAACATATATCGTTTGAGCACATTTTCCCCTCAAGTGGACAATCAATCATTCTTAAAATCAGTTCTTCTCTTGCGAGTGGGTTGATGTTAGTCGCTGTGAACCCAACGCAAGCACCCCAGTGGATCAATCCTGCGTAAAGCCGTTTCAAGTAAATACAACCAGAAAATCAATCGGTTGCTGCAGAATAGTGATTTAAAGGTGATTTTGCCTATGGCGTGCCACAACATACGTACGCACACGCTAATACAATTGTTATATTCTCTAAATTACTTCTAACATTGCAATTTCGGCATGTGGAATGAGTTTAATAATGCTCGTTTAAATCCATTCCCTTGCATTATTCATGAACACAAGGCAATATCACCTCTCGTGGCCTCAGTTAGCTGAGTAATGAATATTAACTTGACAGTGCAATGCATTGGGGGTTCTACTGTTGAGCAACTCCTTGGCTTCCTCATCCTGATTGAACATAAGGTCCCTCATCTCACCTATCTGCACAGAGGGTAGCAGAGGTGAGTCCATGCCTCGCTCTAATTTGAAGGTCAGGATGGTAGCTACGATGGGCTACTGTGGTACAGGAAGATGTGGAGCTGAGTGGACTTGCCATTGACTGCTACCAGCAGTGTCACGATCTGCCTCTGTGGAGGAGGCTCGTGAAGAACACTACTGGGCAGTTGGTGGCAGTCACCCTCCAACAACAGCAGAGGGTGGAGGAGCAACACTCACAACAACGAGCGGAGTGCTGTGCGGCTAAACCACAGCAAAGTGGCACAGTAGGGGGCACAGTTGGTGCATTTGCCACTTTCTCCAGTCATTCAACCCGTAATATCTGGGTCTGCCCCCCGTCCAGCGAACCTTCAACACTTCACATGGCCTCAAAGTGCACCTAGCGTGCCACAAGCGCCATGGTGACGTCACCGCCACTTGGTGGTCAACGACGGTTGTCGTTATTGTTGATGGTGCCTCCGGGAGCTAATCCTGCATCAGAGAGCTGAGCCAACACTGCCGAGATTTTGGATTTGAATCCAGGTATCGTCCGCTCGTGATTAATCTGGATTCTCACGTACAGCGAGGTGATGCCTCAGCCAGGGTAACAGTGGTGGAATTGGAAAAAAAACGTATGAAATGTGGGATTTCACTTTGGCGCAGCCTGTTCCAGTTCAGAGAGTAAAAACAACCCTCAGGTTTGATTTACATGCATATAATGAACTCAGTTTTTAAAAAAGCACCTTTCAAATTAGTCATCTTAAAGCAGTAAACAATTATTAAAAATTATGTTCACGTAAAACACTGACATACCAGTAAAAACCCAATCAGAACACAATGGAAACCAAAGACAAAATAGAAACATAGGCAAATGATTAACGGTGGAACCCAGAGAAGTGACTATAAAAACGGGTTAAAATATCAATCTAAATTTCTATTAAATTCAATCAAAGGGCATAAAAAGCCATTCAATAATAACACTCTTTGCAGGGCATATATATATAAAAAAGTTTGGCCCTCATGTTGGAAAAGGAGGCTTCTTAAAGAAGCATGTTATCCTCCAGGGCTGAATTGAACCAGGGCCATTCATAGACACAGGGTGGTGCACTCTCCTCTGCAAGTGAAAACACATTTTTGTGACGACAGGTCGCCAAGTGAATGATTGGAATATATTTGGAAGAAGAGAAGAGACAGGATTGTGTAAGGCACTGCAATGTGAAGATATACGTGGCTTAGCAGGGCAGTGTAGCACTATGTTGAATTCCATGGCTGTTCCTGTGATAAACTAAAACTATTTTATATTTTACAAGATAGGGCCCACTAAACTATGTAGCTCATCTTTAGAAGTGACCTGGCCACAAATTATAGTTCAACTAAGTGGCTTTTCACGTGGAAATGTACAACAGCCAAATACGTATGTTGATTCTGAATGTGGAGGGAAAAACCAGAGGACGCAGAGAAATATCCACACGACCATGGGGAGAGAGACATGCAAACTCCAAATATACAGACAATAAGGGTCGGGATCAACTCACGACCTCCTGTATATCAGGTGAGGTAGAGAACATCTCGCTAGCGTGATCTTGGGTATGATCCAGAGCTTTTTCAAACCAAGATGCGATGTTACATGGCTGAAGAACATGTTACCCCGTAAGGGAAGTGATGTCGTATAAGTGAGTGCGGTAATTATGATGTTGGTGTGTGTGTGTGCTGTCAGTCGACACGTGGCACCTGGGACTGCCCCGTGACCTCCTGCCAGCGGGCGTTCGACACTTCACGTGGCCTCAAGGTGCACATGGCCTGGCACAAGCGTCGTGGTGATGTCACCGCCACTTAGTGGCGAATGGCGGTTGTTGTTGTGCTGAGTGTAGTGGGGAGTGGTAGTGTAGTGAACCTGGATACCCAAGTTCGATTCCCGCTCATGGGCAACACTCGTGGCGATTATCTGAACTGCTCCTGGGCCTCCCCTATGTCGACTCAGCCTCAAATAAGTACCTGGGAGTGCATGTAAAAACATTGCAACTAGGGAGACAAAGGCGGCCGGGGGTGGTGCTTGCCACCCACCCGTTCGTGTGCCTTGCCAGCCTTCATAGGTGCTCACTAACAACACTTGCCCCAACAGTCTACTAAGGCTATACAGGGGATCTTTGTCTTTGCGTGTGCAGTAAGTTGGCACAGTAGGGGGCACAGCTGGTGCATCTGCCAGTCATCTCAGTCGGGCAACCCATGGCACCTGTGACTGTCCCGTGACCTCCTGCCAGCAGCGAACCTTCGACACATCACGTGACCTTACAGTGCACCCGGCCTGGCACAGGCGCCGTGGTGACGTCGCCGCCACTTAGTGGCTAATGCCGGTCGTCGTCGTTGCTGTTGTTGGTGAGTGTGCTGCTGCTGCTGCCCCCCACGGCCTCACCTTGACGCGTGCCAGGTCCAGTGGGTTGAGCACCGAGCCCTGGTAGAACTCCACCTGGGTGAAGTGTCTGCGGAACAGCGCCTCCAGCTCCAGGTTCGGGGATATGCTGTGGCACAAGGGAGGAGGGGTTGGGGGGGGGGGTGAGTTCTGTGTCATTGGCCTGAAGGATCGTGGCCCTCTCCAACTTCTGCGACCCCCGTGACCTCGCTAAGGAGCGCCGGACAAGCAGGCCCCGTCCGCACGTGCACATGCACACGCTGCAGCGTGCACGGCGCCTGCACGCCCAGCCTGCGCCTTGCGAACTCCGTGGCTGCCGTGGCGAATCTATGCACTTACGGCAGGAGCAGCACAGTACGTCTCTGCCACTTAACGCGGGGTGACCCTCTCTAAATTGGTGATGCATCGCGGTGGCAAGCGATTCGGGACCCTGCTGGGTAACGATAATAAACGAGGAGCGCATTTAGGAACGCGCCGCTCAGCTCTTGAGGCCGCGTTAAGCACCAGGAACGTCGGCCACTGTGTCTCCGGCAAGGAAACAGGGAGGGATTCTATAAATCGGCACCAAATTGCACAAGCAAAGACGCCCAGCTCCAGGAGGGTTTGGGTAACAGGATTAATTATTCGTGTTAAGACCAAAGCCCCACATGCCACCACATTCGTGTCACCTACTCACATAAAGATGATTGGATTCAGGGAGACCGTTCACTGCAGTGAGAGGACATTTCAGGTAGTGACGTCTTGCTTCAGTTAGTCGTGAATGGGGGTGCAACGGTGGCTAGGAGATGTTAACTAACTTGCCTGGTATACAGGAGGTCGTGGGTTCAATCCCGACCCTGACGCATGCTGTATATTTGGAGTTTGCATGTTCCCCCCGTGGTCACGTGGATTTCTCTCCGGGTCCTCCAGTTTTTCCTTCCACATAAAGAAACATGCCTTGAGAGTATTTGGATGCGATGCATTTCCACGTGATAAGCCGCTTTGTTATCACTATCACTTCTGGACAAATCGCTTCTGAAAAAGAGCTACATAGCTCAGTGGGCCTTACCTGAAAAAATATATATTTTACAAATTGTTCGGAATGCGCAGGCAGACGAAACGTGCAGAGTAACATTTCACATTTTTTTTCCCTAAAACGTATCACTTTCCTCACAAAGCACAAGTACTGAAGTTATACAACAGTTATATTTAAAAAGCACAACATGCCCTGGAGAGCCATTAACCAGGTTGAACCGTTCTCTCCACACCGCGCCATCGCTGTCCGTCCAGGTGACGCCGTGACAGAGTTTCCCACGCCCACAGTTGGCTCGGCCCATCGTCATCGCTCGGGCCAACGAAGATGAGCACCGTTGTTGTGAGAATTCAAAAAGCGGCCCCCGTCACAGGGATGACGAATTTCCACCGCTGGCTCAGGAGGGACATTGCCGGAGAGCTGGTTTAAGCTGGATACACTCTGACTCGACTTAGCGCTTACATGAATCCAAACCTGCAAAGAAGCCGACGTGGAAGTTTCCTTAAGCCACCAAAAGGTCCCTGGATCCTCTGGCGAGCTTGAGAGCCTACAATGGTTAACTCAATTTCTTTGCCTCGCTCGGCTGAGAGAGCTTACAGCACAGGGGCATATTTCTTCTCAAGCCGTCATGAGCCTATATGGATTCTAGTGATTAATACATCACGACGGCAACCCTACCCCCCCCCCCTTTCTCCAAAATAAGACCGTCAATTATATAATTTATTTTTTGTATGAAAGTGGTCGACTTGTAAAAAAAAAAAACTAGAAATAATTCTGATGATTGGGTAGCAAGCAATTTCACTGCTGCAGTAAAAAAAAAACCTTATCATGTCGAGGCACTAGAAAGGTCCATACGAAGAGAGAGAGAGTGTGCGGAACTCCGGGAGAAGGAAATTGCTCGCAGTGTTGGTCAGATTAGTGCGTGTGCAATTTTCCACGGTCAATTCTCCGGCACTGATAAGAACATCTTCCTTTTTTTATTTATGCCTTTACAACAGCGGAGCAATGCTTGCATTATAGACATTATTTACCATAAAAAGATCCCTTCCCAAAGAATATTAATAATATATTCTAACCCCGAAGGCACACTGAACTGCAAGATGTGACACCCACCGATGTGCAAATGTATCCAGTACATATATAGTTATGTATGATGCATTACCGTACGCTGTAAAAAGAATAAAGGCACAGACTTGCAATTGCTTCCTCACAGCATTATTGGTATTAAAAAAAGCCTCCACTTAGAGGGTGCTCTAAAGAGCCCCCCCTCCAGAGGGTAATTGGCCTACTCTTCCACACTGGCCAATGCGATCTGCTAACTGTGGTGTACCTGTTTATATTTGCCGTGTGGACAGAGAAAATTCAAGAGACCTGGCCATTGTTTCAACCGCCGCGCCAGAAAGGAGAATCGAGCCCAGCGACCTCTGGATTGCAAGTGCAGTGTGCCAACCACTGCACCACGGCAGAGTACACTGTGCACGGAAAAATATCTTTGTCAGATAGATAGCTTTGTTGCTCATGATAGATGGCTTTGTTGCTCAAGCAAATATGTTGTGGTGCTCATTTCCAGTCGCAATTCTGACTGCATTGGAGGGAATTCCAGATTTGCAGGTGGGGAACTGGGATCGCACACGTCAACCGCTGCTGACTTCCCACGCGGACGCTGAACGATTCACAGATTAAAATCTGCTGTCACGCTCACAATGCACACACGTCCAATCGCGTGTGTGAGAATCAGCTGTTTACGAGTCACGCAAACCGTGCACAGATATTACTATTCGGCAGATTGGATACACGAGAAGAGACGGAAATAATGAGACGAACGATACGAAGGAGACAGCGCAAACAAGATATAAAAACAATAATAGTAACAATACATGTACTCAAATGTGGTGGGAAGGTCAGGTGCGTTGTTAGTTAGAGGTCAACTTCCAAATCGAGCAAGGCAACTTCATCTGGCAGTGAACCAATGATTATGCAGATTAGATGTACTAATGTCTGATATGGCTATTGTTCACAATTGCACCGAATAAAAACATTTTTTTACTGATTCCACAATGATGCTAGATGACTGATGATTAATGATGATTGATGATGGCCTGAGTTGACTCTGGACAAGAATTTCAACCCACAGCCTCACATCCATGAGTCGTGCTGCTCTACTGAGAGACATGCCCACAAGTATAAATGGGACTGGTAAAGGTCAGGGGGGAGTTTACAGTGCCAAATCAAGGAGACAGACTTACATTGCTGGGTAGTGACAGCTGTTACATCGCAGCTGGTGTTAACAAATTGAGTGTGCTTTGGTTTGCTTAACTTGGATGCACAAGAAATCACATTTCATCAAATTCAATCCTAGTGAGATGGTGCTTTCTGTGGTAAAACGATAAATAATATATATAAATAGCTTTGCCCATTTTCTCTCCATTTGCAATTCACATTTGCTCTCAATAAAATTGACAAAATCTGTCATGCTCGTTTGTCCTAAAAGCACTTAAGTCCCAACCACCCTCCTTGGATCCCACTGCTACTGGTCATCGTCCAAGAATCTCACCCCGATCCGCAAGAACGCTGGTGAGCAGAGTGGAACAACGGTGCACGTCCAGAATAAACGCCTAATCCGAGATGCAAAAACATCGCACCGCCCAGCTTTGACATTCTCCGAAGACACCGGTGGTGTAACCACCAACCGCACCAGAAGATCAACAGAGCCCCTGTAGGTGGGCACGAGCAGCTTGTTCTCCCCATCCCTAGACTTTGTACAAGCTCTTGAAGGCTCCCCCTCCCCCTCGCGGTTTTTCTGCCCCCCCCCTCCCCCGGAAATCCCCGGCGCGTTGTACCGGACTCGTGTGTATACCTCAATTAAAAACAATATATAGGGACTCCTCTACTTACGAACAATTTAGGTTACAGAGGTCTGTTCGTAAGTAGATTTGTTCGTAAATCCAACTTTACTCCGATTCCAAACATGTTGTACGGCGTGTACACTAAACACGGAGAATGGCGTTAAAAGTTGTATAATTTCCTGTAGATGTAGATTCCACTGGTTCTTCATGTTCTGCAGATGTAGATGCCACTGGTTCTTCATATTCTGCATATGTAGATGTCACTGGTTCTTCATGTAAACCACTATACTACCTTGCCTGGTTTACAGGAAGTCGTGGTTTCGATCCCGACCCAGACACCTGTATCTTTGGAGTTTGAGTGTCTCTCTACCCCACATTTAGAATCAACATGCGTTTAGAGTATTTGGCTGCTATAAATTTCCACTTCATTGAGCTATCATTTGTGGCCAGGTCGCTTCTGAAAAAGAGCAAAAAAGCTTAGTGGGCCTTACTTGGTGAAATAAAAATAGTAGTAGTTAAATAGTTTATGTTTTCCCCTGTTCTGCGTGAATTTCCTCCATGTTCTCTAGTTTCCTCCTCTAGCTTGCCTGCGCTATTGCAAAAAAAACACTTCAATGCTGCTTAATGACCTGTAGGTTACTCAACCCAAAGTATGCACAGCAGCAGCATCAACATCACCAACGCTTGGCAGGACCCCTCTAAAAACGAGGTCTGTGAGGCTGAGTGAGGCTTCTCTGGGTACAAGAGCTATATATCTCAGTAGCCTTAGCTGGTAAAATGTAAAAAATAAAGTTTAAAATAGTTCATGAGATTGGCGTAACCATGGGCTGCTCAAACTTCGATTCCAATGCAGCGGCGTTGGCTTTCTGCCTTCAGGATGGGCATCTCCTGCAATTGCCAAGTGGCCACCTCAATCTCCCATGGTTTTTTTTCTGGAGTGGAGGGCACCGGGGGAGATGCGAGTGGATGGAGGCATTATTATGTTGAATTTTTATTATTGTATTATTTCCCTTCTACGTGACTTTACCGAAAGAACCAAGAAGATGAATCCCTGCAGTCACGAAAGCTTTCAATCGAAATTGGATGGAGGCAGTCGCTGTCGAGTGGTTTGCCAAGGCAGCAGCGTCTCCCGAAGCAACGCGACCACCTACTAATTGTTTTACTTCTACGCGGATTGGAGAGTCAACTCTGAAAGTTTAGACAAGCACTGCCTGGTCAAAAATTAGAATATTCAAATAAAGCAACGTCTTAAAAAATAGCAATTCCGTATTTAAGATTTAAAAAGAATACATTTGTTCTCCCCACGACTGACGGAGCAATCATGCACAATTCTCCATTTAAACGTGTTGGCACTGTTATTGACAAGTCTGCTGTTTAATAACGGATCGCCCTGCCTGAATGCTCCCATCTTGTTCAGGGTTGTAGCCGTACGTTATTAATGGTCCCAGAGTCGCAATGTTCGCCCACGCTGGGGTCTCATTATCTCGCAAGACGACTTGTCAAACGTCTGTGCTCTGATGTCGGAGTTCGACGAGTCTGGTGCGATTCGACCACATTGTTTATTTCACATCTCAGAATGAGCACTTTTCTTTCGACTTGTTAGAACGTTACTTTCTGTCAGTTATACAGAATCGTGTATTCGCGCTTGACATGTCCAATGAGAAGTTATACAAATAAACATCCACATTGAACCCTTAGTTCATGTGAATTCCAGCTATAACAATTCTAACACAGTATACCCCTTTTAAATGAATACTAATACTGGTAGGAACCTCCTGGTTCCACCAGCCCACAGGGGATTATTGTGTCCGTCCGTCCGTCGTGCATCCAAAAATGGGAGGGGTGAGGCTGGGTAGAGAGGGGAGGGTGGGGAGGGGCTGGGTGGGGAGGGGAGGGTGGGGAGGGGCTGGGTGGGGAGGGGAGGATGGGGAGGGGCTGGGTGGGGAGGGGCTGGGTGGGGAGGGTGGGGAGGGGCTGGGTGGGGAGGGTGGAGAGGAGCTGGGTGGGGAGGGTGGGGCTGGGTGGGGGGTGGGAGGGGTGGGGCTGGGTGGAGAGGAGCTGGTCCCCCCGTGGTGCCCTTATAAAACTCAACGTTTAACCTACTCACGCCGGCTTGTGCCCGCCCTCACAGTCGGCCATATTTGCGGAATACACCACGCTGCCGTTGACCCTGGCCATTGACCGAGCAACTCAACGTTCCTACCAGCTCCCTCCGCAGCAGGAATGTGTTTCCCTATTTCCTGACCCGCCTGACTCCTGTATTCGTGAGTGTACGTAGTGCCAGACCAGCAACAGCGGGGAGATGCGCGCTAAATTTTGTTACATTTTAAACTGTCTGCGAAGATTAGGCACACCACCTTGGCTGCCCCGCTTTGACCTCAGGCTCACAGTAATCCCGCTCTGAACTCGCTGTTGTGCATTTTTACTTTATACGCACTTACAGTCGACTCGTTTATACATTTTAGCATAAACGAGTTGACTGTGAGATCCATTAAAAAGAACGCGAAATGCAATGTCGTCAAATCATCATCAACAAAGGTAATATAAAAACACATTGCTCTCCATAATTTATTCCTTACTTATTGTGGTCATTGTTATTAAACATTTACCATTTCCCCCCCCCCCCCCCATGTTCACTCGTACCAAGAAGGTAACCCCAATTTTTCCCCATCGGAACGAGGTTTCTGCAATTCGCGAGCATTTTCGAGAGCGTTATCCTCGCGGACAGAGAGGATGTTTAATGTATTTGCGTGACTGTCATGAAACCCAAGATCTCATAGGCAGAGTACATGGAGAAGCATGGCCCCCCTACTGTGTAAAGGTTTAACAAGGTCACTGGAAGGATCTTTATGGAAGAAGTCCTCATGAGATAAAAAAGTCCTCATGAAATAAGCTCCACTTCTTCTGCATACATTGCTCCATGACACATCTCATGGCGTGATGCCGAAACCGCGATCGCAAGTATTTGTTTGAGAAAAGGAAATAAAAATTGGTGATTTCGTTTAATTTGGTCGTACGCTAAATGTCAGCGGCAGTGAGGTAGATACTTTTGTGCCGTCGGAGAGCAGAGTCTACGGAGAAGATAAATGAAGACTGTAAAATACATTGGCAGGAGTCTGTGATGTTTATTCTGAAAAATGGTTGTGTGCTCTGTTGTCTTTGGACAGGAGACAGCTTTTTTTCCCTAACTGGCTCTATGATTTATGGAAAGTCGGATGCTCACTAGAGGTCGCTGGGTAACTATGGATTCAAAACAAGGCAGCCAATTGTCTCTGAAGCAGGTGATAAATTGTCATGGCCTGTTCACTAACGACTGCGCGAAAGCATCCTTTAATCTGGTTATTAATTTATGCAACCCGTGCATCAGATGTCTAACTGTGAGCCAATCGCTGTGGAGCATGAGGCACTGCTTGGTGCTTAGAGGCAGAGGTGGGACAAAGTCATTGTTATGCAAGTCACAAGTAAGTCTCAAGTCTTTGCTCTCGAGTCCCAAGTCAAGTCGAGTCAAAGATGAGGCAAGTCCAAGTCGAGTTTGAAGTCATCAAAATCATGACTCGAGTCTGACTCGAGTCCAAGTCGCATGACTCGAGTCCACACCTCTGAGGTGGGACAAAGTCATTGTTGTGCAAGTCACAAGTAAGTCTCAAGTCTTTGCTCTCGAGTCCCGAGTCAAGTCGAGTCAAAGATGAGGCAAGTCCAAGTCGAGTCTGAAGTCATCAAAATCATGACTCGAGTCTGACTCGAGTCCAAGTCGCATGACTCGAGTCCACACCTCTGCTTAGAGGGCAGTCGAAGTGACGGCAGCGGCAGTTCCGCCGTTATCACCTGGCGGGCGTTGTTCCCTGCAAGGACGAGATGCTCACATCGCAGGGAGCTCTGCAAGGCTGTCTCCCCTCACTCCCGAATTAATTACGCTTAAAATAAGGGGTCACACGTGGGACTTGTGAGTGTTTCCAATTATTAAGGGCATGCAGTTTCATCCTTCGACTTTGATTTAAAAAAAAAACTATTTTGGTGCAAAACTGCAACGGTGCTGATGAAGGGAATGGAAAAAATATCGTTATCTGCTGTTTTATCAAACAAGAGGTGATAGCACAAATCGAATTGTGTGAGGAGAAGTTTTGCCCAAGGTGGTAATGTTGCTTTTCTTTTTTCACACTTTTGTTATGTATGCCATGTGTTAGTTAAAAACCGCACCTCTCCATAACAAAGGCTCAGTCCTTCGTTATGCAGTCTACTCTTGGTCTTAAGCCTCACCTTACCATATTAATAAAAAAGTGTGCCGTTCCTGGCCCTTCCCCCCTCAACCATTATATATACGGGGTAGTATTTCTTGTGATCTCTCATTTACTTGATACAGCTGTCGTGGCTGTGACGGTTCCACCTGAAGACGGAGGCTTGTGTTGCTTCCGAAACGTCGTGAATTTTTTAATTTGTTTTATTTTACTTTTATTAATTTAAATTTTTTACCTACGTGACTTTACCGAAAAAACCTAATAGTATGAATCCTTGCAGTCACGAAAGCTTCAAATCTATAATGTTGGGCAACTTTGTTTCTTCGTGGATTGCCGAGCGCCACTGTTGCTACCCAAGGACAAGGGCACCATGGGATTAGACGAACAGACGCCATCGACACACCGAGTGTGCTCGCGCTGTATCGGCAGGCTCGACGCCACGGCGCGTGTTTGAGATCGTCGCTCCACGAACATCGGACGAATGTTTCCATTTTGGTGAAGAGAAAGGAGCTTGTAAAGTGGCGGGTGGAGAATTGCACCAAATGGGACCAGGGGACAGGATACTCGTACAGAATGACAATGAGCCTCTGCCTCTGTTGTGCTCACAATGGGAGGTGTGGAGCGTCGGGGAGAAGGGAGGGCGAGTTGATTCACATTTCCTGTGAGTGCTAATCGATGGCGAGCACGCGAAGGACAGAACCGTTTTCCCTTCCATAGCTGTTTATCACAGCCCCAGTGACTGCTCTCGGAATGGGTGAAGCTTCCACAGATGCACTGAGGGTCTCCCCCAAGCGCCGGGTGAATAAGGGGCGATTCAACCCGGCTCTCAACAGCATAGGTCGATAACTGCGCCAGATTAAATATATCCTCCCTCTTCTTCGCCTATGGCCAAGTTATATATTTTCAAAGATGAGTTCGCAAACTTAAGCACAACAGCACAGGATGTCACAACACACGGGGTAACGCACTCGCGAGGCAATGCCGCAGACAAAGTGTCTATCGTCACCCACCTGGCCGGGCGGTGCTGCAGCAAACTCCAATCAAGGGTCGACTGAGGTCACTGTCTTTCCAGGGTCAACCAAATGAGTACTACTATGGGAAAGCCATCGGTTGTCGTCCTATACAGAGACTGGCCCCTGCCATGGGAAAACACATTCCTGCAGAGGGAGCTGGTAGGAACGTTGGGTTGCTCGATCAATGGTCAGGGTCAACGGCGGCGTGGTGTATTCCGCAAATATGGCCGACTGTGAGGGCGGGCACAAGCCGGCGTGAGTAGGTTAAACGTTGAGTTTTATAAGGGCACCACGGGGTGACCAGCTCCTCCCCACCCAGCCCCACCCCTCCCACCCCCCACCCAGCCCCACCCTCCCCACCCAGCCCCTGCCCACCCTCCCCTCTCCACCCAGCCCCACCTCTCCCATTTTTGGATGCACGACGGAGGAACGGACACCATAATCTCCTGTGGGCTGGTGTAACCAGGAGGTTCCTACCAGTATAATAATTTGTGTTCACCGGCATTAAGTGACAGGCCCAGGCCGCACTGGGGCGTTGTTCCTGCAATGGCACGGTGCAGCTCAGGCCTCGTTCCCAGTAGCATTAAAATCTTTATATTGCGTAATCAATAATTGCGTGCTTAAAAAAACAGTAAAAGTTTCAGTAATTGGCTTAGCACACATATCGAAATGTGTTGCGAACTGAAGGCTGTAAAGTTGGGCCCTAGATACATGACTAAAATATAGGAGATAAAGGGACTGGCCCTGCCATGAGAATGTAGAATTTTTGCCACTTGCTCAGAACAGCCGATGGAGATGAGTGCCACCCCAATGTGAGCATGTCGACTCTGGGACTCTGACTTTTAAAAAGAAAGGGCCCTGCTGAAATCTTCGTCAGGAGAGCCTCACGCCACTCAGGGGGTTACATTTTGTTCCGTGTCTGAAGCACGATGGCCATGATTATAGCTGTGGTACAAGTACAGTGATGTGCTGGCTGGGTGAAAATATTGTATGGATTGCACGAAGCTGTCAGTGGTGCCTCAACACCAAAACAATGCCCGTTATACAGCTTTAAATGAGTTTAGGCCCGGTCGCCAGGTGAGGATAATTATTTCCTCTTCACAGCACCCACGAGGTAAATCAACCAACGTTTAAGCGGCTGCATTGGCAGGTAACGTACGAACACAAAAAAACGAAAGCATCACGCCACCACCATCATCGTGAGCGCCGCCTTACATTGCACTGTTACTTCACGACGTTACGGTGGCGAGATGTTAACTACCTCGCCTGGTTTACAGGAGGTTGTGGGTTCGATCTCGACTCTGATGGTGGTTGTATATTTGGAGTTTGCATGTTCTCCCCATGGTCATGTGGATTTTTCTCCGGGTCCTTCGGTTTTTCCCTCCACATAAATCAACGTGCGTTTAGTGTATTTGGCTGCTGTAAATTTCCTCATGATAAGGCACTTCGTTGAGCGATCATTTGTGGCCAGGTCACTTCTGCAAAAGAAGCTAATAGCTCAGTGGGCCTTACCTGGTAAAATAAAAAGAGTTTAGTTTACGAGGGTGGCAGTGAGGTGAAGAATTCCGAATATTTGTTAAGATAACGCACAATTAGTATTTCACACCCTCGTAAAACTCTAGGGAATATTGATGTTTAGTTTTTTTCTTTACAGAGATCCTACACACACAAAAATACAGTTTAACGTGTTTTGGTCTGAAGGAAAAATACATTAAAAATATCTGGATGTTTTGGTCAACGGGGGTTCTGCATTTTTGTTTTTACATAAAAAATGCAGAACCCCAGTTTTTACATGAATAATTTTCCTTTATATAAAGGGAACACTGTACAACGTATGGTGATGTTGGTCCCTGCCTGCCAGGCTCAAACCAAATGTCATTATCAAAGAGTATCTCGCTGCTCAAATCAAATATTGGGCAGTGGTCACCCCCATCAGTAGACCTGGACAATTGATTTCAAAACCGCAATATAATGGCAGGGACCAGTCTATCATAAGGAGTAGCTTCTGTTGACTTCCCATACCCTCTTCATCTTATTCTGGAGGAGGTGTGAAGGGCTGAGACAAACCCCGACTGGGATTTAAATGCGCGCTTACTGCGCCAGCCATTAGACAGGCAGGCGGTGGCGCATGCTTGTAATCCAGCACTGTGTGGGGGGGTGGGGGTGCGAAGGTTGGCGGATAGCACAGAGTTTGATCGACTCCCGTCCTGTGGGATTTAAGGTGTCAAAACCCTGACATGCCAGAAGAAGGCAGTACAGCAAAAAATGTGGACTCCCCCACCTGTTCCGTTTGTGTGGAATGTAGCTTCCCGATCGCACGCTGTGGGATTTCCCCGCGTGCTCCGGTTTCCTCCCGCGTGTAAACACATTAACTGACCAATAACGCCTTAATATAGAGAGGAACGCAGAACCTGGGCAATGCTTGTTTGGCACCGGCTCATCGCGTGGCCGCCTCCCCGCTTGTCTGAGCCCTTATCTCTCTCTGGACGAGAGCGAGCTGAAAACTGTGCGGAGTGTCCCCAGATGAAATGATAACAAGAGCTAAAGCCAGAATGTATCCACTGGGGGGGGGGGGGATGTGGGGGGGGTGCAGCAACCAATCAAGCGTCTTCCCTCCTCCCGACAAAAGCCACCGTTTCTTTGGCAGCATCACTGCTTGGGAGACACGAACGGAAACCATACCTGTCAACCCATACGGTGTAGCCGTATTCTTGTACAGGGGAATTGAGTTTTCAGGTCCATACAGCGTACATCCGTTTCAATACGGGAAAATGTTTGTGTCTATTTGTTTGTGTTTCTCCCTTGTGATGGGACTTTGTAAGATGAACGTTGAGATGTATAAGGAACACGGAGTAACCAATAAGGTCTGAATTGGTCTGTAATAAGGTAGGGCACTGATAAGGGGTTGACAGGTATGGGAAACCAATATGCACGAGGTCACGGCGGCTGCCACTGCTGCTGTTTAATGCACGAGGAAGGCACGGGAGAGGAAGTGGGGGGGGGCAGAAGGGGCGGCGGGGGGGGGTAGGCGGCATTGCTCACCTGTGCAGAAAGAGGATCTCCACGTTGACGTCATCGCGGTCCTTGTGCAGGAAGTCCTTCAGGAAGTTGGAGACGCTCTCCAGCGTGATGTGTCCACACACCACCACGTGCCTGCACGACAAAGACAAGAGATCCCCCGTCTAGCATGAACAGAGTGTTGCGGCAAGTTGCTGTTAAGCGCGCACCTATGAAGGCCGGCACGGTACACGAGGGTGTGGGTGGCCAGTACCATGGCCGTCCGCCTTTGTTTCCCCAGTGGCGGTGTTTGCACACCGCACCAGGTACTCATTTGAGGCTGAGCTGACCTAAGGGGTGGGGGGGCCTAGGACCGGTTCAGATAATCGTCACTTGCGTTGGCCATGAGCAGGATTCGAACTCGGCTCACCGGGTTCGTAGTGCAGCGCGCTCACCGCTACTCTACCACTCCCCCCCTATACCACTGTTGCTGCTCGTGCCCACACACACGTGCACACACACGTGCCGACACACACGTGCACACAACAACAACAACCGCCATTCGCCACTAAGTGGCGGTGACGTCACCACGACGCTTGTGCCAGGCCATGTGCACCTTGAGGCCACGTGAAGTGTCGAACGCCCGCTGGCAGGAGGTCACGGGGCAGACCCAGGTGCCACGGGTCGACTGACCGAGATGACCGAGATGACTGGCTGATGCACCACCTGTGCCCCCTACTGTACCAATTTGCTGTGCTTTAGCCACCCGGCGCTCCGCTCGTTGCTGTGAGCGTCGCTCCTCCGCCCTCCGTTGTTGTTGGAGGGCGACTGCCTCCAACAGCCCAATAGCGTCCTTCACGAGCCTCCTCCACAGAGGCCGATCTTGACACCGCTGGTACCAGTCATCGGCAAGTCCACTCAGCTCCACGTCCTCCTGTACCACATCACTCCATCTCCTCTCTAGCCCGTGCCGCGCCCGTTTAGCCCCCTCAATCCGGCCGAACAAAAGCTGTTAAGGTATGCGGTGGCTGGGCATGCGGGCTACATGACCCAGCCAACGCAGCCTTGCCTGCCGGAGGAGCTCACCGATGGGACTTTGCCCAGATCTTTCAAGGATTTGTGAGCTCCTCACACAATCCAGCCTGGTTAAACCCAGGATGGATCGTGGGCAGGCCAGCCTAAATGTTTCCAACCGGCGAAGATGCTCCATTAGGGGTGTCCACGTTTCGCAAGCGTAGAGAAGGGAGGAATGACTGTGGCCGAGAAGACCTGAAGCTTCGTTCGGAGCGACAGACCAGGTAGCTTCCACACAGCGTTACGCAACCGATAAAAAGATATTGCCGCTCGACTGATTCGGAGTGAGACCTCTGCTGTTAAACTGGAGCCGGTCATAAGCACACTGCCCAGGTAAGGGAAACTCTCCACTCTCTCCACTACTGCCCCATCACCGATTGGAAGTTGTGGGGGTGGAGTGTCCGATGGTACAAAATACCCAGGCAGGTGCTTAGTTTTGGTGGGGCTGATGGTAAGGCCCCACCTCTTAGTGGCACGCTGCAGTCCCTATAATTACCACGTGCACACACACACGTGCACACACACACGTGCCCACACACACGTGCACACACACACGTGCCCACACACGTGTGCACACACACACGTGCACACACACACACGTGCACACACACGTGCACACACACACGTAGGCCAACACACACACGTGCCCACACACACACGTGCCCACACACACACGTGCCCACACACACACACACGTGCCCACACACACAAACACACACGTGCCCACACACGCGCAACGAGAAACACACTGTGAGCGGGCAAAGCCGCACGGTGGTTATTTGAGCTGTCACGAGAATATAAATTGTCCATCACGTCGTGAATGCTCGAGGAATACAGAATCGTGCTCGCGTACAGACGCGGATCGAGAGAGCGCGAGTTAAAACTCTGGCTAAACACCGCCGTCGCCACCGCGTCATTACGGCCTTCGACAATTAATATCGACGGTGCTATTGGTATTGACACCGAGCAAATACTATTTTTCCTATAATTGCCGAAATCGCACGGCGGAACGACTCAAAGAGGCATTCTGATTGTGACTCAGCCCCTGAATGCCCAGAGAAGCTTCGCTCAGCCTCACAGACCTCTTTTGCAGGAGCGTCCTGCCAAGCGTTGGTGATGTTGCTGCTGCTGCTGCATAAATCCCGGTTGAGTAACTTGCAGCATTGAGATGTTTGGCCAATACCAGTTACATTTAATGTTGTTGTTGTTGTTGCAATAACCTAGGCAAGCTATGGGAGGAAACCAGAGAACTCGGACGAAACTCACGCAGAACAGGGGGATAACATCAACTATTTAACTACTATTATTATTTTACCAGGTAAGGCCCACTGAGGTATATAACTATTTTCCAGAAGCGACCTGGCCACAAATGATATCTCAGTGGCGTGGCTTATCATGTGGAAATTTATAGCAGCCAACTACTCTAAACGGGCGTTTTCTAAATGTGGAAGGGAAAACCGGAGGACCCGGAGAAAAATCCACACGACCACGGGGATAACACGCAGACTCCAAATATACAGCAGGCGGCAGGCGTCAGGGTCAGGATCGAACCCACAACCTCCTGTATACCAGGCGAGGTAGTTAACATCAAAACTCTCACACAGAAAGGCATCCGAGTCAGGAATCGAGCCCAGGCTCTTCTTTCCGAGGCACGAGTGTAACCATCGAACTCCCCTGCTGCCCATGCTTGCCTGGCAGGTATTTCGCCTCGGATCCTTCAATCATCAATCTTGCTATGCAGTGTTTATATTGAGCTCTGTCGCAGCACACAATGCTGTTACGTAACAGAATATGCCAACACATCCATCAATAATCCTGCCTTGAGAGGGAACACATACAATAGGCGACGTTGCATAGCTGAGAGAAGGGACCTTTACCATAATTTTTGCCTGTTAAACAATTTTCCTTTTAAGACAGCGTTATGATAAGTGTGCTGGGTGTGTTGTTCTTTCTTGCTTGTGCACCGCTGCCAATGCAGCAGCGTCGTCACCAAACACGTTGTTTCAGACTGTAGAGCAGCACACTGTGCGCTGCCGGCATGCGATGCAAGCCGTCGGAGCTGTGGAGGCTGATTTGAAGAGCGAAACCAACAGATGCTTGCCATTTACTGCTAATTGGGCCGTAATCATCGAATAGCTGCACTTAAGAATGTGCTCTAATATCCGATCAAGGGCCATGATGCTCCGCGTGGTGCCCATTAGCTTAGCGGAGCTTCAACGAGGAGAGCACAATCTTTAGCGGTGGATGCAATGTCACTATGCACAGTCAAGAAGATATGTTCTACTCTTTGGTTGTTTCGGTGAAGTCACGTAGAAAGAAATTAAATTAAATAATATATGTGTGTGTGTGTCTCTCTCTCTCTCTGTGTCTCTGTGTGTGTCTCTCTCTGCTTGTGTGTCTCTCTCTGCTTGTGTGTCTGTCTGTGTGTCTCCGTGTCTATGTTTTGTCTCCCTCTCAAATTTAGCAATCTTTGGAAGAACGAAATCAACCAGGTAGGGTGTTGACTGTTGTGTTGACTGACTCTCTGTGTTGTATTGCATTATATCTCTAAGTTTACTATGTTTGTTTTCTCATTCATTTGTACCTGATGATGGTTGCTTGTGTTGCAATCGAAACGTCGTATTCTATTATTATTTTATTTCTTTCTACGTAACTTTACCGAAATAACCAAAGAGTAATTCCTGCACTCACGAAAGCTTCGAATCTAGTAAGATATGTTTTGTTTAACATCGGGGTGAATTTAGCAGCCACTAAGGATTGGAGGGGGTTCACCGGCAAAATATATAAACCACAACAACAAAAAGATTCAGACACACGCAAGTTGATGTATCATGAGGTTGAAAACAGCAATCAATCGTTTAGTCGACGCCTCCTTACACCCCGAACGATTGCACTGGACCCATTGCAGCCTCTGATACGAAGCGCATCAGCAAGGGCATCCTGCCATGTCGAGCAGTGGTCCCAAAAGAGTGCCACCTCTTGAATGAATGCATTTGGGCTGCACTCACCCAGGTCAGGGCGGCGATCCCTCACGCTCTGCTCCAACTAGCTGCTGCCCACCCACATGCCGTCGTACAACATCGTTTTAGACGCTCGCCAGCGTAGTCGTGCTACCCTGAATTCAGTGAAGAACAACTAATGGACGTTTGTTTCTGTAGTGCAGTTGTAAGTGACCTGGCTGAGGCCATTAATTCATAAAACTTCTGGTTTGTTGCAAAAAATCACCCAAAAAAACAATGAATCCTTGATTTGCGATCTGACAAAGCAATATCATTACAGTAAACAAATGAAGTGATGGAAAAAATATGGATTACGGTGTTTTATGTAACCGACCGCTGGGTTAATTAGACTATTTGATGACGATTGCTTGTGTTGCGATCGAAACGTCGTGATATTTTTTTACTATTTTTTTTTTATATCTACGTGGCTTTACCGAAAGACCCAAAGAATATGAATTCCTGCAGTCACGAAAGCTTTCAGTCAATATTTAATTGTATTTTATATGTCACTCGTGCAAATTTCATCTTAAAATGCAGTCGTTTCATTTTTTTAATGCCGACAAGGAGAGAGGCCGCCTGAATAGGTGGTAACAATTACCCAAGCTCTGCGGTCCTCTATTTAGATGTTTGGCCAACTCCATCAATGAGAATTGCACCGTTGCGTTATATACACGTGGGAGAAAACTAACTTGCCTTGTGGAGATTAACACATTCCTGCGGAGAGAGCTGGTAGGAACGTTGGGTTGCTCGGTCAATGGCCAGGGTCAACGGCGGCGTGGTGTATTCCGCAAATATGCTCGACTGTGAGGGCGGGCACAAGCCGGCGTGAGTAGGTTAAACGTTGAGTTTTATAAGGGCACCATGGGGTGACCAGCCCCTCCCCACCCAGCCCCACCCCTCCCACCCCCCACCCAGCCCCACCCTCCCCACCCAGCCCCTCTCCACCCTCCCCACCCAGCTCCTCCCCACCCTTCCCACCCAGCCGCTCCCCTCCCCACCCAGCCCCTCCATCCCCACCCAGCCCCTCCCTGCACGATGGACGGACGGACACAATAATCCCCTGTGGGCTGGTGTGTAACCAGGAAGTTCCCACCATTAACACTCAATAAACTTGCTGTAACTGCCATTCACGGGCTCGTCATGCGATGCCAAACGCAATGTCCAAGCGCAGCGAGCTTCACGAATTTTTGCGACCCACCAACCCTGGACTACAGGCGTGCATCGCCACGAGTGCCCGGCAATCATCGGCGGATGTCTGGATTCTAACGAGGCCTGTTCAACGATAACCGCAAACAAAACGGTTCAACTCTTTTCGGAACCGATTACCGGTTTCCGAATGTCAGGATCCGGTAAACATTTCCGGCGGAATGTTAGAGAGTAACGAATGCAACCGATTGCCATGCACGCACGAACGTGCAGATGACAAGGGCACCGTGTGGTACGTATTGCCCTCGTTTCTAAGTCAAAGAGGGTACCGTCGAAGCGCTGCAACTGCTGGCAGAAGAACCTCAACTTGCGGATGTTTGGTCTACTCTTCCACGCTAACCGGACGTCTGGCTAGGAAGATCTGGGTGTACCCACACTTTACCCCGCCATGCACGGCTTTGACAATCGGGTACCTGTGGTGTTACCTGTTTCTGTTTTCTTCGTCAATGTTTTTTTTGCCGTCCACAGGACTCTTCATTGCATCGTTCATGAGCAGCTCTCTCACACGGGTCACGAACGTGTTAAACCAGACTTAGCCCACCCCTCTCCCCACAATCCCTCACTCTCACTTCTGCACCATGAGCGGGGGTGCATGCTGCTGGGTGCACAGAGGCGGTGGGCGGCGGTGAGAGGTGTGGGGGGACGAGGGGGGGGAATCTAATAAACTTTCCCCACCGTTTCAAGCGACGCCCCGGTTCGCGATTGGAAACGGTCTCGAACTGAGAGTGGGGACAGCCACACGGCGTGGAGGTGAGCGAGTGGGAGCTGCGGGGGTTGACGGGGCTGGGTTGGCTCCGGTTCAAGGAGTCCTATTGCAGACAAGTGTGACAAACGACCCATTCTAGAGTTTCCCCAAGCGCGCGCGCACACGCACGCCGGGCAGGCAATCATTTCCCCCACCGTCACCGGCGCAGGGAACACGCGTGGCAACGAAGCGAAGTCATTTATTTATTCGATTCCGCGGGGCAGGCAATCTGATATGAATATGCCGCAGATATTTCTTTAATGCGCTCGGCCATGTGAGGAATAGGGGTATCTCTTGCCAGCGGCTGGCCCCAGTCCAAGCTTTCCGAAATGCCGTGTATTATTTAGGGAGGGTCTGGCCTGAGCGCTGCTCTGACAGGGGCGCTCGGCTCGCGATTGGAAGCTCTCCAGTTCATATGTCGGTCAGGGCTCGATTCATCCCTCCGCCGTTCCTAGGGAGTCGATACAAAAATGGGGTGCCAGTTTGCGGGTCATCTTATGGAGATACTGGCCCTCACCATAGAAATATGACATTTTCACAAACGCCTCAAGGCTGACAAGGGAGACAGAACACTCTTTCACGTTCCACTGAAATCAACACAGGGATATTTTAGTTTTACTTTGATTTAAAGCACATTCAGCAAATGCCAGATGTGGGTTGGGCACATTCTCCGAGGTGAAAGCTGAATGAAGGGAGTTCTGTAAGGAAGGATGTTGGGAAAGAGGCCAAGAGGAAGAAAAATACGAAGCTGCTTGAGGGTTTTGGGGGAAGGGTCCAGACATTGAAATGAGGAATGCTCTAAATTGGACAGAGCGGAGGGAGTTGGAGCCAGACCTGACATTTCGCGGAGGACTAATGAAGGCACGTGCTGGTTGTATATCAACAGCCGATGCAAAGCTGAGGCTGGTCAACTCTTTTAAGATGCAAGGTTTGAGTGTGTGCCTCAGTGTACCGAGAGGTAGGCTCCGTTCATGAATGTTGCCACGTGGATGATGTGTGTTGTACTAATACAGTTCGTTTAAAATCAGCTTTTGCCTACAGAGTCAGGGCACACAACAACGTACGTACGCAGGCCACACCGTGCTGATTGAGAGCCATCAAAGATTAAACTAAGCCAAGGTTGTCCTGGGAGGGATGCAGGATCAATGGGTTAAAGGTAATTTAATTTCAGTCACAACCCCCATTGTTACTGATCATCAACTTTAAGTCAATAAAAAAATACTCCTGCCTGGCATCTGCCATATGATTGTGGAGATTCAACCTGAGGCCCAGTGCCACTAATCTACACATTGCTTAAGCATCGGGACTCTTAAAGGTTTACACTTTAACTGTGACTTGTATATACGGGATACTTATTTATTTAATAGCAGTCTTTAAAGAGTAATCAGTTATGAAATTGACCGTAATTTTGTAGGTGCTTAAACATCCCTTGAATGGTGACTAATTGGCGGGTAATTATTCAGGCATCATCTTTATTGAACGTCGTGGCAGAATAGATAAAGTAGATATTATCGAATTTAATGGTGCACTCCTCGATAAATTGTAATCAAATATTAATTAAAAGGCTATTTATGACAAAGCGTTGCATTTAACGGTCTTAAAACAATGCCCATGGTCCTTGAAGTGTATAATTTGTACATATTGCTCTAAAAGCATAATAGTGTTCAAAGCGTTCACATTCTATTTAATTGGTTAATATTTCACAGCTTTCATTGCTTAATTTGATCAAATTACATTTTACGACGATAAAGTATAAAACCAACATTCCCACTTGACGATTCATCTAGAGCACCATTTTAATCGATCATCTTCATCTTTTTAAGCAATTTGGTCAATCTAATCAATAAGCGAGACTTGTGCAACAGCGGCTAAAGGATATACGACTGATACTGGTAGGAACCCACTGGTTCCACAATCTCACAGGGGATTATTGTGTCCGTCCGTCGTGCATCCAAAAATGGGAGGGGTGGGGCTGAGTGGAGAGGGGAGGGTGGGGAGGGGCTGGGTGGGGAGGGGAGGGGCTGGGTGGGGAGGGTGGGGCTGGGTGGGGAGGGTGGGGAGGGGCTGGGCTGGGTGGGGAGGGGCTGGTCACTCCGTGGTGCCCTTATAAAATTCAACGTTTAACCTACTCACGCCGGCTTGTGCCCGCCCTCACATTCGGGCATATTTGTGGAATACACCACTCCGCCGTTGACCCTGGCCATTGACCGAGCAACCAAACGTTCCTACCAGCTCCCTCCGCAGGAATGTGTAAATATGTCGTAAAAAGAGTGTGGATCGAGCGCCGAGGGGAGGGAAGAGGGGGAGTGTTGTGATTGGGAAAGGCCATGAGTCCGATTCAAATGGAGGCTTGAGCCAGTATGTGCACAGGGAGAGGGAGCAATGGCAATGAGGAGTCCCAGAAGGGCATTCTAGAGAAGACGGAGTGGCCTCCCATCGAGTGGCGCTTTACTATGGACCTGACAAAGAGAGGCCTCTGCTCCTCGTACGAGAGTTGTTAAAATAAGTGTCCATGGCATTGCCAGTAACGGAAATCAAAACAAACTGTAACAAACCAGTTACCGGACTGCTGCAAATATATATAATCTACAGCAATAAACATAAACAATTTACCCGATCAGCACACTTGACTTGCCATGCAGAGGCGGCCGGTTAAATTACATCTCCCGTTGTGGCAGTTGAAACAATGGAACAGGTTTCTTAAATCCCCCCCGCCCCTCCACCACCTCAGTCCAACAAGCCGTGTAAATGGGTATATATGGGGGTATTTGGCCTACTCTTCCACACGTGGCCAGACATCTTTAAAGAGGTGGGAGCAGCCACATTTTCTCGCACCATGCACAACCGACTAACCGTGGTCTCCCCATTTACGTTGCCGGTTGGACAGATCCTTTAATAATCTTGCCCCCCATTATTCCAACTGCTGTGCCAAGACATAGAACCGGTGACCACGGCAGCTTCTCCCTCCAACGTTGACTTTGTGGAAAATGGTCGGAAGAAGAAGCTTGCGAATGACGTAAGATGGTTCCTTGGCCATCAACGTTTCGGGTGAAGCGCCGCGATTCAATTTAATTTCCCGCACGAATTACCAGGCGGCAATTTGGCTCACGAGAAGCGTAGAGACCACTCAGACGCCGCAGAGCAGTGTCCGCCGAGGACGTGCGCTTCTCACCGGAGCAATGAGAGCGAATTGAGGCCACAAACTTGCACGGCACGTCCGCTGCCCTTTAACGAAGTTAAAAATGTTTTAATTGCCACCGCACTTCAATCAATTTTGCTGCATGAAAAAAAATGAAAGTCTGCCGAGATGAAAAGAAAATACGCACATTTCAAAGGGCCTAAGGGAGTAATGTTGCTGAGAAATTAGCAGAGGTGGGACAAAGTCATTGTTATGCAAGTCCAAGTCGAGTCGCAAGTCATCAAATTCATGACTCGAGTCTGACTCGAGTCCAAGTCACATGACTCGAGTCCACATCTCATAGGTGGGACAAAGTCATTGTTATGCAAGTCCAAGTCGAGTCGCAAGTCATCAAATTCATGACTCGAGTCTGACTCGAGTCCAAGTCACATGACTCGAGTCCACACCTCTGGAAATTAGTGCCGTCAAGGGAAGAGGAAAGGCCACTTGACAAAACTTGAAAGAACAGACCGGTGTGTGCAGACATGAATACTGTACACACACAGATGAAACGCACATGTACATTTAATGACACACGATTACTATTTTGGTAATTAAAACTAAAAAATTCTCCACTCGGGAGTCAGACATCCGTGCATTAGTCGGATGTAATTTATTTGTGGCTTCACTGAGCAGGAAAACAGATTAAATAACATACATCTCTCGCGTTTACCTGACGCTTTACAAAGACATTTGATTTATGAAGTAAAATCATCAAACAATACTTATAAACGAATGATATTTACCCCTTAGGACCCTTTAAATTATATTTCACTTGACTAACTCAATTCTTCAGTGCATGTAACTGAAACAAGTTTGTTTGAAATTCTGTGTAAAATGTGACAAAATTGAGTGTGAGAGGGAGAATAAAAAATGTGTTGGGATCTAAGAAATCCAGCAATTTGAATTGCAGTGTATAATATTACATGTGCAACCATGAATGAAACCATTAATATCAGTTAAACCCCCATAATACACGCATCAACTCATGCTCATGCGAATCCATTATTCGCAGTCGTGAGATGGATTGTGTCACCGCAGGACCGTGACGTCGCACGGAGGCCGTCACCTGGCAGTGGATATGTCATGCCTCATGGCAATGGTGGTCTGTATGTTAATCGTAATGGAACTGACTACAATGATATTGATTATTGGGGCTGGGGGAGTGGTAATTATTCGCCCCCCCCCCCCACTCCTGCAAAGTAATCAACTGTTACAATTCGGGGTCATGATTCGATTCAGAAAATCGATTATCTTTGGACACGGTGTTGAATGCAGCAGACTATGGTGGCTGGAAGGACAATTTTAACATTTCATATGGCATATACAAATGTAATAACATTAATTCCTACACCGATGCATGTATTACGAGCTTAGGGATCAACATTGATCGATGAATCGATGCATCGTCACAGTGTGCAAACCTGGTGGCCAACTACAAGAAACGTCTGACCTCTGTGATTGCCAACAAGGGTTTTGCTACCAAGTACTAAGTCATGTTTTGCAGAGGGGTCAAATACTTATTTCCCTAATTAAAATGCAAATCAATTTATAACATTTTTGACATGCGTTTTTCTGGATTTTGTTGTTGTTATTCTGTCTCTCACTGTTCAAATAAACCTACCATTAAAATTATAGACTGATCATTTCTTTGTCAGTGGGCAAACGTACAAAATCAGCAGGGGATAAAATACTTTTTTTCCCTCACTGTATGTATATTGAACTTCTTTAGCACCGTACGTAGAAAAACCGTGCTAATTGGAGGTGCCGTAAACAGATGGGGATTAGTCCACCCACGGGAGTAGAAGGCAGTGTGGAACAGATGGGGATCAGTCCACACACACGGACAGAGGGGAGTGTTGAGTGATAATGCTCTGAACAGCTGCGACGTCAGTGGTTGGCACTCACTTGCGCCCGCGGGTCGGGAGGTACTCGCCACCGTATTTCCTCCGGTTGAGGATGAGAGCGGCGATCTCTGGCACGTAGCGAGCGAACATGGCCTGGGACGCGGCACACAAACACCACAAACCCGTGTGAGCCGGCGTGTTCGCGCGCTCGAAACCGTTTACTCAAGGGCCCTTATATTCTGAACAAACGGCCACTTTTGTTTGGAACCCTCGATGTGATGGAGCTGATTTAAACAGATACGGACTTAAGTCAGAACTTAGACTGAAACGGAAGTGGAAAACAACAGCAGGGAACGCGACGTTGCTGAACGGGCAGTGTGTGTGTTGGAGCGACGCCCACAACAATGAAAACAGCGAGTTGGCACAGTAGGGGACACAGATGGGGCATCGATCAGTCATCTCAGTCAGTCAACCCATGGCACCTGGGTCTGTCCCGTGACCTCCTGCCAGTGGGCGGTCGACACTTCACGTGACCTTAAAGTGCACCTAGCCTGGCACAAGTGCTGTGATGAAGTCACCGCCAGTTAATGGAAAACGGCGGTTGTGTTGCCGCCGGTTGCAGAGGACTGCGGTTCTAGCCCAGTATCTGCCCCCATGAATAATGCGGGCCTGTTGACCATCTGCTACACGTTGGATGTTAAAAAATTCCAGCGCATTATACAGAAAAATTTAACCCATAAAAACAAAGTTTTTCACTATAAATCCTTTATATGAGTGGCATCGGTTTTATTTTATTATTCATTTCTGTTTTTCTTGAGTAAGAGTTTCATTTTTATCACGTTGGTATTTTAAATAAAATATGAAAAAAATAATTCCTAAAAAGTGGACAATTTTGGAAAAAAGATTTCACGAAAATAAATTATCACGCACAACGAGTATGTGTGCAAAATGTCAGCTCGATTGGATCACGGGAAGTGGGTTAAAAAACGACCGAAAGATTTGCATGGTCGTAAGCGCGCAAGCAAGCAAGCAAGTGAACTTAATATAAAGGATTTAAAAAATTAACCCGTAAAAACTAAGTTTTTCACTATAAATCCTTTATATGCGTGGTGGCTAGAGTCCTCTCGTCCTCTGGCTTGAGATGGCTGCCACCTATGGGTCAGATGATTGCCTGCCACCATTAAGCAATTGGTAATTAAGTATTAAAAAAAAATTCCTAAAAAGTGTAAAATTTTGGAAAAAAAATTTCACGAAAATACATTGTCACGCACAACGAGTCTGTGTGCAAAATGTCAGCTCGATTGGATCACGGGAAGTGGGTTAAAAAACGACCGAAAGATTTGCACGGTCGTAAGCGCGCAAGCAAGTGAACTTAATATAAAGGATTTTAAAATATATTCGCCTGTGGAGGACGCGGGGATCGATCCCGCGACCTTTGGCATGGGAAGCGAGGGCGCTACCAACTGTGCTACTCCGCCACGGCCTGTGGAGGGGTTACGCTCTGGGCTCTTACACTGTGACGTTCAGCCAAAGCCATGAATGAGTTCTATTTGAATATATGTAAAATATTTTTTTTTTGCCTAAAAAGTGTAAAATTTTGGGAATTTTTTTTCACGAACATTAATTGTCTCGCACAACGAGTCTGTGTGGAAAATATCAGCTCGATTGGATCACGGGAAGTGGGTTAAAAACGACTGAAAGATTTGCACGGTCGTAAGCAAGCAAGCAAGCACGCAAGCAAGCAAGCAAACTTAATATAAAGGATTTAAAAATGACGTGTGTGTGCTGGCATCAAAGGTACACATTTTTGCCAAATTGTTTGTAAATTACTTAATTGGATAAATTCGCAAAGCAACACTCCCAGACTGTACTCTTAATGGTAAATTGGGTGTGAGCAGTGGTGACGTTAAAGAGACACGATTTTGTTGTGGCTTCCCCTTGGCTGTTGGGCTGCCTGTCTGTGCAGTAACACAGTATAGTGCTGTACATCCAGTCGGACGATCACAGATCGCATTGTTTGCTGTAAAACATCAACGAGGTAGCCACGGCATGGCAGCGCAACAAACATCTGTGCCGATTTGTCCGTGTCGCCCCTCCTGCGCTGGGTTCCTCCAGGTATTCTGGTTTCCTCCCACACACGACATGGTCACTAAAATACTCATTTAAAAATGAATTACCATTGATCCCATTGTCGAATGATCCTAAGTTTCGGGAGTCAGTGAAGCATTGCTGGAAAAATAAATGAAACAATTACGATCGTATTTCATTCAGTATTAACAATATCCTGCAAGGTGGTGCTGTTGGTATATTGCTCAAATCACGCTCGCAAGGTTGTGAGATCAAATCCTATTTTGGGTTCAACTCAGGCCATCATCCCTCCACGGTTGATAAGGAAAGTCAGGAATGGTCATGCTCTGTAGAGTTTGGCAGCTATCGCAATTAAAATGTCTAATTATGACTTTTGGCTCAGGGCCACAAAGAAGATGAGTAATTCCTCACATTAGCTTGGAAGGGAAACAGTCTGGATCAACTTTTATCGGTTCACATCAGCTCTAATCCAAGCGACGCTCTATTGCAAATGCAACTTAGCAGAGAGTATAACATATTGCACTCACACACGCAGGTCTTTTAAGTTTAAATAATTTGGTGTGCATCTCATTGCACGCACGGTCACAATTAGGGTCGTAATGGGTTTCACGAGTGTGCAAAACAGTAGCACCGCCGCTATCGTTCATCACCATAATCACACACACAACACACACACAGCACAAACACAACACTCTCTTTCCCTTCCATGTCCCACCCTGCTGCATATCTACGAATCAATCTCTTGCCATCTGCCAGCCACAATACTCATCTCCAGGGCAGGAGGTCTGCAAACCCTACACACGCATGCACGCGTATTCCATACACGCAAAGTGACGTATGAATAAACATCAACATGACCGAATGGAAGATAATGAGTGGTAAAATATAGTTGGCTGAAAGGCATCGTGAAAAGCCCTTAATAATCTACGCGGCGTGTATGCGCACAGCAGCCTGATTCAGTTTTACATTTCAGCTTGTCCTAGTCAAATGTTACAGCGTAATAAAAAACAAATTCTCGCAAAGAAAATTAATTTGACTGCATCTCAAGACGCACTACAAACACAAAACAGTGGACAGGAGCCATTAACTAAAGCCAACCAGCAAAACTCAGTGTTGCCACCGTAGTCATTTTACCTCCAGATCCAGTGCCTTTTTAAATCCTTTATATTAAGTTCGCTTGCTTGCTTGCGTGCTTGCTTGCTTGCTTACGACCGTGCAAATCTTTCGGTCGTTTTTTAACCCACTTCCCGTGATCCAATCGAGCTGACATTTTGCACACAGACTCGTTGTGCGTGACAATCAATGTTCGTGAAAAAAATTTCCAAAATTTTACACTGTTTAGGGAAAACAAATTAAATATTTAATTACCAATTGCTTAATACTGGCCGACAATCATCTGACCCTTAGGTGGCAGCCATCTCAAGCCAGAGGACGAGAGGACTCTCGCCGCCACGCATATAAAGGATTTATAGTGAAAAACTTTGTTTTTACTGGTTATACTTATTGTGTTTCCCAAGTGACCAATTGTTGTCAGGGCGACTAGCAACAAATCTGGGACGATGGCACGATGCAGAGTTAGGAGCCATTCCAGGTATGCTTTAAGGATCATGCGGCGGTTTACTGTGTTTAACCCACGGTAAATTGTACCGTGACAATTTTAACAACTTTAGAAGGGTCTATCAAGTGATTTTTTTACATTTTGGCAACACTCGCGAAACTGGGGGCAGGCAGCGAGGGGGGGGGGCGTCTAAAACTTAGACCGCTCAAACTGAGCAGCAAGTCCAAGGCCCCGGTGCCAGCAAAGTGTATGGGTAAAGCACCAACGTCCAGGGACGATAGAATCACGAGACCCAGCGCCAACCATGGGCCTTGTGTCAATGAGATTCACAGCCAGAGAGATGGAGAGGGCCGATGAGATCAGAATCTGGCGAGGTATACACAGGCTCAGCGTCAGCAAAATCCCATGGGTGAGTGCTGACAAGGTCTGGGGACAAAATTCAAGAAGTTTGTGGAGGTGAAAAAATCTAGAACAAGGTATTGTGGGAGGAGGCTAGGCTAGGGGTCAGGAGGCAGCACGATAACTAAGCCAGCAATGGAGGGGAAATTAAATAAAAAACTAAAGGCGGGTGAAATAATAAACGTATATAAAACAATACAGAGGAAGAGGGATGGACTAGGGTAAGTTTATGGAGGAATTTTATTCCTCAACCCCCGCACACAGATGTGGGGTCACAGGTCGCGTAAAGCTGGCACAGCCAGATGTTGGCCGTATTCCCATAATGCTGCATGTTGTTGTGACCGTCACATATTTAATTATTAATAGTGATCATAAAAATTCCATTCATGATAAAAAAAAAATCTTTGCTTATGCGACCGCTTGGTAGCCTCACAGAAAGAGCTCTCCTCTGAGTCAATCTATATGACAGTTTATTGCTGAAGCTCGGTGGTAAATTCTACAGGAATTTCTGAATGCATTACATACGCTATGAACCTTATATTATAAACCCTGTATCCGCATCTTTGAGAGTAGACTCTTACGAATTGTGCCAAAGCTAAAATAACAATTAAAAAAATCCCACGAATATAACATTGGTCGCGAACTACTGTGCTCGATAGAGCGGTGCGGCTCACTGTCCAATTTTGCAAGTTCAGCTCCCATACAGAAGTTGACTTGGCCCTATATCCCTCGAGTCCACAATGGTTGCCCTCTCTAGATTAACTCACTCCTGCCGTGGGAATTTTGAGCTGCCATTACTTTCTCGGAGATATGCGGCCCCTTGCCACGGCCATCTCTGCTTAACTGCTCCTCTCACCACCTGCATTGGAAGTTTCAACGGATCTCGATGTACTCTCACCTGGTCAAACAAGGGACGACCATCGTTTCATTTGGAAACAATCCCCACTTGAAATCGCGCAGTGATCACTGTCACTTAAACCGATAAATCGTACCTCCCAAATCATCGAACGTATCACGGTAAAAAAACACTCAGGGGTATAAATGTACGGCCGAGTTATCCCCAACAGATCCTGACGCGTGGAAGCAGAGATTGTAATAAAGCACCCTGCAACCACTGAAGCTGCTGTCATTGCCCTCGAAAATGTTCCGCTGTCAAAATGGGAAATATCTCCCTGCAGGGTATGCCGAGTGCCAACCCGGGGAGACGGATGTGACTCGTGGCTCTTTCACCATTCATATATTCATCAATCCTTGTTAATGGTGGTATTGATAAACATATGCATGCATACGCAGTTTTGAACGTGTCAAGATTATATTTATGTGTGTGTATTTAGCAACCGATCGCATTATTTGCAAAACTCTCATTTTTAAAACTCCACTGGGATAGCATTTTTTTTTCCAAAAGAGTTTTGTAAAATTGCATGAGAATATTCAGAGGCAAGAGTACAGGACACAATACATCTACCAAAGTGAAAAAACACGCACACACATATAACCACTGCAGACTTAAACACGCAATCTGCCTGGGGGGTGCTGTGCTCAGAGCACTTATCTCACACTCAGAGGGAAGAGTTCAACTCCTGGCTGGGTGGTCCATTCAACCACTGCCATATTTCACCAACGAGAACCAAGAGCCGAAGCAACTCTTTGTGGGGAATCAACAGTGGGCCGTCTTCTGGAAAGTCTGTTCTCTGCCATTGGAATGTGGAACTTCCACTATTGCCTTAAGATCACCAATGGAAATTCATTCGAGCAATACCAATAGAAATGAACACGAACCAACAATTGCTTCAGTAGAGGAAGGCACCGTGAAAGTTGATTTTAAATAAGCAACACATATAAAGTGAAATCAAAGTGGGTTTTTTGTTGCAAATATGAGTACTCACCTCCTGTTTACAGCCCTGATGTAGTGGTGGAAAATCCCCTATTCCCTGGCAGGAGACAGTCTTTGAACAGGACAACCACACTTGTCGTTCGCACAAAGTTACGTTAATTTGAACAATCTTACCAAGATAAAGCTCCGTGCCTATCCTTCTGATTGCAAACCGCACACTCAACCACTGCACCACCTGGCTGGATATGTAATGAAACATCAAGTTAATGTCATCATCATCAGCAGCAGCACCATGTGTCTATCAACAGCTGGATGAAGACCTCTACCCATGCTGTCACCATATTGCATCATCCTACGATGCCAAAAAACCCATTACGCCCCATCACATGACCTGATCTCACTGTGTCATTTCTGTTTGATGTTCACTGTGGTCGTCTGCAGCCCACATGCACTCACTTTTCTTCTTCAACGTTAACAGCGGTGTCTCTGATTTGAATGTATTCTCCGATCCACGTGAACCGCCTCTCCTTTCCCGTCTCCCTCGAGGTAGAAGTCTAATTTACAATACTGTATCCGTTTATGTGTCTTTGTACTCTTTTTTAGCATTTGCTCCATTTCCTTCATTGGTCTGTATGAAATAGCTAGAAGTATGCAATGGCTGAAAACCTTCTGGTCCCTAAGCACATACGTAGGTATGTGAAACAAGTCTGCAAATATGTACATATATATGAAGATTAAACCACACATTTACTGATAACAAAAGCAAGCGGACTCGCCAAAGAACAAACACAAATTTTAAACATATTGACTTTCAAGAAAAGCAAAATGGGCCTGCCTGGATACATCACCAGAGGCGGATGAGGTCCGGCGATGGATATTAATGATAAGAGTGGTAGCCAAAGGATGGAACGTGACCGAGACAGCATCCACCACTCAGATGGAGCAATGCAATCATCTCCCGAGCAAGTGCACGATAAATTGTTGCATTGTGAGACTGCGAAAGACGCGACGGCTTGGTGGGAGGCCTTCAGCCAGCAATAGGATAGAGCATTGCCGGTGATGATGAGAATGGGTGTTTATCAGTGCATGCTAATGGTTCTTACGTGGGGGCTGTAGGGAGACGCTGATGATGAATTGGCAGCTGAAGGAGGGAATGCCCCCAAGAGACGACCACTGGGGGAGATGGAGTGATGAGACCAGCTCATGTGGTATCTGAAGCTGTCCCAGTCACTCCACTAGGGTCAACTCAACGGTATGTGCCGCAGTTTGAACTGGACATGGTGATAGTCACACCACCCCTCCATGGGGCATGCTGACCTTAGTAGGTGCTCATTAACAGCAGCAGCCTATCTTGCAAAGTCAGGGGTTCTTTACCTGGGCGTCACGCTGCACCCCCTGGGGGTGTGAGATGCCCTTTCTGGGGTGCGAGACGTGGCAAGATCTTTCTCGAAGGTTAATCATCAAAACACAAATTAAGCACGGGCACATAAGTCCAACTACTTTGTTTAATCAAACCTATGTGTTTATACTCTTTGGTTCTTTCTGTAATGTCACGTAGGTATAAAATAAAATAAATCACGACGTTTCAGGCGCAACACAAGCGTCCATCATCAGGTGAGACAACCACAGCAAGAAACAATTGCTGAAGTGGGCAAAAGGGCTGCTGTAACAAGAGGCTATATAGGTAAGAGAGGGGGGGAGCAAGGGGGGAGAGATAGAGAGGGGGTGGAGGAGAGTGCTCGCGAGCACCCCCCCTCCCCTACCCCCCCCCTCTCTATCTCTCCCCCCTTGTCCCACCTGATGACGGATGCTTGTGTTGCGCCCGAAACGTCGTGATTTAATTAATTTTATACCTACGTGACTTTACCCAAAGAACCAAAGAGTATGGATCCCTGCAGTCACGAAAACTTCAAACCTATGTGTATATAAACATTATTAAAAAATTCACGATTGAGAACCAAAGGGGCGCAAGGCTGCAGTAAAGGTTAAGAACCACTGGGCTAAGTGATGGATGTTTGTCTTGTGTGTGTGTGTTAGCATGGTGGCTCTATAACAAAGGGCGATAGTGTAGTGGTTAGTGCACTTCGCTACGGACCTGGTAAACCAAGTTCAATTCCCGCTCACGACCAATAAGAGTTGGAAAATATGTGAACCGGTTCTGGGCCTCCCCTAGATCGACTCAACCTTAAATGAGTACCCGGTGCTGTGTGTGAAAATCAGCACTGGTGAGACAAAGGCGTCCGAGGCGTGGTATTGGCCACCCACTCACTCGTGTGTCGTGCCGGCCTCCGAAAGGTGGACACGTGCTAACAGCTCTTACCCCAACAATCTGTTTTCGGCCGTACAGGGGATCGTACGTTTTTTTTGTGTGGTGGTTTTGTGGCACAGTGACACTGCGAAGCAGTGAGTTGAGCGTGCGTGGGTGCAGCTGACATGTCAGCGAGGCATGCCAGGGGGAAATCGCTGTCCGCACCCGGCGGCCGGTGCATGGTCCGATAATTCGGCGTAAAACAAGCAGCTGGTGAGGTTGGCATCATTAGCCGCGCTGCGCGAAAACAAAAGGGCCATTCTATCTCCCACGACCACCTCACGTGTCTTACTGGACCACAATAGCTGCTCGCTAACAGGAATTGTCTCAACAGTCGAGTGGATTTTGGTTTGGTTTTCCGGTGTTTCTGTGTATCTGTGTGCATGTCTGTGGATATGAATGTGTGTGTTGTAGAGCGGTAGAGTAGCGGTTAGCGCGCTGTACTACGAACCTGGCCACCCGAGTTAGATTCCCGCTTACGGCCAACACCAGTGACAATTATCTGAACCGGTCCTGGGCCTCTCCTAGGCCTCAAATGAGTACCTGGTGCGGTGTGTAAAAACATCGCCACTCGGAAGACAAAGGCGGCTGGGGGTGGTTCTGGCCCACCCACCCACTCGTGTACCGTGCCGGCCTTCATAGGTACTCGCAAACACCACTTGTCTTTGAATATGAATAAACACGTGTCTGTGTTGTGGGGAGTGGTGGCACAAGCGGTTCATGCACTGCACTATGGACCTCCTCACCTGAGTTCGATCGTTGGCCACGGTGAAAATTATCGACGCGTTATATCTGAACTGTTGCTGGGCCTTCCTCTAAATAAACTCGGCCTTAAATTAGTACATTGCTTGATGCAGTACTAAAGACGACCGGTGTGTGGGCGGTCACACAACCAAACTTGTGCGCTGTGCCAGCCTTAACAGGTGCTCGCGAACAGCACTTGCCCCAACAATACTTTCAAGTCTATATGGATGACTTTGGTGCCTTTTTGTTGGTTAATGGACAATAAATTAAAGCCAAAGTGTCTCCCTATTCAAACGAACACGCAGGGTGATGCGCACCTTTGGTGGCACAGAATCAGAAGTGGAAGTTCAACATTGCCACGATGGTGGCCAAACGGTCGTGGACGACCACTGCTGTTGATAGCGGTGGTAAGGTCATTGCACCGCATTACAAACTCAGAAACTTACATCTGATAAGCAACAAGGCCTGCTGAATTCCAGCTCTTGCCAAGTCACTGGACTAAGTGTTTTTCTTTCTTTCAATGTACGTGTAGTGACATCGCGGATGTCACTGTGTAATGCCGGCCCTAGAGAGGCACGGCGTGCGATGTAGCGACATCGCGGGCACCACGTGTATGTGGGTGCAGTACCGGCCCAAGAGGGGCTCAGTGAGCGCTGACGAACAGTGCTGGATGGCACCACGCTCTGCGTGCAGTGCCGACCCCTACAGGATAGGGTGTGAGAATGCCGGCCAAGGGAATGGGGTTACTATAGGCCGTGGCACTCTGGTTGACCCCAGAGTGCCACGGTTAAGTCTACACAGGGTTCCCAAGTGGGGGCTAGGAGTGGTCACGTGTTAGGGTCGAGATTCTGCTCGAGGATTCTAGAAGGTGGTCATGGCTAAGGGCGGGGCCAGCCACGCCACAGAGGATATAAGCCGGGTCTCCGAGAGGGACTGGCTGCTGTTGTTCATCCTGAAGAATCTACGTTCTACGTCCTACAGGGTCACCAACACGTGGACCAGGACCCAAGCTGTGGTCCGGTCTGTTGTAGCTACTCCCAGTGTAACTCATGTAGTTAGATTGGTGGTCCACCACCATAGGTTGCTATCTTGTTAAGGGGCAGTTACCCCTTGTGTTGGTATTAATAAATGTGTTGCCTCCAAGAGTAGTCTGCGACTCAGTTGAAGTCACTACATACGTATGTATGTGTATTTAATAATTGTGTATTGCAATCTCCACTATATCCCAAAGATTCTAATTTTCTCGCTGTCCCTTGGCTAAAGGTGTATTATGTCAGTGAGCTCCCGCCTGTTATAAATAATAAATAAATAAACGCCGCACATCCATCACTGTGGTTGCTGTGCCATGCTCTTCAAAGACCATGCCAACTGTTTGATTCACCTAACGTTCGTTCTTTAATATATTTTAAGTGCGCCCATTGGCAAACATGTGTAGCGGAGCAGTGCTCATCTCCATGGTGGCCCAAAGTCAGTATTAAAAATGTACATTTTCTATGGCAAGGGCCAGTCTCTCCCCGAGCCAGCCACTGCTATGCGACCTGTGGCACCTTGGCCAGAGCACCGCATCTCACGACTGGAAGGTCGTGAATTCCATTTCACGTTTGGGGGGTAACTCAGCGCATCATCGGAACTGCCTCAACAATGCCTGTTGACTCAACTAATAATAATAATTCAAATGTAAATATGCGCATTCCATCCTCGTATCCCAATGCGCAATGCATGAAAAGCAGGAAACAAAAACAGAACCAGGGCAGCTGACCAAACTAAAGAGGGAAGGCCACTTTAAAGAGATGGGGTTTCAAAGCAGACTTAAACATATCTACCGACTCTGATTGACCGATTTCCAGTGGCAAGGCGTTCCATAGCTTGGGTGCCACGCTAACAAAAGCCCGTTCACCAAAAGAGCGCAACCTAGACCTGGGAGTGCTGAGCAGTTGTAGATCAAAAGATCTTAAGGACCTTGATGGAATATAAAAATGTATTAGTTCCTGCCAGAAATGTGGGGTGAGCCCCTTTAAAGCCTTATATGTCAACTGTTCTTGTCTTTGAGAGAAGAGTATAAGCATGTGCGTTGAACTTCTTTCGCACCGTATGTAGCCAACCGTGCTAATCGGAGGTGCGGGGGAAGGACAAACTAAACACAAAAATCAGTTTTAAATAAATTCGTTTTGAATCTAGATTTGAAAGTGCATAGCTCCAGTGGCTTCCTAATATCGGATAGAAGAGCGTTCCAGACGGCCGCAGAAGTGCATCTAAAAGCGCGCAATGCGGTAACTGTCTTTTTTCGATGGCTAGTTCCATAGGAATGTGGAATTTCAAACACTGGCTCAGAGAAAGCCACATATATAAATCAGTGCGCCATACTTTTTGTGCAGAGACATTTTGCCTCCTGTTCTATATCACATCAACGATACGAAGCCTGGGAACGTTCATTCTGTCTTAAGAATCACCGCCACAGTGTGAATGGGGTTGTCTTTCATTCCCAGGTGCTTGTTTCAAAGTGCACCACAATCAAGCAAAAGCAAGTCAATATAAAACGCCTGCACTTAATTTTAAACGAGACAGCAGGGGGAAGCCATAAACACTGCCTGATTTACTGGGTGATTTTACTCATCCTTGCACGCGTGCACAGCGGCTCCTAGCACTCAGTGCAGTTTAGGCGCTTTTTTTCCTTTTCAGCACAATAAAGAATAAAATATGACGTGGAGGGTACCGTGGACAAACCACGATGCCAAATTGTCATTTCGAAGCAATTGGGGCTGAAAAATAATCGTACAAATTGATCAGGAACCTTTAAGTGCATGTAGCTAAAATGTATTTATAGTCTGAATGCTTTATGATTCATGTGAAACATCTGCCGGTGTCATTGCATTCAGGTGCAATACAAAATGTAAACAGTTTTATAATCCGAGTTTATGTTGTGCTGCTTACCATCGTCCATTGTTACACGACATGTGCACTGCACCAGATTGGGTTAAATGATGACGTCACCCTGCTGCTGCTCTATTTAAGACCGAGAGCAAGTGGAGGGCTTCACCATTCTGGCAAATTGCCCGATGATGCTGGATGTAATTACCAGCGAAACGTCGTACTCAAAATTGTAAGTGATGTTGATTCACTCTTCAACACACCGGTGGGCTAAAGTAGTGAACTATTTGTCTTTTGTAAACGTGACACTTTTTTTACTGTTTGGCCGTGTCGGGTGGTGGAGGGT
Organism: Lampetra planeri; assembly: GCF_965212315.1. NCBI lineage: Eukaryota > Metazoa > Chordata > Hyperoartia > Petromyzontiformes > Petromyzontidae > Lampetra > Lampetra planeri. The sequence continues at coordinate 11,083,465 of NC_136126.1, forward strand.
TACGACACATTTCTAAATAACGCGATCTAACCCTAAACATCTTTATTATGAATGTACAGTTAAACCGAACACACTGAAAATTGGAAATACATTTTAATCACAACAACTAATTTAATGGTTTCCCAGTGGAATAATGCATCAGTTATGAAATATTCATGCCGATGATTAAGGCAATCCGCAGGCTTGCAGCTGCTGCTCATTCTGAACTCGAAGCTCCACACAAACCATCGTGGGCATTGACATCGGAAGAATTGAAAAATTGAAAAAAAATATGAGTCATTCAATATCTCGTGTAACTGTTTAGAACACATGCCAATGCTCTCACCAGAGTTCATTGTAATTCTCCTGACTCTGTATCATATACGGATCACCTGGCTGTCCCGTCAGCCCATCTCGCTCAGCGCCAGCCAGAGAGATTTGGCTAAAGTCACTCCAACATTACCAAGAGCATATTCTCATAGAATTCAGTCACTCAGCCAGGCCTCAGAACGTGGCTCTTTCATGAGGAATTTCCTCTCTGAGCACGTTTGATGGCAAAGGTGTGCGAGCACGTGTGTGTGTGGACAGTGGGGAGCGGCAGGGCCGGATTCAGATTGTGTAGGCCCCTGGGCTACAGGTACTGTGAGGCCCCCAGTAATATCTTCAAAAGGAAAACAAAATTAAAGAAAAATCAAATGTATTTTTACAAGGCCAACAACAAATACAATAAAAGCATTCACAAATGAAATAACTTTTCACTTAATCCCTGGAGGCCCTCCAGCTGACAGAGGCCCATTGGCTGCAGCCCCTAAAGCCACCCATGCCTTAATCAGGCCCTGGGGAGCGGTGGTGTAGCGGTTAGCGCGCTGACCCGAGTTCGATTCTCGCTCCCGGCCAACACCGGTGACGATTATGTGAACCGGTCCTGGGCCTCCCCTAGGTCGACTCAGCCTCAAATGAGAACCTGGTGCAGTGTGTAAACATCGCCACTAGGAAGTCAAAGGCGGCCGGGCGTGGTGCTGGCCACTCACCTCCTCATGTGCCGTGCCTTCATAGGTTGCTACCCGCTAACAGCACTTGCCCCAACAGTCTGTTAAGGCTACACGGGGGATCTTTGTCTTCTGGACAGTCGTTGAGGCAGCATCGAGTGAGTATTTGATGGGTGGCAGGTGATTGTGCTGCGGCAAGCCGCGATTCAATGGGAGCGTTCGTGTGTGCGTCTGCGAACGGCGGTTGTTGTGATTGTTGTGATTTTGTCTTTACTTGATTGGTAGTGTAATCGTTTAACCATTTTTTTGCGTCTTGTTAGTTTGAGAGGTTTTAGGCACGCGTTTTGTGAGCATACGTTAGCGTGTTTGTTTGTTTGCTAACAAGCGTGTTTGTGCATTTTGTGTGTGTATGTCTTTTGTGTTTTTACATTTAATATGTGGAGTACACTCCACTACAGTAGTGCACAGTATGGTAAAATAATTTGTATAAGAATAGGTTTTACCATTTCTGGGAAATAAAACAGGTGTAGACCAATCAGTTTCAAAGTCAATGCATATATTACCAGAGCATGTTTTTGTTTGCATGATCACCACAAGTATGTGTGGTGAATGCAGACATGATTCCTTGCAAAATGTTTCTGTTTGGTGTTTGAACATCTTAACAGAAAGGGTAACACCTAATACTATGCTACTGGCAAGAAAGGTCCCATATTAAAGTAATTTGTACAGTAGTACAGGATTTCAAGGATGTCATGGTGGTCCCCATTTTAAAGTAGGGGGCCCAGACTGAATGAAACAATTATTGGGAGATCTTCCTCCTCAGTCTACCGGTCTGGGCAAGAATTGCTCAACATCGCCTTACCAGGAGCCCCAATGTGGTTTCAGACCAGGGCGGTCCTGCACAGATGCCATTTTCTCCGTCCATCTACTACAGCAGAGGTGTAAGGCATTTCAACAAGACCTACATCTCTGCTTTATTCACCTGGTCCATGCCTATTACACCATCAAACAGGCCAGGGCTCTGGGTTATTCTTCGTGCTTTCGGAGTCCCTGATGCTTTGCTAACAATAATCAAAGATCATCATAGCGGTGGTTTTTCATGGGTAAAGCTACGTGGCCGGGAGTCAGACCCATTTTCTGTTCACCTTGGGGTGCGTCAGGGATGTTCTCTGGCCCCTACACTATTTAACATCTTCTTTGACCACGTAGTTTGAGAAGCTATTCATGGCTGTACTAGAGGAATTTCCATCTGGTACAGATACAATGGGAGGCTGATCGATGCCCGGCTGCGGTCAAAGGATGGCTCTCTATTAGTCAACCATTTTATGTATGCTAATGATCCGGTAATTGTTGCTCACTCTGAGAAGCCAATGGAATGATAAAATGGGGCCGTACCATCAGCCCCACCAAAACTAAGCACCTGCTTCTGTCATCGAATGCTCCACCTCCTCCACTCCCCATGAGTGATGTAATAGTTGTGGAGGGAGTGGAGAAGTTTTCATACCTGGGAAGTGTAGTTATGACCACTCTGGCTTGGCAGTAGAGGTCTTGCTCCACATTAGTAGTGCCATTATAGTTTCATCTGGTGAGTAAAGCTGTGTAGACGCTACCTGGCCTATTACTCCATGCAAAGCTCTGAGTCTTCTTGGCCACATTTATGCACTCTCTTCTCCATGCTTGCGTAACATGCAGCCTTTTAAAAGCACATCTGTGCCGGTTTGAAACATTCAGGCTGGCCTGGATCTTGCGTTTAACCAGACTGAATTTTGCGCTCACAGATTCTTTAAAAATCTGGACAAAGTTCCATTAGTGAGTTCTTCCGGCATGTGAGGTTGGCTGGATCATGTAGCCAACGTGCCCAGCCACCGCATGCGCACACAGCTTCTGTTTGACCAGATATAATGGACGAAATGGGCACGGCACTGGCTAGAGAAGAGATAAACTGACGATGTAACGAAAGACGTGGAGTTTATTGGACTTGCAGGTGACTGGTACCCACAGTGTCAAGATCGGCCTCTGGGCAGTTGGAGGTATTCGTCCTCCAACAACAGCGGAGGACAGAGGAGCGACGCTCACAACAATGAGTGGAGTGCAGGCAGCTAAAATCAGCAAGTTGGCACAGTAGGGAGCTCAGGTGGTGCATCTGCCAGTCATCTCAGTCAGTCGACCCATGACACCTGGATCTGACCCATGATCTCCTTTCAGCGAGCCTTCGACACTTCACGTGACCTCAAGGTGCACCGAGCCTGGCACAAGCACCGAAATTGTGTCAATGTCACTTAGTGGCTAACAGAAATTGGTGTTGTTTGTAAGGCACCGAGCAATGGTTCTGTTTTTAACAGCATGGATTTAATATGTTTTCTATCATGATTTATCTATGTCTGCGGGGAGTAGATCTTTACACAACAATGTATTCTGAAACATCTAAAACGGTATAAACACTCATTATGAGCTCCTGCGTGGCACACTGGATACTGAAGTAATGAACAGGCCTGTTGGCCTTCCAAACATATGTTAACCAGCATGGGGACATAATGCGGGCATATTTCTTTATTACCTTGTGTCACAACAGAGCATAATCAAGTGTTTTGTTGTTTACCATGTTGCTCTTTCTATTTAACAGGAAGGGCCTCATCGTGTCGAGGGAGTGCCCTCGCTAATAACATCTCGCAAATGAGTTGCGTAGAGATGCAAAAACACACGTCTATTTATTTTATTATTGCATAACGCTACACAACAGTGCATAATGAGTTCAGGTATATATATATATACCCTTATAGCTGATTGTACTTAGGGGCCCTGTCACTTAGATTGAGCAGTTTTGCCAACAGCATCTGGCCCATGCCTGCTGATGCGGCCCAGAATGTGTTTTCTTTTCTGTTTAAACAAATGTTCTCAGTTCGTATAAGTTTGGAAGGCCAATAAGCTTAGAGTACATTTATAAGCGGATTAAAAAAAGATTAGGTTATTTGCATAAACCATTGGCTTGTTAATGTTGTATTCACTCTGCGTGTGGAACTCACTGGTGCGCATTTGTCTCGCGTTTATAGAAATGTCTGCGGTCTATGAGGCTGGAGGGAGACACTTCGACTTCTTAGGCTAAAGCAAAGCGCTGCTCACCATCTCAGTCCACTGAGTGAGATTTTACGCGAAGCTTTAAATCGCGTCACAATCGGCAGCACTGCAACGCATTGCTCACGCAGGCAGCGCTGATGGGCTCCTTCACAGGACATCATCAGCTGTGCGTCTATGACTGCCACCTTAATTTACGCGCTCATTACACACAAAGTGCTTGCCACAAATGAACCACAATACCTTGCTGATCTCGTCAAGGAGCATGAACCGGCACGCGAACTCCGGTCATCCTCGCAGTGGATTTTGGCTGGCCGTCGAACAAAGGCAGTCACTGTAATGCGCGCTTTCAGATGTGTTTCGGCGGCCGTCTGGAACGCTCTTCCTTACAATATTGGGAAGCCACTGGAGATATGCACTTTTAAATCTCGATTGAAAATCATTCCTTTAAAACTGCTTTTTGTGTTTAGTTGTGTTGTCCTTCCTCCATGCCTCCGATTCGCACGGTTGGCGAAGGAAGTTACAAAAGAAGCTCAACATACATTCAACATACATACAGCCATGGGCCACGAGTGAGCAAATCTGTAAAAGAAATACCCATGTAGGCATGCAGCAGACGAAGAAGCCACACTTCATACTGAGAAGCCACACTGAGTGCTGGAGAATCGTGCTGTATACTGGAGAGCCACATTCTGCTTTTGTTTTGAGTTTGTGTTTAGCGGTGCACGCTTGTGACCCAGAGCTGTGGAAGCACCGTCGGTTGGTCATGCTGAAGTCAACATGTGAGTACGACAACCACCTTGCAGGGTTACGAGATGGCCAGAGGATGGCAGTAAAGCAAGAAGGGTTATGATCTTTGCGCGTGTATTTGTGAATATGTTCTGGTCAGATACATGTAGTGAGTCGTTTATCTTTCCAGGAAACGTCATTGAGCCTCATTACGTTATTGTTACACCTTTGAGATGTCTTTAGGTCGGCATATTATGACCGCTCCATCTCTTTGTAATCTGCCAATCCTGCCTCTCTCTGTGTCATACAGTAGGATTTGAGAGTTCATTCACCTAAAATACTATTCACACATAGAGCAGCAGCATGCAATTACTTACAGCGCAGGCGGGAACATGTGGCAGTTTTGATGGAATTTAATTAAAAGTCATTTTCGGCTCCAAGAATCCCACCATGTAGCCATCTTCCATTTCTCCCCTGCTTTGGCAACCCCCTGATTCCTTCCCAGCCCCCCCCCTGATTCCTTCCCCCCCCCCCTCGCCGACTCTCACTGACCAAACTCATTACCGCTCATTCTCTCACAAGGGGATTTCCACGAAACAACTGCATTTGAGAGACCAGTCTAAACTCACCGCTGTTATTGGACACAATGCAACCAAATATAGATTAGCCGCAGACATTATTGTATGAAATATGGTGTTTTTTTAATCACCGTACTTTGTTTTATAAATTAACACACTTAAAATGTTAATTGAATGGAAATAATGTACACTCGACAAAGTGATGTGATCGAGTGGTGGTGCAGTAGTCTAACATGCAGTAGGCTTTCTTCGCGACCAATATATTATTCATAAAAAAGTTTTTTGGTTTAGATCGCGTAAATATAAATGTGTCGTTAAACCCACCACCACCCGACACAGCCATTTAGCAAGGTTTGTCACGTAAACAAAACGTGCTAAATTAGTTACCACTTCAGCACAACGGTGTGTCGGAGAATAAAACCCACAACTTTTACAATTTGAGTACGACGTTTCGCTTGGTGATTACAACCAGCTTCGCCAGGCGATTAGCCAGAATGGTGGAGGGTGGTCAGCTCAATGTACTATATACCCAACCCGTGGCTGACACCGGTCGTGGGTGATAACTTAATCCGCTCCTTGATGGACCCCTTGCTTAACACGAACTGACAATAACGAGCGTGGTGAAATATGGTCAATCATCCCCCACGACTAACACAGCACAGGAAGGCTTATATCCAGAGGCGGTTTGACGAAGGAATTTAAATCTATTACTGTATATTCATTCAACAAAACGGCGCTTATTAATCTATTTGCACGCATTACGCGACATGCCGTTTTTTTACATTCGTGTTCGGGCACGCACAGCAGTTGAACAATATCCATCCTGCTTCTTACATCGTTTCTCCCTGGCTAAAAATCATAATAAAAAATGATTCAGGTCATCAAGTCTTTTGTGAAAGATAAAAAAAGAAATGTGGTTACTTTGCTCTGGAATATTCGCTGGATAAAGCAGACAGACGTGAAGAGAGGCATTATTGACACAGACAGCAGCTCGTTGTGCGTGTGATGATCTTTGTGTGGGGGAGCAGTGGCTCAGTAGTCAGAGCTCTGCACTATGAACCCGACGACCCAAGTTCGATTCCTACTAATGACGAACACCAGTGGCGAACATCTGAACTGATCCTGGGCCTCCCCTATGTCGACTCAGCCCTAAATGAGTACCTGGTTGGGTGTGTAAACATCAGCACTGGGGAAACAAAGGCGGCCAGGCGTGGAACTGGCCACCCACCCTCTCGTGTGCCGTGCCGGCCTTCAAAGGTGCTGGCTAACAGCACTTGTCCAAACACTCTTTTAAGGCTATATGGGGGATGTTTTTGTTGTTGCCTTGTGCACGTGAAACAGTTTTGCAAAAATGTCTTGTGTGTTCGTAAATGAGGAGCGGTAGTGCAGCTGTTAGCACGCTGCAGCACTTGCTCCTACAGTCTGTTAAGGATGTACGGCGGATCTTTGTCTTTGCGTTTGTGGCCAGTGATGGAAAATGTTGGCGATTCCACTGCACTTTGAGTCGAGCAAGTCGCGTTTGATTCCTGTTGATTTACTGACATCAGTGACAGTTCGCATCCGAACGTGTTCGGGGCTACCTCGAGGTCAACTCAGCATAAAAAAGTGCCCAGCATGTGGGCTGTAGGAAAACGCAGTGGAAAGAACATTAAAGAGGCATCCTCGGCGTGGTTTATGCTCCATTGAAGACACGACGCGCGTACTGCTGCTGTCCATAACAGGTGCTCACTGACGGCACTCACTCTCAACAGTGTGTCTAATAGAGCAGCCGTCCCCAACCTTTTTGGCACCAGGGACCGGTTTCGTGGAAGACAATTTTTTTATGGACCAGGGTGGGGGGGTCATCATTGGGTCTTTCCCCCTTTTCAAAGAAGCTCTCCAGCGACGTTTGTTTGTTACTCATTGTGGCTACTAGGGGCTAGAGCTCGTGGGCTCACCAACACTGTGACTGAGACAAGTGCGCGGTGCGGGAAAGATGCGCGGACGGAAGTGGTCAACAATAAAACAATGGGGGCGGGCCGCACGCGGACTCACCGCTGTGCGGCCCGGATCCTAACAGGTCACGGATCGGTACCGGTCCACGGCCCGGGGGTTGGGGACCCCTGTTGAATAGAGTACTGAAAAAGCGGATCTTCATCATTGCTTTAGAAAACCCGCACGCTAAACATGCATGCAGTATTTGTCAGTTCCAAAAATAAGATGTCAAATAACACAGCACAGGTGGTGGTGCTGTTGTTGTGTTTGACTGCAAGAGGTGTAAAGGAAAGCTGTGCGTTTAGACACTGGATGTTTGATATACACACACACACGAGCGCTGATATTATTATTCATGCCTCCGCTGTCAGGCTTTTTGTGTGGGCAAATTAAAAAAGCGGCGCAAATCACTCGAGACTCAATCGCTTTTGTGCTCAACCCCCCACATGGAGTCTGGTAAAAGGTGATTGACAACAATGAGCTCAGCCAGACCGCTTGCAAAATGAAATGAACCCTGATTTAGTGTTTTCAATACATATGCACAGACTAAGCACGGTGCAATGTGAACGTTCCGGCTATACGGTTAGAGAGGATAGTTTAGTGAGGAAAGTGATATTGTCATCGCCAGCCATCATGATCTAGCCACTCCTGGATGAAGGCCTCTCCAAGCCACTGCCATCTCTCTCTGTGATGTAACAATCCACCTCGCGCCTGCACACGAGCTGATTTCATCACTCCATCTCCACGGTAAACGGACTCTACGCTCGGTAATATTTCTTCCCTTGGCTGCCACTTCATAGTTGGTTTCGACCACCAGCCATCACCGCTTGGAGCACCGTGCTCAGGCCAAACCCATTTACCTTTTCTTAGCAGCTAAAACTAAGTCTCGACTTGTTTGTGCTCTCTACTCCTGTGTGTTAAATGCAACGTTATGTTATAATGCTCTAAAATGGTAACAAAAATATATATCAAAGAAAGGTTCACCGAGTCTCCAGTGTGTTTTTTTAGAGGGTTCTGCATTGGGTGTGTTAGCCAGTTCCAAAATAAGTGTTTTTGTTGTTGTATGGACAGAAAATAAGTACCTGGAGGATCCCACACAGGAAGGGCTAACACTAGAAAAGGAATTAGACAGACAAATGAGGAAGACACATGCCGTACAGCCGTTGTTTTGGGATTTCACAGTCCGCCACCATATTGGGAGTCTGCATGATCCACCAACGCCACTTCGCAGGTGCCTACAACCATATTCGCTCTGATGTGCCTACACTCTTCCACTCTCTGAGGCTCAGTGGGGTTATAGGCTGGGGCTCTGAGGTGACCAGGACATGGCAGTACAGCCGAAACATTATTGAGCGCATGAGTTCTGAGCCTTATCCTGTCGCCTATGTGGGTTTTCTCTGGGTTCTCCAGTTTCTTCCGACAAGCCAAATACATGAATGGTTATTGGCCAAATATCCTAATGCAAGAAGTTCCCGAAAATGAGCCTTGGAACACAGTGAGGCATTCCTGCAGAGTATGCAGTACAAGTTTAACACGTAGGCTGATTGGCCGTGTCGGGTGGCGGAGGGTTACGACACATTTATAAATAACGCGATCTAACCCAAAAACGTTTATTATGAATATGTAGTATAATTTATATTCTCCTTTTGTATGGCCAATGTAGATGAAGAGCAACAACTACAAGCCAGATAACCACGTGAGGAGTAGCAGAGTTGTATCATCCTAGCTGTGATGTCTCCTTCGTATTTGTGGATTGGGCCATTGAGTCGTTACATGGTCTTGTACGGTCTGTTCTGGATGACCACAGTCGCACACTGTCGAGTTTTTAATTGAACATTTGCGCATCAGGTATCTGCATCTGCCATGGTTTGTGCAGTGGATGCGATTTAGGGTGGACCATGAGCTTCGTGGAAGATCAAAACCCAGGGATTTTCTTCCGTTGGGTCTTTCACAAGGTGTGTTACATGCGTGTGCCCCAATGTCTCCAGTAGCCACGTAACAAGCTGCCCCTACAATTTGCAGACAGAAGAACATGGCAACAATGTGCGATGGGCTGCTCGTGGTGACGGCTGTTGAACTGGAATTTCAAAATACTCCGTGGAAATTCAGGTTACTTTAATGTTGCCGAATCAACATTGGGACACTTGGCTGTACTGTTCCTGAGGCACATTCCCACAATCATACCACTGCATGAACAGCTATTGCATGTTCGTAAGCAGCCGCGTCCAATTACAGCACACAGCTTGTGAAATTGACACTGTTGACTCAACAATTCTCTGAAAATATTGAATTAAGCACAGGATGCCAAGATGAACTTACGTTATGATCTGCTTGTTCACCAGGAGTGTTTATCCTATTATTGATTACTCTGACACACTACAAAGTATTGGTTTTGTTCAGTTTTTCTCGAGGCAAGTTGATATCCACCTAAGGAAGAGTACTCCACTAGTGTGTTCAAAATCCCAGTTGGTGACCCACTCAACCCATCATCCCCTTGGAGTAGTTAAAGTACCTACTGCTTTGTTGGAAGGCAATAGTATTTTTTTTCATGGAGGGAATAGAACCTGCTATAGGAATGCTGAATTTCCACGACTGGTTCAGAACTACCAGAGATCTGCAGTTTTCTTTTGAGCATTCGTTCACACTAACGCGACGCAGATATTTTGTTCCCCTTTTATCCATTGTAATAACTTGAATAATTACTATGTTGATGCTTTTTGAGTTTCATGTTCCACATACGAGTATTAAGCCCGTATATGAAAGGTAGTTATGACAATGCTGATGATGTCATTGATTATAGTGTAGCACACTCTGATCCACACAACTCATGCCAGATCCGGTCACCACCTTCATAAGTCGAAAGTCAAAGGAAGCGCAGAACACGAATGCGGAGACCCTGACCAAAACGTCGAGCGCCATTCCACGCTGTGGAGTGCATTGCAAGCCATATGACGCATCGTACACCGCAGAGCGCATCGTAAACCGCAGGGCACACTGTGAACCGCTGCCAACTTCGCAAACTCAACGGAGGCACAACAACATCAGCAGCAGAAATGAATTCAGCCTCACCTGAATCTGTCATCGCATGATGTAGATGTGGACCCACAGAGTGACCAATGTAGAAGCAATAAAAGGTTTGCACATAGAAGAAGACCTGATGCAGGCAGTGACGAGAAGGAAACTGCCACTCGTGTTGGACACATATGTAGGATGGACAACAACAGGAACATGAAAAGTGTGTTGTTCGAGAAAAATGGAAGGAACCGGAAGAGAGGAAGACCTCACAGAGAATGGTTTGACGACATCATAAAAGATTGGTGCCAGAAAGATGTTGCGCTACTTCAGCATACTGGCACAAGACAGAGTCAATTGTAAACAAATGACAACATGTGCAGTGGACACCTTACGGGCTATCCGCCCATGGATCACGATGATGATGATCGATCTTTAAGTCGCTATTCACAATGCCCACAGAAGACACCCACCAGGCCTCCCAGGATGAAGAAGATCATGAAGAGGCGTCCGAGCGTGGTCTTGGCGTAGATGTCGCCGTAGCCCACCGTGGACATGGTGACCATGAGCAGGTAGACACACTCCCAGTACGTCAGGTTCTGTTGGTTCTGGAAGTCCCTCCAGGGGTCGCCCGAGTTCTCCACCTGCGAGAGTGGCACAGGGACTGAGTGAGTGCTCGAACACTTGATATCACGCAGGCTTATATGTCCAGTCAATCATGAATAAACTAAACAACATTATTTTTATTTCACCAAGTAAGGCCCACTGAGCTACGTAGATCTTTGACAAGAAGCGATATGGCTATTACAAATGATAGCTCAATGAAGTGGCTTATCGCGTGGAAATGTATAGCAGCCGAATGCTCTAAAAAGTCCACGCAACGACGGGGAGAACACGCAAACTCCAAGTATACAGCAGGCGTCAGGGTCGGGATCGAACCCACGACCTCCTGTATACCAGGCGAGGTAGTTAACATCTCGCTACTGTGGCGACCGTGCACACCAATGACATCCCGTTGTGGTCTATTATGACTTTTTAAAAAGTTGAGCTGGATAATGCAGTCGGTTAACATATCCACAAATAACATATATGTAAAATATATTTTACGTGTTTAATGTATTCCCCAAATTATAAGACCCACTCTTTTACGCTGTATAGTATTTTTGAGAAAAGTTTGTGGGAGTGTATATTAAAATCCGGTAGGTGTGTGTGCGCATGTGCATGTGACCAGATTTGTATAAATGTATTGTCAACCGGGCACAAGTATTGGGTGTGTCTTGCTTTCCAGAGTGCCTCATAGTCCTTAGAATATGTTTCGTGTGTATATACACACAAAGGTAAAAATTATGTTTGTGATTGGCTGAAATTATTTCAACATGGTGTTTATATGTATTCATAAATAATAAAATAATACCGCAGAAAATTGCTGTACCAAAAATACAATTAAATTATCCTTTTGGTGGTACCCCGGGGTACCAAATAATACAAAATGGCCAAGGCAATTAAATATTGTATTTCTGGGACACTATTTTGTCCAGGTGTGTACTTAACTCCGCGACTGGGGTACCAATCAATCCGAAATCGGTGCTACTCAGCGATGTCGAAACGCAGCGAGGACGATTGCCCTGAAACCATGAAAGCTCGTACGCACCACGGTGGTGCATCGTGTACAGCTCTTCGAGATGGGTCGATTGCCTCATCGCCGACCATCAACAGACTAAAAGTGACTGCATCACGGACATTATGCGAGAGCCGTGGCACTATGGTACCCCGGGGTACCGCCATAAGGTTCAAATGTTAAAACTGCTACCAGAATATCATTGCAAAATGCATTGGTATTATCACTTCTTTCCCAACACTCAAGATCTCAAGATCGATCATTACACTTGAAGCTGTGGCTACTGACGTGTCTTAAAAAAAAAAACATTCAGCCAATATCCTATGCTGCTCAATTTCCACTCCCTCCAAAGGTCTCGTTCAGGAAAACCTCAATACAAAATCACTCCAATAAAAACGCGCCTCTGCACTGTTCGTCACCTTAACGCAGGCGGCGAAACTGGAGGCGAGGAGGGAATTGGCAAGGCGCCCGCGACAGTGAGCGTCTGCACGTGGAAAACCGGGCAAGATCCGTGGCGGATGTGACCGTGAATACGGCAACGGGATGCGGCGGTGGCTTTCGTCGGCGCGTGCGCGGATTTACAAGGTGACCTTATCGCAGCGAGCACGCGACACGCACATTAAGCAGAGCCATCGGAAACTGTGCCGCTAAGCCTTTGTTTCATTTGGCAATACGACCGTGTTATTAATGACGTGCAACGCAAGTGACGTGAGGTGAGGGTTGGGTGTCTCGTGAGGGGACTGCACGTGGCAAGCGTTGGGCCACGAGAGAGTTAAGTTAAGCCAGGTTTTGCGAATGCAAATTGTCATTCGGTCTCCCGGCCTTGCCACCAATGCCCATGCAAAAAAGGCCAAAGCGCTTGCATGCGTGTACTCGATTGGATTGTTGGGCGATTGTTCATCTGCTTCAGAGGTCTTCAGCTCAGCAGTTTAAATTATATATTCCTATGACAGGCAGCATTCACTCCACAGGTCAACCACTGTTGACTTCCTGTGGACCCCAGTAAGATGACGAAATGAGTTAACCGCCACCCAAAGATTTAAATGAAGAGTTTGTGGGATGATGACAGAGTGCCACGTGGTCAATAATAGGCAATTCATTCAGCAGTGGGTTGATGAAAGGCTATGAATTATGAATATGATATATTTCAAGTTATGACCTATTGAAGTTATTACAACAGTGGTTGTGTGGTGTCCACCTTCCAAGATGATTTCCCGCCATAGTTTCAAGCTCTGCTTCCTGTAAAAGTTCTCTAAGGATATTCCCTCATGTCAAGACGTGCTTCATTAGCCACGTTAGGACTGCATTGGTGATATAATTGCATTCCTTTCTATTCCATACACGTGGAGATAAAACAAATTGCCATCTTCATCTCCACCAATATTATCGGTCTAATCAGCACCAGCGTCCTCAGTTTGCTATGATTGAATATAGTCATGAAATCTTGATTAAAGGAGAATATATTTCCTTCAATAAAATGCATATCTATGGCAATAAACCTGTGCCTGCTGATTCATTTCTCTCAAGCTGATATATTTTAAAAAATTATGCAGATCCACACGCTTTGCATAGATTTTGAAAACTCGATACCAGAGTTGCTGTATCTATCACCACCATTGAGCCAGTTATCACGGAGTAGGATATTCTACTGCAATGGTCCCTGTAACTCGCCACATCATGGAATGATCGTAAAACCCCTAACTACCAGCAGACTGGGACTGCAACCACCACAGTGACATCGCCAAGTGTCGGCGCATTTGCCGTTTGTTTCACAGGTCTGTGGTTCAAGCCTCATGTCCCCCTTAGATTAATACTGCAGGTACATTAACCGTACAAATTGTGTCATTTGCTTCACAGTGGACGCTAAATATCCATAGTTATTGTCCGCAATTGAAATGTAACCTTCAAATTGCTCTATTGTGAAAATTATACAGCAAGCGTAGTCCCCCAACTGTGAAAAATATCAGGACCCCCCCCCCCACCCCACCGTGAATAAGAATCTTGGGACTAGTTGAGGCTTTCCTGGGTAAATAAATATCATGTCGCGTCAGTAATCGAGTGGCCAAATCTGACCATTAAAATCCCGCACGGCTCAAGTGGGTGGGGGTGGTTCAGTGCTTGTCCACAGGTGGGACTGGGCAGCGTGAGGGGCGGTCAATACGGAGCCCAAAAAGCCTCGTGGCCAGCAGTCGATGCTCAGCCACCAGTGCCAAACACGTGACTCATGGCACCCACGCACGTCACAGCATGCGGTGGGTCAAATACAAAGATCCCCCCTCCCCCCTATAGACTTAACAGACTGTTGGGGCAAGTGCTGTTAGCGAGCACCTATGAAGGTGGGCACACCACACGACGGGGTGGGTGGCGAGCACCACGCCCGACCGACGTTGTCTCCCCAGTGGCGATGTTTACACACTGCACCAGGTACTCATTTGAGACTGAGTCGACCTAGGGGAAGCTCAGGACCAGTTCAGATAATCGTCCCTGGTGTTGGCTGCGAGCGGGTATCAAACTCGTGTTGCCAGGTTTGTAGCGCGGCGCGCTAACCACTACACTATCGCTCCCTACTACCACCACCGTGTCGCCACCGTGTCCACAGACCTCAAGCCGGCCATTCTTTTTCAGTTAGCCTAAGGTCTATCCAAACTGTGCAGTATGCTGTCAAAAAATTGTTCAACATGCCACCAGCCAAACACGGATTACAATTCCCAGACCGTCTGGGTCGACCCCAGGCAGGTGGCAACCAGGACTGGCTTGGGGATAGGCCCTGCACCACCAAATTAATGTCCATTTGGCCAACTAAGTTCCCTCTCCTTCTTCGTGGTGAATCTCCATTACGGTGGCATCGCACACTACGGCTCCACTGGCTCCGAGAGAAGCTGGAGCCTTGCGTGGTAGCACCCCCCCTCCCACCCCTTAATCGCGGTGAAAGGACACGCGTCGCATCGATTGCTACACGCCGTCGGATCCATCTGTATCGCTTGTTCGTTATTTTATATGCGGTAACAATAACCTTTTTTGTGTATCCAGCAAATAACCATTGTTTAGCCAGAAAAAGCACGGCGAGTCTCTAAGGTGTCTTTCAGGACGGGAGACGACTCTTCCGTCGAATGTTGGGCCAATTTCGTATTGAATATTTATAATAACCGCAGCTGCCAAGTTGGCTTTGTCTCCACAGGAGGTGTCCGCTAAGGCAGTAGTCTGCCGTATCCATTGCAGACGCCACCTGCTGCATGTTAAGTTCTTCTCAGATTAACTGGAAATGTAAATTGAGTTACATACCACATTTTGGTTTGTACAAAAAGCTAATTCGAAAAGTCATTAAAATAATGTCTGGGACCCAATTAATGCAGCGACAGAATAGTGAAAAAATGGTCCAACAATGCAAAACCTACTGCAGAGCTGGCCATATATAATGATCTATTTACGCAAAACTAACATCCACATGTCCTCCACCAACATGTGAATCAGGTCACCAGGTGGCCCACGTGACCACATGCTCATTGCACTTAACTTTATATTAAAACATATACACATACACTGTAAAGAAATGGGGGGTAGAGTGGTGGTACCTTGGTTAGCACACTCTGCTATAAACCCAGTGACCTGAGCAAAATTCCCTTCACCAACCCACACTGACCAACATGATGAAGTATGGTCAAACAACCCCCAAGACTGACACGGCATGCGGAGGCCTTCGTCCAGCAGTGGATTTGACCGAGGAGCTGAAAATCAACAATTTAGTTGAAAAATGATTAAAGTAAACAAGAGACTTTCCGAGTGCATTAATAACGAAAGCTTGACTTGTTCGAAAGAAGAAGTAGAAGAAGTCTACGCCCTAAAATGCTGAGCAAGAGCAAAGCCCGGCCTTGAAGACGTGACAGGAGTGTGTGAAAGAGACGGTGCGATTCCAAAGGTAATGACGACGTTGCCAGCCAAAGCGATTGGGCGACACGCACGAAGGGGGGACGTCCACTGTGAGAGATGGCGCGGCGGAATTAGCTCGTTGCACAAGGAACTATGTTCGGGCCACTGTGGGGTGGTTTTTGTTGTTGTTGTTGCGAGAGATCGATTCTCAGTGATGTACTCCCATGTCTCGTGACGAGATAATAAAAATGTATTACATGTTCAATTATCTTATGGTAATACGTGTTTCCCCCCACGCACTGCCTTAGAGAAAGGCACAAGCATCTGTATAAACCGCAGATATAGCAATGGCAATTCAAATATAAACAAAAACCTGCTTCGCTTGCCGCTTCAATCTCTGTAAACGTCAATGCAAACATGTTCATGTGATTCAGGTATTTTCATGTCAACTTTCTTCATTGACCTCTCCAAAAACGTACTTCAGTGGTGAGTGTGTACAGGGACCCCTCTATTTATGAACATTCGACTTATAAACTTTCAGAGATACGAACAAACCTGTCAATATGTCCAGTTGCCTGTTTAGACCGAGAGTCGTAAGTTCAACCACCGTGCAATAGATGGCGGTGGTGGCATCTACATCTGCAGAACGTGAAGAACCAGTGGCATCTACATCTACAGCAGAGTATGCAACTTTTAAAGCCATTCCCCCGTGTTTAGTGTACATGCCGTACAACACGTTTGGAATCGACAGGAGTAACGTTGGACTTACGAACAAATCGACTTACGAACAGACCTCTGGAACCTAGCTCGTTCGTAAGTAGAGGAGTCGCTGTAATGCCAATGTAAAATGCCCTTAGATTATCACAATCGTCACAAGTTATCATAATTTATGGTGCTCAACTTAAACCCTAATATTAAAAAAACGACTTGAAGCAGTGCTTCGCAACCAGTGCCTCCACCCCCACCAGGCGTGCCACTGCATTTATGGAATTATGGGAAATTAAAGAGGCGAGGACAGACGAACTCTTCGTGCTGCTTCGTGACCGATCCCTCCCCCTGGCCCTCTCTACCTCACCATTGATCGCACCTCACCATTGGTCGCAGGCCACCCGTGACACCCCACCCACACCTCACTCCCCTGCCCTTTGAACTCCCTCGGTCGTGAGTGACGTGGAATAACGGGGGTTGAGAAGCACCGACTTATAAATGACCGAATTGGAAAAGGTGCACGGGCACGAATTAATTATCAAAACACCGCGTTTCTCATTAACACTGCCTTTGAATGGAAAAGAATGTACGTATGTATACATGTTGAACTTTTTTCACACCGTACGTAGCTAACCGTGCTAATCGAGATGCGGGGAAAGACAACAAACTAAAAATAAAAAGCAGTTGTGAAGAAATTCGTTTTCAATCTTGATTTAAAAGTGGATAGCTAAAGCAGCTTCCTAATATCGAAGCGAGAGCGTTCAAGACGGCCGCAGAAGCGCATCTAAAGCGTGCGATGCAGTAACCGTCTTTGTTCCAATGGCCAGCCAAACGTCGATGCGAGGATGACCGGAGTTCACGTGATGGTTCAAAATATACAGCAGGCCAACGTTTTTGGCAGTAGGCATTCGTGGGAGCAGTATGAATGACTAATGTGGGTGGCTGTTTTGTTGTATCCAATCCTTCCGTGCACACCTCAGCAAGTTCAGATTTCCACTGAGAAATAAAATAAAATAAAAGGGTTGGGGCACACCTATTGACTACTTTCCCTTGACTCCCTAGGTCGGCGACTTCATCAAATGCCACATGGGTAAAAACAATGTTGGTCAACGCGAGCCTCGAGTTGTCATGGAGAGTTTCCATATTGTCGTGGAATTGTACTGTCAGAGCGATGGCGCATCAGATTCAGCGACCGCTTAAAGCCTCACATTACCTCCACTGCACGTCACATGATCCTATATCTTAGAAAAATGTTATGTTATCCTTCATTATCAAAAGGAGGTTATGTCATTTAAAATTGTTTAAAATCTACCTGAATTAGCAGGTCCGAATCTGTATTGCAACCTTTATAAATGTCCATACAGCTGTGTGCTTTTTCTTTACAGCTATTGGTTGCCTTTTTTTAAAACTGGGGTCATATTCCAAGGCATGGAAGCATCTATTAAAATGTGCAGTGGGCTCACGTAAAAAAATATAAAGGGCAACGTAAACATGTGAAATGCTTATCTCAGTGTAAAACTACATTATCAGATCTCACCCCGGTGTTCCCTCAAGGGAACGCCTTCTTCAGCAATGATAAATGATTTGCCTCCATGCTCTGTGAGTGACCTCGGATATGAAAACCCGTCAGTGTTTGTGACCTTCACGCAATAGTTTTCTACAGACGCAGTCGCCGGCCAGTAGCATGCAACATCTATTTCAAATTCGGTGGGCAACATTCAGTGACGCCCGCATAAAACGCGATCTAAAATTGTCGAATATTCTGGAGATGGAATAAAAACGAACCCTCCACAGTTTTAGGATGGAAGTGGAGCATACCAGATGTTGTTTTTGTTTACACATGATTTATTCAGTGCCATATGCATGAATCGGTAAGCAAGATACAGCAAATTAAATACGAAAAAATGTGTTGCCCTTGGTGATGACCCAGCGATATATACAAACCACGGCAAACTGCATATGCGTAGTTGCTGAATACATAATGGGTCCAAGTTAGATATAACTAGGTCCAGCCCCCTTCACTGGCCTTTCTTTCACTTTCAGCAATGCCAAAATGGGTTAAAAAAAACATCAAAAGTTGAAATTGTTGCGTGTAATTGCCACCTTTTAAGCTACTGTATGAGTGAATTAACTCTAATTTAGGGATCAATGCTGCATTTCAACACGCTCAATATTGTCTACACACATATACAAACCTTTGTATTGAAAGAAAATAATATTACCGTGTGTCTGTAGACTGTGTGTATGCTAACCCCATGTTACAGATTATTAAAAAAAAACATTAAAACAGACACAAAGCATTATGGGAAAATCCCCAAAACCGTGCATCCCAAAGGAACCGTGAACACAGCTGAGAAAGGTCACGGCAGCTAGGGGAGACCTTCATTCGGCAGTTGATTGACCGTGATGGATGATGATGTTGCTAATGACATGAGCAACTTAATGTCACCTGTGTGGGTTAGGATATCAGGCTTTGAGAGGCCTGAGTCATGCTGTGATGGAAAAGAATAAGATCATTAGCTTGAACGTCAACAGACAAGACAATTGGAGGGAGTTGGGGACAGCGGATATTGGCAGCCAAAGAGGAGGAGTGGGCACCTGCTTCCTCCACTTCACAGGCCACTCAACCTGCCAGTTCAAGGCCTATTGATTTGAATACATTCTAATCTAGTTTAATGATGTCACGGTAGAGGCATCGTCAGGTATGGCTTACTCTATCTCCTTCTTCACCAACCGCCCAACAAAATGAGTACAGTTTATAGCATATCACGTTTCACAATACCTATAAAGCTATTCATTCTGGAAATGCAATGCCAGGAACACAAAACTCAGAAACTCATTTATAATTCATCGATTAAAGCCGATTGTTATGCGCACAAACACGCATCGAATTATGTCATCTACTTAACTTCCTGTATCCAGTTAATGCACGTTGCTTGCAATTGTTGAAAGAGCAAGACAGAATATATGAGAGAGACAATAAAACATTTACGAAAAAAATGTAATTTGAAAACAAGTCATGACTCTCAATCATCACAACTTATTCAATTGCAAAGCAGATGCATTTTTACATGCATATTATCGTGGTAATGTTTGCATCAAGTCATGAATTAAAATTGATTCTTCCAATCACAATGCACGCATTGGATCATGTGTGTGATAATCAGCTATTCACAATGTATGCGTATTATGCGTAAATGGAATGTTATTGTTCGGTTAAATGAAAAAACGACTGCACAAACATGAGACACAAATAATTATAAACACGAACGAGACAGCAAAATAAAGTGACATTCATTGGAAGGCTGGAAAAGGGAGGCATACGACGGTATAACGAGCGTGGAGGCAGGAGGTACCTTGGCCCCCCGGGTGGCCAAAACTACGAGTTGGGGGCCCCCCTTAACAGCCACCATGAGATTTGTTTTCAACAACAACAACAGTGTCAAAGAACCAAAACCTATTGAACACGGAGCACCCCCTACAGCGTTAAATGTTCGAGATCGTGAGCGTAACGATGTGATCATGCAAGAGGAGCCGTGAAATATAATAGCCGAGGGGTGCGACTGTGCGAGACAAATCAAATATTGGGGCCCCACCTGACCAATTGCCACACCCCCTGAGCTGACAATGTAGCTACTACGCCGCTGAAGGTACTGTAATATCATAACATGCTTAATACCTACTATCTGCTCTGGGACCATGGACTAACTCCCAAAAACAATGCAGCAGTTCGAGAAATCAGGAGCGTTTCAGACCGGGCAGCTGGCTCTGAAAGCCAGAATTGCCTCGTAACTGGCGGTTGGTTACCCTAGCTGGCAGTATCCCACTGAAGACCCTCCAACCCGAGACTGGCGCCGTTGTCTGCCAGGTCACGTTTCACTTCCCCTGGGCAGCCACCCGCGTCGTCAGGTGCCGGCAAAACACCCGGCGGAGTGCCTCGCGCGCAGAGGGCACAAAGCCCGGGGCTGCTCAGGAGGGGAGTCGGTTTGAAGTGGAGCGAAGCCCTCTTATCTCCGGCTCGCCCCACACCCTTCCTTCCCCGTGTAATCAAATATGCCGCGGCAAAGCTGGCGACAAAGAGCCTCCCAGTGTCATGACAATTAAAATAAACAGCAGCTCTTTAATGTACCTACCCAAAGACAAAGATCCCCCATGTAGCCTTAGCAAGTGCTGTTAGCGAGAGTCTATGAAGGCCGGCACGGCACACGTGGGGGTGGGTGGTCAGCACCACGCCCGGCCGCCTTTGTCTCACAAGTGGCAATATTTACACACTGCACCAGGTACTCATTTGAGGCTGAGTCGACCTAGGGGAGACCCAAGACCGGTTCAGATAATCGTCACCGGTGTTGGCCGTGAGCAGGAAACGGACTTGGGTTGCTGGGTTCGTAGCGCAGCGCGCTAACCTTACATAACCACTCCCCATACTCTTCTACACCCT
Source organism: Lampetra planeri (assembly GCF_965212315.1). Lineage (NCBI taxonomy): Eukaryota > Metazoa > Chordata > Hyperoartia > Petromyzontiformes > Petromyzontidae > Lampetra > Lampetra planeri. The sequence goes on from NC_136126.1 coordinate 11,104,429, forward strand.
TATTCAATTATAAAATGCACTGCAGTACTTTGCATTTCGAGGCTATCAATTGTACATTCGATTGTAAATTACTTAGATTTCCAGCAATATTTGTCCTTAAGTAAAACATAACTTTTAAAAGTATATTTTATAATAACCCAGGCTGAAGCGGGAATAACATTACGATGATTCTTGATATTTACGGAAATCCCACGGAGTTCAGAAGTTGTATATGGGTTCCTTGCTTATGACACTGTACATGTTCTTTGGATGTTAATTATTCGGCACGGCAATTCTTGATTCCAGTGGTATCGTCAGGTACAGTATTATCAAACTATGGCAAAAGCATGCCCCCCCACGAAGCTCAAGAAGCTCTGGATTCATGATATTTAGAGGTACGTTAAATATCAGCTCCAATTTCAAATCCTAAAACAGTAAACAAAATAAACATGAAAAGCTAATTCACCTGTCATCTCCATCTTGTCTGCATCTCTCTTCTCCCAACTCACTCCATCTCTATTTTGGGATAAATGCATTGTATCTCGCTACGCCACTGCCTCTTGTCAATATCTCCTCTGCCGTCTCATAAGGAGGGACGGAGGGGGGCATGGAGGGGGGCATGGAGGGGGGTAGGCCTGAAGATAAATTCTCGAGGGCCGCCAATGGTTCAAAACTTTCCTCTCATGGAGGCCCTTCCGCCAGAAGCCGAGTGAGCGAGCAAAACGCAGGGCCGCACGTTCACATTTTCCGAAAGCACTGGATAATTCATGACGAAGCAGCCGAGGTTGTGACATTGGAACTCGGTGGTGAACTCTTGGAAAAGATATCAAGTGCAACGTGACGAAAGCAGATGCCACGCAGTGGTAAATTTCACTCAAACGTCACGTGGCCATTTCCCTCGTGTGAACTCAACGGTGAACCTGTCTGCGCAAGAAAACGTAAAAAATATTACTACCCATCAAAATTGAGAATGTAAGTGCCAATTAATAAATGTCAATGAATTCGACAACTAAATAACCCAGCAACAAATATTTACAAAGAACGTTTATTAATGAGTAAAACGGATATGCCATATTGTTTTGTCTTACGTGGTGCAGCGCACGACAGATTGCTAGGCAACCTCCCACCGATGGTTGATGCTAGAACATGGAGCACAACATCTATAACGCCACAGTTTCATTTCCATTTTCATACTTTTAAATTAGCTCGATATTTAATTGCACGGAATGAAGCCATTTCAATCATTACCATATTCCAATTAAAGTATAAGAAAAGAGGTGGAAATTAATGGTGGCAAAAATAGGTTCGGATCTGCACTCAAACACACACTGCCAATTACACAGCACTCATGAGGAAATGCTGTGATACTGTATCTCATGCTACGGTAGCGACATGTATAATTATCCTTTATAAATTATTAACAATCGTAAAACATTTTTGCGATTTGGGATGTATGCAGAATTATGAAAAGTGCAGGCGAACAAAGAAAAAGTTAACAGGCTGCGCAGATGTTAACTCCCTCGTCTTGTATACAGGAAGGTGTGGGTTCGAGCTCGACCCTAATGCCTGTATATTTGGAGTTCGTTCTCCCCGAGGTCGCGTGGACTCCCAGTGTCATGACTTTTCTCTGGGTCCTAGATTATTTGACTGCTATAAACTTGCACATGATAAGCCACTTCATTGAGCTACATAGCTCAGTGGGCCTTACCTGCTAAAATTTTAAAAAGTTTAATTTTAGTTAAGTAGTTCGGGTTGGTATAATTCATCTCCAACGAGAATGAGAACACATAGGTGCGTTAACCACTTCGCGGCCAGACAGAGTGTATTAGAGCACATTACTATAACACAAATAAATACTGAAAGCGGACAACACGCGTGCCACTTCAGACCTGGCAGGTGCAACACGTGTGTCAGTTCAGACCTGGCAGGTGCAACACGTGTGCCCGTGCAGACCTGCCAGGTGCAACACACATGCCAGTTCAGACCTGGCAGGTGCAACACGCGTGCCACTTCAGACCTGGCAGGTGCAACACGTGTGCCAGTTCAGACCTGGCAGGTACAACACGTGTGCCAGTTCAGACCTGGCAAGTGGAACGCATAGCAGACAGACATATGACTACTCTACCCTGGCGTGGAGCCGACTCACCAGGTGGATAAATCCCGACGCAGTGAGCCAGGTGCTGATGAAGATTGAGAGCAGGTTTACCAGCTTTATGGAATTACTGAAAGATATTAAAACACACACACACCCATTAGATAACAATCATGTAAATGTACAACCTTTTTGTCAGTCCACTGCTGGGGGGTTACTTGACAATTCTCTGTCATGCTGATCAGAGTGAGTTGGTTCGTGAAGGTGGGGAGCAGAGATGTGGGAGCATAGAGCTATGTACGGTACAACAATATACAGTAGTTCGATGCATTGCCCTCTGCTTGCCACGCATGTATCCCAGCAGCTTATACCACCTGGGTTTGCATGTTGTTTGCCAGTCAAGCGTTATCCAGGCTCAGCCTTAGCTTCTGAGATCTGATAAGATTGGGCAAATTCCAGATTATTTGGTCATCATCAGAACATTATTACCACACCATTTATTATCGAGGAAAGCTCACCGAGTCTTACACCTATTCAAGAGCATCCTGTATGTGGATAATAATGGATGTTTAAACACCGCATGCGTTTTCTATTCCTTATTAATTTTACGTTTCATGGTATTGTCCTATGATGTTGCGCACTTGTAAAACAATACTCACATTAGATTACGCGTTGCATTTGTAACAAACCCAAATGAGTAGAGTCACAGGGCTTCCGTGGAGACAGTACGGAGGGGATGGAGTCTAATGGGGAAAGCACGGAGGCAGAAGGATCTAGTAGGGGGGCATAGAGAGACAGCTGGGGAGGGACGAGGGTGCCCGAGAAGATGAAGGCCAGCGATGAAGTAGGCGGGCCAATGGGACGATGGAGGGAGTCGTCAAGGCAACATTGCCTTCAAGGACTGGAGGTGGAAAAGAAGGGGAATTGAAAGCCCTGTGAAGTGTATAGCCAGAAGGGCCAATGGATGCAGAGATATGGGCGTGGATAATGGGTGATATCGTGAGGATGGGGCTAGGGCAGGAGTCGGCAATCAAAATAACAAGATGAGCCATTCTTTTCGAATTCGGTAAAACAAAACAAAATCTATATTTCAAGAGCCGCAATGCATTTGATTACGAGACGGTGGTCCTTGATGAATAACGTCACGAGGACAGTCCTTAAAGAGCCGCCCACGGCTCCGGTAGCCGCGGGTTACCGACCCTTGGGCTGGGGTAAAAGATAATGAAAGGGGTATGGACCGAAAGGGTGAGGGGGTCGCAGGAGAGCGGTGTGAAGTGGGAGGATGGTGGTGCAGGTACACAGGGCGGAGGAGAATTGGCGGACCGACGGAGAAGCGGGAGAGCATGAGAGGAGAGCGGAAGATTCCAGGCACCAGGAGGCTGGTGAATGCAGGGTGAACTTGTGGGAACGAGGGTGGGATGGCTGCATGGCCAGATTGGCGAAGGCGAGAGTTTGTGGCAGTGAAAAAGCGTGTGTGCATATTCAGTTACACATCACGTTCATAGAGAATACGTGATCTGTTTTTACTGTTGATTTAAAGCTTTCGTGACTGCAGGGATTCATACTCTTTGGGTCTTTCGGTAAAGTCACGTAGATAGAAAAATAATAGATCACGACGTTTAGATCACAACACAGGAAATCGTCTTCACCTGAAATACCCAAAGAGTATTTATTTACTGATTTTACTGTCCGTGCGGTTATAATAAACCCGCCCTTTATGGAAAGAGAAATCTTCAGTCGTCGCTGATTTCCACGATGGGCATTACATATTCATCTTCAGAATTCACTCATTTGTGGCTTTACAGCCTTGTGATTAATGCACTCGCCACAAGACCAGACTCCACAACTGTTCCAACTCGTGCCACAGCTGCCCAGTAAATTGTAGGGGAAGTTTATCAGCAAAGCACACCATCTGTTCGGAAGGAAATATTCAATAGCGAGTGCCACTGGGTGCCAAGTCCCAGACAAAGTCCCAATAACTATCAATCTCAGTGTAATTTGACAAATACAGATTCCCCTCGTTGTATTGATCTCAACACGTAGTTTTTCGCAGCCAATATGACTCATGGTTGATTTTTGGGTTAAGCTAAATTTGTGTCGTTAAGACCCTCCACCACCCGGCATTGGCAAACAAATATCACGTGTATACTCTTAGGTTTTTTCGGTAAAGTCACGTAGGTAAAAAATAAAATTAAAAATTACTAAAAGTAATAATATAAATAAATAAAATTACCTACGTGACTTTACCGAAAAAACCTAAGAGTATGAATCCTTGCAGTCACGAAAGCTTCAAATCTAGAATCACATGTATAACAATATGGCAATTTAAACGATTCGCTCTTGACTGTCAAGCACCATCAGGACAAGATCCACTAAATCGGCATGAAAGATCCATAAAGTCAGACTCAGCTTGTAACTTGATACAGCTTCTGAAATAGGAGGGTCATGACCTCACAGCAAAAAAACAATCAGATTTAAACTAGATATTAACCATTGCAAGTTATTTTATTCAAATTATATTCTAAATTATCTGATGAACATATACATTATTCATTCTGACTGCTCATGAATATGCGAGCCTGTGCTGGTAATTAATGAACACATTTGTGCTGGGTAATATCTCGCTTAAATCTGTTTGGTTGTTGCTGTGAGGTGAGCACGCCTATTTAATAAGCCTAATTAGATGACACAGTTATTCAGATTTTGGGGATTTTTTTTTCTAAATAAAAATCCATTCTTAAACGCATTTGTGTTAATGCAATACTGATAGCGCATCGATGTGTCCTACCTGCTATGACATGTGGACCGGATTAGTGAACATTAACAAAGAAAACTGAAACAAAAAGTGCGAAAAGAAGCATGGGGAAGATGCTTGCTCTAAAAAGACATTGTTACGCAGAATGATGAACGCTTGGATTAGAGAACATCCCCAAGTTAAAGACATCATTCAATCTATCAAGAAAAGTGGGTGGGCTTTGGCAGGACACATCGACAGAGGGGATGATGACCAACTGTCAATAAATATTACAGAGCGGCAGCCAAGAAGATGGGGCAATGACGAAATCAGACATTGAATGAATGTATTTTTATACTCTTAGGTTTTTTCGGTAAAGTCACGTAGGTAAAAACATTATAATACAAAAAATAGAAGTAATAATAGAAATTAAAATTAGAAATCACAATTTTTATTATTATGTATTTTTACCTACGTGACTTTACCGAAAAAACCTACGAGTATGAATCCTTGTAGTCACGAAAGCTTCAAATCTAGAATATATTTTTTTACTTCTTTTACACCATACTCTTTGGTTCTTTCGGTAAAGTCACGTAGGTAGAAAAATAACAGATCACGACGTTTCGATCGCAACACAAGCAATCGTCATCAGGTGAGACAACCACAGCGAGAAAAAAACTGCTGAAGTAGACGTGGTTGTCCCACCTGATGACGATTGCTTGTGTTGCGATCGAAACGTCGCGATCTATTATTTTTCTACCTACGTGACTTTACCGAAAGAACCAAAGAGTATGGATTCCTGCAGTCACGAAAGCTTAAAATCAAGATTCTTTTACACCATAAGTAGCCAACCGTGCTAATCGGAGGTGCTAGGCGGATTCTTATATCTCAGGATCATGAGAGATAGCGACGGTATGGGGAAGCCTTCATCCAGAAGTGGATTGATCATGGCTGATGATGGCAATGATGATGATGATGTGGATAGAAGAAACAAAAGCCAGCAGCTGTCACAGCGTACATGCACTGGGCAATTTGGCCACGATCTGATCTGTGTTGCAACTAAAGCTGTGACGGGATTTTCAAAACACAGTGCTGTCTTCATGACCTATGGTGACCTCAATGCAGACGGGATATACAAGGCTCGGAAAACAGCATTGTAATGGGAAATGGGCTGGGTGCCCAGACTCCCAATTCAAGCCATTGAGAAAACATGAATTAAATCGTTATTTTGAAGCTAGGTATTAGCCCACAATTAAAGAGGGCCTTCAATTGCGGTGACTCAATGCTCTTATCCCAGTCACGCATTAGTCATACGTACTGGGTTATTTACTCCTTTAAGCCAAGACCATGGTCTTGGGGGATCAATTATAAATAAATAGTGGTATGTATATAATGACTGACATTAGGTAAACCACACTTTATGGGCAAGAGATGTACTATTATGAGGTAGTTCTGTGATGTCGTCTTGTGAGGCCTTTCTCTGACAATCTGATATTGTTTTGATTGCTGATAAAAGATCATTTTAAAACCAGTACACCAATGTTTACATTGACATCCTTTGGGGCTTCCTGCCCACTCCAAATCACATCACCGTCAATAATTAAGCATCCATCACATACAATCATGATGATTTACATTGATGTACATTATTGATTATTTCTTTAAACACCTCAATGCTCCTTACAACTTGGGGCACGTGGGTCACCTTTAACCCTAACCCAGCCATTCTCGGCTGCAGATAAACTTCTCCCCAAGATAAAATCATGTGCAAGTGGCTGAGCTAATAAGGAATATGTCTCTATCAAAGCACTAAGCCGGCATCACTGAGATGCTGGGTTTGAACCCTTGGCCCTTTCCAGTGATTAAACCGGGTCCTCAAGTGTAGTCAGCCGATGCTCTCTGCCTGCTCACCTGGGGCTACAAATGAAATAGACACGTGGTCCATCACTTGATTTAGCATATTCCAGCTCCGAGGATGGCACATTTCGGTTGGATTAAAGTGTGGCAAATGCTCAAAACAGGATGTAACACGAGTCCATTATCTTGAATTAAATAATAAGTCAATTGATGTGAGTTGAGAAATATTCTCGTGACATCACCTTCTGAGAGGTGTTCCCCGGCACGATGTTATGCCCTGCTCGCTGTGGAAGTTCCCAATGGAGGTGTATTCATCTCGTGACACGATGCCAATGATAATCATGATAAGGCGATGATGAAATAGGGAAAGGAAACGGGTGACTGTGTGCACGGGGCAGTGAGCCCCTCGTGGGCCCCGTGCTGCACCTGGTCTTGAGAACGTTGAGGAACTGCAGAATCTCGGAGAACTGAATGAGGCGCAGCGCCCGGAGGAACCTGAAGCCTGCGGAAATAGAAACGAAACAGCAGCCGCGGGTTTTTGCGTTTAGTTTGTTGTCCTTCCCACGCACCTCCATTTAGCAACGGTTGGCTGCGTAAGGTGCGAAATAAGTTCAACATACATACATACATTATCAGAATATTTAATTATTCTGGAGAAATCCGATGAGCTATAAAGCTCTTTTTCACAGATGTCCAGTAGTTGTCGATCTGTCCAGTCTCTCTCAAGGGCGAACACTCTCACTTTGAAAGGTCAAAACACATTGCGTCTTGCTGCTCAAATTATTGTGAAGGTACTCATTGCTCTGAGTCCGTGGTGGAAATTCCAAATTCCTACGGAGAGAACAAGTTCATCCATGTGACAACCACTGCTTGTGAGTCGAGCACTCTGCTACAGCACCGGTGCTCAGCCATCGGGACAGCTCATGTACAGAGCATTCTCAATTAACCACAATAACTGGGGTGCCTTGTACAGAAAGGCGCTTTGTACATTTCTAAGAAGATAATTCAATCAATAAGTAATATTTAAAAAATACTTTTTTTAAACACGCTTTAATGAAATGTACCGTACGAGTAATGGCAGAACTCTACGACTCCAGGAAGTGGCTCCGAAGCTTGCCACAACGTAATGGGCCGTGGACAATTACAGCCAACGTTAGTTGAGCGTGGACAATTAGATCCAAGCCGAAACATAACATATAAAAAGAATATTTAACAATATATACATGTTTTATAGAATATAGTATTGTCATCAGTATTAAATAAGTATACCAAGTTTGCAGTCGATATCACATTGGGAAGTGGGTTCAAATTGAGTTACAAGATTTGAGGATACGACAACAACAACAGAGTGAGTTAAATAAAAGCGTGTAATAATACGTTGGCTGACAAGCGGATAATTAATCGTTTGATGTACGTGTGTGAAATGCATTTTAGTAGTGGATTCATAATCATAATTATCTTAACATCAGGTCTGACCTACGAGGTATATATACAGTATTCCCACGTGGCTTGACATTATCATGTCACAGAAATGTGCCAAACGACTCCAGTACGAGAACCTCCCCACGCCGTGCCAGTCACGGCGGTTGTTTGGCTAAAACTTCACCACGCTGGTCAGTGAGAGTTAGTGAAAGTGGTTAGCAGCGACCTGGAATCAAACTCAGATCTTCAGGTTTACAGGTCCATAATGTAGTAGCGTGCTGATTCCCGTTCTGTCCTACTGCATGATCGCAACATGGCTTGACTCTAAGTTAACTCTCCTGGCACAGCAATCGTAATTGTGTTTTACCCCTTACCCACCCGAACCACCCAAACATATAAACCACGTTAGCAATTTTCTCCAATTATATATCCAAGCTGCTCTCTCAGCACCTCGGTGCAGAGGAAGTCCCTTCGCACGATGTGCACAGCAGAGGCACTCCACACTAGGGAGCAATTGAGCCCTCCTCGTGGATATCCTACGGAACTTCCAGGCCGCACGCTCTCCACAAAACACACCCAAGTGGATGAGCACCAAGGGTACATTACATGCGAAAGCAAATGTACACAGTTGCGTTTTGTATAGATAATGGTGACTGGGTTTGCAGTCATTAGCTTTTAATAATGACGCTCCTTCAACCTGCAAAGACTCCGAGTTTCAAGGCTTTTTCAGGATGGGCCTGCATGCTGTGTTTGGACAATTAATTATTATTATTAAGTATGAAACAGAACCAGAAAGTATGAGAAAAAACGAACGCGAACGAGTGGACAATACTTACAATGTCTACAGACTGGTATTCAACCTACTGGCTATACTGTCATCTGCTACTTCTTGCATTCGTGCTGTGTGCCCCGTGTACAATGATGGTGAAGAATCAAAGTGATTAAATACTTTGACTTTTTAATGAGCAAAGTTTCCAGCATTCACGTGGTACTGTAGAATGTACGTAATAATTATTGAAACAAATACACAATACAATGTGACACGTAATGAACACAATTCCAATTAATTGTATGCAATTAACACATTATGGTTTAGCATGTAGATTTAATCAGCACATTCGAAGCACATCAACTATTAGTAATTAACATCCCCGATTGCTTTGTGCCGGCTTGTGTGACTGTGTGGGCTGTCGCCTCTATAAGCCGACACGGGAGAACCTCCAAAACCCAAACTTCCTCTAAAGAGGTTCATCGGTGTTGACAAATCACACATGGTTGCAGGCACACCACACAGCCTCCGGTGAACAAGACACGGAGCACTATTCACAGATTGCTCTTCTCGATATTTATTCTCAACCTCACCTCCTGAATTGTCGCTGTCCAATGTTAATAAGCCACGGCACAAGTTGCACAAACAAACCGCTCACTCGCTTTTGTCTTGAACCGCAGGTCTGCCAAAATAAAACCGATTCTAGGGCAATGGTCTGGGCAAACCAAAAAAAACAAGTAACTGGGGGTCAGAAAAAATATGCGTGGGTTTCTGGGTGGGGGGGGGGGTTACTGGACAGTGAAACACACACGAGTCGAGCATATAAGGTCAACCTTAATGGCAATGGAATGTGCTTGGTTGGGTTGAATCCCCAGGCGCAATAGCTAACGATGCAATTCCAGACCCCAGTGCGGAGCCACAAAAGCAGGAGGAGAGCTTGTGTCACACATAGACATGACATTAACTTACTAATCCCCCTAATCTCCCTGCCTAATCTCTCCCATCAACATAGTGCTAATCTCCCATTAACACTGCCGTTGTGCGCATATGCGGGGATGATACTATTATGCGGCGACGGAAGCCCTTTCCCTAATCTCCCCCATTAACACAACTGACGTCCTTGCGTCCGGGGATGGAATTCCTTTCCAGCTGAGACCCCGCTTGCTTGCCCATCGCCACATTATAACCTTGTTATAACAGCTGTCTCGTTGGTTCAGCAGTTCCACTGCTGGATTTTCTTTTCCGCCTGAGGATGACCGCTTGTGTTGCAATCGAAACGTCGTGATATATTATTTTAAATGTTGTATACCTACGTGACTTTACCGAAAGAACCAAGGAGTAGGGATTTCTGCAGTCACGCAAACTTAAAATCAAGACAGGAGGGGGGGGGGCTAAGCTCACAAAGGTCTCAGACACAGGCCCAAGCAGGGCTGGCTGCCTCAGGTCACAGACTCGCGGGTCGCGGGAACAGGCCGAGCGGGGAGCAGAGGTTGCACACTCACAGGGTTCAAGGGACTGACCCCAACAGAATTGCGAGACTTCAAGATCTCAGCATTGGACCGAGTGGAGTCACACAGAAGATCGCCAGGCTCGAAGGTTCCGGACACGAACCGAGCAGAGGTGGCAAGCTTGCAAATTTGCGTTGTACCGGGGATAGACTCCCAGGCATCTCGAGTCACTGACTCTGTAACACTGTATCGATGAACGCCCTGCCAAAAACACTGCATCGCTGTACATGTGAACACTGATCGACGATAACGTCTCTGCTCGGTTAAACTCTGTGCTGCTGCCCTGCCCTCGATGAGGTGTGTGCACTGGACACGACAAGGCAGCAAGCTGGGGGCGAGTCGGTATGGTGAATCTACGTCGAGGCCCTGCAGGCAGTTTAGGGGAAGTGCGAGGCTGACGCGGGGGAACAGAGGTCGCAGTCTCTACGCATGGTGCACTTCTTTCGCACCGTACGTAACCGACCGTGCTAATCGGAGGTGTGGGGAAGGACAACAAACTAAAGGCAAAAAGCAATTATAAAGAAATTGGTGTTTTAATCGAGATGATTTAAAAGTGCGTAGCTCCAGTGGCTTACTAATGTCGGAAGGAAGAACGTTCCAGACGGCCGCAGAAGCGCATCTGAAAGCGCGCGATCCGGCGATCGTCTTTGTCCGATGGCCAGCCAAAAGCCACTGCGAGGATGACCGGAGTTCGCGTAATGGTTTATGTCATCCTTGACGAGATCAGCAAGGTACTGTGGGTTCATTCGTGGCACGCACTTTGTGTGTCTTCACCAGGCGGAGTCAGCAGCTACGCTCTCACAACGTTCGCCACGGACTCAAAAGTCGTCACAGTCTCTCGAGGTGAGTCTCTCTAGCGCTCCAGGCAGCTCTTGGATTCCCAGGTCACTGTTCTTCCACGTGAAGCCGAGAGCAATGTGTCTCAAGATGCCCACCTCACAGTCTCGCTAGGTCAGGGGTCGGAAACCAAAATAATGTTGAGGTAAAAAAAAAACTCAATATTTCAATGCGCGTGGTGAATACGAGGCGACGGTCCTTCATCAATAACATCACAAAGCAGCGGCCCTTAAAGGGTCGCACGTGGCTCCGGGGCCGCAGGTTGACGACCCCTTTAGCTCCAAGGTGGTGCCCTCTTACAGGGAGCTCCGCTTCCCCCGACCTGGGGCGCGACCTGGGGCGCGACCTGGGGCGCGACCTGGGGCGCGACCTGGGGCGCGACCTGGGGCATGACCTGGGGCGCGACCTGGGGCGCGACCTGGGGCGCGACCTGGGGCGCGACCTGGGGCGCGACCTGGGGCGCGACCTGGGGCGCGACCTGGGGCGCGACCTGAGGTGGCTTAAATGCCGGGGCAGTTACGGTCCAGCTACCGAGCAGGGAAAACCTCTACAACCCTCCCGCCACCCCCAAAACGGACAATCACTAGTAAACATTGCTTCGCGCCGTCAGATAGTCCACACAATGAACATTGCCATTTGTTAATGCGCATAATTATGAACATGCGCCTGTCAATGCTTGAAGAGGCGTTCTTCGGCGTAACGTGATACTGCGTCGCTAGCCGCTCCCATACTCTAATGCAGCGTTGGTGTCCAAACTCCACTGTCACCACTAACAACACAACCACTGCCACCACGAACAACACAACCACTGTCACCACTAACAACACAACCACTGTCAGCACGAACAACACAAGCACTATGAGATCTCCTTTACCAGTGGCAAAATATAGTAATAGGTTTTTACCCTTTCAACTAGTACAAAAACTGACACCTTTATACAAGGCATCATGTTTGCAATAACCACAACACAAGCAGTCAAAATGCAAACAAATAGAAACAACTCTGATAATGATAATGATATGCACTGCCCTTGAAGTTGATTGCTCCACACCCGAGACAGCTTTTCTTAGAGCCGAGTCTCCATTGGTGTTGGACCAGATGACGCCAAAAGGCGTATAACTCAAAAACAAGAAAAGCTGTCTATCATTATCATTATCAGAGTTGTTTATTTTTGTTTGCATTTTGACTGCTTGTGTTGTGGTTATTGCAAACATGATGCCTTGTATAAAGGTGTCAGTTTTTGTGCCAGTTGAAAGGGTAAAAACCTATTACTACAACACAACCACTGTCAGCACGAACAACACAACCACTGTCAGCGCGAACAAAAACATGCGGCAGACCACCGTGTACCAATAACATTTTTGATTTGAGTCTAATCTGTATCATGTTTGTAAAAAACATAAATATACAATTTACATGGCAATGGGCATTAAAATATCTGGTGTTTTGCAAAAAAAACCGAATAAACAAGCTCCACTGTGGCGAGATGTTAACTACCTCGCCTGGTGCACAGGAGCTCATGGGTTCAATCCCGAACTCTGATGCCTGTATATTTGGAGTTTGCATGTCTCTCTCCCCGTGGTCACATGGATATTTCTCCAGGTCCTCCGGTTTTCCCTCCAACATTTAGAAATATGCATTTAGAGTATTTAGCTGATATAAAGTTCCACATGATAAGCCACTTCGTTGAGCGATCATTTGTGGCCAGGTCGCTTCTGAAAAAGAGCTGCATAGCTCAGTGGGCTTTACCTGGTGAAATAAAAAATAACTTTCATATTTTATAGTTTTAGTTCTGCGAACCCATTCAAATGGCCTTGTGTATCACCAGGGGTCCCGGACCACAGGTTGGGAACTACTGCTTGAGTGGCTAAACATCAAGCGCTATCAATCTTTATTTGATAAAAAAAAAAATCCCTCCAGAGAGAGAGAGAGTGAGGCATGATGCGGCCTCAGAGAAAGAGATGAGAGAGAGAAAATGAAATACTGCATACACATATCAGTGAAGCAAGAATTACATTCCAGAGTAAATGCTGAACTCTGACAACTTGATTAAATATTCTCGGCGAAGATCTCGGCCATGAGAATGGAGACACAGTGGACGCGGGGTCACACTCACCCAGCCAGGGACAAAAAAGCAATTTGACTGTGGAAGTTGGTAGCGCAGTAAGTCGAAACGTAAAGTGGTTGCATGCAGCAGTGGTGAATGATACAATTCTAACTTGACTTTAAAATCAGGGGTCTAGCGATCCATCGATTCATCTATCAAAATAAATTATTAAGGCTCGTGATATATGTACAGGACCACAGGTGTGAATGTGTATGTAAAGTGTATGCGAATGATCAGCTTATGTTACGTTTAGGCTAATGGGGCAAATAAATCCATCGAAATGAGGAGGGGGGGAGAACAAAGCAATCATACAAAAATTATACAAATAAAAATATTCCCAAATTGAATCACATCCCGAATCGTAATAATGAATTCAATCACCAGCACTGTATGGGGGAGGGGCAGCGTAGGTGAATGGTTATACCCCTATTATATGACACTCATTAATGATAATGTCCCTTGGCAACATGCTGGAGATTAACCTTCAGCGTAATGTAACAACAGGAGAGCCAGTTCACAGTATCTCATTACCTGAGGATGGTTATGAGTAACTTCAAGAACATGCCGTGGTGTCTCCCTGCTTAAACAAGCAACGGACAGCGCTCATCTCCATTGCCAGCCCTTAGCAAGCCAGTGCTGAAAATTCTACAGGTCTATGGCAGGAGCCAGTCTTTCCATTGGGTTAACCTTAGCTGTGGGTAATTTTCGAAATAGAGATTTGGAATATACGATTGGCCCACTCTGGTTGACCTTTGGACACAATGTCACGTGGTCCTTAATGTCTACTATTCGACGGCAGATGGAAAGAGTTGGCAATTCTTCGGCTTTGGCAGAAATGGAACTGTTGCATTGGGCCTCTGTGGTGAGTGCGTTGACAGTTAAGCCATTCATCTGTCTGGTGTAAAACTACGGCTTCTGTGGGAGACAACTAAATGAATAAATCACTCGCGGTGTTGGGTTTTGTAAACTGGAAGGTGTGTGGAATGAAACATCCACCCAAGACTTAGAGCCGCCACAGGACCCCCCCCATCTCTCTCATTCGGCACCCCGATGGCTCCGCCATGACTAATTAAAGAGCATCGTTAATAATTGACCACGGATTGTCGGGGAGGGGGAGAGGGAGAGAGAGAGTTTTGCGCGAGTGCACTTGAGTTACGGACCGCATTCGATCGCCCAACGCTCACGGGAGAAGAAAATACAAGACAGCAATTAAGCGTGGCCGGCCTCGGAAAGACACGTGCAATGTGCAACATGAAATCTGGTTATTAATATCGCAGGCACACGCATGGCCACACTCGGGCCAAGATGGGATTCACGTGTGGAGGTGCTCACTTATCCTGCACGGTGCTGTGACCGAGTAACCAATCTCGACGACCAGAAAGTTTCCACTTCAAATCCTGGAACAGTGTCATTCTGAATGGCAGACGACAAATATTTGCAAGGCACATAAGCCTGCTCCATTCACTTTTTTTATGAGAGAAAAAACGAAGTGACTCCAAAATGAGTTTTGCGATACCATTGTTTAGAGGCTGGTTTGATGAAAAATATTAATTTGTGGGAATTCAACAGTTGGCTGTTCAATTAAGGGACCAATGGCCACCATTGGGATGTGGAATTGCCACCACTGGATCATGGCCACCCCTGGAGATGAGTGCTACCCATTACTTGCTTGGGATAAGAGGCTGATTGATGTGGGGAGTGGTGGCAGTTCAGTTCAGATGCTGTATTACATAGTCTCTAAGTACCATACATGGAGAAAGAAAATCCGAGCAGCCTTCTTCGAAGTAGATTCTCAATTACACTTCACATGACCTTAGTTCATATTACAACCGGTTGTGTTGACACGCAGCACCGACTCGGTGAGCTGTTAACAACATTTATTGGAATAAACAATTAAAAGTGATGGGTGATTACTTGTGGTTATTGTTGCTCTTCTGCATGAGATGGAAAACCCATCTTACTGTGGTGGAATTGACTGTTTGCCTTATAAATAATGTTGTGGATTTCACGCCAGGTGTTCATTTTACGACCCGGAGATGATGGGAAGCATTAAATTTTACGTCCATTTAAATTCATGACAATCCAATTGCAGGCTCATATCTGCAGTGACCAAGCAATCTCAACCTTTTGAAAATCCGCGAGATTAAAATGGGCATAGGCACTGCACATTTGTAAACCAAGTCCAGTTATAAATAAAGACATAACGAAGCTGGTTACATGAGATGCGTGTATTTAAAGGTATGATAAAGAAAAAAACTAGGTTAAAGCTACAACCTTCAAATAATTGCGCTTGGTGAGCACGCAAATAACAAAAAGGCTGTCGGCATCAAAGTTAATGCGCTGGCATATTTAAATCTTTTAAAATGCTTACAATAGCTACCAATAGCCTACAATAAATGTCCTGTTACTTTCCATTGATATTCTGCGCGGGCATTAGCAAGTGCACGTGGTAATCCGTCCACAAAGGGCAATAACGTCCTCGAGTAATACCAGGCTACTGATGGAATTGAACTGTCAGCCCAACGTAGATTGTCGGCAAAGTGGGGAATGCACTAGGGTTATCCAACTGCCTAAGTTATAGGCAGGTGGATAATGGGCACACATCCTTGGCCACGGGCTTCAGTTGAAATTGGAAGATGATACAAATTAAGTCCAAAAATGTATATTATTCTGCTCCAAACTTGGGTCTCAGAATGTTGACCAGTGTGTCTTGGAATAAGCCAGGATCACTGCACTCTGTGCGAAGTCCCCCCCCCCCCCCCCGTTTAATAAACAAACAAATAAAGCAAAAAGATGCGGTGAGGAGTATACATGAATTTGTTTTAGACCAAATGTAGACTCGAACACAACTGATAGACGAATGCCATGAAGAGACCTTGCGTCACATATGGCAAGTGAATGATTGGCTACAATAGGACACATGCAGCCACACAGTGAAACAGAAAAAGCTGAGCATTACATAGTAAATAAAATATCTGATATGCCCCCCAGGCAATGTGATATTTTTCGTGTGATTTTCATGCCACTTTATGTAAATAGGGTAATATTCTTGTACAAGAATAGAAAATGTTTTGCTGATCCCTGCATTGATATGAAAGGTTTTACATTCCCAGCCACCTGTCCTCCAAACCTTTGCCAAAACACCTCGGGTGGTAAATCGGAGCAAAAAAAATAATGTGGCAGTTAGCCTTCATTGACATTACACTCATTTTAAATCAATTCTACCTTCGGAGATTAGTTTCAAGGAAACTCACACTCGTCAACAACATCGCCTTAAAAAGAAAAAAAAGAAAAAATCGACGCTTTGGGCAATAGCCCTTCTTCATAGAAAAACAAGGAAGATGCGATGCAAAACCAGAAAGCTCTTGGGAGAATATGTCCCAGGTCTGTCCGACACAAGAGAAAATGCTTTAAGGCTACAGTCAAGATGAACACCCTCGGCGACATCATTGTAGCACGCTAACAGACACTAATTTGACGATCATTTTCTTAAGTGCAGGTAATATCCCTTAATTTACAAAGTTTGGTTTACGAAATTTCGCGTTTAAGCAATTGACAAATTTTGAACACTTTCCGATTAACGAAATCAAATTTCCACGTTCACGAAATTTCACACGATAGGCTCACGTGAACAAACAAAAATCATCAGAATCAGACTATGTATTTATACTGGAGGAATCCGATGATCTATAAAGCTCCTTTTCACCAACCAGGAGGCTGCATCATACATCTGCGACAGTATAACGGTACCCCTGCAGTCCAATAGCCTGCAAATCACATTTCCAGTCATTCCAACATCTCTTGGTAAGTTCCCTCAAAAGGTTAATTGTTTTAGTTTTAAAAAGAAAAATTATTGAGTCGTTTTAATATTTATGTACTTTCTTATTATTATTGTATTGTGAAAAGTGATATAGGTTTATATTTAGGAGTAAAGTTGGAAAGACTGTCCAAAACACATCCCTGATTTTTTGTATTCAATTAATGGGAAAAGCTATTCCGAAACACAAAGAAATCGTTTAACACGTATTTTTTTTAAAACCATAATCGAGGGATACCTGTATTTCTCCCATGAATTAAGTTTCATACTCGTGCTGGAGGAGACTACGTGTGCATCTGCAAGATGCATTTCTGCGTTTTCGCAACCAGCAGAAGTTCGGTGGCTCGGCTAATGAACTGGGCTCGCCTGCTGAGCCCAGGTTCCCATGGCAGCCCGACCAGGCTGACCTGACGCTGAGTGGGCTCAAAGGGCAGGCTCAGGAGCTCATCTATCATGCTGAGCCACACACACTTACACCTGAGCCATCACCAGCGGTCAATACAGAAATAATGTGATGCGTCGTCCACGCTGTCCCTTGCTTCGTTCAGCTTCAGGGCCACACGTTTTCGATAACAAACAAATAAAAACACTGGATAATTACGACAATCACGAATGTATTTGGGATATCCTAACCTATTATACCTCACTGGGATTTGCCGGGTAGGATGGGGATGGTTTAGTTTTATTCTGTATGTATTTTGGGTAATTTTTTTGCCTTTCCTGCACTTTGCACTCACATCGAGTTGTATTGTTTGTTGTTATAATATTCTTACCCCGTGCCCCTACTGGGCATCTGTGAAAAAGAGCTTTATCGCTAATCGGATTCCTCCAGTATATATAAATATTCTGATTCTGATATCATCTTTCTTCAGTCACTACCAATCACATTCATATATTTGTCACGGTCCCAGTACGTTGTTGTTTTACAGCTATGATAAAAAAAAATGCCAGTAGAGTAGATTGTTATTTGTTATTTCTTTGCAGGTTTACACGTGTAACATTTAACACATATCTCTTTCTGAACTAGATAAACGAAGTGTTGCGTAAAACAACGTTTTTGAGAAGGCTGGGGAGCTCTGAATGGCCTCAGACCAATCACCAATTACTGCCCAGAAAAAAAACTTCATCACATTATGGGGCTTTTTATTGGGGTTTTTTCCCCCCAAATGTATTTCAACTCGTTGGTTTGTGGCCTGGCATACTGAATAACTTATAACATTAATGCTATGAAGATACATTTCCAGCCTTCGTAACTTGCTATATCATACTATTCACATTGTAAACAAAAACACTTTATCTTGAAAATGACAATATATTTTATACTGTACAGTATTAAAAGAGAAAAAAACGGACATAAATAAAGGAAACAGTGAAGAAACACAATTTTATTCGTATTTATTGAGTACCGGAGGTCGGACGGTTTATTATTTATTTTGTGATTTCAGCATTTGCTTATTTTATTTTTACCATTAAAATAATTGTGATGAATCCAACGTTCTTCTACTGAAACTTCGTATGCCCAATATTCACATATCGAGGTATTACTGTAGACTCAAAAACAGCAAATAGACAGCCGAAACATACTTCCTCTATTGCCCCAATAGACAGCTCATTTTCCAGGAGGTGGCCAACGCACATCGTGATTTAAAACTGGTGATTCAGGGTACAACATTCTCTGGCACGTGACGTGACAGGTACTGCAAAATTCGACCATGTCCGTCCATTGCTCGCTGAGCTGCATTGGCTTCCAGTTTGCCGAACCAATACATTATAAGGTCGCACTCATCACACAAAGTACTTGCTACAAATGAACCACAACACCTTGCTGACCTCGTCAAGGAGCAGGAACCACCAAGCACTTCCCGTCATCCTGGCAGTGGTTTTTCGTTAACCGTCGAACAACAAAAGAGCACTTTCAGGTGCACTTCTGTGGCCATCTGGAACACACTTCCTTCTGATATCTAAGGAAGCCAGTGGACATATGCATTTTTAAAATCTAGATTGAAAACTCATTTCCTTAGAACTGCTTTTTGTTTAATTTGTTGTTATTTCCCCGCACCTCCAATTAGCAGTTGGCTATGTACGGTGCGAAAGAAGTTCAACACACACATACATATTACCCCTTTAAGATTCACCGACCCCACATCTAAGTCTGTGGTTTAGACATATAAGCTGTGCCCTCCGTGTCCCAATATTAATATTGTAACACCCTTTTCAGTCCTTGTACAAAAGATTTCTCAGGATAAATTTAACACCCAGTATTGCAGTGAACGCATTGTAATCAGTGAGGGTAGAATATAATTCAGGTGCCAAAGCAAGATAAGTGGGTAAGTGAAATACTGCATCCAGAGAAAACCCACACACACACAATGTGCTAATCCTAAAAAAGCTATAAGTGCAACTTGCTTGATACATTGTCATCTATTCGCCACACCACTCCTGATAAATGCCTCCTGCAACAAAGAACTCAGACCTCTAATAGAGCCGTCTTCACAGCAATAATGAGGCCTATTCACAGTGGACATTGCCTTGGCTAACAATAATTCACATTCTCATGAGCCTGTCGGGTGTTTTATGAACAACATCACACTTTATAATGGGAAAAATACAACAAAGGATGAATCATGGTTCTTTTACTGTTCCCCAGTGGGCATGTGTGGCCAGACATTTTCTGGAGTGAAACTTATTTTAACAAGTTTTACAGAAGGGTGGTTTGAGATTGAAATGCTGCTGTGGTTGGTCGGTGGGAGTAGAGAAGACCCTCACAACATACTGAGTCGTTATCGAAATGTATACTAAACAAATGTATACATAATTGATTTACAATACAGTACACACAGATAAAAATACAAAACTACTTATCAATAACTCACAAATTTGACTCGTGAGCGAATTTTCTCAAATGACTTTTTTTTAAATCTACAGATTACTGCCAAACATCAAATATGCTGGCAGCAGCTACAGCTTACAATATAAAGACCTATTTATGCGAGAATACACACGGGCATCATGTTATTGTTTGTGACCAGAAACGATTTTATCGTCAATTTTAATCTCTACAGCCTTTGTCGCGTGCATCTTGAAGTTGTCAGTAATTTAAGTACACAACCACTCAGACTGTGGCTGTCATTTTCATCACCTTGCATTGAGGCCTGACTTTTACACTAGCAAACAATCGATGACAGCAACGGAAAGTCCAATTAATAAAATGTATTACGATGCCAAAATAACCTGAGGTAAGAGTACAATTATTATCACTATTGTGAACAATATGTACTGGATGACAATATTAATACAATTCTGAAAAAATCTCTTCCAGGATAGGTCCCATTTTGCAATGTTTGAATTATTTTATTTTTGCATAGTCAGGAGAAAAGTGACAGTAAGGACAGAATAAAACTCAGTATTGAAAATGATAATAATTAAATTAATTCTCAAAGTTACACGGACACTCTTGTTCATAAAACGACTTGCTGTACTGCCTAATATATACATAGAAAACTCATTTCTTTAGAACTGGTTTTTGTGTTGAGTTTGTTGTCCTTCGCAGCACCTCCAATTATTAGCACAGTTGGCTATGTACGGTGTGAAAGGAGTTCAACATACATACAGGCAGCTGCTAAAAACCGTCCCCCATGGCGTGGGCTTGTTGAGGCCTTATGCTCCACAGGGAGCGAAGAGGAGTAAGTAATGCATACAGGCACCCTGTGCACACAAACCAACACACATGGCTTCAGGGCCACAAGGCTTCAGGGTGAAGCCACAAGGCTTCTTCAGGGTGCAGGGGACGCGTTGGGACTCACCCAGCCAGCCGCGGTTGAGGTAGACAGACACGAACACTGGGGGCACCGTGAAGAAGTCCACAATGGAGTTTACCTCCAGCCAGAACCACAGCTTGTCGTTTGCTGCGATGAACTGCCCACAAACAAAGAGAGCACAAAAAACTAATGAGCACAGCCCCTGCAATAGGCGGAACGTTGAATAACGTCTGTCCTGTTTGCGTGATGTGGCTACTCTTTTTTTTGTATCTAGGTGGCACAGTGCAAAAATCGTATTAAGCAGACGATCACTGAACAGCAATTAAGCACAAATACATTTGAGGCAGAGGCGTTATTAGTGCTGTAGTCTGTGCCGTCTATTTGTCATACACGCAGGATGTGACTGATTTAATGCCACGTTAAAATTGTTATTCTGTCTCAATTTAGCCATTTTCAGTTTTAACTATCGTCCGCCACGATGGAGCGATGGCCAATGCCGCCCTCGGCCTGGATTCATCACGAACACTTACACAAATGATCTGTTAAAATGTTGTGGGAGAAGTACCAGGTTCACTGCAGTTCGTTTAATATAACAACAGAAAATATCTATTACAATCATTGTTAATTTTATTTCATTTTTATTTTAAATTTGCTGACAAAAATATTTATGAGCTAAAATAATAATTAGTTTTACATTAAGATTAGCATGAGTTACAGTGAGGGAAAAAAGTATTTTATCCCCTGCTGATTTTGTACGTTTGCCCACTGACAAAGAAATGATCAGTCTATAATTTTAATGGTAGGTTTATTTGAACAGTGAGAGACAGAATAACAACAAAACAATCCAGAAAAACGCATGTCAAAAATGTTATAAATTGATATGCATTTTAATGAGGGAAATAAGTATTTGACCCCCTCTCAATCAGAAAGATTTATGGCTCCCAGGTGTCTTTTATACAGGTAATGAGCTGAGATTAGGAGCACACTCTTAAAGGGAGTGCTCCTAATCTCAGCTTGTTATCTGTATAAAAGACACCTGTTCACAGAAGCAATCAATCAATCAGATTCCAAACTCTCCACCATGGCCAAGACCAAAGAGCTCTCCAAGGATGTCAGGGACAAGATTGTAGACCTACACAAGGCTGGAATGGGCTACAAGACCATCGCCAAGCAGCTTGGTGAGAAGGTGACAACAGTTGGTGCGATTATTTGCAAATGGAAGAAACACAAAAGAACTGTCAATCTCCCTCGGCCTGGGGCTCCATGCAAGATCTCACCTCGTGGAGTTGCAATGATCATGAGAACGTTGAGGAATCAGCCCAGAACTACACGGGAGGATATTGTCAATGATCTCAAGGCAGCTGGGACCATAGTCACCAAGAAAACAGTTGGTAACACACTACGCTGTGAACGACTGAAATCCTGCAGCACCCGCAAGGTCCCCCTGCTCAAGAAAGCACATATACATGCCCGTCTGAAGTTTGCCAATGAACATCTGAATGATTCAGAGGACAACTGGGTGAAAGTGTTGTGGTCAGATGAGACCAAAATGGAGCTCTTTGGCATCAACTCAACTCGCCGTCTTTGGAGGAGGAGGAATGCTGCCTATGACCCCAAGAGCACCATCCCCACCGTCAAACATGGAGGTGGAAACATTATGCTTTGGGGGTGTTTTTCTGCTAAGGGGACAGGACAACTTCACCGCATCAAAGGGACGATGGATGGGGCCATGTACCGTCAAATCTTGGGTGAGAACCTCCTTCCCTCAGCTAGGGCATTGAAAATGGGTCATGGATGGGTATTCCAGCATGACAATGACCCAAAACACACGGCCAAGGCAACAAAGGAGTGGCTCAAGAAGAAGCACATTAAGGTCCTGGAGTGGCCTAGCCAGTCTCCAGACCTTAATCCCATAGAAAATGTGTGGAGGGAGCTGAAGGTTCGAGTTGCCAAACGTCAGCTTCGAAACCTTAATGACTTGGAGAAGATCTGCAAAGAGGAGTGGGACAAAATCCCTCCTGAGATGTGTGCAAACCTGGTGGCCAACTACAAGAAACGTCTGACCTTTGTGATTGCCAACAAGGGTTTTGCCACCAAGTACTAAGTCATGTTTTGCAGAGGGGTCAAATACTTATTTCCCTCATTAAAATGCAAATCAATTTAGAACATTTTTGACATGCGTTTTTCTGGATTTCTTTGTTGTTATTCTGTCTCTCACTTTTCAAATAAACCTACCATTAAAATTATAGACTGATCATTTCTTTGTCAGTAGGCAAACGTATAAAATCAGCAGGGGATCAAATACTTTTTTCCCTCACTGTACATATCTGAAAAAGTTCCTGTCCTCCCTCCATTATTCAATCCACACTGGTTTTTGTCGTGAAGTATCGTAAAAAATGTATATCCTTCGACCAAACATGACGTGGGGAGACCTTCATCAAATGCGTAAATTAGATGGTTTTAGTACGGTTAAAGAAGGGACAGTAATTCAGTCTTCCTGTGAGGTCAGAAATGTGGGTGTTATCCTGGACCCCAGGTTGACATGTAAGGCCCACGTACTGTACATAATATTACCAAAATCTCGTTTTTCTATTTATGCAAGATATCTCAACTTAGACCCCCATGCTGTCCCTTCCCTGATGTTGAGAGGCTGGTGCATGCCTTTATTGAATCAAGGTTGGATAACTGCAATGCCTTGCTTCCTGGCGTTTCTAAAAGTGTTTTAAATAGACTACAAGATATATTAAAAACTCAGCTGCCTGGGTTTTCAGAAAGATCTAAATCATGTGATCATATCACTCCTATTCTTTCCTCCCTGCACTGGCTCCCTATAAAGTACAGAATCGACTTTACGATTCTTCTTCTCACGTTTAAAGCCTTTGACGAGCTGGCTCCGAAATATCTGACCGATTTACTTAAGTTGTATATTCCACTGCGTAAACTTAGATCTGCTGATGTATATGGAGTCAGACCAGACGTTGTTGTTCTATGGGAGAAGACGGAGCTTTTTACAGCCAGGCTCTGCGATTCTGGAATTCCCTTTCTCGGTCCATTAGGGAATCTGAGTCTGTTACACTTTTTCTAAATCGCGTCTTAAAACTCACCTGTTTTTACACACAGGCTTTTTCAGTAACTTAAGCTTCATGCAAAACGCTTTGAGGCCTTGTAAGAATTGTTCTATAGAAGACCGAGTTTATTATTATTATCCATTGGTTGATTGAGAATGGCTAGACATTTTTTAGGTTTTTTTTTACGTAATGATAAACTTACTACACATTAATTCGAATCCTGCAATGAGTGGTCCAATCTGGGTTTGGGAAGCCCTGAGCAGTGTAGGAAGAGTGAAAACCCTTGGCATTCTTTTCATGCAATGCGCTAAGAAATTATTTTTTTGACGAGATGGTGATCAGAATTTAAGAACAGTGGCACCGTGGTGATCACTAATCTCAACACAAGTACTCCATTACGCTCATCTGCATAGGCATTCTTGAACAAGAAGTGAGTATTCCAAATTTCTATGAAGCCATTGTCAACTTCCCACAAAGACACCAATCATATCCACTCAACCCTCGACTGCAGAGCTGTCGAGGGTTGAGTAATGACCGAAAAGTTACCCCAAGCCATATACAGCCTAAAGGCTATTTAAAAATAAACAAAGGTCTCCGATTGGAAGAAAGAGGCCTCTACAGTGATTGGTCAGGAGGCAGACTTTTAAAGGGATTGGAGGAATAAGGGTTGAACGAGAACATTGGAAAACAGAAAGGATCCGTTAAAGGGAATGGACAGGGATTGGCTAAAGGTAAAAAGCAAGGACATGAAGGTTCGAGAAAGGCAGTTGAGTGATCTGTAAGGGGACAGCACGAGGATTGGGGATCCTCGGAGGACGATACAAGCACGGAAGACGAGAACGAAGCCTCGGGGTCCCTTATTGTGGAAGTCTTTCAATAAAAGTGGTCCTACTCATTACTTTCTCGTCGGAGTCGTTACAAATGTAAGGCTCACGAACCGTTTGCCTCTAGTGAGCACCAATCGCAAAAAATCCCACGCAACGAAGATCGCTGTCGCCAGGCGGTGGTGGTGCATGGCTGTGATCCAGCACTGTGGAGGCGAGGGTTGGTGGATCACACAAACGTTGTGAAACTCACCGCCGCTAGACCTGAGCTCCTATTAACCTGATGATGCTGAATGTAACCTACAGCGAATGTTGGCAGCCATTTAAGAGATTCCTCCGCTACAATGACAACAACACCGGTAGTCCTGCTGAAGCAGTAATACATTTCGCACGTTTGATTCAAGCGACGCGTTTATGCGTTGGCTGTGTCAGGTTTACGA
Source organism: Lampetra planeri (assembly GCF_965212315.1). Taxonomy (NCBI): domain Eukaryota; kingdom Metazoa; phylum Chordata; class Hyperoartia; order Petromyzontiformes; family Petromyzontidae; genus Lampetra; species Lampetra planeri. The sequence continues at coordinate 11,129,641 of NC_136126.1, forward strand.
TGCACACTTTCGCACGATGACCTAACCCAAAATAAACCAATTATGATTCAGAATGAAGGTACAGCAAAATGCGGACTAATATCATCCGTCCCTTCTGCATGGGATAGAGTTGCCCCCTCGCATGCATGGGTTTTCTCCAGGTGCCCTGGTTTCTTCCCACATGTATAAACACTCATTAATTGGCCAATGACACCTTAAAATATTGAGGACTGCAGAGCTTGAGTCATTATTGACAAGCAGGATGGCTGCTGTCATCCCGCTTGTCTGTGGTTCTTGGCGCCTCAGAGTCATTACTGTGCGGCGCATTACAAGTTGATATTCTTGAAATACCAATCATCATTCCTGAATTCGAGAGCTCAGAAACTGGGATTTGAACCGATAACCGTTTGGCTTTTGAGACAGGTGGCATTGCCGCAGTTGCCAGCGTTGCTATCAATCGGCGCACGCAGTAACGCCTGGACAACGCGAGAACGAGGCGATCTCCTCACCCGCAGCCCGAAGTAGAGGAGGAAGAACACGTTGAGGCCCATGTCGATCTGCAGCGCGATGTTCGTGTTGAAATACTGGCACAACTCGATGGGGCTGAGAAGGGCACGCACAGCACAGCAGAGGCGCACGCACCGTGACAATGTGTCCACCGATCGGGAGAAATTTGATTTCAGTGAATCACAGCTCGCTTCAACCCAACCGTAATCCCACCCCCCTACAACTGCAATCAAAGGAGTCTCTTTACATTGAAGAAACTAAACACATTATTTGGTGATGCTGCTGCGTTTGGCAGTGATGGAACAAATGCAATTAACAAACATACACACACATTTGTCAATTAAAAAATACCCCACTGCATGGCTTTTAAAGGGACAAATGTATAGGAGGCAACGCTTCAGGCAATGGCTGTTTTTTCACGGCACAATTAAATAAATACAAATACACGACAACGATAAAAAATGACCGGAACTAGAAACGTCGCCTATTGTATGTTTTTTTTTCCTTTTAAAGCCACAGTGGTATTAATGAAGGTGTTGCATTCTTTATTTCCAAAGTGTTGAGAGAAAGAGATACCTCGACAACATACGCACCTGGTAGGGCTAAATAGTCGCGATGTCCAGATGATAACACGGAGAGAACAGGAGGGAAAAAGAACAAGCTTGATTAATCAGCAAGCGTGATAGTACTCTGTGTGGTGGAGTGTAATGTAACACTAGTAAATAAATAAACAAGTGCCTTCAATGTACTTGGTAATGACAGCATAATTGTTCTTTAAAAGCCTGATAATTGTTATTTAATAGCCTGATAAATCACGATAGAGTATTGACAGCAGTAATACCGAGCGAGCACACATGGATGACCCAAGACAATTACAAACACAGGTTATGAGTATTCCGATGATATCAATTATGATTAATGTGATGAAAACAAGCAATTATGCTTTAATTATTTACGAAATTAGAATAATTTCGAGTAACATTGTCATGAATTTCACAATATGACAATACTGTGATCATTCGAATATATGATGATGATATTATTTTTTTTTGTCATTACTAGACTATTTGTCATATTCAAAATATCCTGTTTCCTATCAGAACTGGTCTATCTCTCAGTATGTCCCAGACAGTACGAGACCCATAGAAAAGATTTAAAGTTCATCATTTGTTGTACCTCTATTTTTCTTGTTTATTGTAAATATATTTATTTATTTAGTTTCATTGTACATTCTTAAATATGTGAATATATAAAGTCTGTCAGTTTAACACGCAGGCTTTCACGACCAACTCTGGCTGTCGCCTGATGATGCTAGGTGTAATTACTGGCGAAACGTCGCACTCCAATTGTAAATGTTGTGGCTTGGCTCTCCAACACACCGGTGTGCTGTACTAGTAACAAATTGGCATGTTCTGTTTACGTGACAACCCTTACTAGTTGTCTGTGTCGGGTAATGGCGGGTTTAACGACATGTATATTTATGCGATCTAAATAAAAAAAACTCTATTATGGATCTAAAGTCTGTGCATTCCCGGTTTTCCTGAGTGAAAAGTGAATGATGCCCTTTGCCCAGTTCGGGCCAGCTGGCTCAAAAATCGAAATACAAATACAAATATAAACACAGTACTGTATATGGAGTCAGAATCAGAATATGTATTATGCTGGAGGAATCCAATGAGCTATAAAGCTATTTTGCACAGATGTCCAGGTAGGGGCTGGTCAGAACGTTACAACAACAAACAATACAAAAACACGATTATAGTATAGGAAAGGTAAACAAATCACTTTTTAAAAATATACAAATAAAACAACACTTTTTTATCTTACCAGCTAAAGCCTACTGAGCTATTAGCGTATTTTTTTCAGAAAAAACCTGGCCACAAATGATAGCTGAACGAAGTGACTCATGTGGAAATTTACAGCAGCCTATTCATCGAAATGATCTGAACACAAGTTTCTAAAAGTGAAGGGAAAAACCGGAGGACGCGGAGAAAAAAATCCACACGGCCACGGGGAGCGACAGAGATATGCAAACTTTAAATCTACGGACCAATGCAATAACAAAGACGGTGAAAACTACCGAGCGCTACCTGTGACTCCAGGGAACGCCGACTATGAGTTAAAAACAAAGCTAATGTTTATAATCAAACTGAACGGATATGAGCAAGAACACTCTGAGGAAACATCATAAATCAGACTTTTTCATTATCCCTCCACATGCACCCTCATGGAATTTCACGGGTCTCATCGACTCAGCAACTGACTTTGAGCAACTCATCCATCCAATAAGGGTGAATTAGGAAAGGTGAATTTGGCAATGGAAACACTCATGAGGCGCGCTATACGGAAATGTCTCATCGACATGCCCTGTCCCAACGGAACGGTGCGTCTATTTAACTACCTATGGAATGACTTCCAATCAATGCTGGGCTTCACTTTAAATCAATTTGGAAATGATTTCTGTTGAGCCACTAAGCTAATGTTTATAATCAAACAGGTTTGAGAAAAAAAATCAATGGTGTCGTCTAGAAACTGTCATCCCATCCTGTCTCCTGCGTCCTCTTTTTCCTTCTCCATCCATCCATCCATCGGGGGCAGTGGCAAATAAATGCACAGCTCCAGTTGTGCAGCTCACCACCAGGCCGGATTAACCTTCACATGTCAAAACACCACAGTGCCTCCTCATGCCAGACACAACATTCAACTCCAGAGGGCATTACGAACCAATCGCACCGATGCCAACGACACGCCGTCACCACTTCCCCCTATTAAATCCCACGTGACGATGGGTGTCAATTTAGCAATAGCCGCGCAGCTGTCCGATACAGGTCTGCCCCTGTGTGTGTCTCTACGGTGCCAGGCGTACACGCGTACGCGTATCCCGCGCCCCCTTGCCGCTGCTACACTTACAAAGCGGAGGATGAGCACGTGCGCGCATGCTCTGACCGTGCGGGAAACCCCGCAGTCACGTCTAACGGCGGTCACCGAGCCAACCTTCGGCACAATCGGTACATTGTATAGACCGTCAAGAGGTTGGTGCTTAAGGACGGAAAGCCCTGTCCGATACATCCGGATACAACCCGGGTGGCGCGCTTTGCTTCGGGGATTACATTTCACAGAGGTGGACCCACGGCGTAGCATCACAAAGACAGCGGCGGACAAAGCGCGTGTCTTTTCATTAAACGTGCATAAACCCATCGGACCGCTCGCTCCGATAAGCGAAAACCTGTTAATGCTTCTATTATAGCACCGCTTGGTTTCCATGACCTTGATACCGATGAAAGGGGGGATCTCACAGTCGTTGCAAGTGCACGGTGAGGCCCTGCCGCAGGGATGGGCGGCCTATCCGAAACGGCGGCTGTTTTCACTCTGCACTGGTGTCTCTATGTTGCATTGAACATTCAATATCGACCTGTCCAAAGAGATGTAGTATTATTATTATTGTGAGGCAACGCTATAATTCATTTAAATGTCAAGACAAAACAAAAAGAGTTTCCCCGCTCAGAACGAGCATGGGTAAGCACTCGTCTTCATTTGGCGGACATCAGCCACCGGTGGGAAATTAATTCCTTCGGTAGAGGCCCGTTTTCTCCAAAGGCAGACCGACCACTGTTGACTTCCCACAAAGTGGCACTCATTTGATCAAATTTGTATCGATTTAAAAGCCGAGTTGACCCTCCGCTGGGTTTTAATGTCACAATCTTTCGTGGGTCGGTCACTGTAACCGTGTTCATATCCACATCCTTCGAGATAATCAGGAGGAAAATGCTTGAAGATCACATCGTGCACACAGTTCAATTGAAATGTCACTGCCCATTATTGGCCAATTCCATCAAAGTGAATTTTTTTAAAATATCTGGCTCTAAATTACAGCAGGTACAGTATGTGCCAGGCAAGATGCATACGCTATAGGCTACTGCCTGAAACTTAATTAAAATATTCGCCTAATTACAGATTCAATCTATGCGAGATTTACTGAATCCATACACCTTATGAAAAGTACTAATTTGGGGCCGCGAATAAAATATCCTGATTAATTTACAAATACATTTCACTGAAAAGTGAATTTAAGATAATTAAAATGCTCCAGAACACTGCATGTCTGCCCAAGTGTGTAATTATAGCGGTTAGTGTGGAGCGGTAGTGTAGCGTTTAGCGCGCTGCACTACGAACCCAGCATCCCGAGTTCGATTCCCGCTCACGGCCAACACCAGTGACGATTATCTGAACCGGTCCTGGGCCTCCCCTAAGTCGACTCAGCCTCAAATGAGTACCTGGTGAGGCATGTAAAACATCACCACTGGGGTGATAAAGGCGGCCAGGCGTGGCGTTGGCCACCCACCCCCTCGTGTGCTGTGCCGGCCTTCATAGGTGTTCGCTAACAGCACTTGCCCCGACAGTCTGTTAAGGCTACACGGATGATCTTTGTCTTTGTAATTATATCATAATGAACTGGAACGTCCAGCGTGGGTATCAACTTAGTTAACTCACAATGTATTATTTTGACCGTTGTTTCGTTTTCATTAATTATTATGAAAATAATTTCCCCATATCTGTGATTGCATATTCACCATGTGCCACAACCGAAACCGCACTGCAAGTAGCACGATATGACATCCAAATGACTGTATTCTGGCAAAAGTATATACAATTTCTGAACACATATACAGCAATCAAGTGTTATTACAATCATGGCAAAGATGAAGCCACAACGTATATACCTACAAGACACCACAACAACATGAAGTGCCATGGTGGCAAGTTGTTTACTACCTCGTCTGGTATACAGGACGCCTGTATATTTCGAATTTGCGTGTCTCTCTACCCGGCTCCTCCGTTTTTTTCCTGCACATTTAACAACATATTTTCTGAGTATTTGTCTGCTGTAAATTTCCGCATGATAAACCACTTCGTATAGCTATCATTTGTGGCCAGGTCACTTCTAAAAAATAGCTATATAGCCCAGTGAGTCTTACCTGGTAAGATAAAATAAAAATACGTTAATTTACATTTCATCCTCTAGCTGATAATTATACAAAAGGCAAGTATTTCCCATTTCAGAACGATTTGCTGTTCATACTTTGGTGTTCGCTGGTCCGACACTGGTGAGTCAAGGCCATAAAGAAGGCCGTCTCGGGTGTAGACCAATCAGTTTCAAAGACAATGAAAATATTATCAGAGCACGTTTGTTTGCATGTTTTGCCACAAGTACGTGTGGTTAATGCAGACTTGAAAAGTATCTATTTTTGATGAAAGTTCTAAAATTAAGATGGAAGTATCTATTTTGTCTTTTAACATCTTAACACCTGTGTTATTGCCAGAAAGAGTAAAACCTATTCTTATTTTTCATAATTTGATGTGCCATCACCAAAAAAGATTATTGTGGGCACCAAATGGGATTCAATATTCAAGCCACTAACCCAGTGGCCTGTATGATGCTAATGCTGTTGCTGTTCATACATTAGTACTGATAACTGTGCCACTTACATTATGATGGATAATAACAGTTATGATGATGATAATGATGGTGGTGAGGGTTTCACTGTCCCAATTTCGGTGATTCGTGCTCTTCTATTTCGAGTTGATTTTGCTCACGCTGAGATGAGGACAAAGCAAAGAAAATTATCTGTGGGTCCGCTTGGGCCCCCCCGACCCCGCCTTAGCATGCGTGCGAGTTACTCACTCGGAGGAGTCGATGAAGTAGATCACGAGGGTGCCGATGCTGAGCAGGAACACGAAGAACACCTGGTGGCAGATACCAAGACCAAGGTCGCCAGCATCAGCCATTGCCCCGTTCTCAACCCATAGGGGCCAGGGCACTGAGAGACCATCGCTTCACAGAGCGTCCGTATTTAACCGTTATTTAATCAAGGTAAAGTCAGAATTTATCTTTATTTATCCTGGAGAAATCCGATTAGCTATGAAGCTCTTTTTTATTTACACAGATCTCCAGTAGAGTTGGGTCAGAACGTTACGGACAACAAACGATACAAAAAAAGATAGTGTAATGTGTAGAAAAGGTAAAAAAAAACCACGAAAATTTAATTAATTAAATGTATTCATTATATCAGTTTAAATTGTATACGTACATAAATTTCAAAGCTTGGGCAAGGCAGAAAAACAACAGCAAAAACCGTCCCAGACCACATCAAGACAACATATGGTACCCCAATAAAATTTCTCATTAAAATTGAACTATCGATACTACATGGGTAAGGATGGAATTATTGTATAAGTCGCATTGAGTGTCAAGATTCCTTCTGAGGTTAGTTCTGCATTGGGATGTTTCGTAGATATATATTATTAATAGCTTATAGCCATAAGAATGTGGAATTTCCCCTGCTGGCTGAACATGAAGGCAACATGCACTGAGGCACCGAGCGTGAAGTCATTGACTTGACTCTTAATCCAAAACAGGAATTGACCCAGACAGCTAACATTTGATGTAAAAGGCGTTCGATGAAACTTGCTACTGCACCAACTTAATTTTTTTAAGTGGGCGAAATATTATATTTCACGTGGATTTTGTGCAAAATACCCAGTCAACATTAATTAATTTCTACCGAGAGATATACTGTACTGTATAAAGAATCGGGAAATGTGATACATACAGTCACCTTCCTATTATGGACACTGTCACTATGCTTTCAATATCTGTCTGGATTGTGATGTTTTGGTATTCGTATTGTTCACAAATATTAAATCTCTTTTGCATGATGAAATTGCAATGCAGTGAAGAATTCTTGAACTAACACCAGAGACAAGCCATGTTGAAAACATTTCTTGGAAGTGACATCAATGGTCTCAGCTCGACATCCTTCAATGGTTTGTCTTACCACAACCTCTAGGCAGAGCTCTTCATCTGTGTGTGTGTGGGGGAGAGGGTTCTCTTTTTCTGTCTGCCAAAATATGTATCAGACCTTAGAGGGTGCACTTTAGGTGGATATCCAAATTAGCATTTTTGGTTACCAGACTAAGACCATTCCACTTGAGAACCTGATTTCACTCATGTTAGAGGTGCTGATTCGCTGCACCCAACTTGGCTAATCATCCCATTGTAATGGTCAACACTGTTGAATTCAACAAACCAAGGAGACAGATCGTGCATGAAAGCATCACATTTCAAAGTCACATATCCTGGCCAACGGGCGTTTTGGACTCCAGCATACAATCACTCCAGCTATTTAAAGAGTAAAAGTAGTGCTGAGGAGACCCAACTGACATATGCGCTGCCCATATCAATTATGAACGGGTAGCAATCATAAACCCCACGCCCTAGAGTCACTTGGCAGGAAACGGTGGCTCAAAGCTGCCAATGGAGATGAGCACCACCCCATTTTATGCAGGAGACACACGCATCGTTGAAGCCACCCAGCCTGACATACGCCGTCAAGTATTTGTTCAAACGAGACCGAATTAGTTATTTTTGTACGCAAACATCTTGGTCCCCACCTGCCAGAGCTGTCGGTCGATGGTGCGTTGCATTCACAGCAATCGCGCGCGCTCGCACGGGCCACGCGCGCGCGGCCGCAACTTAAACGATGAATTACGGGAGCAGAACAATAACCCGCGCTCGCAGCGCCAGCACCTGTTCCTCGCCTGACAGCCCGTTTATATTCAGCGCAACACATGGCTCTCCATGTGCTACTTTGGAGAATAAGGCCGAGTGATAAATGTGTGAATTCACCGAGGGCTTCGTGGGAACATTGCAGCACGTTTCACAGGGTGACACGGACTGAGCCTGCGCTTTAGAATTATTTCGGTCCCGAAAAAATTAAATGACTCATCTTTGCGTGAAGCTGATCTCATTAACGACACGTTTTCAATTCCCGCGCGCCTCTGCTCTTTGTTTATTTAAATCACAATTGAATGCCGGCAACTGGCTGTTGAGGGCTGCGTCGCGTTATTAGCGTCCTCTTTGGAAACGCACAAGGATGGATGGCACAGGGGCGGAACGCTTGATTCACAAATGGAAGTTGAAGTCCAAGTTCGAGCTGGAGTCCATCATCACGGAGAGGTGACGATGAACAAAAAGTCACAAACACCTCGTGAAAAATCTCGAGCTTCGATGTTCCGCGGAGCTTTTGGGCCACAACCCTAAACTGCATCCACTACACACACCATGGCAGCTGATGCGGATATTGTACTTGATGCGCAAATGGAAAATGTAAAACTCTCCGGTGTGTGACTGTGGTCACCCAGAAGAGATTATGGAACATATAATGAAGAAGAAGACGTCAATAACATTTAAACTAATGTGTGGGGTTGTCCTTCAGAAAGATTGGAATCTCCATCACGTGCGCGTGCCCATTGCGTGACGAGACAACCACTACATTACGCTCTATTTGATAAGAGCGACACATGAGTCATTGAGCATGCAGCTTTCTACACTTCATCCTTGTCGGAATCGCAGCGAGATGCAATGTGAAGCCTTTCCCTCAACACATCCCCAGCAGCCTGCAAATACATGACTGTGAATATTTCTGAACACACGGGTACGTTTGCGTTTCCTTGCTCTACACGAATGTTTCCGTTGCTTCACAGAGGCGTGTTGGAATCACAGTAAGTTAGGTGGCACCACTGATATTCTTGGTTTAAATCTGGACAGCCACCCATGATTAAAGTGAGCCTCTCTGGTCGGTCACCAATGACTACAAAGAAGAAAAAATCTCATGAAATTAGATTTTTTATCTTAATTTCCAGCTTTGAGTTTAAAAAGATATACATGTATGTGTAAGTTTGACTGTCAGAAATCGTGGGAAAGTGCTCTGCTCAGCTTGTGCATAATAAAGGTCACATGAAGAGCAATCTCAGAAATAGTTCTGTGAACTCTCCAACGCAGGGTGAAAAGAGTTCAAAATCGATCCTCAGTCCCATATAATGACGCTGACGGCACAGTTGGAATACAAATGCGTTAACAACAACACGAATTACATGGTAAAAAAGCCTCCATATTCAATTAATAAAATTTAAATCGTAAAATAACAGCAATAAATTAACAAGATAAAATCCGTTTCATTAATGGACCTCATGCGCCAACGTTTTCCAGCAAGCATTTACAAATTCAAATTGCAAGCATACAAAAATGCTAACTTTCTGACTGGTTTTAACTGTCTGAGTCTCATCAGCAGAGCGTGGCATTTTAAACAAATGCCACCGTGGTTGCCATGATGGCATTGGCCGCAGTACGGCAAAATAGTACAGAATTCATTTTTGCATTGCAATAGGCGGTGCACCTTTGTGTGTACGTATACATTTCAAATTTTAACTTGTAATTTAAAAAAATAAAATGAATAATAAATGTAACCATTAAACATTGGTGTTTTTTCACGTCTAGATTGCAAAAAATATAATACATCTCAATGGCCTTTTGCATTGGTCAAACAAAGCACATTGTAAATAATTCAATTTAATTTATTTATGTCCTTGCATGACTCGCTTCATAACATGTAATAATTTAGCTGCCTACTATTACGGTATTCCTGGCCTTCCCTCCAAGGTAGACACACAAATGAAAATCATCAGTCACGTGATGCCCTCGGGCCATTTTAAAGTCAGTAAAGGGGCGACTGTGGCACACGAAAGAGATCCATCAAGGGAGGCGCTCCCTTCCTGGAGCGCTGAGGGGAGTGCCACGTGCCCTGCGATGGCAGCACCAAGTGCAAGTGCCTCATCGCTCTTGAGGGTGACGCTATACGATGGCGCGTTCACCGCTTCTTGCAACCGTTCACGGTTCAAATAGAGTGGCCGCTCAGAAATGAAGACTGCGCAAGTTTGAAGATCATATCGCGTCATTCGCAGGATTAGAACATTGTGTGTTACCGTACTGGTGTCATGGTCCAAAATTGAAAACTCGTCCGCAAAAAAATCATTTGGAATGTATGTGGCAATCACCGTCCCCTACTGCGAAAATCAGGTCCCTCAAAAAAAGTCTGGAATCTCAGACTTTTCTACCTAAACAAGCATAATAACAATAATAACTTCAAACGGCTGATTATTGGCTGCACAGGACCGCAACTCATTATTACCTTCTCACTCAGAAAAGTGACTTTAGAAAAGAAATATAGCAAACTTTACGGAGCATTCTCTTAGATTTTTACTAATCACTGCACAATGCTACCTAATAAGTGTATCACTGTCAAGGAACACATCAGCCGCACGGCCTTCTGAGAGGGCATAATTTAACTCGCATTGTTTCAATGCAAATTCAGTCAACTCTGGACTGGTTACTAATGAGTTGTGTACGAAATACTTTCATTTTTGACTGCTTATTATTTTATGGGACCTTTCTTGCCATTATTAAAATATAACAATAGGTTTGACCCTATCAGTTTCAAAGACAACGCATAAATTAATATCAGAGCACGTTTTTTGTTTGCATGTTCACCATAAGTACGTGTGGTTATTGCAAACATGATGCCTTGTATAAAGGTGTCAGTTTTTGTACCAGTTTAAAGGGTAAAAACCTACTACTATCTTGACACCTGTTTTATTGGCAGAAAGGGTAAAACCTATTGTTATGCTTATTATTTTGTTATTTATATTCTCCATAATGACGCTCATAATTATTTTAAGTTAAACATTACTGTATCGTTTTGCACCCCAAATCGTAAATAGATGGTCCTTGCCTACAAGATCGAAAGTTCACAAATATTGATTCAAGCAAGCCTTTCCTGATGAGGTTCAGGGTTTGCTGGTCATGAAACACACAAGGTCGTGCAGATGATGGGTTGTGTAAGAAACACTTTCTTTTTATGTGGAGTGATGGACATATGAAGGAGACGTGTCGCGTGCTTATGTATTTTGTTCTGTTTGCAAACAGCAGCTGCTGCCATGCACTTTCCCCGCGAAACCGCGATGCACTGCATTCAGTGATGCCCAAAGACATTCAACGAGAGAGAGAGAAATTAAGGGGCAGGCTCAATGCTTGCGAGGAGCCGAGCGCCACTGACCAGCACGCGTCCCGTCTGCGTCTGTGCGGAGATCATGACCCCGGCCCAGTCCTTGACGGATGTCATCCACCCGACCTCGTTCATGTCCATCTCGGCCACGCGCTCCACGCCTCCCTCGAAGCGCGGGTCCTGGTAGGAGCCTCCCTGGAGCCGTCCCTCCGTCGACACCTTCTGCATCGGGGAGAAACGTGTGATGGGCGAATGTGCAGATATCAAGGTTAAGAGAAGATTATATATTTAGATAGATACATTTCATTTATTTCGCCAGGAAGGACCCGATGAGCTGTGGGGCCCTATTTCATGGGCGTCCTGCAACGGTACAGATGTCACTACGCGGTACAGATGTCACTACGTGGTACAGATCGCCGTTGTTCGCGAGAGCCTACAAAGTCCAGCACAGAACTATACATTAATTGAGGGGGTTGGTGTGGTGAGCACTGTGCCCAACTATATTTGTCTACTCCTCAGCGACGTTGACCCGACTGCGCCGAGCACACATGTTTTTTTAAAGGAGGTCCAGCCCAAGTCCACATTGCGAACGTCCAATTATTCAAACCCACATCACGGGCAATATAGAGCACTGCTTGCAAACAACAACCCATGGCAGTGCTCAACGCATGGCACGGAGACAAACAGCATTCTTCGCATGTCACACAAACATAACACGGATCACGTACACAGAATCCACTCCATAGTGTTACAATAATGACTACCTTCAGAGCACCTTTGCACGGGACATTCCGAACACGTTAGCACCTGTTTTGAAAGATGACACTTTACTGGGAACGTGAAAGGACTAATAAAGCAAAGTTGACATTTTAAATTCAGTAAGTCAACCGGTTGACTTGCCGTAACGAGCATCACGCTCGACTTTCATGAAATAATAATAACTTATGATGTGCCAAATCAAGACACACAAGTACTTCGTAAACACTCGCTACGAATGTAAAACATATCTGCCGACAGCCAGTGCTATTCTGTACACATGCCGATTATGAGCCTAGCTAGTATTCACAAAACATACATTTTCAGCCATTTGTGAATCCACTGCCGGAGAAAGGATTCCTGTCAGCGAGAGTTGCTATGTCAGCAAGAGTTGCTATGTGATCCTCCTTCAACACGCTGGTCAGTGGAGGTTGGTGGCCCATGTAGCATGCTCCAACATCAACACATCTTGAAGGTCATTCGACGCGTTAGGTCCTCTCCTTTATTGACTTCCCACCAGGTGGAGCAGCCTCAGCAGGTGATGTTCAAAGTGCCCACCCTGAATAGCCACCCTGTAGCGTGATTTTGTTTAAAGGAGGGATACATACAAAGAAATACGAGAAAGAGTGACGGCACAACTTGCTTTTGTATATCGGGCATCCTGATCTAGCTCTCACCCAATCTATTTATGAGAAAATGTTGGACCAATATTTGTTTTGACTTGACAATAAGAATTCGGAAGGGGGGCTGAGCCCTCAACAGCTGGGGGGTTCCTCAGACCCCTCCAGCACCCCCCACGCCCCACTCCCCGTGACCTTCCCAATGCTACAGGGCTGTGGGTCACCACAGCTATGGTGGCGAGATGTTAACTACCTCGCCTGGTATGCAGGAGGCCGTGGCTTCAATCTCGACTCTTGACACATGTATATTTGGAGTTTGCATGTCTCTCTCCCCATGGCCACGTGGATTTTTGTCCGGGTCCTCCGGTTTTTCCCTCCACATTTAGAATCAACGTGCGTTTAAGAGTATTTGGCTGCTATAAATTTCCACGTGATAATCCACTTCGTTCAGCTATCATTTGTGATAGCCAGGGTGCTTTTGAAAAATAGCTATATAGCTCAGTGGGCCTTACCTGCTAAAAATGTTTAAAACATAGTTAAATAGATCCTGATGAGGGTTTCAATTTTGACTTAAAGCTTGGGTTTAAAGAAATTGTTTTTGCAATAAGGCGTCCCTGTGGCTCCAACTGACTACTGCGCAGGCAACACTTCACAATAATACTGATGTAAGGGGCAACCCACAGCTAAGCCACTCTCCAGACTGGTTCTCATGAGGCACGCAATATATTCTTTCACAGATTTCAGGATCAACAGTCCTCTCAGAGTCGTGAACCGCAGGTAAAAATCTAATTTACAGGGATTAGCTGATTATTGGAATGAGGATAATTTTTGAAGTTTCTGCTTGTATATCGGCTTGCAAGTACGGTCCACAATATTCTCATTTAGCAAACAAAATGTGAGAAAATTTTTACAGAAATGCTGGAAAAGCTGACAAACCCACGATGATTTTGACGGGATGTGAGGTGTGTGAACGTGACAGAACTAGGGATTGTAAAGCACTGAAAAAATACGTCTCAACAATAGGTAGCCAGACCCATCATCACACTGGCAGCAATAGCTGCATTAAGGGTCACGGTCTCATCCTAAATTGTGATTGTTAGATAATCGCAAAAGGTATTTTGTCGAAGTGGAATGATTCCTTGTGCTGAAATAGCTACATGCCATATAATAATGTCAATTGTAATATTTACCCAGGGAATCCTCACTGTCTGCCAGATCATTTTTTTACAAGAAGCTGCTGCAATTGGGATTTTTGTCCAGCCCCATTAACAATGAGTGATTGGCATGCGGGAGGAAACTGGAGAGACCAGAGAAACCCCACGCGAATAACAAGGGATAAGACTCAACACTGTCATTTCCTGGCAAGCTCCAGTGGTCACCCATCCATGGACTAAACTGGCTCTTGCCTGCTCAGCTTCTGAAAAGGCAAGGCACAGTTAGGGTAGTTTGGTTGTAAGCAAACGCATACTCACATCCGTATTTTTTTTTTAAACAACATGAGACTCTGTTGAGACAAAATATGTTTTTGCAAGGGAGACCTGGATCACTATGTATACAGTAAACATGCAAATGAATAACACAATATAATGAAACTCATAGACACAAATGTATATAAATGTGTACATTGAAAACAAGTACATTATTTCGTGATGTTGCTACTGTGTTGGCAGTGGTGCGCAAGCACAGGTTATAACAACAACTAAAAACTCGACACATTCATCAACAACACTGTGGCATGAACAATAAACAAATATATAATAGGTGATGTTCCGAGCAATGGCCCTTCTTTAAAAAACGTAAAAACACGTAATATATCATTTGTATGTGCCATGAAGAAGGATAATTGCTCTAAACATTGCACATATATATTTAATTTAGGGCCACAGTGCTATTGACGAATGTGTTGAGTATTTCCATCGATTGAAAACACGCGACATTCCCTGCACACCACAGTGGGGACGCTGCTAATATGCTGTGGTTCATGGCTGTTATAACAGAGCACTGTAACCTTAATAAGCATAGGGGATGTGGTGGGTACTCCATAAGGTTAATAGGTACCATATTCAATCAGTGAGTGGCTAGCTATGGAGCAGAGGAGCTGCTGCCTTCTGCAGTTAAATCAAACAACAAAGGCTGAAATGCGTGCCAAGCAATTATATATACCCTCTACACATTCAGAACTGAAAGTCACAGCCGGGCTCTCACACTCACACAACATGAGAGAATATTAACATCGAAGGTAATACACAAGCTCTGTTGTAAACAATAATCAATATAAAAATAAACAGTGTGACACGAACAAGCGTATATCCATTGCGGCATTTCATATGTTCTGTTTGCTCGAGGCCAAACAGATACATATGCTATAATAATAATATTAACAGCATTAAAGGTTTACACTTAAGGGTTAAGAGTCAGTGTACTGTGTGTACCCCTATAGGTTGTGGCACACCAGAGGTCTGTCCCTCTTGGGAGTAATCGAGCGATGAATCCGGTGCCTTGTCGGTGTTTGTGTGTAAAGGTAACGGTGCAGCCCGGCATTACTGGGTTGTTCGGATTCTAAGAAGCTATTTGTTCCCAAGCAGCCCCTCTGTGTCACCCTGTATGTTGCACCCTTGTGCCCCGCTTTCCTGCGACGTCATTTTCTGGGAAAAAGACATTTCTGACTGACTCCAACTTTTGCGGCGGTAAGTTTCACTTCCCGGAGAGTCTGTTATGAGTCTCACCACTGCTGACAGGAAGGCCTTCATATTCTTAGGTTTTTTCGCACTGTTTATTAGGAAGGCCTTCACCATAAGAGATCAAAGCAAAGGCTTCGAGTGTCAAGCAGCTCTGCTATGTATGTCTTCGTGTTTTAGTTCCTATTAATTGATAAAAAAAAATATTTCACCCGAATGATCCCTTGAGGGTGGGAGATCTCGTTTGCAAAGGTGACCTTGGTGTCAAGTGACACACACTCACACACCATAGCAAACAGGTAGTGACACGCATATCCTGTGCTAACAAACATTTTGCAATCTGCAACATGTAGATGTTACAGATTCGTTCATACAGCGTCAACGGGACGAGGCAGCCACTGCGGTAACTCCGAATATCTCTCACCTCACTACATCTCTATTTTTCATCAACATTCCTCTTATCTCGCTACACCCACATCTCGTCTTGTCATCTCATCTGGGCCCTTTAAATTTAGAGGCACCTCCCCCAATGTTGCTAGACACCACGACCGAGCGATGCAGCAGACACCACGGCTGAGTCTCTGGGTACCCATGTCAATCTTGCAAAATGAGACTGATAGCTAGATTTTTAACACCAGATTTTATTCTATCACAAAGCCTTTCCCATTGGGCTGGCTTTTCCAATAGCGGGTCCTTTCCAATTCCCACTTCTTTAGCTTTTCAGTTGACAAAACACGGAGGGAATGGGATTATGGTCGAATAATAATTTTAACTTGTAATGCACCGACCACATCGTTCTCTCGCTCTCAATCAGAGAGAAAGAACGAGTCGGCGACGTGAAGAGGAGAAACCACAGACAAGCGGGGAGGCAGCAGTGTAGCAATGCGGTGGGCTGGCGCCAACAATTGCGTATTAATGTGTTATTAGACAAATCGTGAGTGTTCATATTTCGGAGGAAACCGGAGCGCCCGGAGAAAACCCACGCGTGCGAGAGGGCAACACTCGATCCCAGACAGACGGAACAGGTGGAGTCCACATGTTTTGCTGTACTGCCCTCTCGTGGCGAGCCAGGGTTGCGGCTCCTCCTCGACACCCACGGGAAGGGAGTTTCACGGCATCTGTGCGGCGATCCACCAAGCCTCGCTGCTGCCTCCACAGCAGAGGTCGCAACCGGGTACCCGATACCCGTACCCTACCCGATACCCGGCTACCCGTATCCGGCCGGGTACGGGTAGCCGTTTGCGACCCTGGTGCGGCCGGGTACGGGTAATGGAATCAAAACCCGTTTGCGACCTCTGCTGCACAGTGCTGAATTAGAGGCCACGTGCATAGCCACCGCAGCCGGGCTAAAACGCATCTGGAGTTTTTGTGTAAAAGTTAGGTGCTAGCTTATGGTGTATAGGTTGGCGTCATAGTTTAGGGTTTAAGAGTCAGGATACAGGGGTAGAGGCAGTCTTGCATAAAACGGCAGTCTTACACAAATGTACTCCATACATAACAGTACGAAATGTGTACATAAACATACCAGTGCAATGTATACATAATGTATCATACGTGTGATACAAGACGTAACTGTACATAACAATCATGTGAAATATACACGACTCGGCTGTTTAAAGCCCTGAGCCAGTGCTGGAAAGTCCACATTCCTATGGTGGGGATGAGTTATTGCATAGGACAGCCACTGCTGACTTAACACAAAGTGTTAATCGTTTAATCGACCCCGAAGTTGTACACTACCGTATATGGCATACAGTATATATTCAATATACTGTACAGGGTGTTGTAAAAAGATGGACCCAATTTCAAAGCAGTATATTTCACGATGGCAACATGTTACAATTACACGAAAAGTTACAAATGGTTTAATGAGTTATCAGGTTTTACTAACCATTTTATAAATGCTCTATGTGCCCTCCAGCTGCTGTACGGACAACATCGAGGCGATAGTTGAATTCGTCCCAAACGCCTCTCAAAGTGTCGTCTTCCACTGAAGTCACCGCTGCCGTGATTCTGTTTTTGAGGTCATTCAGATTAGTCGCTAACGGTGGCACCAGAACACGGTCTTTGACGTCTCCCCACAAGAAAAAGTCGCAGGGTGTGATGTCTGGGGATCTTGGGGGCCAAGAGTGTAGCGCCAAGTCTTGGGGTCCCCTGCGACCTATCCAACGTTGAGGCAGTGTGTCTTGCGAATGACTGAGGCTAGGGGCTGTTTGTGCGCTGGGAGAGGCATCATTTGAAACTCTATGCCCCGCCCTTTCAAGTGGTAAGAGTTTCATTCATGGGCGGTTCGTGGTTGCAGAGATATAGCGATTTCAAATCCGGTCCATCTTTTTAAACACCCTGTATAACATGTACGTCTATACGCTATTGCATAGCACATGCGCTGTGCGTATAACGTAATAAGCTGCGTTGTATCGCTGCAACTCTATGTATAAGCAACCTACAGATTGTTTTTTCCTACACACAACAACACAACGTGAATTGAATTGTTGAGACTCTACGGAAACCTATTACAGACCGCGTTCGGTGCATGCCCACAATCGGATTGCGTGTGGGTCGCGTGCCACGGCGGTGGTCGTAGCGGGGCTGATGATTAGAGCCCACGTTGTGTACTGCCTATGGGCTATTGCCTACGGTGTACGTGACAACACAGGCTGTAGTGGAGTGTATGCAACAGCGCCTAGACACATGTAACGTATGTAGTTGATATGGTCACCCCATGGTATGGAATGTGTAGTTATGTGTGTCATGTGCTCTGTGATGCTGTGACAGGCTGAACTGGACTGTCGATATATAGAGCCGAGCTGGGTCCGATAGACCCTGCATTTTATGCGTGGCATGTGCCTTGTACAATATATGCAGAAACAGGCTGGAGTGTGTGTGTGAGACTGTATGATGCTCAAGAGTCTAGCTCCAGAGCATCATAGTCACACACTGCTTCACAAACGGTGTGTCGCTATGCTTTCGAACTGATCCACGGACACACGGACAATGCAATAAAATAATTAACACATAGACACCCAGATGTCAACGCAACGTAAGACATGCATGTACAGACACACAGAGACAATGCAATGAAACAATTGACAGGCGCACAGACAATTGAAGTAAACAATGGGCAGATAGAGAGTTAAATACAATGATTAACGAACACATAAATGAACGTAAAATGAGACATCGGCGTTGAAAATGGACACAGTAGACAGATGCAGAAATTTAAATAAACCATGAAATTGACGAACAGACGGCTGTCCTAACAATTACCAATTGAACACACACCCACAAAACGCACCCACGAAACACACACACCCACAAAACGCACCCACGAAACACACACACCCACAAAATGCACCCACAAAACACACACACACAAGTGCCCCCTCTTAGTGCATTGGCCGAGTCGGGAGCCCCAGTTCCCCGGGTGAGGAATTGAACCTGAGACCCAAGCGTCTGCGGCCAGCAACCAAAATAACAAGAAGAGCCACCCTTTTCGAATTCGGTGAAACCAAAAAATCACTCTAATTTCTTTCAAGAGTCGCAACGCACGTGGCGAATACGAGACGGTGGCCTTTTGAAAACTAACGTCACGAAGCGAACAGGAGTAGTAGTACAGACAAAAAGACCCCCCGTGTAGCCTGTAACAGACTGTTGGGTCAAGCGCTGTTAGCGAGCAGCACCTATGAAGGCTGGCACGGCGCACGAGGGGGTGGGTGGCCAGCACCACGCCCGGCCGCCTTTGTCTCCCCAGTGGCGATGTTTACTACACACCGCACCGGGTACTCGGTTGAGGCTGAGTCGATCTAGGGGAGACGGCCCAGCGACCGGGCCCAGCTAACGGTCACCGGCGTTGGTGGTGACCGCGAGCGGAAATCGAACTCGGGTCGCCGGGTTCGTGGCGCAGCGCGCGCGCGCGCCAGCCACGAACACTCGCGGGACGGCAGCGTTGGTGGTGGTGGCGGTGGTGGTGGCAGTGGTGGTTGTGGTGGTGGCGGTGGCGGTTGCGGTGTGGGGTGCGCACCTTGTGACTGCGGGCGCACGCCCTGCAGCACCACGTCCACACGCAGTGCACGCCTCGCCACGCCACGATGGCGAGCAGGCCACCGAGGAAGGTGACGAGCGACGAGGCGAGGAAAGCCCACCACATGCGCTGCTCGGGGTCGCACACCGCCGCCTGAGCCTCCGACTGCTGCGACAGGTGCACGGGCTCGGCCAGGCTCCAGTTGAACAACTCCCCGCGAACCCCCCCGCCGCCGCCGGGGCCCCCCTTCTTCGCGTCCTGCGATGTCGATGCGGCTCTCCTCCCGACCCCGCGCTCGGCGCCGATGCCCAAGCCCACCTCTGCGGCGGCCGCGGCAGGCGCGAGCAGCCCCAGCCTCAGGACGGCTGTCGCCGACGCCGCCACCGTCGTCATGATGATGAACTCCATCATCATCGCCGTCATCTTCGCCACTGCCGATCACTGCTGCGCTGCGCGCTGAGGAGCGTCAGCCGTCGACATAGCGCGCGGCGCGATGATGACTGCCCCCACTCGCCGGGCACTGGGTCTCACTCCGCGCTCTCTCACTCACTCCCCTCTCTCTCCTCGCTCTCTCACTCCTCTCTCTCTCTCCCGCTCGGCACGCACGCGCCCCTCCCGTCACCCCCACCAGCCCCCCAACACGTGTGTGTGTGTGCGCGTGTGTGTGTCTGTGCGCGCACGTGTGCGTGCGTGTGTGTATGTGTGCGCGTGTGTGTGTCTGTGCGCGCACGTGTGTGCGTGTGTGTGCGCGTGTGTGCGCGCGTGTGTGTGTGTGCGCGCACGTGTGTCTGTGCTCGTGGATGTGCGCGTGTGTGTGCGCGCGTGTGTGCGCGCGCGTGTGTGCGCGCTCGTGTGTGCGTGTGTCTGTGCGCGCACGTGTGTCTGTGTGCGCGCGTGTGTGTGTGCGTGTATGTGTGCGCGTGTGTGTGCGCACGTGTGTGTGTGCGCGTGTGTGTGCGTGTATGTGTGCGCTAATGTGCGTGCGTGTCTTTGTAAGCCTGTGTGCATTGTTTTGTTATGGGGAGGAGGGGTAGCGCGTAACGGTGAGCGCGCACTGGGATACGACACCCGGCGACCCGAGTTCTATTCCCGCTCGCGGCCAACACCAGTGACGATTATCTGAACCGGTCCTGGGCCTCCCCTAGGTCGACTCAGCCTTAAATGAGTGGCTGGTGCTATGTGTAAGAGTCGCCACAAGGGAGACAAAGACGGCCGGACGTGGCGCTGGCCACCCACCCTTTCGTGTGCCGTGCCGGCCTTCATCAGTGAGCTCACTCGGAGCACTTTCGCCAACCTTTAGTGAAAGGCTACACGGGGGATCTTTGCATTTATTTTATCATCGTTATTAGCGCCCCGCGATACGATCCACGAATCCCCGGATCACCCTGCCGCCCACGCATCTGTTGCCATCGTTATCCCAACCTTACCCGGGGCGCCCCCCTAGGTCGACTCAGCGTAAAATTATTTGCGTTGACAGCAGTGGACTATGAAAGGTGCGAACGCACGTGCTTGCTGCCCACGAACACGTACCCCGAATAGGCGCTCGCTAACACCGCTTGGCACTCAACCGGTGGAATCATAATAGAGCCATATACTTATCCAGTTACACGTTGGAAAGTCATTCAATGCAATGGTTAACCAATTGATAGTAGGTGATGTTTGCAAAATGAGGTAATGGATATTTGTTTGAACATAAAACCTGGCAGGGTTCGATTTCTAGTACGACGGTAACGCACTTCGTCCGTGAAAATCGCAAACAGCGATCTGTCAAACGTTATCCAGGTGCACGGGTTTTGTTTGGGAGCGGTGGAGTGGTGGTTAATTTTACCAGCCCAACACATAGAAGCCTGGATCCTGGGTTCGATCCCTATTCAAACATACAGGCATTCTCCTTTAACGAGCGATCTTTCAGCGAAAATTCGCTATAACGAGCACTTTGAATTTAGACCCATTTGTTCACAAAACGAACAAAATGTTCGTTTAGCGAGCGGAGACCTATCGATGATCGAAAGCGCCCCGTGGCGGCAAGTGGGCGCACGGCGGCCCACAGCTGTTTGTTTACCAGCTGTGCTGTGCCCACGTGTCTCGTCGTCGTGTGGGTGGAGGTTGCCCTTGTGGTGGCACTGCAATGGGTGGGTTGGGGGGAGAGGGTGGGTGGCAGCGCTTCGTAGACGAGGACAGGAAGTCGCCGCGCTCCATCTCGCGTCCCTGCATCGCACCTCCGATTGGCTAGGTATGTTGCGAAATAAGTTAAACATATATCCATAGTGGCTATGAACCCAGCAACCCTGGTTCGATACCCAGCCACGACTAACATCAGTGGCGAGTGACATGTGAACCAGCGGTCGTGCGTGGGCACACTGCTGCTCCCTCCACCCACTAACATCATCTACCCTTCAAACAACGTAAATGGCAGGCACCTGCAAGCACTCTGGTTACATTTGATGTTTTATTACTTTATTTTAACATTACAATTTGTGTTTCTTACGTTAAAAAAGCTGTTCAAGAGTGGAATGTTTGTGGAGCTGAAACGTAGCTGACCTTCTTAACATGGGAATCAATGGGAAAACGATGGTCGTTTAACGAGTTTTCTCTTCCCAAGCAACCTTCAGTGGAACGTATCTCGCTCGTTCAGCGAGACACGCCTGTATTATCAACAGCCACTGTTACAAAAATCGCATCTGGGTGTCCCCTTGATTCACTTTGTTCAAATAGGCACATGATGGTGTGCTCATGAATACAGGCAATCCTCGACTTACGTACGAACGAGCTTCCAAAAGATATTTATTTTTTAACCATCCGACTTGCGAACGTGAACTCGCACTTGCGAAACCGAACCGCATAACTATTTACAGTGTTACATGCAAATGCACAATATGTCTTCTCATTTATGAGTTGAACAATGCTTCCGTTTTTGTTCAACCTTACCACATTTTATAACACTGACCGTATGGGCATTTAAATATCATGCATTTTAGTGTTCCGACTAACGAACCGCTCGACTTACAAACGGGACCCAGGAACAGAACCCGTTCATAATTCGGGAACTGTCCGTATTTAGATTAGAGAGATTAAAGCGGGTTTCGTTGTGCGTTGGTTCTGACCACACCTAAGCCACGTGTTCTGTGCCCGGCTTTGATAGGTACTCGTTAGCAGCACTCTCTGAGCCAAGCGTGCAGCATCAAGCAGGCATCTGCTTTGTGCTCAGGCACATTGCTGCTCTGTCTCTGCGGAGCAAGCGCGCTTGATGCACGTTCTGTTTAAACTATATTGAGATCAAAGCGATAAGCATACAATACACACAAATATAAACCTGTCTGCAGCCCACGCACTACACTCGCATCGATATAATAACCGGATATAGTAAAGCACAGGCGACTTAAATAGCCCAACGAGCTCGTAAATCACTGCTGTCGATATCGTAATGATTGCTTCCTTGCCCGTATATAATTCTTGTATGTATATAGTACTGTATGTGTATCTGCTGCTATCCCGACCGCCTATTCCCACCACCACGTGGCCACTGCCTCCTTGCACACACAACCGCGTGCTCTAATTAACGGCGAGAACCTTGTATTACCCATTGCATTGGCTGATAATGAAATCTCGGCGGAGTCTCGCCTGAACTCGGCTCGCTCTCCATCTCACGACTCAATCATTAGCGTCGTTATGGAAACCGTAAATAACAATAAATAAGCGGACAATATGTCGCCTCCACATATAATCCGTCTCTCCACATAAAGCAAAACATATATTATTTACACAACCCTTCTGGGAATGCATAATTTCAGCAGCATTGTTTCAAGATGAGCAAATTTCTGGACCAGTTTCGATATACAGAATATAAATAACAAAATAAATAGGCAGGCAATGTCTCCTTCACATATATCCTCCACAGCAATGACACTTAATGATTATTTTGAGTTGTGTGGATTAACTATATAATTTTTAAAAGAGACTGAGACCCCTAATCATACAGCTATAAACGACTGGTAGCTCACCACCGTTTGATTAAAGCAAGCCGATGAGACACCTCACAACACAGGTATCTATTTGCAAAAGCGATATTGGACCTTACACACATTGAATCTATCTGAATGGGCGCTTGGCTAAAAACCAAGGTTCCTACTTAAGAAAGAGGTAATCCACTTTAATGGACTCTAGTTGACTGGCCAGGTCTGCATTGCAACACAGTAGTCCCTCGGTTAACAGTGGAAATCGTTTACACTGTAGTAACGCTTACGACTCGTTGACACCGGAGTTGGAGGCACACTTGTTTATTTGAATACCAACTTTGTGACATACACAATTGAGGGGGTATCGGCCCCCTCACCCGTCTATCTGAGGACACACCTCTAGGCTAACCTTAGCCTGCCTCTGAGTCCTCCACTAATGGGCTAGGGGAGGCTATCTTGGCCCGACACTGGTCAGTCGGGCCCGGTACCCAGAGTCCAGACCAGCACTGGCTCTGGCTCTGGTACCACGCCACTGGCTCGAGCCTGCGCGGTCCTGATAAGGACGGCGTACCAGGGGGAGTCCAGGGCTCTATCTCAGACGTCTTCCTCCTCCTCTTCTTTAGCTAAACATCACTCCCGAGCCTCCCGATACATTCCCCTTTTATACACCCCCCTCCCTGAGGGGTGGGGCCCCGGGGGATCGTAACGTCCGAAGCGCGGACGTCGTAGAGGGCACCTGCCCGTGCACTGACGTAGCCCCGCCCACTGTGCTTGTTTACCATAGGCTGCCATGCATAACGGGCTCTCTGTAACAGCCCTACATCACTCCCCCCCACATAGCATGCAGCCGTCCCGGCTGCCAACATACAAAAATTTGACAATAAAGGTGCCTTCACCCCCTCACGTGTGCCTCACTATTTTTTTGAACCATAACAGGAACCAGAACAAGACACAACAACAAGATGAGAAACAACCCGTCGCACCCCCCCGAATAAATACGAATTCCGTAAAAAAAACAGCTTATATACAACCAGCAGGGAACCCACCCCGCACACACAACAAACGGTGAACCCAACATATGTACATCCGAGGAGCGGGAAACACACCATCCACACAACACCCAATAAACACAACAGCTATGTACACATTTTCCGGCCTCACAACAGTTTGCGCATTTTAGCGCGCGTCCTTGCAGCGGGCCCCTCACACGGGGTAACCCCGCGTGGCGGACCATCAGGTGGCGACTGTCCGTCTTGAGGTGAGCATTCCTCTGACTCCGCGTGACCCTCGGCATCCGCAGGAGGGGTGATCGGGCGTGAGCCCGTCACTCCTGATGCTCCTGAAGGTGGCACAGCCGGCAAGGCATTAGGTGAGAGCGACGGAGACGGACCCAGCAAGTCGGCCGACCCCCCACATGTTTGGCCACGCGCGTGTGAAGTGGGGTTGTGTACCGCAGCGAAGGGTTTTAATCTGGAGGGGTGCACGAACCATCGCCGCTTCCCCCACTTGATGCGCACGCACTGCGGACGTAACACCTCCACCACTTCCACAGGGCCCCGCCACGGCCGCACCAGTTTAGAGGAGGTTGCCAGTGGCACCTGGGGGCAGTGCAACCATGCCTTGTCCCCCGGCTTCCACTGCAGCATGTGCGCTCGACTCAATCTGAGGCGCTCATTTGCCTTCTGACGGAGGTCAGAGTTTTGCATTGCAGCATCCCGTGCCTCGGTCAATTTGTCCAGATTAAATTTAACGTGGTCAGCCAGATTAGTTTTTCCCTGCGGCACAGGGATCCGCAACTGGGCACGAACAGGCGGGTCTGGTTCTCGGCCGTACATGAGGTAAAAGGGAGAAAACCCCGTAGCCGCATGGGGTGCCATCCGGTACGCCGCCAAGACCCCCTGAATTTGTAGGTCCCAATCCGTTTGCGAGTCCGAAACTTGTTGTGATAACATGGACGAGATGGTGCGATGCAAACGTTCGACCATCCCGTCAGTTTGTGGGTGATATGGGGAGGTCCGAATTTTCTTTGTGCCCAGGAGATCGCAGACTTGTCTGAGTAGTTTACCGGAAAAATTTCTGCCCTGGTCGGTCAGCAGCCTCTCCGGAGCACCTTTGTCCAGGACATAACCCTGAACAAAGGCCTCCACGATGGCTGCTGCCGACTGGTTGGCCAGAGGCCAGGCCATAGGCCAGCGTGTAAAATACTCGACACCCGTCAACAAATATCTATTCCCTCTGGGGGTGGCGGGGAATGGTCCCAAAATGTCCAGAGCGACCAGCTCGTTTATCCTGGACACTTTGATCGATTGCAAGGGCGGGTTAGACTCCCGTGCCGGCGGTTTGCGTTGTGCACATTGAGGGCACGATCCCAACAAATCCCCAACATCCCTCGTCATGCCAGGCCAGTAAAAATCAAGTTGCAGCAAGGCGAGAGTCTTTTGGGTCCCCAGGTGTAGGAGGCGCTCATGAGCGGCCCATACCACCCTACCCCGCAACCCAGTAGGGACAACCAGCCGATGTCGACGTGACTTCCCGTCCCAATGCATTAGCAGACCTTGGCACATTTCCCATGCGTCGGAAGCACCTCTTTTTCCCCCCGCCGCACCGCCAACGCGACGTCGCCACCCGAGGAGGGAGACATCCTCCATCTGGAGGCGCCCCCATTCAATGACGGGCAACCCCAACAGGGAATCTTTGCCCTGTTGTTCGATCGAATTAGGAACCATTGCATCGTCGTCGTTGGCGGCCGCCAAGACAGGTACCGATGTGTCCCCTGGAGGCCTGCAACGTCCAGACCCCAGGAGGCATGCACACTCGGAGGTGGTTGGCAAGCGTGACAGAGCGTCCGCGTTGGTGTGGCGAACGCCCTTACGGTATGTGGTTTGGAAATCGTAATCCTGGAGGACCTCCAACCATCGGGACAATTGTCCCGATGGCTGTTGAACCCTCAGGGCGTACTGCAGTGCCGCATGATCTGTGCGGACGGTGAAATGCCGACCGTACAGATATGGGCGATACTGTTGGACGAAATGGACAATTGCCAACAGTTCCCTACGGGTGACACAATACCGTTGCTCCGCTGGAGACAACACCCGACTGCCGTACGCAACCACACGTTCCACGCCGTCAACCACCTGGGAGAGCACGCCCCCAATACCCGTGTTGCTCGCATCGGTGTCGAGCAAGAACGGTTTTGAAAAATCAGGGTAAATCAGGGGAGGAGCGTTTACCAAAGCGTCCCGAAGGGAGCAAAAAGCAGCTTCCTCCTCCTGACCCCAGCAGAACCGAACCCCTTTAGATGTCAAAGCATGTAGGGGTTTGGCGATAGTCGCAAAATTAGCGACGAAGCGTCTATAATACGACGCAAACCCAATAAAACTCCTAACCTCTCCCACTGAGGTGGGAGTCGGCCAGGAGCTAACACACTGCGTTTTGGCGGGATCGGTAGAAATACCTGAGCGCCCCACGATGTGCCCCAAATAACGCACCGACTCGCGTAACAAATGGCATTTTTGGGGCTTAAATTTCAAATTAGCAGCCCGCATCTTTAGGAAAACTGCCCGCAACCTCTGGAGATGTTCCTCAAAAGTTTTGCCAAAGACAATGACGTCATCCAAATAAATCAGGCACGATTCCCATTGCAATCCAGCCAAAACCAATTCCATCAACCGCTGGAAAGTTGCCGGCGCTGAGTGTAAGCCCATCGGCAACCGGTTGAATTGAAACAGGCCGTGCGGAGTACGGAAAGCAGTTTTAGGCTTTGAATCATCGTCCAGAGGAAGCTGCCAGAATCCCGAAAGTAAGTCCAATGTGGAGAAGAATCGCGCTCCCGCCAAGGCGTCAAGCGATTCGTCCATCCGTGGGAGCGGGTATGCGTCGGCAACCGTAATTTTATTAAGGCGCCGAAAGTCAACGCAAAACCGCAACGAACCGTCCTGCTTCTTAACCAGGACGATCGGCGCTCCCCAAGGGCTGTTGGAGGGAGAAATGATGTCGGCGGCTAGCATGTCATCAACAGCCGATTTGACATGGTCCTTTTCGGCGGGACTCAACCGAAAAGGATTCTGGCGTATTGGCGCGCTGTCACCCGTATCAATATGGTGACGCAGCAGATGAGTGCAGCCCAAATCGTATTTATCCCGACTGAAAACGTCGGAAAATTCCCTCAGTAGTGTCTTAAGACGTTGGCGCTCTAAATTTGACAGGTCCGTCGATCCCGCGCAAAGCGCCTCGAGCCACCCTTCATCGCTGTCCGAATGTGGTCGCGGTGCAGGGACAGCGCCGACATGACTCGCGACGGGTTCCTCACAGGGCACCGGCGTTGCGTGAGCAAGCACGGTCCCCTGTGGGACCACCACCGTCTGCGAGCCCACATTGAGGACCGCGATGAAGGGTTCTCCTTCCCCTCTCACTATGGTCTGGGCCGGGAGTAAATTAGGTCCACTGACCCCGGCCCTAGACGGTCCCAGCAGAACCCCTTGAGCCCCAATGCCCTTAGCGAAGGGCCGCCGAAGTTTCAAAGGAATTAACATTTGCGCCCCCGGAGGAACGCGCACCGTTCTATCTACGAACGCCGGCACCGTCGCGAACGCCGTCCGGCTCGTAGCGGGGGATGGCAGAAACGCCATGCGTCGGCCCGATGGGAGCTCAATGCATCCCTGGTCGATTAATATCCTAATCGGCATTTTGGCCAGGAAATCCGTCCCCAGCAGGCACGGAACCGCCAGCGAGGAGGAAACAAAAATCGGCCCAGATAATTTAATATCCCCGACACAAATCTGGGCTCGAATTTGTCCGATGATGCCAAGTGAACCCCCGTTAGCAGCAAAGAATGGTACATTAACAGGCATCAAAGGACGGCTCTGGGCAGGGAGAATGTTATAAATCAACTCCGAAATAATGGTCGCCGATGCCCCTGTATCGACCAGGATGCGCACCTCGACCCCATCGATGTGACCCACAACGGCCGACGACCCCGATGACGCGGCTACAACCCGATGGGCCAACACGGACCACTGGCTGGGTTCAATGTGAGTACCCAGAGCGGTGCGTGTTGGTGCCATGGTACGCGATATTTGCCCCCCCTTCGCTGCGGTGTTCGAGTGTGTGACGGGCGTGTGCGTAAGCCAAACATGAGGGGTGCCGCGACTCGCCGGATTATGATGGTGGAGCTTGTGACGAGGGCCGGCGTCCCGTTGAGGTGTCGTCCCGCGCTGCCGAGGAGAGCGGCACCCCGAGGCGACGTGGCCCCGGATGCCGCAGTTATAACAGCGTGGAAGCGCTGGTGGCGACGATGGACGTTGTAGACGGCTTGAACCGGCCCGGTCCTCCCGCGCTCCCGCTCCGTGCTGCCGTCGATGGTTGATGGCGCAAACCTCTTCCGCCGGGAGGGTGGCCGCAGCGACGGCGCGCCCGCTCGCCGCCTTGCTGGCCTTCCGTCGTTGAGAGGACAGGTTTGCGTGGAGGAGACGGGCCGCTTGGAGGGAGCACATTTCTGCATCGTCCTGTGCGACAATGACGATGTCTAAGTCGTCCGCCAGCAAAAGTATCTTTTCTGTCACCATGGCGTCGATCCCCTCGTCGTCCATCCGTGGAAAGGCTTCCTTTGCCAGCGCCAGGAGGCTTGTACGGTACGCCAGGGGCGACTCCTTCGTCCCCCGCTGGCGATCGTAAAAGAGTTGACGACAGTCCGATGGTGGCCCATACACAGCGGACAGCACTTGCATCGCCTTCCGCAGCGTGGAACGCCTCTCCTTCGTTGCCGATGTTAGTGTGGCGAGGGCGTCGCTGTCGAGGAGTGCTGGCAGTGCTCGGAGAGCCTCGGCGTCTGTCCACTGTGCCATCTCCTGGTGAGCGAGGAAGCGCCGCTGGAAGCCGCCCCAGTCGCCCTCCTCGCCCACAAATTCTTTGAGCGGCGGCAGTCGCTGATGTAAGGCAGCGGCTGCAGAGGACGATCGCGCTCCCTCGTCTCCCTCACTCGACTCAGCGTCGGCCCGAAGCAGCGATGGCATCGCCGGTCGCACCCGTGGTGACGCGGCAGGCACTGTACTCCCGCCGTTGGACGCGATGCTTAGAGCGGCCACGCCCTCAACAGCAGCTGCGGCGATGGCGGGAGTTTCAAAATGTTGCTCCGTTGAAATGGCGGGAAGGCGCTGTGGTCGTTGGCTGCTGTCGCCTCGTGGCGGTCCCGCAGCCCCCAGCCGCGTGATGTTGTCGAGCATGGCGGCTGCGGCATACAGCAGCTCGGCCAGCTTCGCGTGCGCCTGCCTCAGCCCCTCCGTCGACGGCTCCCCTTCCTCCAGCTGCTGTGGCGTGGATGCACCCAGCCCCGGCTGCTCGATGGCATCTTCAGCCATCTCGGGCCCTCCAACTGCAGCGGTGTCCTCCGCCCCTGGTACTCCGACTCGAGTCGTCCGGCGTGTATCCATGTTCGTACTTTGTTTCACTTCTGACGCCAGATGTAGTAACGCTTACGACTCGTTGACACCGGAGTTGGAGGCACACTTGTTTATTTGAATACCAACTTTGTGACATACACAATTGAGGGGGTATCGGCCCCCTCACCCGTCTATCTGAGGACACACCTCTAGGCTAACCTTAGCCTGCCTCTGAGTCCTCCACTAATGGGCTAGGGGAGGCTATCTTGGCCCGACACTGGTCAGTCGGGCCCGGTACCCAGAGTCCAGACCAGCACTGGCTCTGGCTCTGGTACCACGCCACTGGCTCGAGCCTGCGCGGTCCTGATAAGGACGGCGTACCAGGGGGAGTCCAGGGCTCTATCTCAGACGTCTTCCTCCTCCTCTTCTTTAGCTAAACATCACTCCCGAGCCTCCCGATACATTCCCCTTTTATACACCCCCCTCCCTGAGGGGTGGGGCCCCGGGGGATCGTAACGTCCGAAGCGCGGACGTCGTAGAGGGCACCTGCCCGTGCACTGACGTAGCCCCGCCCACTGTGCTTGTTTACCATAGGCTGCCATGCATAACGGGCTCTCTGTAACAGCCCTACAACACTATGAGATCTCTTTTACCAGTGGCAAAATATAATAGTAGGTTTTTACCCTTTTAACTGGTACAAAACTGACACCTTTATTCAAGGCATCATGTTTGCAATGACCACAACACAAGTAGTCAAAAAAGCCAGTGGCAAAATATAAAATAAATATAATATTTTGACTACTTGTGTTGTGGTCATTGCAAACATGATGCCTTGAATAAAGGTGTCAGTTTTGTACCAGTTAAAAGGGTAAAAACCTACTATTATATTTTGCCACTGGTAAAAGAGATCTCATAGTGTAAATGCTTACCCCGAACTCTCAATACTCTGATATTGCACTGTGTTTGAGTTGTACGCCTTCTGGTGTCATCTGGCCCTACACCAATGGGGACTAGGCTCTAAAGAAAGCCGTCTCGGGTGTGGGCCAATCAACTTCAAGGACAGTGCATATTATCATCCTTATCAGAGTTGCTTCTTTTTGTTTGCTTTTTTGACTACTTGTGTTGTGGTCATTGCAAACATGATGCCTTGAATAAAGGTGTCAGTTTTGTACCAGTTAAAAGGGTAAAAACCTACTATTAGTGGAAATCGGTTAACCGTTTTTCGGTTAACGTTTTTCCATCCCATAGGACCCCATGGTTTCGATTAACGTTAACATGCGTGACTAGCGGTATGTTTACGTTATGCATGCGGGGCGACAATTTCGGCCAATCCGAACGCTCATAAGTGGGGCTGAGCCATGCCTTCAACCAATCAGCGACGCCTATTTATAAGCGTTAAGACCTCGACTGCCTTTGTTTACATGATATGCTATCTGTTTTGGCAGTGGGGAACATATATATTGCAGACTCGTCGATTTGTACTTATTTTTTAACTTACAAGTGAATTCTATAAACAGTCTTCTTCTTTCACATGGCATGTAAGCAACAGTTTGTATAGACGTCATAATTGAATGTTATGGTCCTTCAACCAATCCAAGGCGGCAGTAGATGCTGTATGGATTACAGAAATTCTGCCAGAAATTCTGCCAGTGACGTGTTTGATGATTTGGGCTTTACCACAGTCGCAGATTGGTGAATCTTTGATTTTTCATTTATGGAACGTGGACGCGCATCTCCCGTGTTGCGTCCGAGCGCGGTTCAGTGCGGTCCACAGCCGTCGTGAGAGAGAGAATCCCGGCACTTCCACTGTGAGGTCCGCAATGATGTTTTTGTTTTTCACGTTCAAAGCCGCCGACCCTTCAGACCACAGAGTGCCGGTATATTTATTTTCAGCTGCCAGAGCAGAGGCTCATTTCCAGAGAGGCTTTCTGGATTTAAGCCGAGGGCATTGGGGGTTCCTTTATGTCTCGGTGGAGCGGCAGGGCGAAGTTTTCCACGATCTTGTTGTACTCCCGGATCGTCGCAACATCACCTCGGATGTTGGTTACAGCGATGTTGGCCAGCACGGGAAGCCACGGGAGCGGAGTGGACTTTTGGGTGCAGCTGATGATACGAAGTGCGGTGTTAATTTCGACGTCGACGAGGTTTGTATGAGGGCTGCCACTCCTCACTGGAGCATAGTACTCTGCTGTAGAGTGGACCAAGGCCTGCGTGCGGGCGTCACTTCCCCACATCTGTTCCCGCGAGTTTCTGTTTCAGGTTCACTCATGCTTTTGCTTCAATTTTGCCTTGTTCAAGGTGGCGCCGGTAGTCGAACGTCCGGTCTACGGTAACTACCAGGTACCGAGGGTGGTGGTTGTGTGTTCGTAGTGTTCCGCAGAAGTTGACATTTAATGTTTTAGTAGCTTGCCTGTTGTTGAGGTGGAAAATTGGCAACGACGCTCTTGGAAGTGTTTGGCTTTAGGCGCCAATTCGTCAAGTATGCTTCTGGGTTTGGGTTGCCAGTGCAATGTCGTCCGCGTACGTGAACTTGTCGCTGGTGTAGAGATTGAACAGCACTGGGGCGAGAACATATCTCTGCGGGAGTCCACTCTTCAATCTTCGTGGGCTGCTGACAGCCCCACCAAGGTGGACGGTGAACCATCGGTCGCTCAGCATTTCGGTGATGGGTCTGATAGTCGGGCAGCAAGACACGGTTGTTGCAAGCTTTAGCAGGAGACACTTCCGCCATACGGTATAATATGCCGAGAGGTCGATCAACGCTGCTCCTGTCTTGAGCTGGCGTTCGAAATAATTATATTTCGGTTAACAGTAGTTTTCGTGGAAAGGATTAAAAACGATACTCGTGGCACTACTGTTCGCACATAATCTGAATGGGATGTGGTTCGATATAATACAATTCATCGTTGTTCCCCAGCGCTCGTCTGCATTGCCAGTCCTGAGATCGGTAGGAACTTCCATATTCCTTTGATGGAAATCAGTCACCTTGTAGAGTCAATCTCTTTTGACGTCTTACAAAGTGGTACGTATTTATATGTTGACTCCGGAGAGACGATGAACCGAGTGGACATCTGACTGGAACTTTACCTCAGGGCCTGCTGATTGTGTGCGTTGCCACCTGGCTGGATAGCAAGGTTAGGTAACTTTTAGGTTAATTCATTCACTTGCTTTCACACGGTTCAATAAGCTACGTGGACTTAATTATCTGTTGAGGGAATGTTCCATGTAAGATACTCTGATAACAACAAACCCCCAACGCTCTGGGAAATGTGGTCTGATAAATGTGTTTGGGATTCCTCTTTGTCTTGATAAATCATTTCAGGTGGCGATAACGGCGTTATCGGTGCAAGATAAAAAACCTCCAGTCCTTTACACTCAACGTGCCATCCAGTTGCGTTTGAAACACAGCAGTGTAAATGATTTAGGTGGCTCTTGGCAAGGTCCTCCAGGGGTCAAGGTTGCAATCTATTTAGACTCGTGGCTGTATATTTGAGGAAATCCAGGAAATACTGGACAGCAATATCCGCGGGAGTGTTCCGATCCATAAAATCAAATACCTTGTTATTGTAGACTTATGCTACACCACAGCAACGCAAAACAAATTCTGAAATTGTAGCTTTAATCAGACTACGTGATTACGAGCCGAAATCCAATTAACTACACGTCAATAACCCCTTGACCTTGGCTCCGACTTAAAGAGGGTGTGCATGATGAGGAGGCAAATTCCAATTGCTTTTGTTGTATCCCTTGTTGAGTTTTATGTGCTCAATAATAATAACGAGGCTGCTGCTATATTTAACCAGCTGAGCGTCCATCTTGACGGGTTTCTCTTTCTTATAAAGGAGGACCTTGAAAAACAAATGAGATCTACCCCATGAAAAATGTGTGAACACCACCACCCCCTTGAGACCTCCCACGCTACCTGCCCCACTCATCCCCCCCAACCCTCCACATCCAGAGCTCCTCTGCCTTTATTACCTCCCCTTGTCTCTTGATCCCATCACAAATCTTCAGTCTGTCTCGCTCCGATCTCGACCTTTCCACCCGGGCTCTCCCGATCACACTCTCTCACACGCTCAGTCACTCCCACTGGCCCCACCTTCAGGCTATTTCTGGAACTTCAGCAGGACTGAGGAGAACAGGTTGGGAGCACACAACGACGCGAAGGTTCAGGAAAACGAACCATGTTGAGACTGCTGCACATACATTATCCGTGGCTATTTAAAGTGTGCCAGATAGTATGTATATGTCAAAGAAATCAAACGCCTCGATGGTCATTTCCAGTGGTGGAAATTCCTCATTCTCATGGCATTGGCCATTCTAATGTAAATAAGGACAGTCCCCGGCTTACGAATGGGCGTTGTTCTCGAGACCCGTTTGCAAGTCGAACCGTTCGTAGGTCGGAACACAACAGTTCACTGTATTTCAATACACATAGGTCAATGTGTTATAAAATGTGTTAAAATTGACCAGAAAAAGGAACATTGTTAAATTCATAAGAATAAATATTGCACATTTGCGTGCAATACTGTAAATAGTTCTGTGGTTCGGTTTCGTAAGCGCGAGTTTACATTCGCAAGTCGGATGGACAAAAAAATGGTGCCAGTGTTATCGACCCGAGGAAGCACGTGGGCTGAGTTGAGCTCTTACCCTGCTGAATCGGCAGTATGCACTTTCTAGTTGAATGTATTGTACACTGCACGTGAGGCGTGGAAGGGTGGCACTTCGACACTTCACGTGGCCTCAAAGTGCACCTGGCCTGGCACAAGCGCCGTGGTGACATCACCTTCATTTAGTGACAAATAGCGCGTATTGGTGGCACTTGGTGTTTATGCACTCAATCACATAATCTAGGCTGAAGCAGTTAAGATTCAAGTTACTCACTGCATCGGTTTATTGTCAAGCGATCCGTGGATCGAGTAATCCCATTGGTTAGTATTGTGTCATGTGAAATATGAGTATCCGCCTACTTATTGTGATTGGCTACTCTTTGCATGAAAGGTGATTTCCTCGCAACTTAACTTTAGCGTAGTCTAACGCACGCCATATCAACAAAACGTCGACCAGTACTCTGCACCATGAATTCACTACATGCAGTCACGTGACCCACAAAAGCATACTACGAAACCCACAAACTTAGACATATGAACCTATAAACCTGGCCTACGAACCCACAAACCTAGGCTACAAATCCTCAAACTCGAATTGCAAACCCACCAACCTAGGATATTAACCCATATACTCGGTCTACACACCCACATAAACCCATGAACCTGGCCCACAAACCCATAAACCTAGGCTATGAATTTTTACTTTTGTTCTTAACTCAGCTCACCTGGTATCGTCAATTAAAGACATCTCACTGTCCCCAGGTGATTTGCTCGTTAGTTTCGATGTAGTTTCTCTGTTCACCAAAGTTCCTGTGCCCGATACCATTGCAATAATTTAAGATTTGGTCCAACAAGGACTGAATGCTGATGTACCAGCCCTGGTGAGACACTGCCTCGCCAATACATACTTCACTTGGAATGGAACATTCTACAAACAAACTGAAGGCACCCCAATGGGTTTTTCCTTATATCCGGTTGTGGCCAATATTTTCATGGAAAGATTTTAGACGGACGCTATCCAGACATCCACTCTACGCCCGTCCTTGTGGAAGAGCTACGTAGATGACACATTTGTCATCTGGCCACATGGCCGACCAGCTCTGGAACAATTCCTCAACCACATAAATTCCATACACCCAGCAATCAAATTCACCATGGAGGTAGAAAAGGATGGCATGCTACCCTTCTTGGATGTCTTAATCAAAAAGAGACCAGATGGCTCAATGAGCCACTCTGTCTACAGGAAAGTAACCCATACTGATGATGCCTACCTAAAACCTGATTCCCACCACCTTCCATCCCAGAAGAATTCCCTCATCAAAACGCTACACCATAGAGCTCAATGTATCTCTGACCATGAACACCTGACCAGTGAACTCAAACACATACACCAGGCTCTCAAGTCGAATGGATATTCTGACTACACAATCCGCAAAGCCATCACCCCAACTGTGAGGAAGGAGCCATCTGAAGATCCGATCAAAACCATCACCTTACCTTACATAGCAGGGATAACCAAAAATATTTCCTAAATCTTGAACAAACACAAGATCCAGGTTCGATTTAACACAGTGCATAACATTCGTGACCTGATCCCGTCTGTGAAGGACAAGATTCCTGACATTCAATATCCCGGCATCTACAAACTAAGCTATATCTGCGGCAGCAGTTACATTAGGGAAACCAAACGACATGTCTCGGACCGTGTTCATGAACATAAGGCAGATCTGAAACATGGCAGGAGCAATACTTCTGCCGTGGCTGATCATTATTTTAATGCGGCTGGATCACATTAAATAGATTTCTCTAAGACGATGGTACTTTGCAAGCCGACTGGCTATCAACAAAGATTCGTTCACGAAGCCATCTATATATACAGACACAGACACAATTTCAACCGAGAGGATGGTTTTAAACTCAGCAATCATTGGAAAGATGTCATCAACCACTTTGGGTCATTACTTGATTTGTGTTTTCTTGTCCACCTCCACCGTCAGCAGTGTGAGTGTGTGGAGCGAGGTGCAATGCTTTGATTGGTGTAGACCTACTGCCAGTGTCGGAGCCCTCTCCTACATTAACATTAGCTGACCCACCCATCTTTAAACCTTTATAAACAGCTTTCCCTCAGAGGCGTACCTCCCTGTTCCTGATGACGACCGCTTGTGTTGCGATCGAAACGTCGTGATATTTTAATTCTTTTTTATTCACTTTATTTTTATTATGTTATTGTTATTACTTTTTCTATCTACGTGACTTTACCGAAATAACCATAGAATATGACTAGGCTATGAATCCATAAACTTGAACTTGAACACCCTCAAATCTGAACTAGCAACCCAACACACCCAGACCTCGATACCACAAACACATTTAAAAGGGCAATGCACACCTGTAGCCTCATCGTTTTGGAGGTAGGGGTTGGTGGATCAGAACGAGATTGTGTGCCGTGCTACTTAACCGCCAATCTGTTGAACTACAACGTGACCAGGAGATGGCGGTACAGCATATGGGTTCCTGACCCATCTGTGCAGCCTTTTGATAGATATCACCTCATACGCATGCATCGTTTTTTTCTCGTTGCTTTGATGGCCTATTTTCACATGCAAAATCACTAATTAAATATGAATGAGTTAAACATCCCAATGTACAAACCCTCCAGAATTATTTTTAAATAAATATCCTTGAGATTTCAATTATGCTTTTCTGGGAGAGAAACACATGGATTTATTGATGCACGCAGTCATTGCTCTTCTTTTCTTCGGAAATGTTTTTTGCTGAACGATGGCAGCTGAATAAAAACAGTTGTGTGTGTCGCATCACAATTGTAAAGGAAGCGTGAGGAAATGCGTGCCAAAAAATAAATTCGAATTCCGATCACGAAGTGACATCATCCCTAGCCAACGTGGCCACGTGCTGTCCCCCGAGGTGACGCTTCCCCTAGCAAATAATCTCGGTGAATATACTCATTTAATAACTAAACCATTTTCCATTAAGGGTCAACTGTGTCATGCGAAGGTTGAGGGGCAGGGCAATAATGAGTGCGCGCTTCGATGTGTTCGCGTGGGCGCTTATCTCTGCGTAACCACGTTCATGACGCTCGAGCTCGATTCTGGGATTTTTGCAGGAGTGTGAAAACATTTGAGAACCACGAGATATTTTTGTCTATGCCTGAAACTCAAGTTCCTTCCTAGATGTAGCTGTCATAAATAAACGGCAGAGAAGCTTGGGCCCCCATTCTGCGTTCCCAGTTGCTGATTATGTTCGCGTTTTTAAAATGTATTTTTTTATCCCTTCATGTTTTTCTTCTTCAAAGAATATAGTCAAGTTTAGTATATTTTTTTACGTTTCCGCCTGGTACCCTATTCCTGTAACATGTAAAGTGCCTGTACCCATACTCGCCGTTGATATCGCGACCTATGTAACCGTAATTGTAACTAAGATTTGGACCGTGTAACAACAGGACGCCCATGAAACAGAAACTATGACAGCTTATTGGGAACTTCCTGCTCAAATGCATCAAATATATTTTGCCTCCCATAGTGATAGGCATCCCAGATGGGTATATTCTGATGCATTGGGTCTACGTCAACATTGAGAAGACAACAACAACCGCCGTTCGCTACTTAGTGGCGATGATGTCACCATGGCGATTGTGCCACGGCTGGGTGCACTTTGAGGCCACGTGAAGTGTCGTCGAAGGCCCGCTGGCAGGAGGTCGCGGAGCAGACCAAGCAGGTGCCATGGAGGGGAGGGGGCTATGCGAGTTACGACTGTGGGCCCCCCTCTTTCTCCCGACTCACTTTTACTGAAATAGCTACGGATGTTTTTAACCAGTAGACGATAATACGTAGGCTACAAATATAAATCTTATTTAAGTTGCACCCGTGTATTGGGTTTAGAGGAACACAGTCGCACAATGACAGTATTAATTAAACGATTTAAAGGTACACAATATTAATACTTAAGTTATCGTGCTTCTTCCTTTCATGCCGACCCATCGGTCCAGGATTTCCTCAAAGGCAGTGGATCGTGTAACTTTCTGCTGCTACGTTGATATGATCTTCAGATGCCTAAATCAGACTTGGTCCATGGTAGACCGCAGGTAAAAAAAAAATCTAAAATTCTTAACATGTTTTACTTGTTTATCTGTTGATTCGGGGCCCCCTTGTGGCCGACTGGGCCCATAGGGGCCCATAGGGGCCCAGTCGGCCACAAGGGGCCCCGAATCAACATAGTTGTGTCCCTGACTGAGATGACTGCCAACAGCCATCCAAGCACGTGCAATGCACACCATTAATGGGCGCACTCACGAGCAGCACCTGTAGCCAGTACCGTCGAGCCACGGTGAAGAAGGCACAAACGATGCATCGCCAGTATCCCCCAACCGCGTAAGCCATTCGCACGGATGGGTGTGATGGTGCCGCTAGCAGGTAATGGTTGGAGGATCACGCAGATGTTGTGAGACGCATTCACTACCGCGTGGGTATTTAGGTGTCCAGGAAACGGACGGGAGTGCAAGAACTGGGTTATGGACCCTGCCTGTGTGGATCTTTGAGTGTTTGTCCCATCACAGGCAAGGGGCCTCTCTCGCACACGACAGAAATAACTGTATAATATTTTTTAAAGGATTTTGTCGAACATGTTCCACACGAAAAATAATCGTAAAACTCGGTGAGGACTATTCTAGATAAATTAAAGATACGATTAATATTTTATTAGAAGTATGATGAACAGATCGGATGCTGGAATTAAAGGAAAACATTCAGTGGATTGGGATATTCAGGGGAGGGGAAGGGGGCAATGCAACGCTGGGGGGAATAATCGAGGTCGCGGATTGTGTGACTTGGTTTCTTAGACGCTGGGGAAGAGATGTGCACACCACGGAGCTGTTCAGCACGACTTGTTGTAGATCCACATCTCGCCCGGCCGATGCTCGCTGCACGATAACCTGGCGGCCAGGGCACGAGCGTAAAGACCCGCGAAACTCCTGTCCGAAGGCACCGTTACCAATTAATGAACAAATCCCGTTGTTTCGGCGCCGATGAGAGCCCATCGACACGCGGTATCTCTTCTGCAGGGGGGAGGGGGGGAGAACTGGGTGTGAACACAGTGGAACAATCTGAATCAAAATGCGGGTACAATGACAGCAGATGAGTTGCGTGGTGGCTCTGGGGCCTGATGTGTCAGATCAGTGAGCCGGCACTGCTGACTACCTGAGCTCAAATTGCACGATTCCACTCTAAAACTAAACGATAAACTAATTTGTATTTTACCAGGCAAGGCCCACTGAGCTATGCAGCTCTTTTTCACAAGCGACCTGGCCACAAATGATAGCTAAACGAAGTGGCTTATCGTGTGGACATTTATAGCAGCCAAATACTTCAAGCGCACGTTTCCAAATGTGGAGGGTAAAAACCGAAGGACCTGAAGAAAAAGCCACAATGCCACGTGTAGAACACGCAAACTCCAAATATACAGGCTTCGTCAGGATAGGAGTCGAAGCCAAGACCTCGTGTATATGAGGCGAGGTAGTTAACATCTCGCCACCGTGGCGCCCCTAATGTCTACAAAATCTATGTCTAGACAATGTCTCAAAATAACGTCACACACCTAGGGGGGGGGGGGGGGGGTCAGACATTTGTGACGATGTGCGACGACGGGGGGGGGGGGGGTTTGAGAAATGTGACATCACATCAAAATGCGCAACTTTAAATAAATATAGACAACACGTTCTACTTAATTAAATAGACTTTTTAATAAATGTTTTCTCATATAACATCAGGGTGCAGCGCCACATTAAATACGCACTACAATGACAATAGTTTAAAGCGATTTGAAGCATGCTTTATTTTTTTTGGGGGGGGGGGCAGAGCTTTGTGACGTCATATTTGTGGGGGGATCTGACTTTTTATGACGCCGTGTGACGAGGGGGGGGGTCAAAAATCGTCCAAAATCGCGTGACGTCATTTATGGACGGCCCCTAACCCAAAGGTAAATAAAATGGTATCCACTTACATATCTTCACCGGAATCACAGAAGAAACAACTTCAGCTGAACTACAACACCACTAAACTTGTAACGAAGAAAATGTTGAATACTTTTTTTAATTAAAAAATATATTTTTTTAATCGACATTTTATTCCCTCGTGGTGTCATATAGACCATGCAAAGGAATTGGTATCACTTACGTGTTTCCCCGCTCAGGTGGTACAGTACTTATATCTGTTCTGGCCCATGGACTCATGGTATCAGTCCGGCAACTAAATGTAGAGAAAATATTACATGCGTCACTTAACACGCGGAAAGGCAAAGCCAACAGACGCGAGCCATTTGCCCGTCTGCACCGCCAAAGCGAGAGTGGTTGAGCGTTCGTGTAAGATAGAGCCTTGAAGGGTATCAGGTTGAAGGCCAAATGTGTCACTTCTAGGGTCTTTCCATGAGACCTCGCGGCTCTGTTTTCTGTCTGGGCTTGTTGAAACGGAAACAGCCCTTTGTTCCGTGATTAAATGCCGGGAGCACAATTAGGCGGTGCAATGGGCTGCAACTATTGAAGTGAATTAAGCAAAGCCGATAATTAGCAATGGAGGTGTAAAGAATAAGAAACGCCTCGACTTTTGGGCGCAAACACAATTACGTTTTTTGACAACAGACACAAAAATTTTTTTTGCGATACTGCGATGGCAGCGGTGCACAAGCACACGTAGGAAATCGATGTGTAGATATAATAGGTGATATTTCGAGCAACGTGTGCTGAACTTATTTTCGCACCGCGCCTAGCCAACCGTGCCCATCGGAGGAGCGGGAGCAGTGGCCGGTGCATGGCCGTTCTTCATAGGAGAGAGAAGTCAAGAAGGAAAATTGCCCCAAACGCCAGCTATTATATATGGGTTTTTTTTTAATATCTGAGGACAAATGTGTTGAGTTTACGATTAGACAGGAGGCCGCTGGGGGTGTGCTGGCTTGAGCAGCGAGATGCCAGTGTGTGGGAAAATAGGTTAATACAGTACCCCAGTGGGCTTTGCCTGGTGGTATGGGGATGGTTTCGTTTTCTTTGTGTTTTGGGTGATTTGTATGCCTTTACCATACTTTGCACTCCCATCGTGTTGTTGTATTGTTTGTTGTTGTAACCTTCTTAACCCGTGCCCCTACTGGACATCTAAGAAAATTAGCTTTATAGCTCATCGCGTTCCTCCAGTATAAATAAATATTCTGATTCTCGATATTTCTCTGGCCCTTTGTAAATTCTTGACGTCATTGATGAATAAGATAAATCCCTGGTTTCACCCATTGAATGCTCGTCGTGTGGAGATGCCACTTATCATGGCCGTAGGAGGCGATAACCCTGAATGGAGCTGGACAGGAAGGGTGCGAATGGGGTAGCGTGTGGATGCGGCATCCGACGTGTGCCCGGTGCTTGTGTGTGTTCCTAAGTGAAATAAACACTCGTTTGTTGTGTATCTGGTGCTGGTATTGTAGAAGAATTTGGATACAACTGGGAGTAAAAAAATCACAATCAACTAAAACTTGATTTTATACAGCGTCATTCACACAAGGCCTCCACTTCACGTTACGTAAAATAATCAAACCTTGAACAAATAAATACCTTTCAGCTAAAACCCTGAATAAATAAAACGAAGAAGGATCAATTCCATGTCAGATGCACGTAACCTAAACAGACGTGTATGCAAGTGAAAACAGGTATGTTTTCAGATTGTTCCTAAAAGACCAACCCTACTTAGAGTCCCTAATCTTCTGATTGGTTTGTTAATAATGCATACACACGTAATCATAATCGCAATGAAAGAGCCGCTATAAATAAGAGCTTGTGGGAAAAACACGGCAACATAACGTCCACTCGACAGAACACAACAAAAGCATGCTAACCATGACGCTTGGCATTGACGACGTTTTGGTCGCATGTTGATCTTCTTTTGCACCGTACGTAGCCAACCGTGCTAATCTTCTGGCAGCTTGTGAACACGCGAGAGTGAGATGTGTGAAAATATACCGAGTACTGTTATTTGCTAATTGGTGTTAAAGCAGAGGGCGAATTAAGTGGAAAGATTTTTTTCTTCAATTTCAATGAGATATTCATGATCTTTTTTATTTATTCATCACACATATTGTAATTGCGATATTACCATGAGCACGACACTCTTTTAATGGCTGGACTCGCGTTAACTGGCTAATAATGGAAAATGTACAAGGTCATTTGAATATTTTATTTATGAATTGGGGGGAGGTTAGTGGTGGTTGCCGTTTAGCGCTACAAAACTCAGCCACCTGAATTTCATTCCTGGCCACGGCTAACACCAGTTATTAATGACATCTCAAACGGCCCCGGGGTGCTGCCACCTTCGCCAACCCGCACTGACGAGCATTGTGAAGTATGGTAAAAAAAACATGATCGAGCTGTATGCATGTTGAACTTCTTTCGCACCGTACGTAGCCAACCGTGCAAATCGGAGGTGCGGGGGCAAAGGACACCAAACTAAACACAACAACAAGCAGTTCTAAAGAAATGAGATTTAAATCCAAATTATTTAAAAGTGCATAGCTCCCAGTGGCTTCCCAACATCGGAAGAGCGTTCCAGACGGCCACAGAAGCACATCTGAAAGCGCGTGCGCGCGATGCGGTGGCCGTCTTTGTTCGATGAGCAGCAGTTGCAGCACGGCCGCAAGATGGGCACGGGATCAGCGGAGCGTGCCGGCATATCACTTACAATGACGGCGACGTGAAGAGGCGATGTGGCATTCGAAGGCCTTCATCCAGCAGTGGATTGACAAATGGCTGCAAATGAGCGGTGGTATTGTTATTCATGTGCTGGCGGAATACAATAAGCAAACTTGCTTCCTGCTGGAGGTCAGTTGAGGTCTGCAGGGCACATTGAAAGATGTGATAGGTTATCAAAGTGGCCGGGGTTAC
Source organism: Lampetra planeri (assembly GCF_965212315.1). NCBI lineage: Eukaryota > Metazoa > Chordata > Hyperoartia > Petromyzontiformes > Petromyzontidae > Lampetra > Lampetra planeri. The sequence continues at coordinate 11,172,972 of NC_136126.1, forward strand.
TCGGGGGACTAAAACGCATCCTGTATTCGCAACACCGAGTCTGCATTGCACTGGCGCCCAATATGGCATCCAGATCAGACCAGGATCGAGTGTGTTGGTGACCTTCATGAGCTCAACATGATCAACAGTGTCTCCAACACAAAAACGACATCTGCAATGTAAGAACGTTCACCCGCCGATCCGTGCAATGTAACCCTTGCTGCCCCACGCGACTGCGAGGAGGCCCCCATCCAGCAGCACTGTGCGCCTGGAGAGCGCGATTTGACACCCGGCGTGGTGGAGTGGAGGGTGATCATTCAATGTGCCTGACCAATGGACATTCAATGTGCCTGACCAATGGACATTCGATCTGCGTGAAACTCTCCGGAGTTCCCCGGTGGGAAGTTGGACAATGAGGTTATTTACAAGCGGCGGACACTCGTCGAGTCAAACTCGAGCACCGTACGTGGAATCCCATTAACCCGAGTAGTCCTCGATTCTATCTCACAACCGATTGTAGAATTTGGACGTCACGAAATGTGGTCTTTAACTCAATTGCAGTGGCTGTGAGAGACACACCTGGACACCATTCAAATGCAGTAGTTCTAGGATTACAATTGACATTTACTATTTGAATAAAAGTTTAGTTAATCCAAAGGATGAACACAGAAGTAGCATTAATATCGGCTGTGATCAATCCACTGCCGGATGAAGGCGTCCCCAAGCCGTCACTACATCTCATCATCCTGCGATGTAACAACGCACCTGCCATCTACACAAGAACCGATCTCATTGCGTTATCTGCACGGTGAGTGACCTCTCGCATGCATTTCATTGCTTGGCTACCTGCCACTCCGTTATCACTCTTCGCCATCTTCCATCGTCCCGCACTTCTCATAATAATAGTTGGGACGATGTAATGCACCTGTGTGTGTTCTGTGTGCTCCTCGCTCTCCTTCTCAGTGTAATTCCAAGCACGCGTCTCTCCACGCTTCTCTGCATGTTTTTCCATTTTTTTGTTCTATATTTTCCGTTAATGACCGCGGTGTTTCTGAACCAGATGTCGTAGCAGGTGGCACGCAGCGATCAAACGATTTCTTCTCCAGGCACATTACTACGCGTATTCGTTATCACAGCGCATCGCTCCATTAGTGGCGATTAATGGGAAACAATTCCGTTCCAGAAAGCTGTAAGTCACGCAACTTTGACTTAAGACACTTGAGAAATTTTGATTTGACTCAGTTGAGCTATTTCTCCCGCTTAATGGGAACCCAGTGTGTGCCAAATGGACGCAATTAAACACGGATTATAAAGTGAAATTATCCTAGTCCCGTTGATTGCTTTTATCAATTTAATGGTGCTGTGTTAGTAATGGGAATTCCACATTTCAGTGGCAAGGATCGGTTACTGTAGAGGACGACCACTTGACTTCCCACAAAGTGGAACTTGTATTTTTTTCTTGACTTCACAGGGATCGATGGGTCGAGTTGAGCCTAATGGTAATTTGAACCTTTCGTGAGTAGGCCTGCTCAGGCACCAAATTACCTGGCTCTACCGTCTACAAGTTTATAGTGAAAGTGTTCACAAGATCATTTAAGCATTGGCGTGATGTGCATTGCCTTAAGCAGCCCTGAGCCTGTGGTGGAAATTCTACATTTCTATGGTTGGAACCGGGTGACTATAAACGGTTTTTATATATCAGACTGGGAAGCTGTCAGGGTGCGACGGTTGGAACATTGACTGGATTTGCAATTCAGAAGTTCTAAGTTTGATTTCGCGTATGAAAGTTGAAATGACGGCAAGTTTTTAAATATTAAATCGCAATGCCTCAGTCCACCCAACGGTATAAATGGGTGCAACGCGGTTCGTCGACCGGCAAGTCTGCGTGGTGGGGTGGAGCGTGGGCACTCCCACCTCTTCCAGGACGCCTGGGCAACGTGGACGAGCTGTGCTTTCCAGAGCTCCCGCTAGTGGAGGCACACACAGTTGTTGAACGCATTTGCTGAACTGCATTCTACCTCGCTAAACAGCAACCAGGCACAGTGGGTGTGGGGGGAGGGGGGTTCAGATTGCACAACAATCTTTGTGCCACCCACCAACCCACTTACAAAGTGCTGAATCGCAAAGCACGTGACACTCAGGCGCCATGGTGGCGAGATGTTAACTACCTCGCCTTCGAGTTTGCATGCTTACATGTTCTCCCCGTGGTCCCGTGGATTTTTCTCCGGGTCGTCCGGTTTTCCCCTTCGCATTTAAAAGCATGAGTTTAAAGTATTTGGCTACTGCTATAAATTTCCACATCATAAGCCACTTTACAGAGTTATCATTTGTGGACAAATCTCTTCTGAAAAAGAGCTATATAGCTCAGTGGGCCTTACCCACTGAGCTATATACCCCGCAACACAAAATGCATAATACGTTTTTTTTTTAGGTGAGATCGTTTAAATATAAATGTGTCGTTAAACCCGCCACCACCAGACAGCCAATTCGTAAGGTTTGTCACGTAAACAAAACGTGCCAAACTAGTTACCACTTCAGCACATTTGGTTGCTAAAAGCCTACGTGTTAAACTAACACACAAAAAACATTAAAGACCGAAACAGGAGGATTTAACAAAAAGCTACGACGTTTCGATCGCAACACAAGCGGTCGTCTTCAGGAAAGGGGGGGTTAGCTTCCAAAGGCAAACTGTTATAAGGGTTTGAAATGGGCGTGGCCCAAATGTCAGCAGCCAATATCAATGTAAGCGGTGGGCAGCCAACCCGACGGTGGTTGGTTTTCCACCAATCAAAGGGCTGCCAGGTGAAAATTAGCATGTTAATGAGATCGGTATTACCTTAGTGTCGCGGCATCTCTTCAGAAATGTGAGCGACTCGATCAGATGAGCCTTCTTGTCTCAAAGATTGTTAAAAGAGGAGGATTTCTCCATAACTCTGGCTGTCGCCTGATGAAGCTAGTTGAATTGTAAATCTTATTGGTTCTTTCGGTAAAGTCACATAGAAGGCAGCCGTCCTGCGTTGTGGCCGAAACGTCGTGAGAATTGTATTTTATCATGTTTTTTTTATTATTTCCCTTCTACGTGACTTTACCAAAAGAACCAAGAAGATGAATCCCTGCAGTCACGAAAGCTTTAAATCGAAATTGAATTGTAATTGTTGTGTCTCCAACATACCAGTGTGCTGAACTAGTAACAAATTTGCACGTTTTGTTTACGTCACAACCCTTACTAATTGGCTGTGGTGGGTGGTGGTGTCGGGTTTAACGACATATTTATATTTACGCGCTCTAACCCAAGAAAACCTCTACTTTGGATAATATTGGTCGCGAAAACCTACTACTGCTACATCTTAAACCAAAAACAACGGTTGCGTTATCGTTACAACGGGGAGCCGCTCAGGGCCAGGCAAACCACGGAGCGGCTTAGGCCGATCGCATCGTTAATATTGGATAGGGCCTCGACTCAGTCGAGCTGCGGGATTAATATCGTGTTGCAAACCCGTGGCCCTTTTACCCTTCGTGAGGGAACGGTGGCGGGGTTTGAGTGGGGGCATCGCATAGACGCCACAAGGGTGGCCGTGCCAATTTGAGAAGAAGAAAAAGAAGAAAAACAACTGCCAGGGCCAGTGCAATGTGAGGCCATGCTTTTGCATTTGATGAGCTGCATTGGAATTAAACGGAATTGCGGCGGGTTGCAGACGTTGTTCGTGTCGTTGCTCATTAATTGTGAGAGGAACGCTTTTAAAATGTGTGATATAAACTCGCTTGCCCTCTTCAATGTATGTACATTGAACTTATTTCACACCGTACGTAGCCAACCGTGTGCTAAATGGCCCGTACTTGGACACGTTAACATTGCTGCCCACTTGTAAGTGGCCATGCCGTCATTGTCCTACAGATCTCGAAGTGAATGGGTGTACATATGCGGAGGGTGGGGGGTCTCCTCTTTCTCAGAATAACTCAAGTCACACGAGGGGGTGGCCCAGATTATTGTATTCGGTACTTGCAAGCAGATATACAAGCAGAAATTTCAAAAATTGTCCTCATTACAATAGTCTGCTAATCCCTGTAAATTCGATTTTTACCTGCGGTTCGCGACTCCGTGAGGACCGTTGATCCTGAAATCCCTAAAAATATATATTGTGTGCCTCACGAGAACCAGTCCGGAGAGTGGCTTGGCTGTGGGTAGCCCCCTACAGCAGTATCATTATGAATCTTTGCCCGAGCTACAGTCGTTTAGAGCCACAGGGACACCTTATTGCAAACACAATGACTTTAAAACCCCCATCAGGGTCTATTTAACTTTTTTTTTATTTTACCAGGTAAGGCCCACTAAGTGATCTGTCCACAAATGATAGCTCAGCAAAGTGGCTTTTCACGTGGAAATTTTTAGCAGTAGCCAAATACTATAAACGCGAGATGTTGATTATAAATGGGGAGGGAAATAACTGGAGGACCAGAATAAAAATCCACGCGACCACGGAGAGGGACATGCAAACTAAAAATATACAGGCTTCAGGGTCTGGATCTAACCCACAACCTCCTGTACACCAGGCGAGGTCGTTAACATCTCGCCACCGTGGCACCCACATTGGTGGATCACACAGATTTGTGACGTCCCCAACCCCTGCCCAAAGTCTATTGGGCTGCGAGGTGGCCACGGGATGGCAGTACGGGAAGTAGGTTTGTTAACCCTTCCGTGTGAACCTTTGAATGTTATGTCTTCGTTTGTGTTGGTTTCTCACGGTAATCTGGATGCCTTCTTCATGCAACATACTCCTTGTACAGGAATTGACAACACACATCCCAATGAGGCGGTACAAGTTAAACAAATTACAGCTCCATTCGCAGTGCTCTTAGTGATCAAAATTAAATATTGCCCTTCTCTGCAATGCGTGGTCAGCAAGCATGGAAGTCATCTGATATATTTAGAGGTATTAGTTTTAATTACGGGGACAAATTTAATTTGGTGACATCTCTAATTTATATAGATGCTTTCTTGTGCTCACTCCACATGAAAACCTGGCTTCACCACAAGCGATTTGACAGACAATATCCCCCTTAACCACCAAACATAACGCAGATTCCTGACCGCGTTGTTTTGCTTGTTGGTCATTGAGTAGTTGGGGGCAGTGTCCTTTCAGTCAAGGGCGTAGCCATGGAGTCAACATCGGGGGGGACCAAATCTTCCAGGGGGTCTGGGGGTCCCCCCCAGAAAAAAAATCTAAATTTGAAAACGAATTTCACATAGGATGGACTTTTTCTTTATTTTTTACAATAATGTCTAATAGTGTATTGTATTACATTGCTCTGTTTTTACTTTTTTACCTTTTCTTGTTTCATTGTATGTAATGGCAGAGATTAGGGATTAATCAAGTACAACCATAACCACAATCATATAAACAGAAATCTACGTGACCTACGTGACTTTACCGAAAGAACCAAAGAGTATGGATTCATGCAGTCACGAAAGCTTCAAATTAAGATTAAACGGAAATTTATTTTATAGCAATATATTGGGGGGGATATTTTGAACATATATTTGATTATTGGGGGGGGGGGGTGTGTGTCCCCCCCCATGTATATATTATAATTACGGCCTTGCTTTCAGTATTAAACACATTTTAGTTGCAAATGGTCAAAATGCACCTACGATTATCATGGTTTGCTACGTACAGTGCAAAAGAAGTTCAACATACATGCATACAAATTGTTTCCACGAACATTATACATATGTAGGGCTGTTACAGAGAGCCCGTTATGCATGGCAGCCTATGGTAAACAAGCACAGTAGGCGGGGCTACGTCAGTGCACGGGCAGGTGCCCTCTACGACGTCCGCGCTTCGGACGTTACGATCCCCCGGGGCCCCACCCCTCAGGGAGGGGGGTGTATAAAAGGGGAATGTATCGGGGGGCTCGGGAGTGATGTTTAGCTAAAGAAGAGGAGGCGGAAGACGTCTGAGATAGAGCCCTGGACTCCCCCTGGTACGCCGTCCTTATCAGGACCGCGCAGGCTCGAGCCAGTGGCGTGGTACCAGAGCCAGAGCCAGTGCTGGTCTGGACTCTGGGTACCGGGCCCGACTGACCAGTGTCGGGCCAAGATAGCCTCCCCTAGCCCATTAGTGGAGGACTCAGAGGCAGGCTAAGGTTAGCCTAGAGGTGTGTCCTCAGATAGACGGGTGAGGGGGCCGATACCCCCTCAATTGTGTATGTCACAAAGTTGGTATTCAAATAAACAAGTGTGCCTCCAACTCCGGTGTCAACGAGTCATAAGCATTACTACATCTGGCGTCAGAAGTGAAACAAAGTACGAACATGGATACACGCCGGACGACTCGAGTCGGAGTACCAGGAGCGGAGGACACCGCTGCAGTTGGAGAGCCCGAGACGGCTGAAGATGCCATCGAGCAGCCGGGGCTGGGTGCATCCACGCCACAGCAGCTGGAGGAAGGGGAGCCGTCGACGGAGGGGCTGAGGCAGGCGCACGCGAAGCTGGCCGAGCTGCTGTACGCCGCAGCCGCCATGCTCGATAACATCACACGGCTGGGGGCTGCGGGACCGCCACGAGGCGACAGCAGCCAACGACCACAGCGCCTTCCCGCCATTTCAACGGAGCAACATTTTGAAACTCCCGCCATCGCCGCAGCTGCTGTTGAGGGCGTGGCCGCTCTAAGCATCGCGTCCAACGGCGGGAGTACAGTACCTGCCGCGTCACCACGGGTGCGACCGGCGATGCCATCGCTGCTTCGGGCCGACGCTGAGTCGAGTGAGGGAGACGAGGGAGCGCGATCGTCCTCTGCAGCCGCTGCCTTACATCAGCGACTGCCGCCGCTCAAAGAATTTGTGGGCGAGGAGGGCGACTGGGGCGGCTTCCAGCGGCGCTTCCTCGCTCACCAGGAGATGGCACAGTGGACAGACGCCGAGGCTCTCCGAGCACTGCCAGCACTCCTCGACAGCGACGCCCTCGCCACACTAACATCGGCAACGAAGGAGAGGCGTTCCACGCTGCGGAAGGCGATGCAAGTGCTGTCCGCTGTGTATGGGCCACCATCGGACTGTCGTCAACTCTTTTACGATCGCCAGCGGGGGACGAAGGAGTCGCCCCTGGCGTACCGTACAAGCCTCCTGGCGCTGGCAAAGGAAGCCTTTCCACGAATGGACGACGAGGGGATCGACGCCATGGTGACAGAAAAGATACTTTTGCTGGCGGACGACTTAGACATCGTCATTGTCGCACAGGACGATGCAGAAATGTGCTCCCTCCAAGCGGCCCGTCTCCTCCACGCAAACCTGTCCTCTCAACGATGGAAGGCCAGCAAGGCGGCGAGCGGGCGCGCCGTCGCTGCGGCCACCCTCCCGGCGGAAGAGGTTTGCGCCATCAACCATCGACGGCAGCACGGAGCGGGAGCGCGGGGGGACCGGGCCGGTTCAAGCCATCTACAACGTCCATCGTCGCCACCAGCGCTTCCACGCTGCTACAACTGCGGCATCCGGGGCCACGTCGCCTCGGGGTGCCGCTCTCCTCGGCAGCGCGGGACGACACCTCAACGGGACGCCGGCCCTCGTCACAAGCTCCACCATCATAATCCGGCGAGTCGCGGCACCCCTCACGTTTGGCCCACGCACACGCCCGTCGCACACTTAAACACCGCAGCGAAGGGGGGGCCAATTTCGCGTACCATGGCACCAACACGCACCGCTCTGGGTACTCACATTGAACCCAGCCAGTGGTCCGTGTTGGCCCATCGGGTTGTAGCCGCGTCGTCGGGGTCGTCGGCCGTTGTGGGTCACATCGATGGGGTGGAGGTTCGCATCTTGGTCGATACAGGAGCATCGGCGACCATTATTTCGGAGTTGATTTATAACATTCTCCCTGCCCAGAGCCGTCCTTTGATGCCTGTTAATGTGCCATTCTTTGCTGCTAACGGGGGTTCACTTGGCATCATCGGACAAATTCGAGCCCAAATTTGTGTCGGGGATATTAAATTATCTGGGCCGATTTTTGTTTCCTCCTCGCTGGCGGTTCCGTGCCTGCTGGGGACGGATTTCCTGGCCAAAATGCCGATTAGGATATTAATCGACCAGGGATGCATTGAGCTCCCATCGGGCCGACGCATGGCGTTTTTGCCATCCCCCGCTACGAGCCGGACGGCGTTCGCGACGGTGCCGGCGTTCGTAGATAGAACGGTGCGCGTTCCTCCGGGGGCGCAAATGTTAATTCCTTTGAGACTTCGGCGGCCCTTCGCTAAGGGCATTGGGGCTCAAGGGGTTTTGCTGGGACCGTCTAGGGCCGGGGTCAGTGGACCTAATTTACTCCCGGCCCAGACCATAGTGAGAGGGGATGGAGAACCCTTCATCGCGGTCCTCAATGTGGGCTCGCAGACGGTGGTGGTCCCACAGGGGACCGTGCTTGCTCACGCAACGCCGGTGCCCTGTGAGGAACCCGTCGCGAGTCATGTCGGCGCTGCCCCTGCACCGCGACCACATTCAGACAGCGATGAAGGGTGGCTCGAGGCGCTTTGCGCGGGATCGACGGACCTGTCAAATTTAGAGCGCCAACGTCTTAAGACACTACTGAGGGAATTTTCCGACGTTTTCAGTCGGGATAAATACGATTTGGGCTGCACTCATCTGCTGCGTCACCATATTGATACGGGTGACAGCGCGCCAATACGCCAAAATCCTTTTCGGTTGAGTCCCGCCGAAAAGGACCATGTCAAATCGGCTGTTGATGACATGCTAGCCGCCGACATAATTTCTCCCTCCAACAGCCCTTGGGGAGCGCCGATCGTCCTGGTTAAGAAGCAGGACGGTTCGTTGCGGTTTTGCGTTGACTTTCGGCGCCTTAATAAAATTACGGTTGCCGACGCATACCCGCTCCCACGGATGGACGAATCGCTTGACGCCTTGGCGGGAGCGCGATTCTTCTCCACATTGGACTTACTTTCGGGATTCTGGCAGCTTCCTCTGGACGATGATTCAAAGCCTAAAACTGCTTTCCGTACTCCGCACGGCCTGTTTCAATTCAACCGGTTGCCGATGGGCTTACACTCAGCGCCGGCAACTTTCCAGCGGTTGATGGAATTGGTTTTGGCTGGATTGCAATGGGAGTCGTGCCTGATTTATTTGGATGACGTCATTGTCTTTGGCAAAACTTTTGAGGAACATCTCCAGAGGTTGCGGGCGGTTTTCCTAAAGATGCGGGCTGCTAATTTGAAATTTAAGCCCCAAAAATGCCATTTGTTACGCGAGTCGGTGCGTTATTTGGGGCACATCGTGGGGCGCTCAGGTATTTCTACCGATCCCGCCAAAACGCAGTGTGTAAGCTCCTGGCCGACTCCCACCTCAGTGGGAGAGGTTAGGAGTTTTATTGGGTTTGCGTCGTATTATAGACGCTTCGTCGCTAATTTTGCGACTATCGCCAAACCCCTACATGCTTTAACATCTAAAGGGGTTCGGTTTTGCTGGGGTCAGGAGGAGGAGGCTGCTTTTTGCTCCCTTCGGGATGCTTTGGTAAACGCTCCTCCCCTGATTTACCCTGATTTTTCAAAACCGTTCTTGCTCGACACCGATGCGAGCAACACGGGTATTGGGGGCGTGCTCTCCCAGGTGGTTGACGGCGTGGAACATGTGGTTGCGTACGGCAGTCGGGTGTTGTCTCCAGCGGAGCAACGGTATTGTGTCACCCGTAGGGAACTGTTGGCAATTGTCCATTTCGTCCAACAGTATCGCCCATATCTGTACGGTCGGCATTTCACCGTCCGCACAGATCATGCGGCACTGCAGTACGCCCTGAGGGTTCAACAACCATCGGGACAATTGTCCCGATGGTTGGAGGTCCTCCAGGATTACGATTTCCAAACCACATACCGTAAGGGCGTTCGCCACACCAACGCGGACGCTCTGTCACGCTTGCCAACCACCTCCGAGTGTGCATGCCTCCTGGGGTCTGGACGTTGCAGGCCTCCAGGGGACACATCGGTACCTGTCTTGGCGGCCGCCAACGACGACGATGCAATGGTTCCTAATTCGATCGAACAACAGGGCAAATATTCCCTGTTGGGGTTGCCCGTCATTGAATGGGGGCGCCTCCAGATGGAGGATGTCTCCCTCCTCGGGTGGCGACGTCGCGTTGGCGGTGCGGCGGGGGGAAAAAGAGGTGGTTCCGACGCATGGGAAATGTGCCAAGGTCTGCTAATGCATTGGGACGGGAAGTCACGTCGACATCGGCTGGTTGTCCCTACTGGGTTGCGGGGTAGGGTGGTATGGGCCGCTCATGAGCGCCTCCTACACCTGGGGACCCAAAAGACTCTCGCCTTGCTGCAACTTGATTTTTACTGGCCTGGCATGACGAGGGATGTGGGGGATTTGTTGGGATCGTGCCCTCAATGTGCACAACGCAAACCGCCGGCACGGGAGTCTAACCCGCCCTTGCAATCGATCAAAGTGTCCAGGATAAACGAGCTGGTCGCTCTGGACATTTTGGGACCATTCCCCGCCACCCCCAGAGGGAATAGATATTTGTTGACGGGTGTCGAGTATTTTACACGCTGGCCTATGGCCTGGCCTTTGGCCAACCAGTCGGCAGCAGCCATCGTGGAGGCCTTTGTTCAGGGTTATGTCCTGGACAAAGGTGCTCCGGAGAGGCTGCTGACCGACCAGGGCAGAAATTTTTCCGGTAAACTACTCAGACAAGTCTGCGATCTCCTGGGCACAAAGAAAATTCGGACCTCCCCATATCACCCACAAACTGACGGGATGGTCGAACGTTTGCATCGCACCATCTCGTCCATGTTATCACAACAAGTTTCGGACTCGCAAACGGATTGGGACCTACAAATTCAGGGGGTCTTGGCGGCGTACCGGATGGCACCCCATGCGGCTACGGGGTTTTCTCCCTTTTACCTCATGTACGGCCGAGAACCAGACCCGCCTGTTCGTGCCCAGTTGCGGATCCCCGTGCCGCAGGGAAAAACTAATCTGGCTGACCACGTTAAATTTAATCTGGACAAATTGACCGAGGCACGGGATGCTGCAATGCAAAACTCTGACCTCCGTCAGAAGGCAAATGAGCGCCTCAGATTGAGTCGAGCGCACATGCTGCAGTGGAAGCCGGGGGACAAGGCATGGTTGCACTGCCCCCAGGTGCCACTGGCAACCTCCTCTAAACTTGTGCGGCCGTGGCGGGGCCCTGTGGAAGTGGTGGAGGTGTTACGTCCGCAGTGCGTGCGCATCAAGTGGGGGAAGCGGCGATGGTTCGTGCACCCCTCCAGATTAAAACCCTTCGCTGCGGTACACAACCCCACTTCACACGCGCGTGGCCAAACATGTGGGGGGTCGGCCGACTTGCTGGGTCCGTCTCTGTCGCTCTCACCAAATGCCTTGCCGGCTGTGCCACCTTCAGGAGCATCAGGAGTGACGGGCTCACGCCCGATCACCCCTCCTGCGGATACCGAGGGTCACGCGGAGTCAGAGGAATGCTCACCTCAAGACGGACAGTCGCCACCTGATGGTCCGCCACGCGGGGTTACCCCGTGTGAGGGGCCCGCTGCAAGGACGCGCGCTAAAATGCGCAAACTGTTGTGAGGCCGGAAAATGTGTACATAGCTGTTGTGTTTATTGGCTGTTGTGTGGATGGTGTGTTTCCCGCTCCTCGGATGTACATATGTTGGGTTCACCGTTTGTTGTGTGTGCGGGGTGGGTTCCCTGCTGGTTGTATATAAGCTGTTTTTTTTACGGAATTCGTATTTATTCGGGGGGGTGCGACGGGTTGTTTCTCATCTTGTTGTTGTGTCTTGTTCTGGTTCCTGTTATGGTTCAAAAATAGTGAGGCACACGTCAGGGGGTGAAGGCACCTTTATTGTCAAATTTTGTATGTTGGCAGCCGGGACGGCTGCATGCTATGTGGGGGGGAGTGATGTAGGGCTGTTACAGAGAGCCCGTTATGCATGGCAGCCTATGGTAAACAAGCACAGTAGGCGGGGCTACGTCAGTGCACGGGCAGGTGCCCTCTACGACGTCCGCGCTTCGGACGTTACGATCCCCCGGGGCCCCACCCCTCAGGGAGGGGGGTGTATAAAAGGGGAATGTATCGGGGGGCTCGGGAGTGATGTTTAGCTAAAGAAGAGGAGGCGGAAGACGTCTGAGATAGAGCCCTGGACTCCCCCTGGTACGCCGTCCTTATCAGGACCGCGCAGGCTCGAGCCAGTGGCGTGGTACCAGAGCCAGAGCCAGTGCTGGTCTGGACTCTGGGTACCGGGCCCGACTGACCAGTGTCGGGCCAAGATAGCCTCCCCTAGCCCATTAGTGGAGGACTCAGAGGCAGGCTAAGGTTAGCCTAGAGGTGTGTCCTCAGATAGACGGGTGAGGGGGCCGATACCCCCTCAATTGTGTATGTCACAAAGTTGGTATTCAAATAAACAAGTGTGCCTCCAACTCCGGTGTCAACGAGTCATAAGCATTACTACACATAATCATGACTGACTTAACACATTTGGTACGTGCACCACTCTCCTTGCGCGTGGCTCTCATGGAGGAGCTGTGTATATGTTTAACCAATTTGTGAACCATTTAGAAATTGGGAAATTCAGACTGTGCTGTCGGCACACATGGACTGCTCTTTTTCGAATATCTTCACGGGATTTCTTAATGCCCGTTTCGAATCAGAGGGTGTTCATTTGTATGTTTAATACCACAGGTAATACTGCAGGTATTAACCAGGGTGGCCGTGGGATTTGAACCGAAAATGTCTGCAACAAACAGTAAATGGTGCTGGTAGCAGAGAGTTTGCCTCTCATTCAGAAGGTTGTGAGTTCACATCTTGGTATGTATGTTGAACTTCTTTCGCACCGTACGTAGCCAACCGTGCTAATCGGAGGTATGGGGAAAGACAACAAACTAATCGCAAAAGTAGTTCGTGAGATGTTGATCCAGCTTATCAGCGGTGGTCATCTTCTATAGAGAGACTGGCCTCAGCCAAGTAATGTGGAATTTCCATCTCTGGCTCAAGGCCACCAAAGGAGACAAGTGCTCCCCAGCGCTTGTGCCAACACGGAGACGCAGATTTCACTCGGCGCATTCCCAGTCTGTCAACCGTGACATTCACAGGCTCTTACAACAATCAACAACAGAGAAAGCAACTGTGTGTTATGGGCTGCACAGTCTGTAGTGGCTAGGGCGAGACCATTACAATGTTTTTGGAGAGCGAAGAAATCAAGAAAATTAACCACACTCACGCTGAAAACTTCAAGCAATTGTCTGGATAACCTCGTGTTGTAGCAGCTCTTTCTCCTGCGTCAGCAGTTCTCCTGCTGTGTTTGTCTCACCTGATGACGGTTGCTTGTGTTGCGATCGAAACGTCGTGGTCTATTAATTTTCTATCTACGTGTCTTTATCGAAAGAACCAAAGAGTACGGATTCCTGCAGTCATGAAAGCTTCAAATCAAGATTGCCTGTCTTCTGTGAAGGTTTGGCCCATGATCTGAAAAATCAACCTATTATATATTCATCTTATATATATGTATTTTTTCCCGCTATGAGGCAGTGTTAATAATGATTGTGATCGGTGTTCTACATTATGCTCTGTAGCACTGGGAATGCAGTTCCTTCACTCATTATTCACAGGTATTTTTGGGGGGGGGGGGGGTTAGACTGTGTTGGCATTTTTAATTATAACCCTCCAAAACCCAACCAATAAATTTGTCACGTGGGCAAACATGGCAATTGATTTTTTTTTTAGCAAAGCGGAATGTTGAAAAACAATCTAAATTATAAAAAAAAAATGTGTACACCGTTTACCCGAGGAAATACATTCGGCATCATTTTTCATGTGTTTACTGTTAACTAAACAACCTCCAAAGTTACGCGTGGCCTTTGTGGGCTTGAACCCAGATCTGTGTGTTGCTGGCTCAGCCACGCTCAAAATATGATTAACCCCCTGAACCACCGATGTGCACCTCATAAAATATTAAGTTTCAATCGCAGTCTCAGTCACTTCTCAATTTCAGTTCCAGTTCTGTCACATTTAAAATTAGAGGGTTTCTTCGTGTAATGTCATGGCGAATGTAATATCCAACAACAGAATTCAACGACTGGGTCTCGTGAGCAGCAGAGCATTGGGATTCCTCACGTAGCCTGCGTGACAGCACGACAGGTCACGAGTACCACCATCGCCACACTTCAGACAAAATGTGAATCCCAACTCGGAGAACGTGGAATCACGTGTCAAGAAACAGTTCAAACCCGTTCTGCATCGTAAATGTACATAAAGTTTATTTTTGTTTCAAATTTCCATTTTGTAACATTTCTTTCAATTTAGTTGTATTCTCAATGGCAGTAAACACGAAGAATACAACTTTATCGGAAGCGAACACTTGCTTTCCTATTCTCAGACGCACCCCTACCATAGCAATGTGAAATTTCAAACGCAAGTTCAGGGTACGTAGCAGAGATGAGCAAGCACTTTTCCACCTCTTATTTTTGAACACGAGTCCACTTGCATTCAAAAGTAGGCTTTATATAAAAAAACAAAGCTTCCCTGTATAGCCTAAACAGACTGATGGAGCAAGTGCTGTTAGCGAGCACATATGAAGGACGTTACGGCACACGAGGGGGTGGGTGGCCAACACCACGCCTGGCCGCCTTTGTCTCCCTAGTGGCGATGTTTACACATTACACCAGGTACTCATTTGAGGCTGGAGTCGACCATGGGGAGGCCCGTGACGGGTTCAGACAATTATAATAAGCCGTGAGAGGGAATCCAACTCGTGTGGCCGGGTTCGTAGCGCAGCACGCTAACCGCTACACTACCGCTCCCCACAAGGATCTATATATACACACAAACACACGCATATAATTGCGAAACACAAGGGACATCGAATGCATTTGTGGCTTCATCTGGTTATATAAAGGATACGTGAATCGCGTTTGAGGTCGTTTAAATAAGGCTGGTCGGATGAAGTGATAGAAGGCGGTGGGTGGGTGATCTTTGTGTGGAACAACGCCGTCGGATATAACGACCGTCGCGCCGGATATAACGACCGTGCAAAGAGGGGGGGGGGGGGGTGCCCACCAGCTCAGGAGAAGAATGATTGCACAGACGATACGAGGGGCTTTAATTAAGGCTGCGGGGAATACATCACTTATGCCGCACGCCACACATGCTGCGTGCGTGTGAGCCGGGGTTATGGAGCCAATGTTGGTTCATTTTCGCAGAGATGGCACAACGCCTCCGGTTTGTGACTGATGAATAATGAGCCGCGGTTGAGACTTCGTTTCTATTTATTTTCGATGTGAGCTGATTTACACATCCCCCACCCCCCGGGCCATGACGACGTGTTCCCTGTACGTGTTACTTCACCAGCAGGGAGCTGGGCTGGATGCTGTCAGGTGTTAGTGGGGAGGGGTCTAGGACCGTGGCTTCTTCACGGCCGAAGACAATGGGCGATAACGCAACGGTGCAGCATGCCCTGCGTGTGCCATGCACACGAGTCGGTGTGGCAGAGACACGAACAGTAACGGTGCAGCCCTGCAATTGCTTGCTCGGCAGAATCAGAATATGAATTTATACTGAAGGAATCTGATGAGCTATAAAGCTCTTTTTCATAGATGACCAGTTGTTTAACAGATGTCCAGTTGATGTAAGGGGCCGTCCATAAATGATGTCACGCGATTTTGGACGGTTTTTGACCCCCCCCCCCCCCTTCGTCACACGACGTCACAAAAAGTCAGCCCCCCTCAAATATGACGTCACAAAGCTCTGCCCCTCCCCCCCAAAAAAAATAAAACATGCTTCAAATCGCTTTAAACTATTGTCATTGTAGTGCGTATTTAATGTGGCGCTGCACTCTGATGTTGTAGGAGAAAACATGTATTAAAAAGTATATTTAATTTAGCAGAACGTGTTGCCTATATTTATTTAAAGTTGCGCATTTTGATGTGACGTCACATTTCTCACCCCCCCCCCCCCCTCTCGTCACACATCGTCACAAATGTCTGACCCCCTTCCCTAGGTGCGTGACGTCATTTATAGACAGCCCCCAATGACACTGCTGAAAAAAAAGGCCTCCACCCAGATCATATTTTGGCCTAATCTTTAACCCTGGTCATACGTCATGGAAGAGGTGGAAGGACCCACACTTTACCCCAGTACACGTGACCTTCTGACGGACTGTGGTGGTGGGGGGATTTAAGAGACGTGCACCTCGTGTCAACTGCCGTGACGAGAGATCGAGCCGATGACTTCTGGATTACAAGCCCAGTGCGCTGACCATGAGACCAGGACAGCCACCCAACCATCACTAACCTACACACAAAAGTGGGACAGGTGCTGCTAATGATTATTACATTTACAACCTCCTCATACATATTTATTCTTCAATTACGGTTTATTTCCCAATTTGGCTTCAGTGCGGCTCAATGTTAGATATGAATCACAAGGTGCGACCTGTGATGCCGCCACCACGAAGCCGTTCAGCAGGCGCCCCATCCCCGACCTCGCCACCACCAAGCAACGGAGCCAACCCCTCGTCCCCCTCACCTCACCTCACATGAACACACCTGCACGCATTTCCCCCCCCCCCCCCCATAGAGCTGGAAGGGAAGGTCACCTGATCGACCGGTTTTTATCCGAGAAACCCTTATCGGGATTAACTCTCACGGTTTCCGGCGATCAGGGAATTGGACGGCCTCCCCCGACGCTACGTTGCACCGCGGCGCTGCGACCTGCCTTAAGATGGCATGGCCGCGGCGAGGGGCATTCGGCCACCGCGGTTGAAGCGCATCCCCCACACACACCACCCACGTGTCGACGGGGCAAGCAGGGGAGGGACGGGACAGCATGAGTAGCGGGACCGCAGGGGCTCTTGCGCATAGTCACGGATGGTTGGGATAATTACGCTTGAGCGCGCAGGCACCATTGTTAGGGAGGGAAAGGGATTAATTGGAATTTGCGCCGCGCAGGTTGAGCATTAAGTAGGATATCAAAAGCGCCCGGAACCGCCATGCGCGTGCCAGAGGGTCGCGAGCCTATTGTTCAGAGCCGCATCCCTTTGAGGTAGGGAGGATAAATAGGGAGCGCAAAGGGGAAATCGCTCTCTCACTCCAGCACCAGGCGACACCACGAGCTCCAGCCCAGCGACCCGGACGTCCGTGAGACGCACCGCGGTACGCTGCGAGGAGGAGATCAACGGACCGCCGTGAGCACCTAACAGTGAGTACGAAGGTGAATTGAAATCAAAGCCGATAAATAGAGAATAGATTCAGGGGTGGTAGAATAGGCCGGCCTCGTCGACTCATACTGATCAAACATCAATTACCAGGTAGCAGATAATAAATCATTAATAGCGAAGCGTGGCCTCGCGTGATCTTGTCGAGCAGTGTGAACGTGTGTACACAGTGGTTCTGTAGTGCTGCGGCTCGCCTCGGGGGAGCGCTGCGCAGAGCGGTGCGAGAGTGGGTGTCGCGTGTGTTCACTCCGTGTGTGATACAGGTGCGCAATCACAACGTGAGTGCTCCGTGGTGAGTGAGCGCTCGGGGAGCTGTGTGCGTGAGGGCGCGTACGTTCACTACGTGTATGATACAGGCGCGCGATCACAACGTGAGTGCTCAGTGGTGAGTGAGTAGCTCGGGGAGCTGTGTGCGCGAGTGCGCGTACGTTCGCTACGTGTATGATACAGGTGCGCGATCACAACGTGAGTGCTCCGTGGTGAGTGAGCGCTCAGGGAGCTGTGTGCGTGAGGGCGCGTACGTTCGCTACGTGTATGATACAGGTGCGCGATCACAACGTGAGTGCTCAGTTGTGAGTGAGTAGCTCGGGGAGCTGTGTGCGTGAGTGCGCGTACGTTCGCTACGTGTCGGATATGGGTGCGCATTGGTCACGCGATTATTCGACGTGGAGGCGAGAACCGCACCAGGCTATAGACGGGCACACGCTCGCAGTGTGCGAGAGCTGTACGTAGCGGTGTAAAGAGGGGGAGTGTGGCGTTTGATTGATGATGCTGTGCGCAGGTATGCTCGCAGCGTGGGAGCGCGGCGCGAGGCTGTAACAGTAGGGGCGTCGCGTTCGAATGCCGGCGAAACCGTAGCGGGTAATAGGGAGGTGCGGTAACGTAAATGGAATAGGGGATGCAGGCGGGAGGGACCCCGGGGGCCAACGGCCCCCACATAATGGTGTCAGAAACGGGACGATCCCCCGCACCCCCAAGGGAAAGAGGCCCCCCAACCCAGATTAAAATCAAATGCACATTTACGGGCAAAGGAATTCCATCATGGAAATCGTTTGCCCGCAGCATCAGGGGGGCTAAAAAAGTTAATGGGTGGTCAGATGAGGAGGCGTTGCAGCAGTTAGAGCTACATTTAGATGGGCGGGCAGCTGACTTTGTGGAAGCTTTGCCCGCAAGCGCACAAACCCAGTGGGAAAAATTAATGTGCGAACTCGAACGGCGCTTCAGCGCCTATGACGAGGAGGATGCGCAGACGGCCTTAGAGGCACGCCGCCGCCAACACGGCGAGGATCTACGAGATTACGCCGAGGATGTACGCATGTTGACCCAGCTCGCGTACCCAGAGTACGAGGTCAAAATAATTGAGGGCCTCGCTGCCGGTAAAATCCAGCGATATTTGGCACGCACCCCGTGGTGGCAGCCAAATGTCGACGGTGCACGCCTCTCCTTTAACACCCTCGTCGAGCGCGTGCGCAAATGTGAGAAACTCTCAGGTGAGCGCGCGCAGCCTCGAGGGAGGGGACGAGAGTGCGCCGTAGCGAGCCTATTCTCCGACGAGGAGGAAGAGCTCGCCATCGCAGTAAAGGGACGGGCAAGCGAGCCCCAGAGACCCAGCGAAACAACCCCGGGGTGGGTAGCTGGGTTACAGGCCGGTATGGGAGATATGATAAACCAAGTAGGTGAGAGGGTAACCCAAGTAGGTGAGAGGGTAACCCAAGTAGACGATAAAATGAGCCGAAATATGGTTAAGCTACAGTGTACCGTTGAGACTGAGATGGGGGAACTACGCTCGACAGTAGGGGGGCTGGCTGGGAGGATAGCCCAATTAGAGTCCGATATGGGACAACTGCGTACTGGGGGAGGGAGAGGGAACGCACAGGGGACCCGCTACGGAGCCGCCCCCCCTCCCCGGGCGTGTTATGTGTGCGATCAGCGAGGGCATCTCAGGAGGGACTGTCCTCAGGTCGCCCAAGCTAGACAAGAGTGAAGGTCAAACACTAAGGCCCCCCTAGAGAGGGGTGAAATCGACGTTGCCCCGACACGAACAAGCTGTGAGAATAATGGCGAGCGAGTGATCTCCACACAGGTTCCAGCAACAACGCCCACGGAAATGGTGACTCCTGGCGACTGGCTACGGGAGCTGGTGGCGGGGATCACGGGGGCCACGTCGCTGGTGGAAGGGGAGGTAAACGTTGTGCGTACCCGAATCCTGCTGGACACGGGGGCGGTGGCCTCGCTCGTGAGCGCAGCGCACTGCAGCGCGATCAGGGTCGACGTGCGTCACCTGCAGGCCCCGGACCGCGCGCTGCACACGGCGAGCGGAGCCGGAATGGGGCTGCTGGGGAGAGCCACCCTAGAGGTCCGCATAGGCAGCCAGGTGTGCACCCAGGAGTTCTACGTGTCGAGTGCGTTGTGTCACGAGTGTATTGCAGGTACCGACCTCTTAGAACAGCTGGGACTCAACGTGCAACCCCGCCAGCGATGCGCCACCATGGAGAGCAACGGCGAGCGGATACCGTTCCTGGGACGAGAACCAACGCGCCCCCGCTTCGCACCTGTGGCCGCTATCCTGGCGACGGCAGTCACCATCGGACCACTCACCAAGATGCTGGTGCCGGTGGCAACATCCCCCACCGACCCCGCGCTCCGACCATCAGGGGAGGTAATGCTGACTCCTCACCCGGAGTTGGCAAAACGGTATGGGGTCGTGGGATCCGCCACGTTGGTAAACGCAGATGGGGACCGATTGTTTATGCGGATGTTTAACCCCCACAGTACCCCAGCGATACTGTGATGGCGCACCCCGATCGCCACCGTACACCCCCTGCACGCACGCCACTCTAACGACTCGGTGTTCGCACTCTGGGCTGAGGACCCCGGTCGTCCTGAGGGTGACCAGGACCTGGCCTGGCGAGTCGGCCCGACTCCCCGAGCCGAGGTCGTTCCCCTGCTCGACGCGTTACATGTACCATGGGCGGATTTACCTAAGGGAGAGGCCGATCGGCTGCGCGAGTTACTGCGGGAGTATGCCGACGTATTCAGTGAACACGACTCGGACGTGGGTCGGACCGACCTTGTTAAGCACCAAATTGACACCGGTGCAGCTCGACCCATTAAACTTCCTGCGTACCGAGTGGGCGCACCCGAACGCGCCCAAATCAAAGAGGCAGTTGGGGACATGCTTCGCGATAACATAATTCAGCCCTCGGCGAGTCCCTGGTCAGCCCCGGTGGTACTAGTAACGAAAAAGGATGGGTCAACCCGGTTCTGCGTCGATTACCGTAAACTGAACGCAGTCACCCTCGGCGACGCCTTCCCCATACCCCGCATCGACGACACTTTTGACAGCCTCGCAGGAGCGCGATATTTTTCCACCCTCGATCTCGCGTCCGGGTACTGGCAGGTGGAGATGGCGGAGGAGGATCGGCCGAAAACCGCCTTCACCACCCCGATGGGACTATTCGAGTTTCGAGTACTCCCGTTCGGACTCACCAATGCGCCCGCGACGTTCCAGCGGCTGATGGAGTTGGTGATGCGGGGCTTGCAATGGGAACAGTGCCTGATATTCCTGGATGACGTGATAGTGTTCAGTAGATCTTTGTCTGAGCATTGGTCCAGGTTACGAGAGGTGTTCCAGCGACTGCGAGCAGCTCATCTCAAGCTCAAGCCACGTAAGTGTCACATCGCACAACGCGAGGTGGGGTACCTCGGGCACCACGTCAACGAGGCAGGCGTGCACACCGATCCGGAGAAGGTACGCGCCGTAGTGGAATGGCCACGGCCAAGGAATCTGACGGAGATCAGATCATTTTTGGGGCTCGCCACCTATTATCATCGATTTGTAAAGGGATTCAGCGAGATTGCACGCCCCCTCACCCAACTCACCTCCCCTAAGCACCCCTATCAGTGGACGGGGGCCTGCCAGACGGCCTTCACCACTCTCAAAGACCACCTCACCCACGCCCCCACCCTCGCTTTCCCCGATTTTACCACCGATTTTATTTTGGACACCGACGCCTGCAGCAGCGGGCTGGGCGCGGTGTTGTCACAGGTACAGGATGGGACGGAACGAGTCATCGCGTACGCCAGCAGGACCTTGAGTGGGGCCGAGCTTAACTATTGCGTGACCCGCCAAGAGTTGTACGCCGTGATTTTCGCATGTAAGCTGTTCCGGCCGTATTTGTACGGCAGGAAATGTCGCGTACGCACTGACCATTATGCTCTGCAGTTTCTTCTTACATTCAAGGAGCCGCGGGGGCAGATGGCCCGGTGGTTGGCGCAGTTGCAGGAGTACAACCTGCAAATCGAGTATCGTGCTGGCCGGACGCATGCAAACGCGGACGCCTTGTCGAGGCGGCCCACGGTGTACGCCGAGACAAGGGCGGAGGAGGCCTGCCCGTGTTTCACGGGGGGACGCTGCCGGCAGGCAACGGACCCCCGAGGGGCCGCGGCCACTGACCCCCCCCCAGCGAGAGAGAGTGCAGTGTGCGCCACAGAGACCCTCACAGGTGGCACCGAGGATCCCGTCGACCGCCCGGCAAGCATGGGACCCACGGCTCGGGACCCGGCGGATCACCCCGCCCCGATCGGACGAATCCAGGAGGACGTCGGCTGCGCCTTCCCGGGCCTGAACGACGAGCAGCTGAGACAGACCCAGCAGCGAGATCCGGATCTGGCGGCAGTGGAGGCGGCACTGCGGGAGGAAAAGAGCGCCCTACCAGGACCCTGGAGCGGTTTGTATGCCCGGTTGTGTGTGCAGAACGGAGTGGTACGGGAGTTAACCGAGGCCGGCCAGCCGGGGTGCATCTGTGTTCCTGCCCAGGTGCGACCCCAGCTGCTACGGCTGGTGCATGACCACCCACTCGGGGGCCACGATGGGGAACGACGCACTCGAGAGACCCTGCGTCGCCAGTATCTCTGGCCCAAATTGGCACAAGACGTGGCGGCCTGGGTACAGGGCTGCCGTGCCTGTCAGCAGTGCGGGCCGAAATCGGCACGATACCAGGTACCCCTAAGGCCGTTCCGCGTCAGCCGCACGAATCAGCTGGTCGGGATCGACCTACAGGGGCCATTCCCGCGATCCCATCGAGGCAACCAGTATATCCTGGTCGCAGTAGAGTATTTCACCCGCTACCCCGTGGCAGTGGCTATCCCTGATAAAACGGCCTTGGTGGTGGCCCGGACATTTGTGGAACATTACGTACTGAAGCACGGGATCCCAGAACGAGTCCTCACCGACCAGGGTAGCGAGTTCGAGGCCGAGCTGTTCCAGGCACTGTGCCGAAAATTCGGAATCCAGAAGGACCGAACCACAGCGTACCACCCCCAAGCGAACGGTATGGTAGAGCGCATGAATCAGACCCTAGCGGGGAAACTCAAACGTATGGCGGCCGCAAATCAACGGGATTGGGACGAACACCTCCCCTACGCCCTTTTCGCTTACGCCACCACCGTACACACGTCGACGGGACAAACCCCGTTCTTAATGATGTTCGGCCGCGAGTCTCGTTTACCCGCAGATCTGCTATTCGGCGTCCCTTCCCCCCAGCCGGAGGAGGGAAGCCGCCCCGTGGAACACCTGTTGGAGACCCTGCGAGAAGCCCGAGGCCGAGCATACCCACAAGGGGAAGCCGCGCATCGGCGGCAGGAACAGGGCACCCGACCCCGCATGGAACCCCCCTTATTCCTGACAGGCGCTAAGGTGTGGCTACACACCCCTCGCGTCGTGGCCGGGCAGGTGGGGAAACTGACGACCTACTGGCGGGGACCCTGGACCGTGGTGCGGCAGATCTCCCCCTGGACGGTACTAATTTATGGCGGGGAGAGGGGTCGAGAGACGGTGGTCAACGTCCGCCGCTTAAAACCGTGGAAAGCGGCCCCGGCGAGAGAGAACCCCGTCACCCGAAGGCCCCGAAATCCCGGAGTACCCGCACCCCTCGTGTTGGGGGGCCTCGCACACTACATGGGCCCCGCCGGGCCCCCGAGACGCCCCGATCCAGTCCGGAGACGGCGCGGACGACGGCCCCTAAACCCTTCCGCTGCTGAGTTTGTGCCCCAGCCCACAGGTGCCGGAGGACGGGGAGAGCCGCTGGAGTGGAGGAGGAGGCCGCCGCAGGAGCCACAGAGGATGGAACCACCCACCCCGAGACCAGCCACCAGGTCCGGACGGATCCCCCGGACCCCACAACGTTTCCTCGTGGGCGCGGCCCAAGCAAGGTGCTCCAGTCAACCCGGGACGGGGACTGGCACTTCGGGGGGCTATGTGATGCCGCCACCACGAAGCCGTTCAGCAGGCGCCCCATCCCCGACCTCGCCACCACCAAGCAACGGAGCCAACCCCTCGTCCCCCTCACCTCACCTCACATGAACACACCTGCACGCATTTCCGCCCCCCCCCATAGAGCTGGAAGGGAAGGTCACCTGATCGACCGGTTTTTATCCGAGAAACCCTTATCGGGATTAACTCTCACGGTTTCCGGCGATCAGGGAATTGGACGGCCTCCCCCGACGCTACGTTGCACCGCGGCGCTGCGACCTGCCTTAAGATGGTATGGCCGCGGCGAGGGGCATTCGGCCACCGCGGTTGAAGCGCATCCCCCACACACACCACCCACGTGTCGACGGGGCAAGCAGGGGAGGGACGGGACAGCATGAGTAGCGGGACCGCAGGGGCTCTTGCGCATAGTCACGGATGGTTGGGATAATTACGCTTGAGCGCGCAGGCACCATTGTTAGGGAGGGAAAGGGATTAATTGGAATTTGCGCCGCGCAGGTTGAGCATTCATTAGCATATCAAAAGCGCCCGGAACCGCCGTGCGCGTGCCAGAGGGTCGCGAGCCTATTGTTCAGAGCCGCATCCCTTTGAGGTAGGGAGGATAAATAGGGAGCGCAAAGGGGAAATCGCTCTCTCACTCCAGCACCAGGCGACACCACGATCTCCAGCCCAGCGACCCGGACGTCCGTGAGACGCACCGCGGTACGCTGCGAGGAGGAGATCAACGGACCGCCGTGTGCACCTAACAGTGAGTACGAAGGTGAATTGAAATCAAAGCCGATAAATAGAGAATAGATTCAGGGGTGGTAGAATAGGCCGGCCTCGTCGACTCATACTGATCAAACATCAATTACCAGGTAGCAGATAATAAATCATTAATAGCGAAGCGTGGCCTCGCGTGATCTTGTCGAGCAGTGTGAACGTGTGTACACAGTGGTTCTGTAGTGCTGCGGCTCGCCTCGGGGGAGCGCTGCGCAGAGCGGTGCGAGAGTGGGTGTCGCGTGTGTTCACTCCGTGTGTGATACAGGTGCGCAATCACAACGTGAGTGCTCCGTGGTGAGTGAGCGCTCGGGGAGCTGTGTGCGTGAGGGCGCGTACGTTCACTACGTGTATGATACAGGCGCGCGATCACAACGTGAGTGCTCAGTGGTGAGTGAGTAGCTCGGGGAGCTGTGTGCGCGAGTGCGCGTACGTTCGCTACGTGTCGGATACGGGTGCGCATCGGTCACGCGATTATTCGACGTGGAGGCGAGTGCCGCACCGGGCTATAGACGGGCACACGCTCGAAGTGTGCGAGAGCTGTACGTAGCGGTGTAAAGAGGGGGAGTGTGGCGGTTGATTGATGATGCTGCGCGCACGTATGCTCGCAGCGTGGGAGCGCGGCGCGAGGCTGTAACAGTAGGGGCGTCGCGTTCGAATGCCGGCGAAACCGTAGCGGGTAATAGGGAGGTGCGGTAACGTAAACGGAATAGGGGATGCAGGCGGGAGGGACCCCGGGGGCCAACGGCCCCCACAGACCTTCTGAATTTGATTCGCAACGTACAATGCGGATTGACGTACATAACATTGTTGCACTACCCTCATTAGACCCCGAGCAGCTTGAGTTTCTTATGTAATGGTTACCATTGTGGTGATATTGACACGGAGAGACACCATGATAAAGACTGTACCGGGGGATTTGAACCTAATGATGTTTACTTCTTGCTGTCGTTTAAAAATAATCTACTTAAAGTTTTACATTTCAACTTAACTTGGCAACGTGTTAGTGATGTTTACTTCTTGCTGTTGTTTAAAAAAGAATATACTTTAAGTTTTACACTTGGAAGATATTTCAACTGAACTCGGGAACATATTGCGATAAGTTCAGTATGATTGACAATGGCTATTTGAAACCATCCAGAGTTGTACATAAACATTGTACGAGCTGTATGTCGATGATGATGGCATAGAGAAAGACAGCAAGCAGGCTGGAGGGGTACTCTTAGGTCTTTTCGGTAAAGTCACGTAGGTAAAAAATAAAAAAATAATAATAATAAAAGAAATTATAGAAATTAAATAATACATCACGACGTTTCGGAGGCAACACAAGCTTCCATTTTCAGGTGTAAGTACTTGATACAGCAATTGTGCTGTGACTGTTCCACCTGAAGACGGAAGCTTGTGTTGCCTCCGAAACGTCGTGATTTATTATTTAATTTCTATTATTTCTTATATTATTATTTATTATTTATTTTTTACCTACGTGACTTTACCGAAAAGACCTAAGAGTATGACACCGAAAAGACCTAAGAGTATGACAAGAAATAATAGAAATAAAATAATAAATCACGACGTTTCAGAGGCAACACAAGCTTCCATCTTCAGGTGGAAGTACTTGATACAGCAATTGTGCTGTGACTGTTCCACCTGAAGACGGAAGCCTGTGTTGCCTCTGAAACGTCGTGATTTATTATTTAATTTCTATTATTTCTTATATTATTTAGTATTATTTATTTGTATTATTTATTTTTTACCTACATGACTTTACCGAAAGATCTAAGAGTATGAATCCTTGCAGTTACGAAAGCTTCAAATCTAGACTGGAGGGGCATTTAGAAAGATGAACTTGATCAAGGAAGGCAACATAGGAATGTACCAAAAGAAAATGGCGCTTGTTTAACACGGAGTAGTAAGATTTCGCGACCAATATCATCCATAAAAGGTTTTTTGGCTTAGATCGTGTAAATATAAATGTATCGCTATACCCGCCACCACCCGACACAGATAATTAGTAAGGTTTGTCACGTAAACAGAACATGCCAATTCGTTAGTAGTACAGCACATTTATATTTACGCGATCTAACCCAAAAAAAGCCTAAATTATGGAAAGAGGTGTTTAAATCATGCCTATTACCTGCAAAGACAACATGGATCACAAACATGCTCATTCACAATAAAAACGGAACACGTTGAAAAGTCCTCAAAGAAGGCTTGGAGAGAAAGAAAGAGGAACACTCGGATTCGACAACATCCGCACCTCCCGATTATCACGGTTGGCTACGGACGGTGCGAAATAAGTTCAACAGACATAGATTAAAGACACCTCTCCGTTAGGAAAAGCAAGTGAGACTTGGGCAGGACACGTCACTCGAGCGAATGAATGGCTGAAGATCGAGACTAGTGTGGAGTGGCAGCCAATGGGACGCGTCCAAGACGACGTCCGCCTCGGAGATGGGTCGGTGAGATCAGCGCTTGTGCAGACGCGAAATTCATTCTTGCATCGCAGGATCAAGAGATGGCTCAGGGAGGAGGCCTTCATCCAGAAGTGGACTGAACATAACCAATGATGATGATGATGGAGATTAATGTCGTTGCTTCTCTGTGGGGTGCACATCGTAAAGCAAACTGAAAGATGGTTGTGCAGTTTACTTGAAAGCATCACCCCCCGAGTGATGCGCCACACAAATTAAACTATTTTTTATTTTACCAGGTAAGGCACACTGAGCTACAGATCTGTTTTTCAGATGCGACCTGGCCACAAATGATAGCCCAATGAGGTGGCTTATCACGTGGAAATTTAGGAGCCAAATACTCTAAACGCATGTTTCTAAATGTGAAGGAGAAACCAGAGGACGCGGAGAAAATTCCAAACGACCACGGGGAGAGAGACACATGCAAACTCCAATGATACAGACGTCAGGGTGCGGATCGAACCCACGACCTCCTGCATACCAGCCCAAGTCAATAAGTGCCACAACGACAAAGTGAACCACTCTCCTGCGCCAGGTGCCGAACTCTGCCTGTGACACAGAGCGAGGAGCACAGGGAGGCGTCTCCTCTCGGACCTCACGAACGACTCGGGCCCCGACCCAGAGGCGAAACTTGGCGTGGGGCAGGCAGGGGGTGCCAGGCCGCCCCCTGGTGGACTCAGCTCCGATTTGGGTCCCCCTTCACAACCTCCATGATATGTTTTCAACAAGTGGAAAAGAACAAAACACATTTAAAACGTAGTTTAAATAATTAATGCAAAATGCTTTAATCTCCGTTCCACGTTTTTTTTTCATTTAATTAAAGCAACGAACGGGGTTGGCTTCCACAAATTGCGCCTTTCGTGTTTGTTTTCTTTGTTGTTGTTGTCATCATCATCAGTGTCACTGCGTAGACAATCAGAAACCTTTATTGCGAGTTGAGACGAATAGTGGCAAGGTATAAATAAATAAATAAGGTGGCACCACTTCGTCCAAACAGGGCACGCGCTCGCTCGCCGAAAGCCACAGCAGTGCTGCCTTGTGAACCCAAAGAATTCACGTGTGAAATTTAAGAATAAGTTTGACCCTTTCTGGAAATAAAACGGGTATTAAGATGTTCAAAACACCAAATAGAAACCTTTTGCAAGGAATCGGTGAGAGAAAATGGAAAGGCGATTGGCTGGTGGGTCAATGAACCTTCGAGAAAGGGGCTTGAGGGATATGTAAGGGGGGGGTGGCGTGTCTCGTGTCTGAACAAATAAAGACTCCTACCGTCGAAGACCGCAATGTCGGTGTCACTACATTTGTAATAACAGCAGTAGTGAGAATAGTTGAGATGATTACGATACGATCGTGAGGACTAAATGATTTAGTGCACAATACTGATGAACCGTAGGTACACGAGTGTATGACTGCGATTCAGTCATTGTCCACGCCTGCTGTTCACACTGCCCAACCATAAATGACCTACCAGCCGTCACCAGTACTAAAGTTCTGCCGATATCAAAGCAACAGAGCCGGCACTGCTGAGACTGCGGGTTTGGCTGTGACCCCATCACTCTCCATCGCTGAGCCTGTTTGCAAAGTAAAATTGTTCACTTTCAATCACCTAGTCTTTGCAAAAAAATACTTTAAATGTACCGTGGGCATTTTGAGAGGCGACACTTTAACTGTCCATTGCATGGGAATGCCATCGTCCAAATCCTACATTAAAATTATCCAGAACGGTGAAAGATAAAATAACATTATTTTAGAGGCCTCCTTTGCAAAAAAAAAAACATGCTGGGAGAAGCCGCATATCGTTAAGACAATATTGGAAGAGTCGTGAGTAGCGGTGGGATAGCTGCCAACGACTGGTCAAAAAGAAACTCCAATCATGTGCAGTAATGTTCGTCTTCACTTTATTAAATCTCCGCGCACCTAATCGGGCTCATTGTATATACAATGTGTGTAAGCACGCGTTACAGAGTACAACAAAATAACGACTCGACATTAAAGCACACGACGAGCAATAAGCGCTGTCCCTGTGGCTTCTGGCAAAGGAAGCCTCCTGCAAGAGACACACCAGCAGTGGCATTTCTATTTCATGCCACAATCATGCCCGTGATGTTGAGCGTCCGTTGTCTGCAGAGGGTTCTCGGTATTTCTTTCCTTTGTGCCCCGCCGATTCCAGCTGAGAATTAGTGATACGTACGATAGGTGTCGTCAACGGAGGACTAGAGTTCTATCCGACGATCTAAAATTGTTTATTTGAAAACAATTAAAATGTCACGTAACAAGTGAACGCCAAAGATTTACAAATGCATGACTCAAGAGCGGTATTCCACATTTCAATTGCATTATCTTCTGGCATGAGCTCGCAAATGAATCACACCATTCAGAGCAAATTGTTAAAAAACCGGGACGATAACTATGCTCTCTGACATGTATCGTATATATTTGAGAGTGTTATATTATGAGTTACATGAGTGTGTTATGGAGTTACATGTATGTAAATACCTTAAGGAGTCGTGTGAGGATTGTAGTTTAGACACTACACTTAACCCAATGCATTTCATCTTCTTAAATCCACATTTTAATATATTAACATACAATAGCGAGCGTCGGAAAGCCCCATGCAATGCAATCAATGACGTCTATAAGAACGGGTATTTAAATTTACAGAAATAACACGAACGGCAACATAAAACAAAAACCGTGTCGGAGGAACTTGTGCACCTAACGCATCACAGAGTTCGATAATACGGTGGAGGTTTATACACATATTGCAGCACTGTCAAAATGTTCCTGTACAAAGATAACTCTACTGATAACCACCACCAACAACCAGGTCACGTCTCCAACCCTTTAAACTTGCCTTACGTATCGGATCATAGCGGCATTTCATTAAATATCCTGAACACGGCACACTTTGATGTTCTAGGTACATTTCATTCAGGCACAATTCTCCACCTCAACAGTTCCCACAATGAAGATTAATCGCAAAGCCAGTCCACCTACCTCTCAAACTGTTGGAAACAACAGGAATAAAATGTCTTTATTTATTACAGAACATATCAGTGAGCCTCCAGGCTTTTGGGGGGGGGGGAGGTTGGTCCTGCATTGGGGTTGTTGTGGCCAGTCACTGGGAGGACAAAAAACACACAAAACTTTTAAAACCCTGCACAGATGGGTCCCAGACCCACGTTGTCCTTCTGCCACCTCCTGTGCAACGTGTAGCTCCTGCAGCCACAGGAGAGGCTTCAAGCGCGTGATAAAACCTGTGTGGCTACACCACCAACCTCAACTCCGAAGCAAAGGTCGAAGGCCATAAGCTTGCGTGCGCTGCCAAAACCTAAAACCAGCCTACAAGGCACCATTTATCAAAACCTACAACTCAAACATTGAGCTCGGTTCTCCCAACTCTTAAATGTGACGTTTTCAACCTGGCTAGAAAGACGCATGTTTCAATGCCATCCCTGACGTATAAACCCCTCAAATTGCAACACCGGAATGGCAGACCATCGACATATTTGAACCAATAATACACAATCAAATTACATTGTAAAACGGTCCAGTAATCCTCGACACTGTCATAATAAACCTAAACCTCTGTATCAAATTCGAGCCAATGGGAATTTTACCGATAGAGCCTTATTGGCAATTAAATCAACGACGATTTGAGCTACGAACCAGTCGAGCGAACGTTATCTAGCGTGTCACCATCAATACTGGCAGTACGTACTGTGGAACAGAAGATTCTATTTAGATTTGTTTTATTAATTCTAAGACATTGCTACACCATGAACCAGCTGAGTTGCAGCCACCTCATTTCTACGTATTCTTGTGAAAAAAATATAAAAAGAGGTTAAGAGAGAAAGTCCAAAAATGTAATATACAGCAGTTAAAAAATAGTGTTTTTTCATTTGTTGCATTTGAAAGGGTTCACGCAAGTCCTCACATGCAGATAACGCGAGGCGATAAAGCTACAGAGCGCCCAAGTCCAACACCAAACTGCTGGTGGTGCGCGTGTCCTGCCCAAGCCATAGCAAAACCCATCCGCCGATTCTGCTCGTCTTCTCCTGCTCCATGTGACACGTGTGTGTGTGTGTGGTGACTCCAGTCGCTAGCTTGAGAGCCAGCTCCAGTCCAAGGTCTACACAAGGTGGACAGGGGAGGCACCATTCACAATCACAGCTATGCCGGCGTGGCACTCAGACCGGGGTGGCACGCAGGCCAACGTGGTGTCAAGTCAACATGGTAGCGCTGACGTGGAAACGCGAGCC
This sequence comes from Lampetra planeri, assembly GCF_965212315.1. Taxonomy (NCBI): domain Eukaryota; kingdom Metazoa; phylum Chordata; class Hyperoartia; order Petromyzontiformes; family Petromyzontidae; genus Lampetra; species Lampetra planeri. Next base: position 11,203,936 of record NC_136126.1, read on the forward strand.
AATCCATCAAGCCTGGTTCACACACCCAAGCCAGCACGTTTCCCAGTGTTCATGAAAAACAAAATAGCGCAAGAGCCCCAGGGGGACAACAACAGTGAGTGGGACACTCACAGAGAGAGGGCAAGCAGACTTCACGAATCATATTTACAATTGGTGCTCATTTATAACTCTGCCCGGGGAATTCTCCACTGACCAGGTTTTTGCGGCTTGCATTGTATTCATGCCGAGACGAAAATCGGTACCAAAAGGATTAACTCTTACCTCTCACGTTGCAACGGTTTTCCTCTAAAGAATGTGACGTTGCCTTTTACGTTAAGTGAGAGTTGGAGTGAAACAAGTTTCTTCGGCACATCCCTTCTTTTTTTAGTTAATTTAACGGAAGTTTTGCACGTGTATGATTCCACGAAGGCCCTTGCGAGTGCCATCCCACAATCACAGCAATGGTTGCATCATGTGGCTAACATGGTCAGGCCAGCTCCCACATGCCCAAGTAAACTGCTATAAAACCTTATTTGGAGTTCATGGGTATTATGATCAGCTGGAAAGAAAGACTGCGGGCTACACAAATATATGAAACAATACCCTCTAAGTCTGCTTCTCAAAGTGTTGAAAGCATCAACGAATCACAATAACTGTGAACACACCACAAAGAAATCATCGACCAGCAAATCTTTCTCCACGTTTCTTGGTCTTCACACCGCCTTCAGAATCGCGACATGCCACTTATCACCCAGTCGGCCACATCATCAAACCACTCGCAGTTACTCACCACTCAGTTACAAACCGCTCGCAGTTACATACCGGCCAAAGGCCCCCACTGCCCTAGCAACACCTAGCGGCAGTCCCAGCAGAACCTGCCTGAGCAAAGCTTCATCGCTCACCCAGCATGCCCCACAAACTCAAGTTTCCTCCGTCCAATCGTCGTACCGATATCAGGCGTCACATTCTGGTCACGCTGTAAATTCTGCCGATGGCCTCGTTAGTCACGTACGAGGTAAAGCTAACGCGGAGCAAGCACCTGCGGCTTCAATGTCCAATTTCCTCATCGTTCGTATCTTGCATGCATAGAGCAAGATGCTGAAGGCGAGAGACTGCGGCGGTTTAACTTTACACTCCACGGTACCTTCGTTTCTTAAAATAACCACGGTCGCAAGTCCAGTTCAGTGTCAGATCTCTATGCGGGGTTTAGCATCCCTCATAGTCGCAGGCATCTGAGGGACTCAACGCACCCCCCCAATGCCTCCTCAGATTTGGACTTCATGAAAGCCGATTTCCAAATTGACACAAGACAAGTATAGAGCTGTTTATTTAACATGCTGCCACACAATGTCTGTTGTCGCCACAATGTCATCGTGCCCCCATGTGGGGTCTGATGGAATTAGACATTAGATTATTTCTCTAGCAGACTTTGTTTCATCTGCCCGACAACAATTGCTTCAATATCTAACAATGCACATTATATGTATATACATGATATCAAATAAACTCCTAAAAAAAATCCAAGTTCCTCCCTGGTCATGGGACATTGTTCAGTTGTGTGGCTAAAATTCCAACATTTGTATGGTGAGGGCCAATGTCTCCATAGACTGTTACTGGGACTTGCCACATTCTCTAAGCGATTCTTATGCGTAGATGATCTCAGTGGTACTGGGTCACTGCTAATTAAACATTAGCCCTACGAGCCACCCAACTGCATAAATCAAATATTAAGAACTAGGTTGTACTAGATTGACTGTTTTGTCTCATCCATACTGTACTCAACCACCACACTGCAGGCGATAACACTTATTCATACCTGTCAGCCTATACGGGTTACCCGTATTATTGTACAGGGAAATTGAGTTTTCAGGTCCATATGGCGTACAGCCGTTTCAATACGGGCAAAAAATGTGTATATTTGTTTGTGTTTCTCCCTCGTGATGGGACTTCGTAGGATGAACGTTGAGATTTATTAAGGACACGAGGTGACCAATACGGTCTGAATTGGTCCGTAATAAGGTAGGCACTGATAAGGGGTTGACAGGTATGCTTATTCATACTGTGCTAAACCACCACACTGCAGGTTATAACATTTCTCTTTCTGATTCTTTCCTAGCACTGCTGCTCCCCTTTGGAATTCCCTCCAATCGCCTCGTTCCCAAATGTTTACAACCTTGCTCACGAAAGAAACGCATTAACTCCCATCTATTAAACCTTCAACAGCGCCATTTGTTGCTGGCCCTTTTGCATGTTTGGGCATTTGCGCCCATGCTCAGCAAATGTTATGAAAGTCGGCCTCTGTGCAGCACAAGTCCCTTGGCCGTGAACGGGCACTTCTCCTCACCTTGAGGTCCAGCTTCTGCTCACGCAGAGTCTCCTGGATGACATCGACGCAGCGGCTCATCTGGCTGTGGCCCTCAGCGATCAACATCAGAGACGCCTCACTGTTGGGACGTACACACGAGCACACATGCACTGCTCAGGAGATGATCACAACACGTGTCGAGAAATGCACAAAAAATGCACAGGGCTGTCATTGTTTTTTCTCACGTTGGACGACTCTACTGTTAAGTCAATTCGTCCCTAACGTTGCTTCACGTATTTTTTATTTTGTAGTGGTAGTGCGTTGTTTATTTACAATATTGGCGAAGCGTTTTTGGCCTCTGCTTCTCGAACGTGGAACCAGTGAGCTTGCTGGGAAGGAACAGAGGTCTAATTATTGCTTCATGAAGCAAATTGGGCACCACTGAGATCAGGTCCCTAAGGGCTGTACAACTACACCGCCATGAACGTATGGTTCATTTGAAAGGTTCTTCGATGCACTTTTGGGTTGCACCGCGTGTTGTTCTGCAAGATGTCTGACGTTTCACTCCACGTGCTGGGACCGTCTTCAGTTCCTCAAGAAGCTTCCAGCAAATTGGGAGTGAAATGTTGGACATCAGGACACGAGGAACACACAAGGAGGTCGGAATGAACATGCGGTGCAGCCCGAAAACAAATCTAGAGACCTACAAATCACAACCGCGACAACCCGTGTAAGTAGCACATCAAAGGAGGTAATGTGAGTATTATGGATAATATTGGTCGCGAAAGCCTACGTGTTCAACTGAGGTAATGTGACTTTGCTGATTGCCAGGCATTAAAATGAGCTGATGGTCAGACAAGGCGAAACCACACTTGAAGTTAAAAGCAGGGGATTGCGTGGTGAAAGACAGCCATCGGCGTGCACCACAGGTAAGCTCTGTGCCATCCCACATCCTCTGGGGATTGTTCCGGGTCAAGATTGTCGCTCTGCTCCCTGTTGCGTAAATGATGCCACTGGCGTGACACCACATCACCTGATAATAGCACAACTGGGATGTGAAAGTGGCTCGATCACAAAAAAGTTGCACCCTGGCACGTTGTCACGTGGCTCTCTCACAATACCGTTCTGATTGCACCATTCGTTGAAAAGTTGACCGTCTCTCCATCTGCTAATGCGTTACTTATGGAGGCATGAGAAGAAAAAAAACATCAGCCAATAAAAGGTTGGGTGCATTGATTTTCACAAACACCCGTGAAAGCGTGCTTGGATGAAACCCAGCAGGCTGCAATCTTAACGAATCGCACATCGCTTGCAAGCGCAAAAATATCTGCGGCAACACATGCATTAGAGGGGGGGGGGGGATGCCCATTCGGATTGCAGCCTCTGCCTAATCGGCAAAGCAAATCTGCGAGTGGCGCAGTACCAACTGAAGGAAAGGGAGCGTCTCAATGGCGAGCCACTCCAGGTTGAAGGCTCAACGAGGACGGTTGTGTGCCTTCAATGTGGATTATACAATTCAATTAGCACCAACTGAGCTGTGACTGCTTCTTAATGAAGAGTGCTACGCGTGTGCACGTCGGTGCTTAGCTCAGTAGAGTGGTATACACCCCCCCAACTTCGAAGCTTGAGCTCGTGACAGCACATTTCCCAAAAATAATGTTGACATTTTGTCCACAGGCTGAGTGCGGCACTGTAAAAATAACGTGGCATATGGCTCTCAACACGCAGCTGTGTTCAAACCACTTTTTGATGTATTCTACTTGTTTTTTACACACCCACCAGTGCTCCGATTGGTTGGCTAAGGTCACGTGGCCTGTCATAAAGCAGATATTATTTCAGCATGGTATTTTTGTCGTTTAGATACGATGGCATTGGGCCGTTTAATATCATAACACTCACGTTTTTCACAGACAATTTTATGATTCATGATTTAATTATTTTGGTTCGGTCACGCTAATGACCTGAAAAAATCAGTGTCATTGGGAACCCTGTGTTGGATGGTTCCATAATGTGACGTCGACAGCAGATTTAGAATATAATTTGCAGAGAGAAAACAAATAATAACACATTTTTATTAATCTAGGAGAGCCTCACTGAGGGATTCAGGTGGAAATGCGAGTGTCGAGAGAAAGCCCACACACAACAGATGGCTCAATAGCTACGTGCAATCTGTAAGCAGCGTGTTTGTGCAGATGGTGATTCGTGAAAATACATGAAAAATTACAGAATCCAAGAAACTACTATTTGTCCTCAAATTAATACAGGGTGCTTCAAAAAAAGTCAACACTTAAATGGGACTATCGTTTTTAATGGAAAAGGAATGGATAATAGACTGTAACATGATAACAAATGTATGTCAATAGATTAAAAAAGTCAAAGAGTCTCCACTTGTTCACCATCATTGTCAACACGTGCCTGGAATCTTCTCCAGGTGGTCTCGTGGTATTGTTGCAAAATTGTCAGAAGTGTTAACATTTTTTTTGAAGCATTTGCAATGGGTGCCTGAAAGCTTGCTGCCATGGCAACGAGACGAGCTCAGGGTCCCACGAGGCAGGTCGCCACGACCCACGGGCAGCAACACGACCGCGACTCACTCGCCAGCGTGAGGCCCCGGCGGCGCCACTCTCACAGCTCGGCAGTGCCAGCGCGCACATGTGTGCACACACGTGTCTGCGTGCACACACGTGTGTGCGCGCATACTTGTCGGTAAGGGCTGGCGCGTGCATGGCATGGCAGTACACCCGCATTTGCAGATTCTGTTACAGATACATAAATGGGCACCGATGTGCGGGGAAAGGTGTTGAACTTCTTTCGCACTGTACGTAGCCAACCACGATAATTAGAGGTTTGGGGGAAGGACAACAAACTAAACACAAAAAAAAGTTCTAAATAAAATAGTTTTCAATGTAGATTTAAAAGTGCATAGCTCCGCTCCAATGCAGTGACCATCTTTGTTCGCTGGCAAGTCAAAAGCCACGGCGAGGATGACCGGAGTTCGTGTGATGGTTTATGCTCCTTGATGAGAATGTTGGAGTGTGTGTGCGGCCGATGTTTGTTTTGTAAGGTGCCTTTGTCTTTCTATCTCGGGTGGGTGCCGAACACCAGACCATTGGTAGTGCTAGTTCAGGTATCTTTGTGGTATTTTAGCTGCTGAGGCAACCCAGCCTCTTACAGGTGAATGTATGTGTGTGCACACATGTCTGGGGAGCGGTAGTGCACTGGATGTACCAAACAGGACCCACCATTATAACCTCTGCTTCAAATCCAATCTCACATCACTTGATGCAAGAATACATCTACACTGGGCTCTGTTCATCCATAAAATCCTTATTGGCAAATCTGCACTATACTTAGCTTATTCATCATCCCAATTGTTAAACCCAAGGAACCTAATTGCCTTTTAAATACCCCTACAACAATGGAATAGGTGACAAAGCCCATGCCATTGCAGCACCAACGTTATGGAACAATCGTATTTCCTACCACAACATGAAAAATCTTCCATCACAAACTAATGACCTGAACAAATCAGTGTCATTGGGAACCATGTGTTGGATGGTGGAGGGTTCCACATTTGCCACTGTGATTTGTAACTTACCCGTGTATAGATAGTTACATTTAAATGTGCCATTTTATTGAGGTATTGTATGCTGTCTTGGTGTGGTCTGGGACTGTTTTTTGTTGTTGTTTTGCTGCTTTGCCCAAGCTTGCATTTAGCGTTGAAAAATCCGACTCATGTACTTAATTTTTGTTAAAGTTTTATTTGGTGACTTGCTTTCCCTTTTCTCTATTTTGCCCTCCTCTGGTATTTTTGTATATTGTTCGTTGTTGCAACTTTTTGACCCACCCCTACTGGAACATCTGTGAATAAGAGCTTCATGTCTCATCACATTTCTCCAGTCTAAATAAAGATTATGATCCTATGAGGGCACTGCACTACGAGCACGGCGACCTTTATTCTTGCTCGTGGAAAACTTGAACCCCATCCTAGGTCACCCAAAATGAATACCTGGGTGAGGTGTGAAAATGTCACCGCTGGGGAGATAAAGGTGGTCCGGCGTGGTGCTGGACACCACCTCGCACACAGTCTATGTGCCACGTCCTTTCTTAGACGATGGCAATCATGGCCTTCTTCCATTTACCTCTGCCCATAATGTTACTCAAGAACTTTTGAATGAGATGCTCATCCCATTGTTTAAATGTATTAAGTGCCTAACTCTCTGTCCTTCCCGGCTTCTTGCACCACAATTTTCCACTGGTCAAAACATTTATATTCAGTCTCTTGTCTTCTCATTACACATCCGAGGAATCTAACTCGACAGTCTTAATAGGTGCTCGCCAACTGCACTTTCCCCCCCAACGGATCCGTCTGGGCTACAACGGGTGAAAGAATGCACGCGTGCATGTGCACGGCTCGGCAACGTTACCATCGCTCGGCAGCCATGGAGTGCAAGGAGTTGGGGGTGGTGGGGCCGGGGGTGGGGCCGGAGGGAGCCACCGCGGCAGCAGCGCTGGCGACGCCGTTGACGTTCGCGGAGCTGGAGGAAGCGGAGGTTGTGCTGGCGCCGGGCGGCGAGGGTGGCCACAGGGGCACCTGTCCCAGGGAGCCTGAGTCCGGGCTGGCGCTCATAGGAGACTGCTTGCTCTTAGCCTGGAGGAGGGGGCAGAGGGGGCAGTGGGGGGGTGTCAGCAAGGGGGCACAGCAGCCGCTCGTAGTCATCCTCATCGGCATCCACGTCCTTCCCAAACGTGGTGCTCGGAACAATAATCTAGCCACGGAGCACTGTGGTCAGAGTGCCCGACTCACCAAGGAAAAGTAAGTTAGTCCAAATCACTGCCGGGAGTCACAGTCAACAGTGGATGTTTTGTTGATAAACTAGTCTGTGCCGTAAGAATGTCGAATTGACACCATTTAAGCAGTGCCATCAATATGTATTTTTATTTTAAAAAATGTACCCAGGAAAGCCTCACCGAGTCCCAAGACTCCTTTTCAGGAGAATCCTTTTCAGGAGAACCCCGAAAAGGAGTTGTGGGTGACAATTGCTATGTTATTTCCAAAACGATTCTGTTGTGTTTTTTTCTTTAAAATCCGGCAAATTTGGACCACGAAGCCAGCACACAATGACCTCCTCTTTTTCTAACAGCGTGTACAACATCTATAACATCTAACGTGCATCAAACAGTACCTTTATTGTTAACACCCCGGCTGCATTAACCAGGGCGGCCGCAGGCTTCAAACCGAGAACCTCTGTGGCAAACAAGTGGCAGACGTGCTGCCGATCGGGCCACGTCTTTGACTCGAGAGTAAGTAATAATTAACGCGATTTATTAAATTCAGACTTGTGCACATTTGCTTTTGAATATGGTTTTATTCTTTCCCGGTTCTGAAAACTACCAGGGACCTCTGGTAACCTGCTCTTTAAAAATCGTGTCGTGTAAAAAAAGAGAGTGTTATCGAAACGACCAGAGTACAGATTTACATCTGTAGATCTCCATCTGCAGATCTCCATCTGTCGTCACTGTCTGTGTGCGTTTTCATTTTAAAGGGGGGCCCCACCTCCTGCCACACACGATGCGAGGCTTTGCCGACTGGTTGCCGCAAGATAAAATGTTTAAGCTCGTCTCCCTCTTCTTTGATCGGGATGTTAAAGAGTTAAACACACAGCCTACTGCACTGCTGCCGCCAAACGATTCCCGATTTAGCGGAGGAGCTCTCACTTAAAATCCACAATTGGTTTTAAAGCAGAGCCTCGCAAAATCCATTCGTTGTACAATGTCCACATCAAAATACAGGCACAGCTGCGTGTGAAGCTGTCATTAAAACCACCTCTGAGGTCGGTTTCAGGCAAAAAATAAAAAAGTGTTATTTTGGATCCAAACAATTTCCCCCTTTTCGATTATCCCACTGACCGAGGAGGGGCATTTATCGCTACGGGGGGAAATGAGAATTTTTTTATCACACCGTTAAAGCACACACACACACAATCAAATCAGGTGAGTTTTCCTTATGAAAAACTTGTAGACTAATTCAATGAGTCTACATCGTCTCATTTTAAATAAGCAACGTCATTCACTGTCGGACGCTCGGTGGCAGTGGATTGACAAAAGATGGACAATATTTTTCATTTGCCCCCACCAACCATTCCAAGCTCAGCCCCGCTCTACCCCGCTCTCCTTCTAAAGGTTAACAATGCATATTTAATTCATTCATAATCGATAGCTCTAGGCATGTAATAACCTGCACACTCCTGGCCCCGCAAGCTAAACCAATTAAGCATCACGACCCAGGCTCACAATTCAAATAAAAACATCAGTTTTTTATTTGAATTGTCTTGTTCAGTGTCTATCTCATATGCTGTCTTGTCCCGTATGGTTCATTCCATGAGCTTAACATCTGCATCATTTGCATTTATAGTAAACAATATGTTCTTATCGTGTATAATAAGTGTCAAAATAAATGTTAACTGATGACTCGTTACACATCTCGTTGCAACAGTGATCTGTATTAACATATAATTATTACTTCGGTGGAAGCGGCTCATGTTTGCCAACGCTGATGATCTCATTGCTCTCGTGAGACGGAGGTTTCAGGAGCAGCCAAATCGAAACGGTTTCATGTCCACTTACATCGTAGATGAGCGGCGTCTTGCTTTTCTTGGCGGTGTTACTTGTGTTCCATCGCTGTATTATATAGACTACCTTATATACTACAACGAGCTTTACTACCCGGCTTCGCCCGGGATTTGGATTCACCACGCCCGGCTGCCTTTGTCCCCCCAGCGGCGATGTTCGCACACCACACGAGTTACTCGTTTGAGGCTGAGTCGACCTAGGGGAGGCCCAGGTACCAGTTCAAATAATCGTCACCGGTGGTGGCCATGAGCGGGAATCGAACTCGGGTCGCCGGGTTCGTAGCGTAGCGTAGTGCGCTAACCACTACACTACCGCTCCCCCTACACACACGCGCACGTCCATAGGTACACATACACGCGCTTGCTGCAAACACACGCAACTTTCAGGGTGGGTACGGCAATAAACGACTCAAATAATAAAGCAGCAATGCTACGTGAAGAACGCCTTAGACCTGCAACACATTTGTATGGCACTTTACTCGCGGAGGGTTGGGGGGGGATGCGTGACATCAGCAGGCACACTGCGTGACGCTTCCTCATGCGGGTGACATGACAGATGTGACGTCACAGCTCACTTGCCGTGCAAAATATATGCATTATTGCGCCCCCCCCCCCAAAATACAAAAGTCTATTTTTATACTTTTTGCATGGTGTACAGTCTGGAAAGTACCCACATGCCAAATTTCAAGTTTGTTGCATGTCAGGAAGTATGCTAAACATTTTGAACACACACACACATTCACAAATTTACCTTTTACATATTAAGACAACTACAACTTACATTTACAAATCTAGATTGAAAACTAATTTCTTTAGAACAGTTTTTTGTGTTTCAGTTTGTTGTCTTTCCCCTGCACCTCCGATTAGCACGGTTGGCTACGTACGGTGAGAAAGAAGTTCAATATGCATACATACATCACGTAAAGAAATCTCTCAAGAGCACGGAATTACAAACGAGGAAACGGGAGGGAAACGAGCAAGGAAGGGGTTAACGGATGCAAATAATGAGGTCCTCCATAGGCATGAGGGGTTGAAGAGGAAAGTTTTTAGGAGAGACTTGAAAGCAGAGTGAGCGAGGGGGGGGGGTGACCAGGCAGGAAGGGAGTTCCAGGGGGTTCCGGTGGCTAAAAGAGCAGCCACGCACCGTGGCACAGTGGCCGATGGGCGCAAGGAGGAGGGTGCCAGCGCCCATGGCAGCGGCGGGAGCGGAGGCAGTGGCTGGGACGCACGCGGGGGGCGGGGGGGCATTGGAGGTTGCAGAGATAGGGAGGTGGAGGAGGGGGCTAGGCTGAGGACATGGACCCCCGTGGCCCCCAAGCTCGGGGATAGGAAGCTCGTGAAGCAAGGCCAGGACTGAGGTGATGCAACACGTTTAATCACATCCAGGACACAACCTGTGAATTTGTTTACAGATCACTGACAGACATATCCAGGGTACATCACAGCCAGAAAGCACACGTTGTTGGCGTGCACATGCCGCTAACACGACAAGCAATTTCGTAGGTTTGATTGCAATATGAAAGATGATGAAAATAGTTCGCCACATAATTTAAATTATACGCATGGCTTATGATGAGACCTTCCAACTGCCATCTGTTTAAAATGAAATGCAAAAACAAATATTCATAACATTTAAAAGGCAATGAGCATTCCTTTGCTGATCGAGCTATGGGGGAAAAGATTCACGGAACTCACTTCAAATGATGTGGTTAACATCAATTTCTCAAAGCAAAACAAATACTGAGAACAACACTGAAATGTAAACGATTTTACTTTCTAACCCACCTATTACTGTGAATGTGAAAATCCACACATATCAAGTGATTAAGACAGAGCACTCACCATCGTCATGCACCAAAGATCCCCTGTATAGCCTGAACAGACTTTCAGGGAAAGTGCTGATTTTTACGACCACCTATGAAAGCCATTTTGCCTCTGTAATGGGGATATTTACACGCCGCACCAGGTACTTATTTGTGGCCGAGTCGACCTAGGGGAGGCCCAGAACTGGTTCAGATATTTGCCACTGGTGTTGGTGGCTGTGAGCGGGAATTGAATTCGGGTCGCCGGGTTCGTAGCGCGGCGTAGCGCTCACCACCACACTATCGCTCAGCATCGGCACGCACTGAGCGCACACACGTGAACAGTGTTCTTTCGAAAACCATCATTCCCAACGAGGCTGTCATCGCGGCCGTACACGTACGGTGCAGTCGGCGCGCACTTACGCCACACCACGCAAATGACCCATCATTTTGTGGAAACCGGGAGACGGCTGGTGTAAAGAAATGTTCCTATTGATGCCGATAACGGCACGAGCACCGTAAGGGTTTTGCATTTGTGGAGGCGGAGGGAGGGGTTGCAGCCCATGTCTATAACGTCACGGTGCCATGTATTAGCGTGATGCGCTACAATCGATCAGAGGTATCAGTGTGGAACTACTGAACGTCACTATTTTCAATGGATGTGAAGTTCTCTTATTGGCGATTACTTGACGTTGTGTTGCATTTCAATGGTAGTGCCCATTCCAGACCTTCTCTGCCAGGAGCTGTAAATGAAACGCAACGGACGAGACACGATGTGGCTGCAGTGAACTATGGTGAATGGATGTTACCGTAACGGATTGGAAAACTCCTTTTAGCACATTGCTCATATTTACACAATTGCCCTACATTTTAATATCCGAGTGATATATCCACTCACACTGGGATGTAGCCCCCCAAAGTTTGCGAGTTCACAGTGTTATACTCGCGTGTTCACACTTGTGTCAGCTTACTCTCCCGGAAACCAAAAAAACAAAGCAGTCTAAATATTAATCTCCCACCATATTTATAAAATAGTATCTTATCTTAAAAATATCTATAAAGCGCCTTTTCCTAAGGTGCTTTTCCTAAGGTGCTTTACAACTATTATAACATTGTACGTAAGGGGCCGTCCATAAATGACATCACGCGATTTTGGACGATTTTTGACCCCCCCTCCCCCCTAGTCACACGGCGTCACAAAAAGTCAGACCCCCCCTCAAATATGACGTCTCAAAACTCTGCCCCCCCCCCCAAAAAAAAACTATGCTTCAAATCGCTTTAAACTATTGGCATTGTAGTGTGTATTTAATGTGGCGCTGCACTCTGATGTTGTAGGAGAAAACATTTATTAAAAAGTCGATTTAATTCAGTAGAACGTGTTGTCTAGATTTATTTTAAGTTGCACATTTTGATGTGACGTCACATTTCTCTTAAGGAAGGAACAGGTTCGAGTGAAGATGATTATTTTATCTGTAGTGGGAGTTGGTTCCAGTGAAGGAGAGCAACAAGGGAGAAGGAACGGAAGTGAGACTGGGTGCAGGGCGAGGGAGGCACAGGGAGGGATGGAAGTGTTTTGGAGTGTAGAGTGTAGTGAATGGGATGGGACAGAGTAAGATATGAGAGAGCAGCAAGATAAGACAAGGTGAGGCAGGACCATGCACCCACATATATTTCCACATTATTAATCATTCAGCACAATTATATAGCATGAAGAAAAACAAGTTTCCAACGTGCTGGTACATTTTTAAAACGGTAACAAACTTGTTTCTGCATAATTCCTGCTACAGAAACTCAAAATAAAGACCCGAGTTTAAATCCCAGCAGGGGTTGGATTCTGCTCATTATCTTTACGAGGGTGACCAAATGAATACCACAGTGGTCGTCTGACAGCGACTGGCCCGGCGTGAGAAATGGACATTAGAATCAGGGCCACGGACCTTTTGTGAAGGACAAAGAAAAAAAACGCTTCTGAAGTCAAAATACTTTGCTCGATCTAAAGCAGCCGGACTTGGTAATTCTCTGCAGGGGTTTTGCCAATCGACCAGATCGGATAGATACCGTGGATGCCTTTCTCCATTAATTTAACGAAACAGCTTATGAGCTCGCCCAACGAAGCAGAGCATTCTATGTCCTTGGATGCAATGACAATGCGCAGAGAGGCAGGGGCAAAATCAATGTGACTGAGAAGAGAGCCGCACGCCGACCCCGTCATTGAACGCATCGGGAGAGAAGCAATACCAACTAATGCGGTTACCTATAAACCTCAAAATAAAATAGATCTGCTTCAGATGGATGAGACTTGGTCTCAATCAACTCTAATCACCCTATTTGCCGCATTGTCATTATGATTTTTTTCAGAGTTGGCCGGCTTGCTGCTTACACCACGCTCAGAAATTAAGTCAAAGGATGTCCCAGCGATTTGTGCCTTCGAGGACATACAAGGGTGTTCGCAAATGAATATACATAAAAAGAAAGCTGAATAGTTTTTATCTTTTATTCGAGACACTGACATAAATTTGATATAAATATTTGCATTGGACTTATAAGTTTTAGTTTGTTGTCAATATTGATTTGTACTTTCTGTTTCAGGAGTAACCCCATTGTCTGATATGTTCATCCGACTTAACATCATTAGATGTTTATCTCTGGGGTTTGTTAAAAAGGAAAGTCTTACACTAGCAAACCAAGGGACTTTGAAGAACTTAAACATCGTATTGTTAATGCTGTTGTGTCATCATCCATCCTTACATGTGTGATGGATTTTTTTCTCAGTTTGAACTCCAAATTATATTGATTATAGTGAATGATGGACCACATGTAGACGTTTATTAATAATCCGAGAATATCGAATCAATACTATCAACATTTAAATAAACTAAAACGTGAGTATCTCAAATAACAATAAAACTAGTCAATGTTCTATTTTTGTGTATAGTATTCATTTCCAGACACCCTATTTATACAGCATGTCTATGATGTACACTCAGCAAAGGGCAATCACATCCTGGGTGTCCCACAAAGATTTGATCGACTTTCGATTTAAAGCTTTCGTGACCGCAGGGATTAATCTTCTTGGTTCTTTCGGTAAAGTCACATAGAAGGGAAATAATAAAATAATAAAAATAAAACATAATAAAATAATTCTCACGACGTTTCGGCCACAACGCAAGCAGCCGTCCTCAGGTGAAGACCAGGTCTGTCGGGGAGACAGCGTCTGAATGTTCAGACGCTGTTCAGACGCTGTTTCCCCGACAAACCTGGTTTTCACCTGAGGACGGCTGCTTGCGTTGTGGCCGAAACGTCGTGAAAATTATTTTATTGTTTTATTTTTATTAATTTATTACTTCCCTTCTACGTGACTTTACCGAAAGAACCAAGAAGATTTGATCGACTATTAAGGTTTCAACTTCCTCGTTGCAATGTTGCCAACACGCGTCTTTCTTTATCACTCGTTTCTATTTACCGAAAAGCTCGAACCATCTCGAACAGCGCACGACAGAAGCATTTGAAGCGTTCACAGCCCAGAAGCTGCCCAGCACACCGAGACTCCCTGAAATCACGATGGCAGCGTGCGTCGCCATGCCGCGTGGAGGATTACAGGGGACGAGACTCGCACAATTAAATAGTCACTGTTATCAAGTGTAGTTCATTTAACCAAACTCAAACCGCCGTCTAAATGTAATTCTTTGAAAATAAACTGCTGATACCTTTAAAGGCACACTGTATTGTATAGTTAATGTACTCCAAAGTAAGTTAACATCGTACAGCTCATCATCATCCGAGAGCCATCTACTGCTGGTTGAAGGCCTCCCAAAAGCACCGCTAACACTCAACACTTCCTCAATGTCATAATCCGCCTCGCACCAGCACACGAGATTATCTCGTCGCTTCATCTCCTCGGCGAATGTCTTCTTGGTTGCATTCATCCCTTGGCAGCCAATCCCTCATTATTCCTGACCATCATCCCTCCCACCCAAAGCCCATTTAGGTGTTTGAATGAAATCTTAATTCTTACGGATGTTTCCTAATGCATGTGTTCCTCTTCTCTCACTTAATGTATCCAAGCACGAATTTCTCCACTAGTCTTGAACAACGTTTCAGTTTGTACCCTTTCCAGAAATAATACAGGAGGTGTTAAGATGTTGAAGCACCAAATAGTCACCTATTGCAAGGCCTTCATCTGCCTCTATTTCACTATACAGCTCAAATGATGGACAAAAAAGCCCCGTATGGTTTCAATACGTCATTGTCAATCACACTGAATATTGTGAAAGATGTTCCAAGTTTAGTCCAAATACTATACCAAGTAATTTACCCCTGTTTAAAACTTCTTCTTTTTTACACAGCACGAAATAAACATTGTTCTGTACAAGTCTCCCAAGTAATTACAATGGCAATTTCTATTTCAAAGGTGAATTATTTAGGTTCAAAAGGGTGCCAAGCACAGGATTTGACAATATGAATTATTAAATAAAACAGGATGTATAACCACAGGAACATGAGACAAATGCCCTATGAGTTTCAAAAGGAGCACACCATGAATGGAACAAGTTCCAGCCTCTAGAGCAGTGGTTCTCAACCGGGGGTAGGCAGACCCCGGGGGGATACGTGGAAATGTCCCAAGGGGGTTCCTTGAGGTGATTTCTGAATGTGTGAAAATGTTTCATACATGAGAGTCATTGGTGAATAATCATGTAAGAATCTACATCATGGGACCTCCTTTTCCAGTACCAAAATATGAGAATAGGTTTTCCCCTTTTTTCTGGCAACAATACAGGTGTTCAGATGTTAAAACACCAAACTGAAACCTTTTACAAGGAATCATTGTGGTCAGAATGCAAACAAAAAACATACTCTGATAATATATGCATCAGAGTATTTTTTTTGTTTGCATTCTGACCACAAGTATTGTGGTTAATGCAGACATGATTCCTTGTAAAAGGTTTCAGTTTGGTGTTTTAACATCTTAACACCTCAAACTTAATTTGGAGCTTTCGTGACTGCAGGAATTATTCTTTGGTTCTTTCGGTAAAGTCACGTATAAAGATAAAATAATAAATTAAATACTAGCATACGACGTTTCGATTGCAACACAAGCAATCATCATCAGGTATAAATGAAATAGAAACACAAATCTAGTATACTTAGAAATGTAATGTAATACAACAGAGAGTCGGATAACATAACAGTCAACACCCTATCTGGTTGATTACGTTCTTCCTGAGAATGCTAAATTTGAGAGAGAGATTAAACACAGAACCAGAAACATAGACAGACATATAAGCAGACAGATATCACAGAGATACATAGAGAGAGAGCAAACATAGGCACAAAGAGAAACTACGCCTCTGTGTCGAGGCCTTAAATAGAGAAAAGAGGCGTAGTTTCTCTTTGTGCCTATGTTTGCTCTCTCTCTATGTATCTCTGTGATATCTGTCTGCTTATTTGTCTGTCTATGTTTCTGGTTCTGTGTTTAATCTCTCTCTCAAATTTAGCATTCTCAGGAAGAACGTAATCAACCAGATAGGGTGTTGACTGTTATGTTATCCGACTCTCTGTTGTATTACATTACATTTCTAAGTATACTAGATTTGTGTTTCTATTTAATTTATACCTGATGATGATTGCTTGTGTTGCAATCGAAACGTCGTATGCTAGTGTAATGCGGGCGAAAGCGACCTTCCGGATGTGACGTCACGAGGAGGCGGAGCCAGGTGACGTGGGGGAAAGGTAGGGGGTCCTTAAGCGGGTAAACCGGAAGGAGAAGGCAGTCGGGGTGTGAATGGAAAGGTGTGGGGCCACGCGGGCGTACGAGCCGAGGGGGCACCGGGAGAAGCGGGAGCCAACCCTGGGAACAGTAGGGAGCTACTGGGAGGTGTAAAGCTGCAGATAGAGATAGGCAGTAAGGCTGTGTGTGAGGAGCAGCGGGGTGGCTGCCAAGAGTCGCAGGAGCGACGAGAAGGCGAGACAGCACGAGGCTGTCAGAGCTGCAGCAGGAACAGCCAAGGGAGCTGTGTGAGAGTACAGCAGCGGAGCTGCTGTGGGGCTGCAAGAGCGACAAGAACAGCAGCGGGGCTGCTGATGTGGACTGAAGTGACATCGGAACCAGCACAGAGAGAATAAGAGAGACAGCCGTGTGGGAACGCAGTACGGACCGAATAAAGGACACTGAGCCAGAGATCGTGGTCAAGTCTTTTATTACACTGGGGTCAGAAGTGAAACGGCATGTCTAAGCAAGTAAGGAAGAAAATTCCCCCGGCGCCAGCATCGGCTTCTTCGTCCGACGACGACGAATTCCCTCCGACCACGGATTCTGCTGGGGTGGTGGAGGAGAGCCCTGCTGAGGCGAGCACGGGGACGGGCGTGGAAGATGTCGGCGCGATGGCGGGTCCGTCAACAACATCGGACGCTCACCAAAGATGGCAACAGGTGGCAGAACAACTGGAGACACTCAAGGACGTCCTGGCGCATCTATGTCACCTCGTTACGCCAAGGACGACGATGGAACGAGAAGGTGCTCCACGGGCCGCCACGTTGCCTGCCCTGCCGCCGCCATTGGCCACGCGGCAAGAAGACGCCATCTTGCGCGCTCCGCGGCGCCAAACCGCCATCTTGGCCACGCCGCGGGCCGACGCCATTTTGAATTTGCCTCCAGAACAACCATCATTGGAAGACGGCGTAAAGAGGAGTCGGAGTCGCCACCTTACTACAGTTAAGGAATTCTCTATCGGGGGCGATTGGAGCGCTTTCGCCTGCCGATTTTTGGCGGCGGTTCGTTCAGCAAGATGGACCGATGCGGAGGCCTTGGAAGTGTTGCCGACTCTACTGGACGACGAATCTGTTCGATTTTTCCGTTCCATAACGGCCGATAAGAAGAAGACTTTATGTGGAGTTTTTGAGGAAATGGCCGACGCCTATGAGCCACCTGACGACGCGCATCGGCGATTCGCTCAACGACAACGAGCACCCGAAGAATCGCCCGTGGCGTTCAGGGGTGCGGTGTTGGAGCTGGCCATGGCAGCATATCCTGACACGCCACAGGATCTGCTCGAGCCTCTCATATTGGGAAAAATGCTGGAGCTGTCTCGGGATCTGGGGATCCCCATGCCTGTGTGTGGGCATGAGAAGCTCACGTCCCGGGCGGCAGCAAAGTGTCTGGATGCGCAGTTTAATCTCCGTCGCTGGAAGCAAGTGGCGGCATGGACGGGTGGGCCCGTCAAGGAAGGAGGCGCGATGGGGTGGGACCCCACAAGGGCGATCTATGTGCCGGATGAGCGGGGTCCACAGGAGCTGACGGCTGCCTCCTCTCCATGGTCGGGACGCGGAAGGCTGGGGCCGCGCGCTACGCCATCGGGACGGGGCCGCCGGGATGCAAGACCTGCGCTTCGGCGCAACGAGGCCGATTGCTTCCGCTGCGGCCGTAGGGGCCATTACGCCAAAGATTGCTGGGCCCGCTTCCCGGGTCCGCCGCAGCAGGAGCCCACAACACCGGACAAGCCGACCAAGGAACCTCCGAAACAGGCATGTCGGCACGCACCAGACACTCGGCAAGGCTTTACACCTCACCCACCACCCTTGTTGCGCGATCCTATTGTTGTTGTTAAAGAAAGGCCATCGACGGGGCCTTGTCATTCAGTTACGCAGTGGCGCAAATTGGCACGGAGAGTTGTCGCGGCCGCTACGGGTTCGTCCACTGTGCCGGGGTCCATACAAGGTGTGGACGTGCGCATTTTGGTCGACTCGGGAGCGTCTGCGACTATTATATCGGATGTCATTTTCCATCTGTTGGGCATTCCGCCGGGGGCTGTGCGTCCGGTTTATGGGTCTTGCGTCGCTGCGAACGGGGGTAGTATGGGTATCGTGGGCCAGGTGGATGCTAAGATATCTATAGGGGAT
This sequence comes from Lampetra planeri, assembly GCF_965212315.1. Classification (NCBI taxonomy): domain Eukaryota; kingdom Metazoa; phylum Chordata; class Hyperoartia; order Petromyzontiformes; family Petromyzontidae; genus Lampetra; species Lampetra planeri. The sequence goes on from NC_136126.1 coordinate 11,222,550, forward strand.
GTGTCGGCTTCGGGCGTTGTGTTAATATCGAGATCTTTGGCGGTTCCTTGCTTACTAGGCACGGATTTTTTGGCTAAGATGCCCATTTTGATTAAAATCAATGAGAATTGTATTGAATTGCCGGGGGGCCGTCGAATCTCGTTTCTGCCGTCGCCCTGGGGGCGACCTGCTTCGGCCGTACAGGTGCAGGCGCTGTCCGTCGCATCTGTGGACATCCCACCTGGTTCACAGATGCTTATACCCTTGCGGTATCGGAAGCCCCTGCCCAATCGGCTAGGAGCATTAGGGGTCTTGTTGTCACCATCCGCCACGATAACAACGGGATTGGCGTTGGTTGGGGCACAGACCATCGTCCGGCCGGATCAATTACCGGTTTTACAGGTGCTTAATGCGGGGGTGGAAAACATCCGTGTTCCGGCCGGTACGGTTGTGGCACATGCCACTACGGCGTTTGCGACGCACGATTGTCCGCATCGCCGAGGAGTGGTCGCTGGTGTTTCCGAGCCAAGGAGTTCGGATAATCGTTGGATCGCTACCTTATGTGACGAAAATTCTTCCCTGTCCGTGGGGCAACGTGATGCGCTGCGTAAATTGTTGCTGACGTATTCGGATGTATTCAGCTCCGACGATTTGGATTTGGGACGCACATCGTTGCTTTCCCATCACATTGAGACGGGTGACGCTGCCCCTATTCGGTTAAATTCGCATCGGATGAGTCCAGCGGAGCGAGAACACGTTCGGGGGGCGGTGGAAGACATGTTGGCTGCGGACATTATATCGCCATCTAACAGCCCATGGGGCGCTCCTGTGGTCTTGGTTAAGAAAAAGGATGGCAACTTGAGATTTTGTGTCGATTTCCGGAAATTGAATAAGATATCGGTGGCAGATGCGTACCCCCTGCCGCGTATGGACGACTCCCTTGACGCATTGTCGGGGGCTAAGTTCTTTTCCACACTGGACCTCTCTTCGGGATTTTGGCAGCTTCCCCTTGACGAGTCCTCACGGGAGAAAACCGCATTCCGTACGCCGCAGGGGTTATTTCAATTCAACTGCCTCCCGATGGGATTGAATGCGGCCCCTGCTACGTTTCAAAGATTGATGGAGCTCGTTTTGACGGGGTTGCAGTGGGAGACGTGTCTTATATATTTGGACGATATTATTGTGTTCAGCCGCACATTTGAGGAACATTTAACGCGGCTGGAGACAGTGTTCACGAGGATGCGCTCTGCCAATTTGAAATTCAAACCAAAGAAATGCCACCTACTGCAACGGTCCGTCCGTTATTTGGGGCACATTGTGAGTGCCGAGGGGGTGTCCACGGATCCGGAAAAGACGGCGTGTGTCCGGGATTGGCCGACTCCGGCCTCTGTGGGGGATGTTCGACGGTTTTTGGGATTCGCCTCGTATTACCGAAGATTTGTGCCGGGGTTTGCGACGATTGCGAGGCCCTTGCATCTCCTTACGGGTAAAGGACGGAAATTTGTTTGGGGAGAGCCGGAAGAGGCGGCCTTTCGGAGTCTGCGCGATCTATTGGCTACGGCCCCGACATTGGATTATCCCGATTTTGATCGCCCTTTCATTCTCGATACGGACGCGAGTGACACAGGTATTGGGGCGGTATTATCACAGTCTAAAGGGGGCGTAGAGCGCGTCGTGGCGTATGGTAGCCGAGTCTTGTCGCCTGCGGAAACACGCTACTGTGTCACTCGTAGAGAACTTTTGGCGGTTGTTTTTTTCCTACGGCAATTTCGACCGTACCTTTACGGTCGTTCTTTTATTGTGCGTACGGATCATGCGGCCTTGCAATATGCACTTAAAATGGACCAGCCATCGGGACAGTGGGCACGTTGGTTGGACACGCTGCAGGAGTTTTCCTTCCAAATTCAACATCGGAAGGGAGTGCGCCATGCGAACGCTGACGCACTTTCCAGATTACCAGGGCGCGCCCCTTGTAAATGTGCGTCGGGGACGCATAGGTGTTCGCCGATTCTCAACCCCCCTCAGCCGCTCACGTTGGCCGTCGGGAAGTCGGATACTCCGATGGAACCGGGACCGACTGATGGGGTTTTGAATCTGCCGCGGTCTGTCTGGATTCGGGAACAGATGATGGACGAGTCGTTGTTGTCCATGCGGAAGCGGTCTATGAGGGACAAGGGGAGTCCGAGTTCGGCTGTGGGGCCGCGAACCGCTCTCCGAGATGGTCTGCTTATGTGGCAAGAAAGGTTCCAGGAAAGCTGGCGTGTGGTGGTACCAACGTCCTTGCGATTTGAGTTGATTAGAACTCTCCATTGTGACACACTATTGCATTTAGGGGTGCAGAAGACCTTGTTGACGTTACAACGTCATTATTTTTGGCACGGCATGGCGACAGATGTCGTAGGGCACGTGCGCGCGTGCCCTGAATGCGCCCGGCGTAAGCCGCCTAAACATCTTTACGTGCCGCCTCTCCAGTCGATTCAGGTGTCTCGAGTCAATGAATTGGTGGCACTGGACATATTGGGACCCTTCCCACCATCGGCGAGGGGAAATAAATATTTGCTGGTAGGGGTCGAGTATCTCTCCCGTTGGCCGATGGCCTGGCCGTTGCCCGATCAGTCGGCCGCGGCCATCACCGACGCCTTTTTGTTTGGGTACATTATGGACAAGGGGGCGCCGGAGAGACTCCTCACGGACCAGGGCCGAAATTTCTCTTCTAAATTATTGGCTGAAGTGTGCGCAGGCCTTGGGACTAAGAAGATACGGACATCTCCATACCATCCGCAGACGGATGGTATGGTTGAGCGGCTGAACAGGACATTGTCTGCCATGCTTTGCCATACTGTGAGTGAACAGCAATCGGATTGGGATCTGCACATCCCCGGAGTGCTTGCGGCGTACAGGATGACGCCCCATGCGGCTACAGGGTATTCGCCGTTTTACCTTATGTATGGTCGGGAAAACGTGCCTCCGGTGGATGTGCAATTGGGTACTGGGGTGAAGGGACCTCGTAAACCACTCCCTGAATACATTCAGGACACGGTTCGCCGGGTTACGGAGGCGCGGGAAAACGCCCGCGTGGCTACGGCCAAAGCCCAGGCCCGGAACGAGCGGTATGCTCGGCGGTCTGAGGGGGAGTGCCCCTGGAAGGTGGGAGACCTGGCCTGGCTCCATTGCCCGCAGGTGCGGCCGGGGACCTCTCCTAAATTGCACAAACCTTGGCATGGTCCTGTGCGCCTCATTGAGGTTCCCAATCCACAGTCGGCGCGCGTTCAGTTTGGTTCTCGCCGTTGGTTTGTTCATACGTCGCGGTTGAAACCATATGTTGCTCCCCTACGTGATGCGTCATCTCCCAATGTTGCCTTGCCGGGGTCTGTTGCTGCTGACTCTGACTCTTCCCCGCCTGCGTCCATTGATCTTGCTAGAGCGCCTGTCGTACCTGTTCCAGACAGGCCGACCGTGACACCGCGGGGGAGGAGTGGGCCTGCTCGGAGGGCGCCTGCCAAGGCTGCGGGACCTTCAAGCCCGGCGACCCTTCCGACCCCGCTGCAGGCGCATTCGCCGAATATGACCAAGACTGATTCGTCAGGGACACGAGATGTCGGTGGACTTCCAATCGCAGCAGGGGAATTACCCCCTGTCATTTCTCGTGTTCCATCGCGTCCTCGTTCTACAAGTGGGCCGCCGACCGTCCGGGACGGGCCGGCGACCCGCACTCGTTCCAAATCGCTTACGTTTCGTTGATTGTATGTTGTTATTGTTCTTGTTCTTGCCGTCGTATTTATCGCATGCTTTCGTACGTTCGTCGATGTTACTTGTGTGTTGTTCTTGTTGTTATATTGCATGCTTAGTGTCCTTTAAGGGGGAAGGTCGGTTCACCGCATTACGCTTTGGTGTTGTTCAGCCGAGGTCGGCTGGGTTTTTTCTATGGGGGAGGGTGGTGTAATGCGGGCGAAAGCGACCTTCCGGATGTGACGTCACGAGGAGGCGGAGCCAGGTGACGTGGGGGAAAGGTAGGGGGTCCTTAAGCGGGTAAACCGGAAGGAGAAGGCAGTCGGGGTGTGAATGGAAAGGTGTGGGGCCACGCGGGCGTACGAGCCGAGGGGGCACCGGGAGAAGCGGGAGCCAACCCTGGGAACAGTAGGGAGCTACTGGGAGGTGTAAAGCTGCAGATAGAGATAGGCAGTAAGGCTGTGTGTGAGGAGCAGCGGGGTGGCTGCCAAGAGTCGCAGGAGCGACGAGAAGGCGAGACAGCACGAGGCTGTCAGAGCTGCAGCAGGAACAGCCAAGGGAGCTGTGTGAGAGTACAGCAGCGGAGCTGCTGTGGGGCTGCAAGAGCGACAAGAACAGCAGCGGGGCTGCTGATGTGGACTGAAGTGACATCGGAACCAGCACAGAGAGAATAAGAGAGACAGCCGTGTGGGAACGCAGTACGGACCGAATAAAGGACACTGAGCCAGAGATCGTGGTCAAGTCTTTTATTACACTAGTATTTAATTTAATTTATTATTTTATCTTTATACGTGACTTTACCGAAAGAACCAAAGAATCTTAACACCTGTTTTGTTGCCAGAAAAAAGGGGAAAACCTATTCTCATGTATGAATCTGGCAATATAATATAACTAGTATAACGTGTAAATCCACGTGGTAACCTGGAGCGACATAAAACACCTTTACAAACTCAGTGATCATAAACATTGTGGTTTACAAGAGTAACCAGCGAGCGCGAACAGATTACGTCATGCGTGCAGAGCGTCCATTGAATTTTCTTTTTATTTGCTTGCAGTTACTAGTTCGTTAGGATACCTCACAAATGGACAATTGTTTAAAATGTTGATGTTGATTAGTGGTACATTTATTTCTCAAGAACCACTTTGGGGCAGGCAAAGGGGGTATTACTCGGTGTGAAACAAAATTCAGAAAGAGGTAACAGTAGTCAAAACATGTTTGAGAACCACTGCTCGAGACCACTTCCTCAGCTGGGCCAGCTGACGTGCATACTTCTCTTGGCTCGCAATCACTCTATTAAAGAAGAGGGCTCCCAATCAACACAACAATTTAAGACGTATTTCACGGTATACAGTGTCTTGCACAAGACAGCAGAATCAGGCCACCAAAACATACTTGATGGAACCCATGAGTTGACATCATGATGACCTCTTTTACGACAATCAAATCTCCCTGAACGTACTGGATCTCCTCGGATCTCAGCAGCTAAGCAGTTGTTGAGCCTGGTTATAACTGGGATGGAAGATCTACCTGGACATATCAGGTGTAAGAGGCATGGCCTGTAAAGGTGGCCACAGTACGGCAATTCAATCTTAAGTCTGCGTATATAGCAAAGCTTTCAGTATTACCCTCCTCATACGCATGTGCTCTCTCAAGTACTCCAGTTTAATCCCACACGAAGTCAAAGTAACTCAACAATGTAAACAACCAAACACCCCAATGCCAGACAGCTCTTGACATTAATTCTGAAAGTCAATGATGATTTTTTTACATATTCCAGAGTATTGTAAAGATACTGTAAGTGACCACTTGGTAAGGCACACCATTTGATGGAGGTGTAACTACTGGCTGACTTCAAAACCGTACTTTTATTGGTAGCTATGCAGCGCTCACAGCTCGACATATTCGCGTGAGATAACAAACAAAAGCCAAGATAATGTTTGGATACAGACTGCCACAATATCTTCATCGCCAGTTGATGAACCCATGTCACGGAAGAGTATAGCAGTACTAACAACCATATCAAAATTATGAGGGCAAGTTCTCCGATTGTGAGAACCCATCAAAGTGGGAACTGCACGGTGGGAGGCTAGCGGCTAACCACCTGGTGGAAGAAAACTTTCCAGGTCAACGAGAAAGACCAAGATATCCCGTATAGCCTGCAACAGACTGTTGGGGAAAGTGCTGTTAGCGAGCACTTATGAAGGCCGGAACGGTACACAAGGGGGTGGGGGTGGCCAGTACCACACCCGACCACCTTTGTCTCCCTAGTGGCAATGTTTATAAACCACATCAGGTACTCATTTAAGGCTGAATCGACCAAGGGGCGGCCAATGACCGGTTCAGATAATCCTCACTGGTGTTGTTCATGAGCGGGAATTGAACTCGGGTGGCCAGGTTCATAGCGCAGAGCTCTAACCACTACACAACCGCTCCCCACCGACACACACACGCATCCATGCACTTTAAGAGAGTGCTGTGCATGAAGAAATGCCAGCACTTGAGCAAACTTCTTCAAACACCATTACGCACTCATTCGCGAAATGCCGCTCACACCGAAGACGACACATCAAGAACACGTATCGACTTTTCTTGCTCTCACACGACGTCCATCTATCCGTCTGTGGAAATTAAGCCATAGCTGGAGTGGCTTAACCAGCTTATTTGAATGCATAAATGCTTGATGAAGGCCCTTGAGCCACCACACTTGCACGCTGCTTACTCAGCAGTGCGTTAATTGACGACAGTACGACATTATTTTCCCTGGGCCGTAAACGTTTGCCCAAGATGGGACACGCACACGTCTGCGTGCGTGCTCGCACACCGAAGGAAGCTCTCAAGCACACAGATACAAAAACTAAACATGAACAAACAGCCCCCCCCCTTTCTCAGCCAAGAATAGACTGAGGGGAAAAGTTCTGTTGACAAAGTACCTCTTATAGTCAGCATGGCACATCATATGGTGCGGTCGGGCACCACACCTTCACTTCCCCAATATGGATAAAGAAAACTAACATTGCGTGAGGTGATGACCTAAGAGAGACCCTCTCTTAGGTCATCGCCTCACACAGGGGAAAGAAAAACAATCCAGAGAGGCCCAGCATCAAACACATGGACGCATGGGATTGGCAAAAACCAGGAAAGTGAACGATTCACACCCATTTCATCACAATTTGGGATCATGATTAGAATGTTACATTTTTTTCTTATTTCATGCGTTTCCGATCTCCTGTCCGATTTCAATCTTATTTTCGCACCTCATTGGATTAAATGTAATACTGGCATATATTTAGAATTAATCATAAAAAATAGTAATGTAGTCTCACTCCATTGTTTGCATGGAATGAGAAAACAAAAGTGATTAATCAATATCTCACTACATGCCTAATGCATACAATGTATGTTACCTTTCTCTATATCATACCAAAGACCCACCGTATAGCCTCAAAGACTGTTAGGGTAAGTGCTGTTAGCGAGCACCTATGAAGGCCGATACGGACAACACCACGCCTATCCACCTTTGTCTCCCTAGTGGCAATGTCTACACACCGCACCAGGTACTCATTTGAGGCCGATTCGACCTAGGGGAGGCCCAGGACCGGTTCAGATAATCGTCACCGGTGTTTCCCGTCATACCAAGCGTGCACACGCGCCAGCAGGCGTAGAAACGCAGGCGCGAGTTGCCTTCTTTCCACTCATGCTCATCGCTTCCTGGAATATGGCATGCCCAGACTAATTTCCACAATCCCAATAAATGTTGACAATGTGAGGTCGTTTTAGGCAAAGGAGTCCTTTAGAGTTTACTCCCACCTATCCTCGGACTCCACGTAGCAAAGTGCGAAGGGGTGCGAGACCACGGCTAAACCTGACGCGGTCTATTCATTGAGTGTTTCAGGTTTATTATTTAATGTGTTAATGGCAGGAAAAGGTTCAGTTTGAATTATTTATGACTCACTTCCCACGAGCTATTGCATTAAATGCAGGTACAGCTGAATGTTAAGCTGCCATCACCACTCAGGGATTCCAAATCTAAAAGTTTATCAATGTTGCTAGACTCCTCACTTTCAGACTTCAACATCACAAGGAAACATATACAATAGTCCCTTGATTAACGTTTTTAATCCGTTCCAAGACGACCGCTGATGGCATGAGTCTGCAAGAGAGCTGTTTCCACTGCCAAAACAGAAAGCGTAATGTAAACAAAGCCAGTCGAGGTCTAAACACCCATAAATGGGCATCGCCAATTGGCTGAGGGACATGGCTCAGCCCCACTTACGAGCGCTCGGATTGGCCGAAATTGGCGCCCGCGTGCATAGCGTAAACATACTGCTAATCAGCATGTTAACGTTAACGGAATGTAAAAACGAGGGACTACTGTGCATACAGACTTACAAATATCAGTCGCGTCCTTATTTGCCAAGACGAATAACCTTTTGAGTTGTATAGACTGTAGGGATAGCCACTGTTAAGTTTATGTAAAACGCTTTGAGGCCTTATGTGAATGTGCTCTAGAAAACCGAGTTTATTATATTATTATTTGAGGTTAATGGACACAAGGGGGTAGTGGGTCAAACACAATGTCTGTTTGTCTTTATCCCTCCTCTGCTGATGCTCACATAACCGCACTTGTTTTTAGCCTTAAGGGAGGGCCAGACGGATTAAAATTTCCAACTGTCACTCGTGTTGAACGTGACTTAGACATTAAGGTTAGCAAACCACGATTCGTAAACCGTTTAATCGTGTTGAGAATCTATTCCAAATAATTAACGTCAGGGAGTCAGAAAGCGATTTTGTGGGATCGTTCACAACCGCACAGTGCATGTGCTAACTCCGATTGGTCACGGCACCAAATCTAAAGCCACGAGCGGCAGCAGGCCAACGTGTCATTGCTTGCTCAATCTGCCCTCATTTCTCAATTAAAAGGGTAAAGGCGCAGCCCTCGAATTGCTTGTTCACGCGACTGCTCTGGAAGGATCTCCTTGAGAGGGAGCTCTGGAGGGTATTTGGAATTCTCTTCCACGCTGGCCAGACGGGTTGAAAGCTCAGAATCAGAATCTTTATACTGATTTGCAACACCACGTGGTAATTGGTGACTGAGGCCTGTCACTGAACGTGGATTGGACCTTCAAGGTTGACTTAACCTGAAACGAGGACCAGCTGTGATGGTCAGGTTCACATCAACACGTGGGAGACACGGGCGTGGCGCCGGCCACATGGCACAATCAGAACCTAACAGGCGATCGCGAGTTCTATGATCAGTGCAGGGTGTTTCCTGGATTCTCATACTTGATTACCGATTGTCCTATGAATTCTATAGATATTTCACACGCACCGTCTCTACACTTGCATGCTTTATTTGTACAGCAGCAGACATATCGGTGGACTTGCACAATAAATGCGTGCAATTCTCTAAACACTGCAACGTTTTACATTTTTATTTTCTGTCACTAAGAGGAAAACGTTCTTTCTGAATTTCCTCTCAGAAACCAGATTTTTTTTTTATTAACTCGTTAGTGTCTTTTACTACATAGTGTAAAATTAATCATTAGTATAAATGCACCTGTGTTAATCATGTTTAAAAAATTGTAAGTAATAACTTATCACGAGCACAATTAGATTGCTTGTCATGTCAGGGCAATAAACTTAAAATAAACATTTGATCAGAATATTTATACTGAAGGAATCCGATGAGCTATGAAGCTCTTTTCCACCCTGCGGGAGGCGACCTGCCGTACAACGAACTCTCGTCTACCCATTTTTACCGCTGGCTGGAAGGAGGCAGGAAGAGTACAGACACTTGCGCCATTGTTGCAACTGCCGCTCCAGAAGATGGAGTAGAACCAGCAACCTCTGTGTGCTGACCAGCTCACCACGGCGGTAACGTCCCCTTGTTTCTCAATTTAAAAGGCGAACTTTTGTGCTTCTTGCTCGACATTTCTATCTGCACAGGAAACCGATAACCGATTTAAACAATTCATTTACTGGTAATGCCAAAACTTCCGATTTTAACAACCCTGCTAGGAATGGAACCCAGATCGCCAGCATCGCAGTGCAATGCACTCATCATTCCACCATGGCTACCCGCACAAACAGTACAGCAAACACCGTATGTAGCCAAACGCGCTAATCGGAGGTACAAGTAAGTGGCAGTGACATTAGCATGTTCCAATTGGCCAAATTGGCCATAGTGGCCGGCTGGATTCAGCAACCTGCTTAGACTAGCCAACATAAATTCGGAAAAGATCGCAATAGATTCCCAATCTATTGCACCAATCTTACCACGGCAGGATCACTGTTGGAATCTCTCATTAAATTTGAATGTCGATTTTTTTACATGGCAATCACCCATAGAAAGAATCGGGATTCCTGCAGGTGAATCTCCCAGCTCTGTTAGACGTAGGGGAGGCCCAGGACCGATTCAGACAGTCGTCACTGGTGTTGGCCATTAGTGGAAATTGAAGTCGGGTCGCTGGGTTCGTAGTGCAGCGCACTAAACGTTGCACTACCGCTCCTCACCCGTTCTTCACACAGCCACAGGATACGGAATATCATACTACAGTGCCTCTATCAACGTGATGGATGGTGTACGCACGTACTCGGTGTGCCCATGCTTAAAAGGAGGCTGGGTGACACCTGATTTAAATCGCTGGTCCGGCACCAACAGCGAAATTCCCAAGGTTCTATGACGGGCACCGGTTTACAGAACAACCCACTGTGGGCGACTTCCTGCGAGGTGGTGCAGCCTCACCAGGTGGGGCTCTCACTGTACCCACCGTGAAGCGATGGCACCGATAGCGACGACGATGGGATCAGGTTGATCTTAGCGAGGATTTGAACTCGTGGTGATCGGGGGGGGGCGCCCCTCTGCTATGACAACAGAGTGCACGGGGGGGGGGGGGGAGGTTTGATCGTGCAAGTCACACCCACCATGGCGAACTTGAGCAGCGACCAGATGTCCTTCTGCCGCTTGTCCTGCATGCGTGTGAGGGCGCGGTCCGCCTCCTTCATGCACTCCACAGACTCCTCCAGGCGTGGCATCAGCGAGCTGATCTCATTTTTACAAACCACCATCTTACTGTGATCGCACGCACACAGGCAAAACAAATCAAAACCCCCACGGTCAAAGGCACGCAATACGCACGCTCGTCTGACTGTGATCACACGTACAACAAAAATCACGATCTCACTTTCAGTGACAAAAGACAAAGATCCCCCGTATAGCCTTAACAGACTGTTGGGGCAAGTGCTGTTAAGTGAGCACTTATGAAGGTCATTACAGCGTACGAGGGGGTGTGTGGCCAGCCCCACAACCGGCCGCCTTTGTTTCCCCAGTGGTGATGTATACACAGCACACCAGGTACCCATTTGAGGCCGAGTCGACCTCGGGAAGGCCCATGACCGGTTCAGATAATCGTCACTGGTGTTGGCCGTGAGCGAGAATCGAACTCGGGTCGCCGAGTTTGTAGCGCAGCGCGCTAACCACTATACTCCCACTCTCCCAATCCTGTTGTCCCTGACGCACACACACACACAGACACAAGCGTACCCTAGGAAGAGGCAGAGCTCCTTCATGAGTTTCTCCAAGTTCTGCACGGCATGTATTATCAGCTTCACCATCTCCACGCTGTCTCCATACACACGTTGGTCTGCAAAACAATGCACAGATGCCCGAGTATATCAGCCCGACCGAGTGCACAGCCAACTGCTGAGCACCCATTAAGGTCGGCACGGCACATGGTGAGGGGATGTCAGTTACACCGCACTGCAGAGTGCTGACATTGACATGCTTGCTCCTTACGAACGTTTGAAGCCAAGCCGAGGCACTGGAAACCCAGGCAAGTCTCAGCCATCAATTGTCAATGGTGTAGCATGGCCAGGAATCAACGTCGGGACACAAAAGGTCACGCGCGTCGTACACAAGGAGCTCTCAACGTTGGGGTAACGATGGGGTAACGATGGGGTAAGGGCGATCGTTGCGAGTTCCATACCTCCCGCTGTGCTGCAGCCAAAGACCCAAGATTAGAACTCAAACATTTAATTGTAAAGAGAATCTGCTGCTATATCCTAAATTTAAGTGCAAGAGAAATAGCTCGCTTTAGAACAATTTAATTCAACTGATACCGCTGATAAATTTAGTCTTATGCAGTTGTTTTAATAAGGAGACTTTGGTTATTACTGTAACTTATGTCTGTGCGATTTCAGTCAACACTTAATAATGAATGAGGCATATGATTAATGGTGTGGTGCTCTTCTAATGTGTAGTTGTGCAACAGTGCCAAGATCTTTGATCACATGATATATCTGCCATCTAGCAGCAAGGCCTGGGTGAAAAACATGTGGCACGCGATAACCAGGATCGTGTCCCATTCACGATGTAAACGTGACCAAAATCATACATTGGGTCAATTCGTAATAGTTTTTTGGGTCAGATGGCCAGTTAAATTTGTGCTGTATACCCTCCTCCACCTGACACCGCCAAAAAATAGTGGGACGCCTGTGTACATGTTTACCTGTCACCTTAAATAAAATGAATATCAATGAGCCGAAATGGATGTCGTTAATTTAAATGCAGATATGATCAGTAAACTGCTGCAGTCTATGCTCCTTCAATTTAGAAATAGCAAACCTGCATGACCTTTCTCCTTAAGCCCTCTCGTGGCACGCAGACTTCGACATTAGCTCATAGCTTCAGCACAACGGTGTGCTGGAGAGCACCCTATTTCAAGTTCAAGTTCATTTATTAGGTATAGCCCTGTGAGCCATTCGGCTCTTGAAATCGGGTGCAACCGCAACAAACAAAAAACAAAAACATGAACAAAAAACATCTTAAAGTGAATATGTGACTAAGTGCAAACAGAATAGACAGCAAAATATTGCAGAAAAAACATATGGGTGACGTTTTGCATTTACAACCGCAACTGGTGTCATCAGGCAGTTGCCAGAATTGTGTTAAAATACATTGGGGTACAGAAGTGTAAAAAAGGCCCATAAAACACCCTCATTTAAATTAAAAATACACTCATATTTACAGAGAGAAAAATGGCATGAGGATTATGGGTGAGCGACCTATAAGAATAGAGATGCTGGGCGGTGGTGGCTATGCTGCATGTGGTCTGTAATCCAGCACTGTGGAGGCGAGGGTGTGTAGCTCACACAAATGTTGCGAGGCTCCCTTTGCGTGGGCAATGAGGGACAATACCCTGGCAAGCCAGAATGCGGTACAGCAAAGTGTGGACTGATAACATCTGTCCCTTCTGTATTGGATAAGAGTGTTGCCCCCCCCACCCCCCCAATATTCGAGGGTTTTCTCCGGGTGCTTCAGTTTCCTCCCACACACATAAACAACACTCACAAATTGGCGGAGAACATCTTGATATACAGAGAGCTGCAGAGCAATTGTCGGCATCTGCTCCGCCTGGCAGCCTTCCGGCTAGTCTGTGATTCCTACTCAGCGATTGAGATGTGCAATTTACAAGAAAGAAGCGAAATAAAATTTAGCATTACATATTTTTTCAGATTGCAAAGAACGCTTGTGCGTCCAGTCTGAGTAAATATGAGCTAATGGCCTCGCTTGTGCTTCCCTCATTAAACACGTGCACAAACATTGCCAAAACAGCAAGGTTTAATCGTACAGCCGAGGATCCTGCTACCTTTGCTTCATATCAAACCAATTGAATTCATGTGTATTCGTAACACAACCACGTGCACAGACGCACGCGCGTGCACATGAATATGGGGGATTTAAAAAAAGTTGTCATTTATCAAAGTAATTATACGCATTTATTTCGATCACTCATTCAATATTTTTTTTTACATCACAAATGTATTATGTAAATCATATGTGGGGAACACAATGTAAAAAGTGTTTCACTACAAATCTGTGATGTTGTTCCGAGAATGAATCTCCCTCGCTGGATGACACTGCATCTGTTCTTCTGCAGCAGGAATATTCTGCCGATTTTAAAGCCTTGATTAAACACTATTTTGATATCAGAAACGTAACGTCCCAATGACCAACTGTTTTTGTTTTAAACAACCGTGTAAAGGGTCTGTTGCCATGTTCTTGGTGGGTATCTGGCACAGTCATCACAGTTAGAAAAACCGAGACGCAGGAGTATTTGGTTTAACACGTAGGCTTTCGTGACAAATATCATCCATAATAGAGGTTTTTGGGTTAGATCGCGTACATATATGAATGTGTCGTTAAAACCCGCCACCACCCGACACAGCCAACTAGTAAGGGCTGTCACGTAAACAGAACGTGCCAATTCGTTACTAGTACAGTACAACCGGTGTGTTGGAGAGCCAAGCCACAACATTTACAAACTGAGTATGACGTTTCGCCAGTAATTACAACTAGCGTCATCAAGCGACAGGCAGATTTGTGGAGAAGTCCGCCTGTTTCGTTCCTTATATAGAGGTGTAGATGTGTTGACCACGCTTCTGTGCTCTTATACAATGTGGGGGGGGGATTACTGAGGCAACGTACATTATGCATGTGCATTATGCGAGCCCTTTGAACTTGTCCTTCCTATCTATTGAAGTACGCTGCCCTTTGTAGGCATGCATTTAAATCATGTATTATTTGATGATTCGTGTCCACGCATCACTAAGACGGTAACTATCCGAACGGTTAAAGTTATTTTTTATTTCTATTTTAATGAACACAATAGACAGGAAGGACAAGTTCAAAGGGCTTGCATAATGCACATGCATAATGTACGTGGAATATAATCGACACAATTACACAGCAATCAGCTGATAATATATTTTACAAAACTAACACTACCCAATTAAAAAAATTTGCTAGACTATCTAACAAAAACAACTCTCAACTAAAAATGAATATTTAATAAACACAACGGTTATCAACATGACTAACGTTGAATTATCCAGCGATATGGTTTCAGTCCTGTCTAAAGGTCTTAATGTTGCTGTTGCCGCACGTACAATCCCTCTGATATGGAATCAGCAGTGAGACATCTCCCTCATAATCAAGCTGAGATGACTAGGCACGAAGTTGCCAAAATTATTGAGAACAGAAAAGTGCCAAAAACAAATATTAACTGCAATGAAGCAAAAGCCTTAAGAAAATTGAGAGCAAATAACGATATCCAAATTCTTGCTGCTGATAAGGGCCGATCGACTGTTGTGATGCCCCGTGAGGATTACGATAATAAAATCAAAGATTTACTCGATGAAGGTACCTACCTTAAAATTAAACGAGACACAACCAGCACCTTGGAACGTAAAACAACGGCAATCATTGCCAAATCATCAATTGCCAAAAAAGAGCAATACCTGACTGATCAAACCAAGGGCATCAAAACCACCAAGACTTCATGGGCTACCAAAAATCCACAAACGTGATGTCCAATTAAGATCCATAGTACAATAGGCTCTGCCACGTACAAATTAGCATGATACATAAAGAAACAAATACAGCCCTACATCGGTAGGACCTCTTCGTTAATCAAAAACTCTGAACATCTCGTAAATATAATTAAAGATATTACGCTTAATCCTAACGATATTCTCATAAGTTTTGATGTGACCTCTCTGTTCACGAGGGTTCCGGTCAACGAGTCAATTAAATTACTCGACACTAGTAACGAACAACGGTTTAGCCAAAGATATCCCAAGACTAGCTGAACACGATCTAAAAAACACCTACTTATTGTAGCAAGGTGATTTCTATAAACAAAAGGAAGGACCAGCAATGGGCTCTCCTTTGTCTCCTGTGATAGCGAATTTGTACATGGAAGATTTGGACACAAAAGCAAAGGCTTCAAAGCACACTAAAACCATCTGCTTGGTTTAGATATTTGGATGACACATTGGTGGTCTGGCCACACGGCCAAGATGCACTGAACGCATTTCTAAATCATCTCAACTCGCAAAACCCATCCATCCAGTTCACCATGGAAGTGGAAGCTGACAGAACTCTACCATTTCTGGATATTCTGCTCGGACGTGGTAGAAATGGTAATAAGTATAACCAGTAAAAACAAAGTTTTTCACTATAAATCCTTTATATGCGTGGCGGCGAGAGTCCTCTTGTCCTCTGGCTTGAGATGGCTGCCACCTATGGGTCAGATGATTGTCGGCCAGTATTAAGCAATTGGTAATTAAATATTTAATTTGTTTTCCCTAAACAGTGTAAAATTTTGGAAAAAAATTTTCACGAACATTAATTGTCTCGCACAACGAATCTGTGTGCAAAATGTCAGCTCGATTGGATCACGGGAAGTGGGTTAAAAAACGACCGAAAGATTTGCACGGTCGTAAGCAAGCAAGCAAGCACGCAAGCACGCAAGCACGCGATCTTAATATAAAGTATTTAAAAAATATATTCGCTTGTGGAGGACGCGGGGATCGATCCCGCGACCTTTGGCATGGGAAGCGAGGGCGCTACCAACTGCGCTACTCCGCCACGGCCTGTGGAGTGGTTACGCTCTGGGCTCTTACACTCTGACGTTCAGCCAAAGCCATGAATGCATTCTATTTGAATATATGTAAAATAATTTTTTTTTGCCTAAAAAGTGTAAAATTTTGGGAATTTTTTTTCACGAACAATAATTGTCTGGCACAACGAGTCTGTGTGGAAAATGTCAGCTCGATTGGATCATGGGAAGTGGGTTAAAAAACTACCGAAAGATTTGCACGGTCCTAAGCAAGCAAGCACGCAAGCAAGCAAGCAAGCACGCGAACTTAATATAAAGGATTTAAAAATAACACACAGTGTTTACGAAATAAAACGCATACTGACACCTATCTGAATGCAGAGCCACACCATCACCCGCACAGAAATATGCTCTTATCAAGACGCTCATTCATCAAGCTAAGAAAGTGTCAGATGGTGACAGTCTGAGATGTGAAATTCAACATGTTAAAGAAGTGCTGCAAATGAACGGTTACAATGATGCACAAATCAACAGGGCATTGAATGCCAAAAACAAATCAACTAACATTGCGGGAGTAACTGACAAACTAGCCAGATGTTTGCAAAAACAACACATCTGAGTCAGATTTGGCACGGTAAATAAAATACAGAATCTAATATCTGGTACAAAAGATGTATTACCGAAGCTATCAACAGAAGGTGCATACAGGATTAACTGCACGTGTGGTAAATGCTATGTTGGGCAAACAGGACGAATGATCAGCACGAGACTAAAAGAACATTAGAGAAATATTAAATTCTCCCAAATGCAACTGTCAGCAGTAGGAGAACACGCGTGCCAACAAGGACATTCAATTTATTTTGATAAAGTTGAAGTTTTGTGCAAAACTAGCTACTACTGTCCAAGACTAATTAGAGAATCTATCGAAATTGAAAGAAATCAAAATAACTTTAACCGTTCGGATAGCTACCGCCTTAGTGCTGCGTGGAAGCGAATCATCAAATAAGTCATTATTTAAATGCATGCCTACAAATGGCAGCAATCTTAAATAGGGATTACTGTTGGTAGGGCTATTTTAATAAACACAATAGAAAGGAAGGACAAGTTCAAAGGGCTGGCATAATGCACATGCATAATGTACGTTGCCTCAGTAATGCCGCCGCCACCCCCCACATTTTGCAAGAGCGCAGAAGTGTGGTCACCACATCTACGCCTCTACATAAGGAACGAAACAGGTGGACTTCTCCACAAATCTGGCTATCGCCTGTATGAAGCTAGTTGTAATTACTGGCGAAACGTCGTACTCAGATTGTAAATGTTGTGGCTTGGCTCTCCAACACACCGGTTAGTGCTGTACTAGTGACGAATTAGCACGTTCTGTTTACGTGACAACCCTTACTAGTTGGCTGTGTCGGGCGGTGGCTGATTTTAATGACACATTTATATATTTACGCGCTCTACCCCAAAAACCTCTATTATGGCAGTAGTATTTGGTATTTATTTGTGTTTCCGTAATCTGACGGAACCAAATGCGTTCCATGGCAAAGAGGCTTTTCTAAACTCAGCTCGATCACGCAGTTGGTCTGCAAATTGTCAAAATATAAAAATTTCTGCAAAAGCAGTACCTATCATATAAAACTGTTTTTCGAATGTCTGCTTTTAAGAACTATATATTATACTCGTTCATAATGCCTGTCCTCGCCAGGCAAAAGTTTTCAATAAATGTAATAATTAACCTGATGATTTTTTACAATGTTTATCTATGATCAGACACTAACTACTCCAAAAATGTGTATGTTTCCGCAAAAAAAATACTATTGTTGACGACTTGATTCAACTTCTTAATTTAAAGACATACCCCTGGGCTACTGCTTAATTTAAAGATTCCATTCTTTAATTATTAGAAAGACTAAAAAATTAATAACTCAATACTCTATGAGGGGAAGCTCTCCTATCTTTTACCGTTTTCGAATTATTCGGATTTGAACATCATAAAATGCAGATTTTTGTCGCTCAAAACGGCTTAAATCCGAAACAATCTCAAAAACAATCAACATAGAACAATGGTTCTCGCTTAAATTTTCTGACACGCACAAACATGTTTATGGGGCACTTAAAATTGATATTTGGCGGCCTTAAACTTAAAAAAACCTCGGATTTTATGATTTTTCTGTTGTTTGTGTCCTAAAAGCTACGAATGTACCAGGCATCAGCTTTCTACCTTGTCGAGAATGACCCAAGAGGTTTTGAGAATACAGATTAAGGTTTTTATTTATATAGAAGATATGTTTAGACCAACCAACTTGCCGTTATACAGATTCCATTTGTATACTTCCTGAGGATTCGTAAGCATGCTTAGCTTGAGTTACAAATAGCACATGCGGACATGGCACATAATTGCGTTATATAAGTAATTTGAAGGCAGGAATTAACGATAATCGAGGCATCCTTTTTACATTACAGCCTACAACCTCCGGCCAAAAAGTGATGCAATCAACCAATTTAACACAACGCACGCTGGCAAAAGCACTTTATTATAAGCGCTTGGTATGCTTGCTGAAAATACATTGACTGGTTTGATTTAAAAATTGATGCGCAATCACTTTAAGGGCGAACAGCAATAGGTAGCGGAGTACACCTCACTTGCTCAGCATGCTCAGCACCGAGCCAGCATCGGAGTCGATAGTTTCATTCCTGTAGCCGCCTAGTAATTTTTACGGAGGAATTAGTAAAGTGAACGTCTGCTGTAAGTGATGAGTGTGAAATGATGTCGCGGCACTTACATGGAGCCACTGTGCTGTTTTTCAAAGCTCAACGTCGACATTAAAAATTATAACGAATTTAAAACGGCGAGTCATTTTACGCTTTGGCCATCCTTGACTCCCGCTGTGCGCCCGTGAGAGAAGGCGGCGTGCTCGCCGCCACGGGTGGCAGCGCGCAAAAAGTGTGCAGCCGGGGGCTGCGTGCGCGCTGAGCGTCGGCGCAAAAGCCTCTTGGGGAAAGGGTACAATCCCTGTGGTCAGCCACGGTGGCGAGATAGCAACTACCTCGCCTGGTATGCAGGAGGTCGCGGGTTTGAACCCGGCCCTGACAATGCCTGTATATTGAGTTTGCGTGTTGTCTCTGCCGGTGGTCGTGTGCATTTTACTCCAGGCGCTCCGGTTTTTCCCTCCACATTTAAAATCAACATGCGTTTAGAGTCGTGGGCTGCTAGAAATTTCCACTCGATAAGCCACTTTGTTGAGCTCTCATTTGGGGCTAGGTCACTTCTTAAAAAGCGGTATATAGCTCAGTGGGCCTTACCTGTTAAAATAAAAAATAGTTTTAGTTTTAAAATTGGCTGAGTACTTCCCTAAAAAAAACATTACCAACTTAACAAAAATCTCATATCGAGATCTCATATGGAGATTTCGAGGTGACAAACCCCAGAAAATGATAGCATTGATTGTCGCGAATAAGAACAATGTAGTGTGTCGTTGTGCTGTGCATTGCGATAACAGCCTTGGGGTTCTTGTGTTTTTTAAAATAGAATTTCTGGATGCTCCCTGGAGCAGAGTTTATACTTATGGAGCATGCTTGAAAGCCGCCTCCTGGACAGCGCAATTCAGTCCTCTGTGCCTTGCGACAACCAAGCTGGCAAGAAGCGATAAACAAATAATTGAACACGTCCGCTTTATGAATTAAACAAAGAATTGCAAAGACCAACGCAGGAGGATTTATCCACAACTCTGGCTGTCACCAGATGATGCTGGTTGTAATTACCAATGAAACATCGTGCTCAAATTGTAAATGTTGTGGGTTTACACACCAACACACAGGTGTGCTGAACTCGTAAGAAATTGGAATATTTTCTTTAAGTGACAAACCTTACTAATTGGCTGTGTCTGGTGGTGGCGGGTTTCACGACACGTTTATATTGACGGAATCTAACCCAAAAACCTCTATTATGGACAATATTGGTCTTGAAAGCTTACTACGTGTTAAACTGAAAGAATTGCTGTTTTCCAAGCATCTCCTTCTCCCTCTCAAACCCTGAAAAACGATCAGGACATCGCGCGCACTGAAGCGTGCTTACCGCTCGGCTTCTCTCGCAGTTGTTTGTACAGCTCCATTGCCTTTTGCTCCCTGTAAAAGTAAAAAAAAAATCCGTTGTTTAGAGTGGTTAGACAGACAGGGAATTATGATGATGACGGTGGCTTTTAAGCACGTGAATGTGATGCAGCCAGCAACACCCCGGGGGTCACATTCGTCTCCCCAGTGCTGGTGCCACCACGTGGTTAAATTTTTTTATTACAACTCAACGCGAAGCTGCTACAAAACCCCCCCTGCAAAACGGGGTGGAAACTCCGCGACAGCGACCCGCTCGATTTCGGCGCGACAGGTGCCCAATGAAGGGGAAAAATTGGGCTCACTGCTCCCACTCAGGTTGGGACCACGTGTGCGCAGATGGGGCATTTAGATTTAAACGGGGAACACATCTTTACCAACAGGTGGCTCTCAGTTTAGCCCGAGTTGACTTACAGGATAAAACAAATGGCGGGTACTCTCGAATAAGCTGTGTGTTATATCACTACCAATAGTAATAATAATTTATAATTCAAACTTGTCCAGTATCTGCTCACTGTCGTAGAGAGTGAACGACCGAGGGGCACAGGGAAGCGTAGGATTGAAGAAAAGCAGCAGGCGCACGTGTCGGAGTGATGGGGAGGGGTGGTGGCACGCACGTGTGGGGAGGTGAGGGGATGTGGGTGGTGGGGGGATGTGGGTGGTGGGGGGTAGGTGGGGGGGAGGTGGGAGGATGGGTGTGGTGGAGGGGTGGTGGGGGGGGTGGGTGGCGTCACACACGTGTTCTCCAGCACGTCGCCTTGCCGCCGCGCTGTGGGGCTGCGCTGCAGCGCGACGATCTGTCCCTGCACGGCCAGCAGCTTCTCGTCCACCTCCACCACCTCCGTGTTCTGGGTTCAAGGGAAGAGGGGGGGTGAACTAAAGTAAACGTGAGGCTCTCATTTTACAACGTCCGTAAACGCGGGGATGCTGCCCCGAGGTATAATGGTCAGCGCGATTTGATCTCCTGGCGTGGCAGCTGAAACAATCGTGTATTGCAAGTTTCTTTTTTTATATTCTTGAACCCAAAGAACTGGAGTCACACAGAGGAGATACATTCTGCACGAGTCAACTCGTGACCCCGTGCTCTGTGGCCCGTTGTAAAGAGTCTGCTGCACTCCAACCACACATCAACTTAGTGAACCCGATCAGAGCACGGGACTCGCGACGTACTTCGCCAAAGAAAATAGTGACGATCAAGACGGCAGTTTCTAACTTGAAGGCAATGGCATTGTCCCGGTCTGCCATCTGAGTTTGATCAACCTGGAACCGATGCAAAACTCGAGACCCTGGCATCAACGTCGGTAGCAGAGTTGTCGATGTTCATCGCACGGCTATATTAAGCTTCACCAGTGGTGCTGGGTTTATTATCTTTTAACAGGCAATGCATTTTGCGAACGTTCCCAAAACACAAACTCCTATTGGCTCCTTGAGCCTCTTCGTTTTTACAACTCCCTCGGGTGATTTAAATCCAGTTGAGCTCTGCTCCGGGATAAGATCAAAATCTCTAAACGTTATTAGATAGTTACATTTTTGTCAGCATAATAATTTTGGTATTTTCCCCAGGTTTGAGATTGCACTTTTGCTATCGTTAGTGTAAGTGTCATCAGAGCAAGCGTCTGTTCTGAACACTCGCAGAACAGTGCATCACTTCTGAGATCGCCTTCAAGAGATCTTTTGATCCGCACACTCGAGGCGCTCCCTCATGCACCCCCGCTAGAGATAATAATTTGTTGCGTGGCAGTCGAACTGGGATTTTCTTTTTCATTTCAAAGAGCTGGAATTCAGCCAAATTGAGAGAAAAAGCATATATAATACGACGGTTTTTTTCGTGCAGTCAGCAGAGGTCGCAAACGGGTTTTGATTCCTTACCCGTACCTGGCCGCACCAGGGTCGCAAATGGGTACCCGTACCTGGCCGGGTACGGGTATCGGGTACCCGATTGCGACCTCTGGCAGTCAGTGCTGATTAGACCGAGACCAACAACCTCGCTACATCTGAGAATCCAGTTGAATCGCGGGTGACCGCCAGGATCAGAACACAGACTCAGTGGTGCCAGCGCAGTGCTCCAGACTCATCAGACGCCCAGCCACCACAGCAGTTCAGTTTTTATTTAAGTGTTATCTACACTTGCATTGCTGACAAAGATTTACATCCGTAGTCACTTTTGACTCAAATTACTCTGTTGGAAGTGGAAGTCGCACATTTTCAAGTGTCTCTCCAAAAAGCACTGTGTAGTTTACTTAAGAGGTGATTTGAAGTTGAAGGATTGATTGCTTATGCCGTGCAGCTTGAACGTCCGTGCACTCCAATCGCTTCAATCGTTATGAAAAGTGAATTGGATCAGATCATCGGTTCCATGAATTTTAAAATAAAATTTCGATTCCAAAAAGGATCGTCAATACATCGATAACAAATGAACAACCCGGATATGTATGTGCGTATGCATGTTGAACTTATTTCGCATCGTACGAAGCCAACAATGCCAAGTGGAGGTGCGGGATAGCAACTGGATGCTAACCCTAACGATACAAGGAAAATATGACGGAGATAGAAACGGAGTGAAACCATATGCGATATGAAGCCGTACAGACACCAACGAGATGACCAAATCAAGCTAAAAGCAATGGCCCAGTTGGGCCTTGGCAGCACACGCCAACAAACAGTTTTGCATCCGATATGTTAACGAGCGATAATGGACGGAATCAGACCGACCGAATGCATCCGCACCATGACGAGTGAGCGAGCGCGCGGGCAGTGACGCAAGGAAGGGATTGGTTTACGCAGCGCAAGGGGAAGCGATTTAATTTTTACGTTTAAAAAAAAAAGATGACAACAAAGATTGGTAATTGCCCACGCGCGATGGATAATCGTGATAATGCATTGCACTGTCCAACCACAGTAAAGACACCTTTCGCTCAAATGTACTCGCACTTTCTCCACGATGTGCAAAGATCGAAAATGGTAGTGAAGCGCTGATGTGGTGTTCGCGTCTAAATGGTCTATAGATAAACTGTTTGAGCATTTTATATATTTTTCACTCCCCACTTATGGGATTTCAGTTGTTGCATGCACCATTTTCAGCTCACATTAGCTTTTCACCACCACCTATTTCCAGTTACACCGTCACCATAAATGTTTATTAAAAATATGTTTGTAAAACATTCATGGGATGGTACAACAGCATTATTGACCTACGGGGAAGCTATAGATAGGGTTTCAATTAGATGCTATAAAAATCCAAACCGTACTTAACTAGTGTTTGCTACAGCTCCATTTTCTGGAGCGTGCAGTTGCATGGGTACGAAACATAAGGCGGATAGGGACTCTACAGGTGGCCACTCTGCGCTCCGAACCCGGGATTTTCCGCTTAAGCGCTCCCACCATCTGTTTATCTGAGGCTGAAAATTATCTCACAGCATTGGAGCATCAAGCTAATTTGTGCCGGAACTGTGGGCACACATTTTCATAATTACCTCCGAGTTACAAAATTACCCGAATGTCCCTATCTGATGCCTGTCAGGGCAAAAGGTCCCTTAACTAAACACTGGGCCGTTAAAATGCTTCCGTAATTCCTAAAGGATAGCCAGCTGGTGCCATGTTTATCAATCTTCAAAGGGCTTCTGTTGATGAACGGGGTGATATTATCTAAAAGGCCACCTGCAGCCAATGCATTTGGGCACTTTTTTGTTCAAAGTCCTGATCTTCAAAAAGTAAATACAAAAAATTGTATTCACCTCTACTGCTGTTGATTTTGGGCATAATTCCTTCCCTGTGCTGATCTGGGGAAGACTGCTTGTGGTTATAGATTATTACGACTCGGGCAACATTTTATAGATAAACAGAAAATATATCTCCGACACATCTATCTCAGCAGATAAAAAACTGAATTTTTTTAACACAACCCACCAGCCCAACATAACTTACGTTTGGCTGATAAAAGTCACAATTGTGTGGCGAGTCGCAAGCTGTCAGCTGCAGCACAATTAGGCAGATATGGCTCTAAATCCTGGCACGCCCAGAAAACGCATAGCGGGCTCTTTCGCTGCGTCCCGACACGGCAACCCCTGACCCCGTGAGCCCATCCAGACGCATCGCATTCAAGCGAATTTCATCCAAATTGGGTGGCGCCGAGTTGACGGCGCTTGCTTCTTAAGGATGAGATTTAAAATTCCAGTTACGGGCAAAGTCAACCTGTTATCCCCTCTTGCGGGTGATCTCGACCTATCATCCCCTCTGTGGGTCTCTCTAAACGAAAGGTACGCCCCCCTACCCATATCTGTACCTCCACCTACAATTATAAGTTTGATGCAAACTATATAATACGTACTTAAAGCTTTCGTGACTGCAGGAATTCATATTCTTGGGTCTTTCGGTAAAGTCACATAGATAGGTTCAAAGAAATAACAAAAAATAACAAAAAACTACGACGTTTCAAAATAAAAAACGTTGCGATCACAACACAAGCTTGTGTTGCGATCGAAACGTCATAGTTATATTCTTTGAACCTATCTACGTGACATTACCGAAAGACCCAAGAATATATAGAATACGTAAAACAATAATGGTTGTCTTGCATTAGTATTGCATATAACTAGAAATGATATCTAACAATGGGGGGGGTCTCCTTCCCTCTAGACATCTGGCAGTTCACCAGCATTGCTTCAAGTAAGCCCCATTCTGCTGCTGAGACACCAAATATCAGAAACCGTCCCTGAAATAAATCACTCCTAGAAGTCCGTGTGAGCGATGGGATGTGTAAATAAAAAAAAGTTTTCATACAGAGAAACAGATGTGGGAAGGAGGCATATTTTACGTTTATCTATTTTGATACTTGTAGTCTCCAAAACGCTAAATTATAATTCCGTGTTAGACGTTGTTCTCGGAAGACACTGGCATTTCATTGCTTGTTTGAAATGGGAGACAATCCCTCGTTCTGGTGTTCGCTTTGAAGATTTCTCCGCGACGCGTAACAGGGGCAATGCTCACGCGGACGGAGGACGCCACCCACCTGCACCAGCGCCTTGGCCTTCTCCTTCATTTCCAGCCACGCGCTGTGCATCTTCTTTGAGGCTGTGCAGAGCGCACGCCAGCAGAGACACGGACAAATTAAGAACTTCACAACAGAATCAATTTTACAATTGAAATCAAATGGCCGAGTGGCGCTGTAAATGACTTTCGTTCATCACCCATGGCAAATACAGTACTAAATGGGATTATTTTTGCCAGTATCAAAGTATGAACAAGTTCGTGTGGTTAACGCAAACTGGATTCCTTGCAAAAGGTTTCTATTTGGTGTTTGAAAATCTTTACACCTGTTTTATTGCCAGAAAGGGTCAAACCTATTCTTGTTTTTTCATAAGTACACGACTAGCAAGTAACATTTACTCCTCACCATCTCCCTAGTTTTGCATTCTGTGGATGTAACGTTGATCATGACCTTGGGAAGAAGTATCTCTTGAATAAGTACTTCCGGCTGCTGCTGCTGCTGCTTTGAGTTAAAGTCTTACAGAGCTGAGAGCTGCGTTGAAAGCCGGATTGACGAATGAGGCTGTGCATTGATTCTCTCATTTCATTACACTTTTAGAGCTGTGCTGGCCACATTTTAGCGGCCTGTTTCAGTGAAACCATTGGCCGAATTAAACGCAGTCGTGGGCAGAATGCGGCCGATTGGCTGCAGTTTTGGTTTGTTTGTTTTAAAACACAGCTGCTAAACACAGGCCCCAAATCGGCAAGCAACAAAACAGCACTGTCACATTTGCAATATATATCGAGTTAACACATTTCTTGCATTGACGTAAGAGCTTGGGGAAGGAGACGACGGGAGGGAATTACAAAGTGGAGCAGTGCGAGGGAAGAAGAGAAGTGTTGTGACCTGCAGTGTGGTGGTTTAAGGTGTGGGTGATATGAAAACCAGTCTGGTAGACCGAGTCCTCAACATGGGTGGACGAGGAATCAAAGAATAAAGTTCAAGTGAACAGTAACACGGTCGTAGCAATAGAAGTGATGAACTCAACTATTTGAATTCTACCAAGTCAGGCCCACCAAGCTATATAGCTCTTTTTCAGAAGCCACCAGCCACAAATGATAGCTCAACGAAGTGGCTTATCGCGTGTACATTTACAGCGGCCATGTTTCTAAATATGGAGGGAAAAACCAGAGGAACCTTTAAAAAAATGCCCGCAACAGGGAGATAGAGAGACATGCAAACTCCAAATACACAGACGTTGTCAGGGTCGGGATCGAAGCCACGAACTCCTGCATTCCAGACGAGGTACTTCACATCTCGCCATCATGGTCGCCACTGCAGTTAGCGAGATAAGGAAGCGACTGACTGCCGGTGAGCGAGCATATGGAGTGAAGGGGTGCGAGAGCCCCAATCACCCCGACAGCTTTACGCTGGACAACCCTGGCTTACAGCCCCTGTTTAGCAATATCTGCGCTGTTCAAAAGAAAAAGCGAATGGCCTTTTCTTTTTCTGGTGCATTATGTAATTTAAAAGTTTTCCATTGCATTTTCACTCAGGTCTGCCTCGCAAGGGATATTAATCTCCACGAGCTCTCTCCCGAATCTTAAACATATCTCGCCAAACGATCGAGACTGATGGATGGTGCCAAATGGTAACAACCACCAGCCTCTCAGGAACACCAGAGGCTCCAAGCAACGTTTACTCAATGGCACAATTTGAGGTAAGACCTTGTATTAACGCGCTTTCATACAACGCACTTTCACTATAACACTGTTCTTCTATTCGGTAGCACTTTTCGCACTACGTAGAACACGCCGTTATTACGTGGAAAACGCGCGCCCGTTATAATGCGGAATGCGCACCGTTATTACGCGGTTTATGAGCACTTGACAAACTGCTTTTTTTTATCCGAGCGGTATAGTGATACAGTATTCGGCGACGTACCCTCATCACAGTTCTTTGTCCCGCCATGGGATGCCTGCAGGCTGATTTTATAGCGCAAGTGTGATTCAGAACGGTAATACCTCGCTCAAATGTGGTTTTCTTTTATCTGCGCCACTTTTTAGTAATGCATCTACTACCACATTAAAACGAAGGGTTACTCGTTGCCAGGTGTAAATCGAATGCAAAAAAACCCATCTCTGTGGTC
This sequence comes from Lampetra planeri, assembly GCF_965212315.1. NCBI lineage: Eukaryota > Metazoa > Chordata > Hyperoartia > Petromyzontiformes > Petromyzontidae > Lampetra > Lampetra planeri. Next base: position 11,249,882 of record NC_136126.1, read on the forward strand.
ACTACAGGAAGATGCAACCCTGTTCCTAGGCTGTGCGTGGCAAAAAATGCGAATCTCAGCCATAAAACGCTCAGGTGTATTGCCATAGCGCCCTCGAGTGACAACATCACCACGCTGGAGACCCCTCAAAATACATTCACAAGGGGGTGACAGCCCCTCGGTTACCCCGGCTATGTCACAATATGCAGGGCATGGTAGGAGCCGCTCAACGTTATTTAAATAGACCAGCGTGCACTTGGGAATATGAAACCTGTCGAGGTGGCACATCAACCCGTAGCCGGAATTCAAGTGGTGAACGTGCGTATTTTCTATTGGCAGAAGCGGATTTCGACTCGATACTGGAACAGGATTCGCACCCAATCGTTTTGTTTAGTGTATCACGCAGGCTTTTGCGACCAATATCATTCATCAGAGGTTGTTTTTTAGGGTTAGATCGCGTAAATATAAGCGTGTTGTTAAACCCGCCACCAGCCGACACAGCCAATTGGTAAGGCTTGTCACATAAACAAAACATGCCAATTCGTTACTAGTTCAGCACACCCAGTGTGTTGGACAGTAAAGCCACAACATTTTTTATTTTTGTTTGGGTTGCATTTTCCTTTCGAGGAGGAAGGGGCTACACAGGGGCTGCCCATCCATGCCTTCGAGCCCACTCGGCATGCCCTCACAGATGCCGGAGTTCATCTGCTCCTCGTATTTCTCCAGGTCGAGTTGAAGGCTGCTGAGGAAGAACTCGAGCTTGGCCTTGAGCTGCTGAGCCAGGGCGGCCGTGAAGCTGCGCAGTTTCGTCAAGCTGCTGTTGTAGCGCAGGAGGCTGAGCCTGCATGTTGGGGAGAGCGCGTGCGTGTGGTGAGCGTGTGTATGTGCAGGTGTGTGTGTGTGCAACGGCGTGTGTGGGGGTGTATAGTGTGTACGACACATGTGTGCGCGTGGGAGTGTAGCGTGTGCGTGTGGTCATGCATGGAGGTTTAGTGTGTTGTGTGTGGGGTGTATCGTGTGTTTGTGTGCGTGGGGGTGTAGTGTGTGCGTGTATAAGGTATGCATGTAGGTCAAAATGAAGGAGTGGATAATCATGTTAATTGAAACTCAATTCACGTAACAACAACAACATATATTTACCAAGGTGCTGTTTAAAGTAGCCAGGCGTCTCAAATCGCCGCACAATTGGAAAAGCACAAACTGGACATTGAATTGAGGTAGGAAACAACTCGAGGAGGGTGGAAACTCCACGAATTGCATCTGGAACTCTGCACGACTGCATCGAGAGAAAGAAAGTGATGAGATAAAGTGATGAGAGATAAAGTGATGAGAGGTAAAGTTATGAGGTAAAGTGATGAGCGATAAAGTGATGCAAGAAAGTTATGAGATAAAGCGATGAAATAATGTCCATGTATTTAATAGTTTATTTACATATTTAAGGCCATTTATTTAAAATATTTTAATGGTTTTCGAATAAGGAGCGAATCCCACCCAGTGATTGCTGTGAAACTCTCCATTGCGGCCTGTCACAGGCTCAAGCGTGGCATGTCAGCAATGGCCCAGTGAGACTTCAGCATTTTTAGGGCAATATAGTTATTATACAGGACATTGTCGGTAAACTAATCAAAGTGAAATAACAAGTACATTTGTATGTGCATGCATGCATGGCAGCCGTCGCAGTATAATGGTATATCTTCTTGGTTCTTTCGGTAAAGTCACGTAGAAGGGAAATAATAAAATAATAAAAATAAAACATAATAAAATACGTGACTTTACCGAAAGAACCAAGAAGATGAATCCCTGCAGTCACGAAAGCTTTAAATCGAAATTTATAATGGTATACTTTGGGAAAATAAAGCAATCTTAGTGAATTATCTCATCAGCTTCAGTGTATTCCCTTGCAGACAACAATTAAAGTCCATTAGCCATAACGGTGGTTTCAAGAGTGTGTAATTTCAAGATCAAATTAAAAAATAATTATTTGTTATTTTAAAGCAATGTTCTGCGCTGTGAATTCCCATGAGATGCACACAGTAAGAGCAATCAAGCACCTGCTTGGCCTCGTCGTTAACGTTCACGAATGGGCTCATATAGTTTAACTGCAATTGAAACATCATTTTAAATGGAAATTACCAAAGCGAACTTTCATTATTATTTTTCTGCACGTTTACCCAGGAAAGACTCAATGAGTCTCAAGACACTTTTATAAGGAGGGTCCTACCAGGTTTTTGCAGTCGAGGGTGATGTTATTGCTGTGTGTAATCCCGATTGCGTTAATTTGCAGGTAATTATTCAGCAATGGGATGTCCGGCCAATACCAGTTCAATTTGGCAATGGGGAGGAAACCAGAGAATCCGGAGAAACCCATGTAGAACAGAGGGGGGGACACACAAACTCCGCACAGAAAGGTGCCCGAGGAGGGAGTTGAACCCAGGCACTTCTTGCTAATGAACTGCAAGTGTTAACAACTGCGCCACCGCCCTGCCGCCCTGAACAGAAACCTTAGGAAGTGTCACAACGTAGAAGATTAGGAATATTGTCTTCAAGTCTCACCATCAATATTTTACAAGTCTTAAATCACATCCACAATTCATTCAAAACAAAATCTCAAATTACGTGCAAGTAAAATGGTGCGGGGAACGGTTACAGTGGTTAACCCGGTGAACCGCGTTCAAATCCCATGCAGGGAGCGGTTGCACAATGGTTAACCTGGCAACCCGAGTTCAATTCCCGTGCATGGCCTGTAACAGTGGTGAAATTTTTTACCGGTCCCGTCCCTCCCCGAGGTCGACTCAGCCATAAATGCGTATCTGGTGTGGTGTGCAAACATTCGCCAAGAGAACTTGCTCTCAGTCTTTCGAGACTAAACTAGGGGCGTAATGCTTTGCGTGTCCAGTTGGGGCAGCGGATAGTTTACGTACATGGCGGCCCTCTGTCCCTGCTGCAGGCGGCCCAGGTGCTCCTTCATGCTGCGCACGTAGTGGTAGGCCTGGCCAAATGCCCTGCGCTGCTGCATGTACGACAGCAGCGTCTTCGACTCGGACACTGGCGGAGAGGGAGTGCCAGATAGAGACACGCACTCAGACGCTACAAACCTGTCGATGAGGGAGGTGCTTGCAAGCGAATGCACACGCCGAGTGTTTTCAATTGAGATAATTTAATTTGGCCTCCAAATATCATCGGAAGGAAGACCGTTCCAGATGGCCGCAGAAGTGCATCTGAAGGCGTGCGATGCAGTGACCGTCTTTGGTCGATGCCTATAGAGCTGGGATAAAGCCGATTAATTAATAAAATAATTAAACTAATACTTCTTGTGGTCGATTCCTTACGGCCCCTTTAAAATGGCCACCTCTTTAAATAAAATTAACGTTAACCGCTTGCACGTTCCGAGATTCAGCGGTGAATGGGACACCCCCACCCTGCGACTGTCAGGCATCTCGGAACGGGAAAGGGTAAAGTGCAAAATTCGCATTCAATAAATTTTTGTCCTGTCATCAGTGAGCAGGCAAAGACCATCAACTCACTAAGACAGTTGGCCAGTTTAATCATGGGGCCACTGAAACCCACATTAATCCCCATGACTTCTGTGGTGCCGGTTTAGTGCCCCCTACCCATGAGCCACCCAGCCACATTCAAAATGCCAGTTTTTGTCAAATGTATCTTGGTAACCAAAAGAATGGCAGCGTGCAAATGGGAAATGTACCCCCAGATGCACAAGTGATACAATACAAATGTAGTTAAATGTTCTGATGCCTCTATACATTCACATTTGTGTTCTTAACTGACATTCACAGGGCTTGTGTATTTCACACGAGTTGTGTTTATGTATGCATGTTGAACTTATTTCACACCCTACGTAGCCTAGCATGATAATTGAAGTTGCGGCGAAGAACAAACTAAAACAGAAAAATCAGTTCTAAAGAAATGAGCTTTCAATCTAGAATTAAAAGTGCAAAGCTCCAGTGGCTTCCTAATATCAGAAGGAAGAGCATTCCAGACGGCCGCAGAAGCGCATCTGAAAGCGCGCGATGCAGTGACCGTCTTTGTTCGATGGTTAGCCAATTACCTCTGCGAGGATGACCAGAGTTCGCGTGATGGTTTATGCTTTTTGACACGATCAGCAAGGTATTGTGGTTCATCACAGACCTCATGGGTTCACCAGACACTCAAGCACAGCTGATAACATCTGCTCGGTACTTTGTTTTTACAATCTATCAAGCAAAAGGGTCGACATAAGGCAGCAGTGTTGTTTAATTAACTTCTTCAACCAATGTAAAATAATTCGAAGGTTTTATTACAGACGCAAAAGCCAGTATTTATCAACCCCTGCTTATCCAAATATAAATGGTGTGCATCACAGCTGCAAGACACCAAAGCAAGTAAATTAAATAAAGCAAAAGAGGTATTTTTAAAAGCATGAGTAAAACAAAATGAGAAGATATGCAACCTGTAACCTGGCTCCAAATGTCTCGATTCTAATTGCTAATTTTCTGGAGAGAAAATAAAATCATTACCCTGCAAATGTAGAAATGTTGCCAATAAGGATAAAATTGATTTGGCAAATATAGGAACACACAAATGTAGACTGAAGCCAAGGTGTTAATTGATCGCCGAGATTCAATCAACGGAAGACGAAGTATGTCCAATTATTCACAACGGACATTTCTGAGAAGTATTGGCTTCAAATGGGAGGGTAAATGCAGCTCAGGAGCTTTTTTTCCCCCTCGCAGATTGCAACGCAGAACTTCTAATCGAGAGCCGAGTACGCCAAGCGACGTGCCACCCACTCAATCAGGCATGATGGTAGCCCTTTTACTCACGGTGCCTTATGCAGATATAAACATGGCCGACGAAGTAGACGACGATGCTGGTACTTACCGATGTAGCTAACGAGGTCAGGTATTTTGGGAACCCTCAACTGAACTCCGTATTCCTCCCTGCTCTTGTCGAACAGGTAGACCAGCGACATGTTCCAGCAACCCTGCACATGTTGGATGTATTACAGTCATCATTGCCCATAGAATAAACTCTCCAACACACCGGTGTGCTGAACTATTTACGAATTGGCACGTTCTATTTACGAGCTGGCGGGTTTAACGGCACATTTATATTTACGCAATCTAACCCAAAAAACCTCTATTATGGATAATATTGGCCACGAAAGCCCACGTGTTAAACAGTCCTCATTGTCATCGTCATCACTCTTCCCCGCGGGATACTGTGCGATCTATAAACATTTTCACAATTCAGCACAATGGATGTTATCTCTGATAATCCGCCACGAAGCCACGAAGACAAATGATGTTTAACGGGATAACGTGCCGTTGTTTGCCTGCTGGGCCGGGTGGCAAGCAGACTTCCACCCTCTGCTGTTCAGAAAAAGGAAGTGGCGGCATTACCGTAATAATTTGTTTCGCCTGCCGCGTGCGTTGACAGCGATTTGACTTTGTAGGAATGACATTGTTGTTGTAACTTTCTGACCCGCCCCCCCTACTAGACATCTCTGAAAAATATCTTCATAGCCCATCGGATTTCTCCAGGCTAAATAAAGACTCTGATCCTGATTCTGACGTGCACAAGGTGAAACTCAAATACATAAGACACTGCGCCACACACTCCCGACGGGTAACACTTTTGGGAAGTTCGAGTCATGAGATTCGGGGTGATGATGGACGACGGTCAAGAATATTGACGGAGTGACAGCCAAGGCATGGGACGTATTCAGGAGAGAACACCCATCGATGAGACGGAGCGATTCAATTTCGGTTCGTGTGCAGGCCTGAGGTGGATTACTGCACCGCAAGACAGTAAGAGGTGGTGGTGGCTTGGGGAGGCCTTCATCCAGCAGTGGATTGCCTATGGCCAGTGATGATGACTACTTTTATTCACAAGCAAATACTTGTAGGTGCATAAAGAAGCTCCCACTGGTTCGCACACAGCAAGACCCAAACACACACACACAAATAAACAACAACAACCGCCATTCGCCACTAAGTGGCGGTGACGTCACCACGACGCTTGTGCCAGGCCATGTGCACAGACATCCACCGCCAATTGTGTACACACACACACTAACAAAAGTAGACATATACCGCATTGGATTTTAGATTCTCCGCACAGCATACCACAACATAAGAATGGTAGTGCACAACTCGTGTTTCCTTTGTTCATTTTTTTTATGTAAATGTTTATAATTTGTTTGCGTGTAAGTTATTCATGATAACGTTTCTTGGAATATATCAAGTAAATGTACGTGCGTCGAAAACCCACCTCCACCCAACACAGGCAATGAGTAAGGTTTGTCTGTTTACGTTTGCACGGTTGCCCCGTGTAGTGTATTGATATGCTCCTTTATTTAGATGGTTCAATCGACGAATCCAAGATTCATGAAGCACCATATTCTGAAGCTTGGATGGCAATGAGAACATTTTACTGAACGTAAGAACTGAAGAGAAAATCATTGTTTTTAGTCCGTTATTGAAAGCACCGCTGAGTAGACTTCAGTTGCCAGAGACTGTTCCAGACACCGGGGCTGCTTGCCAAAGCCGAGTAGATTTCACGCAGAGCAGCAGCAGGTCCATAGCAGACGAGCGTAGTGACAGTACAATATTGGCCGATGGCACTGCTCAGGCAGGTTGGTTGACCTGTCGTCTTTGCTATAAAAGAAAGCACTGAGACCTTGCACTGCACTCTCTTATGCACCGATAACCAGTCCAGGGACTTCACAAAAGTCCAAGAGCACACGAGAAAGGCTCCGGCGAGGAGGGCGTTTTGGCGACGCTGGAGACGTTTGCCGAGGCCTTCACCGACTCCGTACAACAAAGAGTTGGAATTGTCCAGGCGTGTGGCACAGACTACACGTGATGCCATTTCTGATGTGATGTAGAGCTCGGGTGTGGTGAGTGCGTGACTAGATTAACTCGCTCATTTGTGATTTATTATTTGATATTATTTGTTTTTAACAATTACTAATGCCAATCGTTCCTGTCTCTTAATGTGCACCTTTTCCCAAATGTTATAGCATTGGATTCAATTATCAGTAACATTATTCATCCAACAATTTTGTCTCGGTCAGAGTAAAGCGCGGACATGTTGTGAATTCTACTCGAGCATTGTATGCAAATTGTACCTCACTTAAAATATTTCACGCAAACGTGTTTTAGTTTTCGATGCAAATTGAACCGTAAAAGCCAAAATGCCTCACCTATTTTGATGACATTACAGTCAGCACAAAACTCTTTCACCGTTCTTTTTTGCAAAAGCGCTTGCGTCATGAAAACTTAAGAATGGGGAATTTCCGCCAGGTGATGCGCGGTTTGAGAATAGCCATGAACACAACACAACACTCATTTCAGCACGGAGGACACTTTGCTTGCCCACACGCCGGAGCGACCGCGTGAGCGAGCGCCCACGCGTGGAATCCGTACCTCGGGCAGGCACTGGTCCACGGGCTTGCGAGGGTCCAGCATGATGCCCGTCTCAAACAGCAGCTCCTGGTCGGCCACGGGGATGGTGGTGGATGCCATCACTTGCTCCTGCAGGTGCTGCAGGGACTCATCGGGCCGTACCGTGTACGCCAGCACCTCCCCCGTCACCATGTTGAGGATGTGCACCGTCTGCACGGAAATAACCAGCGGACTCGTTCACAACCCCGCCACAGGGTGGTGCTCGTGTTACGCGTGCGCGGTTCACCTGAAGCGGTTTATGCAAAGTGCCTCCCGAGTTCTTGGGCGAACATTGCGTCTGATTCGCGATATGAAGTGTTTTATTACTATTATTATTGGACGGTGAGAACAAATCGAACAACTATATTTGCCCGGTGTTTTTTTTCTTTTTTCCCCAGAGTCGTTGGTAACCAGGGGTCCTGAGTGCAGAAAAATTGCGTGAATCTAAGCAGGAGGCGATTTGCGTCACGCTACAACAAAAACTTCGCAGCCTTTTCTCAGACACGCCTCTCCAGCCAATCGGCTGCTGTGGGGATTTTGGCATCAAGTTCCACGGATGCTACTTGTGCTGCAGCAGCAAGAGCAGCAGCGGCAGCTCCATTTCTCCTCTTCTCAGGGAGAAGAGTGAAGTCCGCGTGCAAAAAGTTGGATGAGCGGTGGAGGGGGAGTGGAGGTGTAGCGGTTAGCGCGCTGCGCTACGAACCCTGCGACCAGAGTTCAATTCCCGCTCACGGCCAAAAGCCAGTGATGATTATCTAAACCGGTCCTTGGCCTCCCCTAGGTCCACTAAAGCCTCAAGTGAGTAGCTGGTGCAATGTGTAAACATCACCACTGGGGAGACAAAGGCGGCCGGGCGTGGTGCTGGCCACCCACCCCCCTCGTGTGTCACAGTACCGGCCTTCACAGGTGCTGCTCGCAAACAGCACTTGCTCCAAGAGTATGTTAAGGCTATACGGGGGATCTTTGTCTTTGTTTTGCTACGATGTGGGTGGCGACGTCCACCTCCGTGAAGTGAACCCAGCAGCGTTTAGTGGCAGCGGTCGAGGCCACAGGATAGAGGGGAGCGCGTGGCACAGGTAAGCACAGCAAATGTTGTTAATATTTGAGTTATTTATTATATCGTGATAAATAATGTTAACCGTGTTAGAAAGGTTATCAAAGTTGATGTAGTATAAGGCAATGTTGGTAATATTGTAATTTCTTATGTTGTTATAAATAATGTTAACCAGCAAGAGTAACCACTTTTTGGGTTTAGTTTGTTGTCCTTCCCCCGCACCTCCGTTTAGCACGGTTGGCTACGTACGGTGTTAAAAAAATCATGTAAACCTTGTTATAAAAGCCATCAAACTTGATATCGTAGAATTAAATATTGTTCATGTTATAACATTTTATTATGTGGTTATAAATGTTAACCATGTTAGAAAGGCTATTAAAGTTGATGGAATATAATGCAATGTAATGTTACAATAGTTTATTATGTGATTATAAATAATGTTAACTATGTGAGAAAGTTTATCAAAGTTGATACATTAGAGTGCAATATTAAGGTTATAATGGTTTATTATATAGTTATTGTTATGCTTAGCATGTTAGAAAGGTTATCAAAGATGATGATGATATAGTCGAATTTAATGTTTTTAATGTTATGCACTTATTATATCCTGATATATTATGTTAGCAACAACCACAAACAACCACAACCATACACCACAACAAACGCTCAACCACAACCATAAACCACTCAAACAACCACAATCATACATCACAATATATACACACACACACACAAATACAACCACACAAACACAACTACAAACACACAGCAACATCAACAACCGCACAGACACACACAAGCATCCGCTCAAACATGAAAGACATGGACATCTCTCCTTCCACACGGTCACGGTGTCAGAGAGTAATGGTGGACTCACAGCTGCCTGCTATCGTTCGAGCATTCTTGCGAAAATGTACGCATAAATCAAGTGGGGAATCTGAAAAATGAAATTCGCAGCCTACGCAAGTCTTAAAATTGCGTAAGCAGTTTGGGTACTCGGGCCCCCATGATGCTAAATGTGAGAACGTCGCAAATACTGCGCACCTGCTGCTAAGCAGCAATGAACACGCAGTGCAGCCTGCAAACGTTGGACACTGGCATCCCTGCAGCCCCAAGGGGAAGGGTCACGCCCACACGAACACGTCTAACTTCTGGGAATCTACTGTGGATCTACCATACCATTACCGACTGTATTTACTGTCATCATCCTCCACATGTTTACAGCCCTTTCGTCAATGGGATGTTCACCGTGCCCGTGGGAGTTGTTGGGGTTATTTATTATTTGACCGTACACAAACCACATTAGTAAGTGCGGACTGGTGGAGATGGGGAGCATAGACACACGAAAGCACAGAGGTACAATACAACAATGGATGTTGCACTCAACTGCCCACCACACACAGTCGAGCAGCCTGTAATCACCTGTTTGTACATGGTGGTGGTGACGAATCCAAGTACTACCCAGGTTCAACCCTGCTTAGCTTCCGAGGTCTGAAGAGAACGGGCGAACTCAGGTCATCCTCTACATCCTCAAGTTAAAAACTATGTAGCTAACCATGCTGATCGCACCTCCGATTACCACGGTTGGTTAGGTACGGTGCGAACGAAGTTCAACATATATATACACACATAACAATGATGGATGCCGCTAGGCCGATGGGAAAAGGAAACCGGGCAGGCGAGGGCGCGTTGCAATGTGTCGTGCCTTGCTCGTGAGGATGGTGTCGAGGATGAGGAAGCACGTGGGCCGTCCCGTGCCTTCATCCACAGGGCCGCCCCTCTGCCGAGCGTTCCAGAAGAGCATGAGCTGCAGCCAGTGCTCCAGCTGCACCGCCAACACACTGGGCCAGGCCAAGCACGAAGCACAACCACGTCAACGCGCGGCGGAGAGAGATCACCGCAGGCTCGTTAATCGTAGTCACCTTTCATTAGTCGCTGTGACTCGAACATCAACTCTGGACCACAACCCTTCAACTTGGCCTGTACAGCAGGAATGCATTCATAGAATGATGACTTAAATCAGGTTATGAATAGATGTCCATTTCCAGACATTAAAGTCGAAGTCCAAAACCGAGAAAGCAAACATTGTTCTAAGGGTTGTAATGTGTGGAAATACACCTCTGGTAGCCTAAGTAACGACTGCTATAATCATCCAAGAGTAATGTGATTGATGTATCTAGCAATATATAACAGAAAATTTAAGAGGAACACAAGTGTATAAATCCCAACCGAAACACAACAGCAAATAGAAGCTGGCGTTTGTGTTAAGGTACATGCAGAAGATGTAGGGAGATGGGAAATATTCAGCAACTTGGGTTGTTCAGAATACAACGAGGCAGAAAAGCATCGCAGGTGTAATCTGCGTGAGAAGATTGCAGTGGGGTAAGACACGTGTACAGAACGGAGGAGGGAAAGGTGGCCGAGTTGGGCTGTAGTGCCACCCAGAGGCTGGCGACCACCTACACAGCTGGTTAAGTTTAAGAGCAGACCGTATTGGTCAGGTGTCGACCGTGCAACGGTTGCAAAATACGACAGGAGGATAAAAGTGATGGCGGGGCGATGTGTCATCGATGGTATTAGCCTCGGTAACCTATCGATCTTGAAGCTGTAATGCTAACCATATTCCCTTGTTTTCACATTATTCTTGTCTCGATCCTTAAAACCCCCGTTTCCCCGAATGCTTTAGTGTCCGTGAGCAACTGCGGTTGGAAAGGGGGGGCTGGCATGATACTATATTCACGTACGAGTTAAGGTTGTGGGGCGCTGGGATGTGGCTGGAGAACTTGATATCTCGGTTCATCTCCTCCACAGCCACAATGTCGTGGGGGCCTTTCCGTATCACGATGCTGTGCCTTAAGCACAAGAGAACAGACGTGCGTACACATATTAAGCAAAGTCACGCAAACAATAACAACAAGGCTCCTCACAGTCTTGCGATGACGCGGCAAAAAGAGCCGCTTTGGATCTGTGCTTTTATCGCCACTGACAAAAAAATCTTCCCAGAAAACCTTGCCGGATCGTTGGTACCGACGTGTGACTGAGCACCGACTGTAAAGCACGGTGCATGGAGGGTCGCGGCAGCGCCATGCACAAGAGTCCGTCTGGATCTCCCCGCTGCCAACGCCAAGCAAACCGCACCGAGTGACGAAGCACGTGCAAAAAATAAACTCACTACGCAGGGGAAATGGTAGTGCAGCCTGCTAACAACCACGCAACTATATATATAGCCGGGCGGCGGTGGCACACGCCTGTAATCCAGCACTGTGGAGGCAGCGAGGGTTGGTGGATTGGACAAATACTGTGAATCTCCCTTCCCATGGGCTTCAAGGAGGAGCCACACCCCTGGCTCGCTGGTAGGCAGTACAGCAGAAATGTGGACTCCACCTGTTCCGTCTGTATAAGATGCAGTGTTGTTCCCTTGCACATATGGGTTTTCTCCGGGTGCTCGTGTTGCCTTCCACATGTGAACACTCATTTATTGGCTAAAAACATCTTAATATGTAGAGGACTGCAGAGCATGGTCACAATCGTTGGCGTCGGCTCACCGTCTGGCTACCTTCTCTATTGTCTGTGGTGCCTCGTGCCTCTGTGTTGGTCTCTTTGAGAGTGAGCGGAGCACTGTGCCCCTTATGAGCTGAACTTTTTAATATTTATTATTGTATACAACCACAGATGTATTCAAATGAAAGTTATAAAAATCCATCATACAACTCATGAATTTTTTTTAATCCGATTAAAGCCCCAGTGCTGCTGCACGGCAGACACAATAGAAGCTGGAGGGGGGGGGGGGGAAGGATTTCGCCGTGGTTCCGGGTGACGACGGAGTGCGGGTCCCACCACTGCACGGGCTGCATGTTGGGCAGGAAGGGGCGGAATCCGGTGATGCACTCAAACACGACGGTGCCAAAGCTCCAGTAGTCCACCGACACCGTGTACTTCTGCCCTTCGAACAGCTCGGGGGCCTGGATCACGCGTGCGAGAAACGCACGCCCACGCGCGCGTCCGCACACTGGTAAGAATGTGTCAGTGTTTTTATTTTCGCGACCAATATGATCCATAAGAGGGTTTTGTTTGGGTTAGATCGCTTAAATATATTAAATCCGCCACCACCCGACACGGCCAATTAGTAAGGTTCGTCACGTAAACAAAACATGCCAATTAGTTATTAATTGGCATTGGCTGCTGACATTTGGGCTACGCCCATTTCAAACCTTTAAAAGCAGTTGTCTTTAGAAGCTAACCCCCCTTTTCCTGAAGACGACCACTTGTGTTGCAATCGAAACGTCGATTTTTTTTTCTGTCTACGTGGCTTTACCGAAAAACCCATAGAATATGAATTCCTGCAGCCATGAAAGCTTTAAGTCAAGATTTAATTAGTTACTAGTTCAGCACACCGGTGTGTTGGAGAATAAACCCACAACATTTACAATTCGAGTACGATGTTTTGCCGGTAATTACAACCAGTTTCATCAGGCAATAGCCAGAATTGTGCATTAACGAACGAGCAAAAGGGATAATTCACCAACAGGCATCTCCACTTGTCCGTTATACAAATGCATCTCTCATAGTCAAGATAGCATCGATCAAGTTATGTAGGACTGATTTATACGTTAATTCGTAATGTAATTTCTGGTGACCAAATTCACTGAACATGATGAGGAACCTCATTTCAAATCTCAATACCCAAGCTGCCCAGGTTTGTCCTGTGATCTGTGCCAGCCAGCCACCTTTCATGATATATGACCACACATTTCCGAGCATATATCTGTGAACATTGGAACCAATATAAATGTACGTAAATCATTAACAAATCCCGGAACACATACAAATCTCTTCATGCGTACAAATACTTTTTGCAAGTGGACACACACAGAAAAGGCGGGGGGCGGGGTGGCAGAGTGTTTCATTGCACTGTGAACCGGGTTAAGTGCGACCAGAGTTAAATCATTCCTGACCACGGCCAACACGTTGTAATTACAGTATACATCGTGAAGTATGATGAAATAACTGCCCCATGACTGGCATGGTACGCGAAGGTCTTCAGCTAGCAGTGGATTGACAAAGGGATGTAAATTAGTATTGCTATTACAGCAGACGCTCTGTTATCCAGCATCCATGGGGAATGGAATGTGCCGGTTAATCAAACAAACCAGTAACACGAGAGATGCTGATGATGGTTCACCAAATTTTACAATCACGTAAAACGTTTCAAGAAGGAAGCTAAACCTACATTTTAATCTATGATATAAGAAATATCACACTCTTTTACAGAGGTACTCACACCACTCAGTTGTAGAACATTCTAAGTTGATTGTAGATAAGCAGTGTGGCAGTTTAGAGTATAGTGTACAGGAGTACAGTACTCTATGTATGGACTTCCGCTCGCACCACCACTCGGCAATGTCCTGAAGCTTTCGTAAGCAACAGGTCTCTGATAAGCGCAACGCAGGATGCCGGATGGCTGTGTGAATCTTTCCGGATGCTTGAAGGAAGATTGTATTGCCGTCGATGACAGATGCCGGTGAATAGAGCATTGCGGATGGTGAAGGGACGGAAAACAGAGCTTTTTCTGGATATAATTTACACACACACAGCATCATTATTGCAGGCAAGCTATGGTTTGCGTATGCCCTCACCAATTTACTAGAATGATGTTGCAATTAGTCTGTTGTATGGGTTCCCTTCACAGGATAAATGCTGACAATGTGCCAGTGTGACGCACTGGAGTACAACGTGGAGAGGCGATTAATGGTGGCGCAGTGTGGAAAGCGGAAATGTCATTCGTCTGCCTCAGCTGCACAAACACAATTTGCGTCATTATTATTATCATGGTTCAGTGTTAATACACACAATCAGATGTCTTGATTCATTCACCTTCATGGTGAATGTCATATAAAAGACCACACTGAGTCACTCTGGACTCTGAGGGCTCTCAGATTATTTCCAATGTGATACAGGTGTCACTAAAACTAATCGCATAAAATTAATCTCCATTAACAGGTGTAAAAAAACCCCAGAACTCCCATGATTTAAGCAGGAACACAGTAAACAGTATCATTACTCATAACAATCACTGTAAGCTCGTCAAAGACTTTATGCATAACAATTGCTTACATCGAACTGTTAAACCAATTCATTGTTCACAGCAATTGCTGAAATTAAAGTTATCCTCATGGCCCTACTGGGTCTTGGGTAGTTATGTTCTTTAGAAAATATTTTTTGTGTTTAGTTTGATGTCCTTGCCCCACACCTCCGATTAGCACAGTTGCCTGCGTTCGGTGCAAAAGACGTTCAACGTACATACACACATAGGTGCCCATTAACAGCGCTCGCCCTTACAGTCTGGGGGATCTTTATATTTTGTGCGTACTTACATGCAGGGCGGCCGGTCGCTGCAACAAAGGCGTGGAGGAGCTGCTGGCCATGGCGCTGGAGCACTTTGTTCAACGCACCCACACATACATGTTGACCAGTGCATCCTGGGTAAAGTGTCTGCCCTGATGCACCCGCGGAGGGGAGGGGGGGCGATGCCGGCGCTCACCAAGTACTGCAGAGTCCCCACGAATGAGGTGCACAAGCTGCCCTGGTCCAGCTCTTTGGCATAGCCCAGGTCGATAATCTTGTAGATGACCTGCGCAGGAAGACACGGAGATGTTACATTTCAGAGAATTAACTATGCAAACGAGCCCCCATTACTTTTCACGCAGGTAAGAACACACTGACATACAGTATGCGCCGAACTTTCCCAGGGAAACTTGTTTTTTATATTCCTGTAAACGATGGCAATGTGTTCAGGAGCTAAATGCCAATGTCGGGGTCTGCCGACCTCGATGAGGGCTTCAGTAGAGAGTTTGTGTGGTTTTCCTATTCCTCCATTGAAGGAGTAGAGTAGTTTACTGTGGTCCAGAGTTTGGGTTGCATCGCCACAATCGCACTCTGGCTTGTCTATAATTGTCCATTCATGAAGGACATGTGCATACCGACCTGTTGATGTTATTATACGGTTGTTAAGGGGAAACACTGTATAACCATGAAACACATTGCCTATGTAGTACTTGCTTGAAAGTGAATAACAGATGGATGGACAGAATGGCAGGCATAGTAACAGAGAGAACAACAACGCAAAATAACAAAATAAACAGCAGCACACATTATAATGCAATTACAAATTCAAGATGTAGATTGTCCCTAAGTGAAATACACACTTCACTTGATGGCCCTGAAATAACGATGGAAATTCCACCTTACAATGACGGTATACAGTCTCGCCATAGAACAAGCACTGGTGACTACCCACTGAGTGGTACCCATGTTTATCAACCCTCAGGGAAGATCGGCTGAATCGACACCCAAACAGGATTGGACCTCACAACCCTAAAATTGTGAACTGGCACTCTCCGACAAGTGACTCTCAGCTCTTACGGTGGCGAGATGTTAACTACCTCGCCTGGTATACAGGATGGTCGTGGGTTCGAAACCCGACCCTGACACCTGTATATTTGGAGTTTACATGTTCTCCTCGTGGTTGTGTGGATATTTTTACCAAATCCAGCATCGTGTGTTTTGTTTAGCTATGGGGGAGAACATACAAACTCCACACTGAAAGACTCCCAAGTCTGAAATAGAACTTGTGCCCTTCTTGCTGTGAGGTGCAGTAATACCACTGTACCACCCAGCTATCTAAAATTGTGTTTGTATGTAGAACTTATTTCGCACCATACGTTACCAACCATGTGAATCAGAGGTGTGGGAAACGATTGCAATTGCATACAATTGCGCAATGATTGCAACGACGACCGTGGCTGTCGTGTTGGTAGTGCACGACCGTGGCCGTAGTGTGGGTGGTGCACGACAGTGGCTGTGGTGAAAGCACCCACCCGGTCCTGCTGCTGCTGCAGCACGATATTCTCGGGCTTCAGGTCGCGGTGGATGATGCGGTTGGTGTGCAGATACTGCACTGCTTGGGCTGCGGGGCCAAAGAAGGGCAACACAAACAAAGTCACAAGGAGGCTGGATTCTACCCCAATATCCACTGCCTCTGACGGAGGTCAGATAAACAAACCACTACTGACTGCCACCGAGAACTAGAGGAATAAAGTCACCTCTAGGCCAGTGGTTGTTCTCAACCTCTTCTGGCTACTCTACACCACCCCCCTTGCCTGACCCAACATGGTTCAAGTTAACCACATGGATTTAAATGTTATTCTAGTAATTTCATATTGGCTGATTAATACATGATTACTCACCAACGACTCTCATGTACGTCATTATTTCAGTTATACATCACCTCACATACTCCCTGGGACATTGCCACGTGTCAACCCTGCAAACTGATTTTGTGGACTGCCATGCATTGAAAAAAATATGTAACGCAAATAACCTACGATTGGAACAATGCCAAACATACCACGTTACTGGTAAGTAATTCTACACATATGCGCTTAAATTAAGTATTGCCATTGTTGGTTGTGTGCATCTTTCACAAGTTGTATGTTACATTTTCACCATTCCAATTATCTGTAAAAAACACAGTTTTGCTAAACAAAATGCGTCATGCTTGTTTGTCTCATTCTTATTCACCAAGAGTAATCATAGACTAACAACCCTTAATGAACCGATGACAAAGAACGAATTCCACAACTTTTCTGATATCGCAATTTCAGACAACATCTGAATGAGGATAACAAAACGAATCAACACAGTTCCTCCCAAGGATGAACCACATTTGTCCAGTGTACACATTTTCACACATCAAACACACACATATATATCTCCTGCCTATGCGAGGTGCATTCTTTGACAGGTGTCGTGAATGCAAAGCACATATTCCATATCAGTTATTAGTCAGGGTGGGCAGACAATGAGGCACCTTTCCTGCAGGAAGAAACACGTACATCAAAAGTTCACAGCACCACCCACAGGCCAAACAGGTAGTATACGTAGAGTGGAACGATTCAAATCAGTTCACAAATGCTGTACTAACTACTATTAACTTTTTTTATTTTACCAAGTTAGGCCCACGGAGCTTATATAGCTCTTTTTTAGACGCGACCAGGCCGCAAATGATAGATCAAAGAAGTGGCTTATCATCATGTAGAAATTTATAACAGCCAAATACTCTAAACGCATATTGATTCTAAATGTGGAGGGAAAATCGGAGGACCCGGAGTAAAATCCACGCGACCATGGGGAGAGGGCCATGCAAACTCCAAATATACAGCAAGCATTGTCAGGCTCGGGTTTTAACCCACGACCTCCTGCATACCAGGTAAGGTAGTTAACATCTCATCACCACAAGCATGCAGGTGTGTATGTGCAAAGACAAAGATTTCCCGTATAGCCTTTAACAGATGTTTGGGGCAAGTGCTATAAGCAAGCACCTATGAAGGCCAGTATGGCACACGAGGGGGTGGGTGGCCAATACCCCTCGCCAACTTTGTCTTCCCAGTGCCGATGGCAACACACCACAGCAGGTACACATATTACGCTGAGTCGACCTAGGGGACGCCCAGAACCGGTTTCAAATATTCGGCACTGTTATTGGTCGTGAGCGGGATTCCAACTTGGTTCATAGCGCTGTGCACCCACTACTGCTTCCCATTGTGTGCAATGCATCCACACACAGGCAACGTGGGGATTCATGCAAACCGGTGGCAGGGTTCTTGTTCTTATTATCGTCACGAACACTCGGATAAACTCGCGTATGAGTGTGGGCTCCTCTGTATGGACAGTTCTGAAACAAGGATTGGACTTTTTAAAAGAAAACGCAACCCAAACAATAGCGTTTAATCCGTAGATACACAACTAAGCCGTTCATGTCAGCCTGTCCAACAGTGTATGAAGATTCCGTCTTCAAACACGTGTTGATGAAAAAATACCATATACTGTTGGCAGTGCATTTGCAATGTTTCTGCACTGATATCATGACAAACAGCACTTTATAAGCACGCATGACAGTGACTTTATCGGCGTTTTTTTTTCCTCTGTGAACAAAGCATCAAATGGCCCGATATGTATCGTACGTATCTATAAAATAAAATAAATGTATTGTCTTTGGTAGTCTTCTTTCAAAACAGGATCATTTGTACACTGGGAGTTTAAAAAATAAAAGTCTGAGGCCACATAAGACGACAAAATCAGTCCCGCTCATTACGTACAGATGTCGTAGATGACGGCCATGACGTCACATTCCCTCATCCCGCAGCAGTTCTCTGGCTTCAGCAGCACCTGCAGCAAACACCACCGCCATTCTGTCAGGCGCCGGATCTTTCAACGCAGACATTAAGTATCGGGTGGTGTGCCGGGTTTGCGCACTGTGTGTTTAGCTTATTGTCCTTCCGCACTGGATACATTGCAGTGGCTTCTGCAACGTGTAATGTCACACGTGTAATGTCACAGGTTTTTTTGATTGTTTAAACATGCTAATTAGGCTGTGGCATTCAGATTAAACAAGACGCGGATGCTGCTTGGAGGACACCCCACGCAGGCTGCAGGAAGAGAGTTCACTGCGCAGAGCGCAATTCACACTTCCGCTGCCCTTGTTCAATTCAACACGTAAGATGCATCTATTTTCGTGCGAGTATGGCTCACCGTTGCCCGTTTTCCTCGATGTGGCGGTGGTTTTCGTTTTTCTTACATGGACATGCTAATCTCTCACAATACAATGGCCACCTCCACAGCTTCGTCGTCGTGGAGGTAGCTGAGCTCTCCGATCTGACATTGACATGCAAATTTCATCTCTAGCCCCGCCCAGTTCGCTTATGACCCTTGGGCTACACCCATCTCAAACCTTTCTCACATCCTGCCTCAGCAGCTCTCCTGCTATATTTTTTCACCTGATGACGATTCCTTGTGTTGCGATCGAAACGTCGTGATATTTTTTTCTTATTTTTCTATTTACGTGGCTTTACCGAAAGACCAAAAGAATATTAATAACAATATGGTTCAAGTGTTATTTTTATCTTATCGCACCATTTGCATTTCATTTGTCGAGTCAATTACCCTGTTTATACCCAACTCTTGTAATGTTTTTTGCGTGCTGTGAAGCGCTAGGAGATGCGGTGGCATTTAGGCATTCTGTACATTGTCACCGAAAGCTGTTTGAACATGGAGCTGAACAAGGGGAGGGGAGAGAAGGGGCAGCGGACCTTGCGCAGGTCCCCGCCGGAGCAGTACTCCATGGCGAGCAGGGGCAGGTCCCTGGGACCCAGCGCCTTCTCCATCTCCTCGGGAACCTCGCGTGCCGACACCACGTTTGGGTGGTTCAGCCTGCAGACACACCACAAAGACAAAGATCAACCCACGTATAGTTTTAACAAGTACCGATGACGGCCGGCACAGCACACGAGGGGGTGGGTGGCCAGAACCACGCCCGGCCGCCTTAAGTCACCCGAGTGGCAATGTTTACGCATCGCACCAGGTACTCATCTTAGACTGAGTCGACCTATGGGAGGCTCAGGACCGGTTCGAATAATAGTCACTTGTGTGGATCCTGAATGGGAATCGAACACCACACAAATGCAGCAATGGCTCAGAACAACGGGCTGCACATGCAGTCAGAAGAATGCTTCCCTCCTGTGCAGCGCAATGCACGTGGCTGATGCTTGTTGCAAAGTCTGCTGACTAAACAAGTCGAGGCAAAGTGTCTCAATGCCCTAGCAAGTGCAAGATGGCGCTCATTTCCAACTGTGGCCCTGCAAGGAGTGGTGTGAATTTCACACTTCGATGGTAGGAGCCAGTATATCTATATGGGACAACCACTGCTGACTTGTGCAGAGTGCTACTCTTGTATCAACCAAAACCAGACGATGAGTTGAGTCATCTCCCGAGCAGGAATTAAACTTTCAATCGTGCGTGAGTCGGGTGCATGGACCACGGCACCACGTGCAGCAGAATCCCTCGGCCACAGATCCAGCAGACGAGGACCCTCCATTGTCAAGCACAGCTCGTTCCGCAAATACAACGGCACCACAGTAAATCGTGCTCAGCAAAGTGATCGAGCTAAACTGAGTCGAACGGCCGACCACGAGCGTGAGCTCAAGTGAGCCAAACATCCACCCACGAGTGTGAGCTAAAGTGAGCCGCACAGCCACCCACGAGTGTGAGCTAAAGTGAGCCGCACAGCCACCCACGAGTGTGAGCTAAACTGAGTCGAACGGCCGACCACGAGTGTGAGCTAAAGTGAGCTTAACATCCAACCACGAGCATGAGCTAAAGTGAGTCGCACATCCACCCACGAGTGTGAGCTCAAGTGAGCTGAAGAGCCAACCACGAGTGTGAGCTAAAGTGAGCCGCACAGCCACCCACGAGTGTGAGCTAAAGTGAGCTGAACATCCACCCACGAGTGTGAGCTCAAGTGAGCCGCACAGCCAGTCACGTTGTCGGGAGTGACAAACTGGATTTTCTTTAAGTGTCTCCAAAACAAACAAAAATTGTACCAGAGACACAGGATTACGCAACAGCTACTTGGGCTTCATCAGCGTTGTTATTTTGTTTTGTCCCCAAGCACAAAGTATCGACAGGAACCAGGTGAGCGAGTAGACCGGTAAACCTGGAATGTTACTTTTTTTCATAATTTGGTGACGTATCGGCAGTGGTGCACAATTCACAAAAAAACTCAGACTTATGAACTGTTTTAAAATTTTAAAAAATGTATACGTTAAATCAGTGACATTTCAGGTGATAACCACTCTTAATCACACAACCTGTCTGCAATGCATGGGGAGGAACTACATGACCCTAAACACAGACAGGCCTTGATGACAAACTGATAATAGTCATAACTACAACATCGGCAGCATTGCTCCTCTTTATTTTTATTCAAATACGGAGGCGATACTGTTTACATATGGAATATTGGTGCTTGAGTGAAGAAAAACGTTGTTGAAATAACTGACATGATTAGGACTCGGCGACATTTACCAGTGTGCTGACATTAGACGCACAGGAAGCTATGGCGACGGCTCTAATTGTGGTTGAATAAAACAGCAATTGACAGTGATGGTTGGTAAATATTTACTTTCAAACAAATTCATCGTCTTTTATGCAACTGTGGGAACCAACTCAGTTAAGACAACTCCCAATTATTATTTGTTTCTTTCGGTTAAGTCACGTCTAAAGATAAAATAATAAATTAAATTAAATAATAGAATACGACGTTTCGATTGCAACACAAGCAATCATCATCAGGTATAATGAAATAGCGACATAAAATCTAACCAGAAAACTATAGACAGACATATTAGCAGACAGATATCACCAAGATACATAGCGAGAGCAACACAGGTAACAGAGAGGGGTGATCGTCTCTGTGTGGTGGCCTTAAATAGACAGAGGGGGGGGCGGAGGCAGAGAGAGGGAGGAGGGTTAGAGAAAAAATTAGCATATCAATGAGTGGTCAACAGACGTGGTGCTGCGAATGCGATGGCACGGCAAGCAAGCCTGAAAATCAGGAGAAGGACACACTAAAATTAAATAACCTAGTAAAATATCGAAATGTAATGTAATACAACACAGAGGGTCGGTCAACACACAATTAACGCATAGCCTGGTTGATTACGTATTTCAAAGATTGCTAAGTTAGAATTTAAGTGTGAACAATCTAAAGAGAGGACACAGGCAGAGAAAACAAGTCGCCAGAGAGAGAGAAAAAAGATAAGCTTAAAACTTCCCCCCCCTCTGTCTATTTAAGGCCACCACACAGAGACGATCACCCCTCTCTGTTACCTGTGTTGCTCTCGCTATGTATCTTGGTGATATCTGTCTGCTAATATGTCTGTCTATAGTTTTCTGGTTAGATTTTATGTCGCTATTTCATTATACCTGATGATGATTGCTTGTGTTGCAATCGAAACGTCGTATTCTATTATTTAATTTAATTTATTATTTTATCTTTAGACGTGACTTAACCGAAAGAAACAAATAATAATTCCTGCAGTCACGAAAGTTCTAAAATTAAGATTACAACTCCCAATGTAGCTAACGTGCACGTAATCATTCACGGGTTGAAATATATTCTGAAGCACAGGACAGGCTCATTGAAATATGTCCGTAGGAATCAATTAGTCGTACTTGTTGTATGTGAATGATGCAAATAAGCCCTGGAGCCAGCGGAGGCTCCTCTGCATGCACCACATGATGGCTGAATCAAATCGCACCTCCGAATTGTGATGACTCATCGGCTTGTAACGCAGGCGAAAAATTACCACACATCTCAAGCCAAGTAACGAGGCCCTTTTTGTCAAGGCGACCCAGGTAAACAGGTTGAGGGGGGGGGGGAGTTATTATCGTTACGGTTCACTTGCACGTAATGCCCAAGTGGGGGACACAATGGGCATCTACGGTGGAAAACGTCACAAGGTCTTTACAATTCACTTCAACAGCGAACGTTGAACTTTGGAATTTCACAACAGCAATGACTACGCGGCTGTTCGCTGAGCAATGACGGCTGCATACTTTTGGCTGTAGATTTTTCTCCGGGTTCTCCGGTTTTTCCCTTCACATGGAGAAACACTCGTTGAAGAGTATTTGGCTGCTATAAAATTCCACGTGATGAGCCGCTTCGTTGAGCTATCAATTGTGGCCAGGACGCTTCTGAAAAAGAGCTATATAGGTTAGTGGGCCTTACCTGGTAAAATAAAAAAATTGCAGTATGGTGGTAAGAGCCCCTTTCGTTTGAAGCAACAAACATGCAACAGTGCAAACAGCAGTGTCATGCACACATAATTCTACCTGCGTTCTGTACATAGCAACAGCAACCCCGAGACTCCTCAATGCAGCCCTGAGTCAGTCAACAAACCCACCTCTTCATGATCTGAATCTCCAGAACCCATCGCTCCCGATTCCTGGGACTCAGTTCCATCCGACAGGTCTTGACAGCTCGCTGCTCTCCATTGTCCTACACTCACATGAAAAGGACACACACAAACATATATAGAACTCAATTAATGCCCTTAAGTAATCCTCAACAAAGCCAAAATACATTTGAATACCTTAAATCCCACAGTGATTCTTAAAACTCTTATATAGGAAGGACCTATTTGGTATTTGGGCCAATTCCTTGAAAATGCGCACAAGGACACTCAAAATATTTTACAGTAGGATTTGAAAACAATCTTACTGTACTACATCCTCATCAGACTGTCCTGTCGCAAAGGATTCTCTGCCCGACAAACTCGTGCACAAAAACCTTGAGTTTAAACCCTTCGAGAGCTTAAAATTAATTTGATGAACACAGCGTGGCGAGACAGCAATAAGCATTAGAGACGCTGTTAGCATGATTTTGCGTTTCTTAAATGACTATTTACATTAACATGTAGATATATACATATAAAGCAGATGGTGAACATTGGAATTTTTCCCTGAACTGATATACCCCCCTCTTGCTTTCTCAACCACAACACCATTTCCAAAAAAGGGTCTTTTTATTGGACCATAATAAGCACCATCACTTTACCCCACGAGTTATAGCATGCAAACTCGATACACGATGCATCTAACGCGTTTTAACAGTCAGTCTGGTTTGCGATGTCCCTTGGGCATGGAGCTTTTGTTATTCTCAAGTGTTTTTGTGGATATTTGACTCATTAAATATGGCCGATAAAAGGAAAAGCACAACGGCAAGTGATGTTTCTACCGTTTCTACTATCGATGGGAAAATAAAGTTCAATTTACGACGATGTTTCCAGGAAGCATTGTAGTAAAAGCGAAAACCGCCTGTACATACACATGTGTACTCACAAAAAAACCCGACATAAAAAAACCCCCAGAGCCTCACTCAATGTACTGGCTTGCAGTCTTGTTGTTTCTCGATTGCTTCACCACTGAAAAATGGCATGTTGAGGGTTTCGAGAGTGTGTGGGTGCCTCTTCTTCATTTGTACGACGGTGACATTTCAAACTAATCCTGAGACAACCGCGTAATCTGTCTCTTTGAGAAACACAATATGCACCCCTCGGTCCAACACCGTGCGATCACCTGAGCCCCACACACTCGGGCACCGAACCCATTGGCTCGTGCAGTGCGACCACGATGAACTCGCCGTTCTTTGCTTGGTGTGAGAAACATCGCTCGCATGTGGCACTGAGAATAGGCACGACAATCCATACATTTGAACTACATAATTATTGCTCACATAACCAAGACACTATTTCTTCCGTTGAACCTCATCTTGGCAGTACAATCAAATGCACAATTGGAGGGAAACACAAGGCAGCACAGGGTTATTTGTCCATACTTCACCACACCGGTCAGTGCAGGTTGATGAAGATGGGGGGGGGGGGGGAGTAACAGAATATATTTTGCCGCACTGCCCTCTGCCGTCCACAGAACCTATAGCACCTGTGATTGTGCTTGGTAGCCGCTCATCAGAGTACCACCCAGGCTCCTCAACCTTCCAAGGTCTGAAGGGATCAGGTGCATTCAGGCTTATTAGGTCAGAGGTGTCTGTGTGTTTAATTGTATTTATTTATATCAGCCCCTGGCCCAGATTTATGGAACAGAAAGGTACCTTAAGAAAAGAGAGCCACTCTACGAGTGCCTTCACGTAGTCATACAAACAATGCAATATATTTAGGTTGCCCAGAAAAAATATATCACAAAGCATTTTCACTTCCTGCCATGAAAGGTTTGTAGGGCGTTGTAAAAATAGCTGGCTCTGCCCACGCAACAAGACCTTATTCCTGGAAATATGCAGTTGATGTCACGAATTTGCAGACATAAACATTTTTTACGGAATTGCTTATGAAAAGGTCCTCATAATGAAGGGGTGTGGAAGTCTTCACATTATATGTACAGTGCTGGCTTTTTAGACCATATTTATTAAATTCTGTCTTTTTTACATCTCGTCACAGTGGCGAGATATTAAATTACCTCGGCTGGTTTGATCCCGACCCTGATGCCTGTATATTTGGGGTTTGCATGCTCTCCCCGTGGTCGCGTGAATTTTTCTCCGGGTCCTCCAGTTTTTCCCTCCACATTTAGAAACATGCGTTAAGACTATGTGGCTGTCATAAATGTCCACGTGATATTTGTGGCCAAGTCGCTTCGGTAAAAGACCTAAATAGCTCAGTGGGTCTTACCTGGTAAAATAAAATAAAAATAGTAATAGTTTAATTAACATTAAAACTGCCATTCCAACTGCCACTCAACATACGCATCATCATTTGTGTGTATCAAGAGTGGCAGGATGGTAAGGGATTTTTTTTATTTCTAATTACGGTATAATATTTTATCATGAGGCATGGTACGGTAAGTACGATATTTTTTGTACCAACTCAGATGATCAAACTAATTTAGAAGCTGATCCTCTGATAATAAATCATTATACTCTCGTCTTTAAAGGCAGTTACAATAATTTAACACATCAGCTATCAAAAATTTAAATAAGCAGGCAAGATTCCTTTCTCAAAATTCCACTTACAACCATTGAAATTGGATAAACATTTTCAGAATTTTGTTTAATCAATATATCGAAATGCGAATTTGGATTAAAATCTTTTTTGTCAATTCAAACAAAAAAATCTAACATTTTAACAGACGTTTTGGGGTTTAAAAAAGGATCTTCCTACAATAGATAAATAAGGCGCGCTTGTCATCTATACCTTATTTTCTAAGATTTTTTCTCTTAGGTACGATGTAAGGTACTAAATTACGGCATTCAATTTTACGGTACAAATTTTTTTTTCAAATGTACAGTACGACATTTTTCTCCAAGGCACGGTATGAAACAGGGGTATTTTTTTCTGAGGAAAAAAACTAAAATACCGCGTACCATAACGTGCTGCCACCCTTGATATGTGTAGCTCCACACACATACACGAGACTCGCGACCATTTGGATGACTCGTGCATCACGTATATTGTAACCGTACACAAGTATGGGGCCCCACATACTTTTCCAGCAATTCTTTATATATGTGTGGTAAAGCGATTTCACTCAGGCCAAAGTGTATCTCTGCACTAGTGATTAACAGGTGGTTTGCTCATCTTTCAATGGTGGCTCTGAACCAGTGGTGGAAAGTCCATGAGTATATATATGGCTTGGGCGAATGCAAAGCATATTCTTGAAGAAAAAACCTACAACACTGCAATGTGATTATTTTTTATTTGCCACTTGGAGAAGGGGAATTCCGCTTTCTATTTCTATAGTATTTCACAGATTGCGTTCTTGTGGACAGCATTGTTAGCATTTTATTTTCTCAAGCAGCAAACTTAAAATGTCAATGCACATACAAAGGCATGACTGGATGATTTTTGGAAACATTACAGAACTTGATCAAATATTGACACCGCAAGCCAGGTCTGTGGGTGAAAAAGGCTTCAGATTTATCTGAAGAGAAGTGAGAAAATGCGTGATCCTAAATCAATATTAAATGTTTGCCAACTAGACACCCTTCATCCTCAGCTTCAATTAATATTTTCAAGAAGAAATGTATATTCTATCTCCAATAATATCGGGGGGGGGGAATGTTGTGGAATTGTATTGCCGACAGCAGTCCTATGTTATCGTGTCAGGAAGAGGCTCTGTAAGACCCAATAAAGACTGCAACAGCTCACTCTTACCGGCACCAGAAAGTTTTCAGACGTCACGACTGAAGATTTCATAGACTCTCGTACGGTTATAAACGTCACCGCTTTAAAACATTTGGATAGAATTGTGCGAATTAAAAAGCAATAATAAGTACGTAATGTTTGTGCAATTACCAGCGACCAAGGCAGAAACAAATCAGATTGCCACCTTGCGGAACCTAGTTTAATATCGGGCAGATATTCAGAATAGAAGCCGACATCTCAGTGTTGTCATATGATAGCTGGAAGCAGCATAAATAACTACCTGATGCCTTCTCATGAACAACTACAGCACAAATAGACCCACATGCTATTTTGAGTGGTGCTAGAATATGCCGATGTAAATCATATGTTGGTTCATTCAAGTTGTGTCACTTAGCAATCCCAGGAACATCTTTATTAATTTCAAGTTCACCCTTAGGGTCTGTCGATCATTCTCACGATGCCCTTCATGGTGAGAGGCGGGGGATATTCAAGGAAGGTGCTGAGCAGAAAGAAGCACGCACGATAATGCTAATCCTGATTTTTTTTTGGGGTACTTTTGTGAGAAATGAAACCTGGGTTGTTTGCATTTGGCAACTGACAGTGACGGAACAGTTTATGCGAATGCTGTCGCAACAGGTCACAAGTTTGGCACAACGGTCCTTCGCTGACTCTGAGTGATGAAAGAATGAATGTGATGGAGTAACCCGGGTTTTGGGCACGCAGGAGGAAGCTGGCAGCACTAAAAAGGGATCTAGAATTCCAAGCACCAATTACGACCAGAGCAAAGGAGAAGGCAGATTTGGACCTTGACAGAGCTGACTGATCCGATGAGCTAAAAAACAGTGTAACTGGTGTTGGCCAAAATTTTAAATGCTGAAACATTTACTTGCAAATACTCAATTGGGATCACACACAGTAGCAACATCACCCGTTACTGCGAAAACTTGGCAAGGCCCTCCAGAAAATAAAACGGTTTTCAAAATTCAGCGAGGACTTCCATGGCAAACAAGCGCAGTAATCAAAAAATTATGCGAGCCTTCCAGATTCGGTGATGAATTTGACATGAAATACCCAATGCTTGATCCAACCATGCCACTTCAATTATCGAAATAAATGTGCAGACCCATATGCAAAAAAGGGACTAACGTTAGAAGTAAAGTCAAGACAAAAGCAGTATACATATTAATTGCAACCTTACAAACACCGAAATGCTACATATATAAAAAAAAAATGTAATACGATAATAAACGCAAAAAATTTTTTTTTAGGAAAATTGATCATTGGCATTACAATACAATGGGCCTCGTCTTCAAAGCACGTGAACAAAGGTCAGGGAGCTAGAGCGCAAAAGAGTTGGAGACTGTCCATGAGGCTTGATATCAATTACATTTTAAAATGGTTTCGAGAATATTTTTATTGGAATATGGTTAGTGCTAATGAGTAACAGACAACTCTTCAATATTCAAAAACGTATCATCACTAAACTCATTTTGTATTAAAATGCAAATGAAAAAATGTCGCCGGCACATTGCATTGTGGGTAGACCGTGTTGTAATGAAGTCAATGAACTCATCATGACCATAATTAACTTGTGCATTTCTTTGGCTTTCAATAATCATCCTCGTATTGGCAGCGGGTGGAAGGGGGAGGTGTGTGCGGGTGGGAGACGGGAGAGGCGGTACCTTGTTCTGCCACATGCACACATGGCCAAAGCCCCCGGCACCCAGCCGCTCCTTCCGCTCCCATGGCCCAGACTCCGCAGCCTGGTTCATCGTCCTCGCTCGGCCACTCCACCCTACGCACACCACGCTTGATCAACACCACGCGGACGATGAGACGGAATCAGTGGAGGGGGGCGGCACAGGAAATGGAGGCTCCGTGATAAGCTGGAGAAACATTTGCTTTAGACGTCTGGTGATCGTGGCTGAAATGGTGTTGATTCGTCGATGGTGGTTTTGAGTTCAATGATGAGCATTGTTTTCAATGAAAATGGTTTGTCACAAAAAGTTCACAAGACATTCTAAAAATCGAAACATCTTCTTGCTTAAATCAGCAATGGGGTAACATTGTCTCTGTTGGAAACACTGCACCAGTCGTGAAAAATCCATATTCTGAACGCCAGCCTCAGAAAAGCCACCTCCAAAGGATTGTCCGTGTTAAATATTCAATTACTGATATAAAGTGAATCGAAAATTAAGTATGTAGTATGCATGTAAAGTCACATTAAATACAAAACAATGAATATTCTTGCTTAAAATAAATGCCAGAAATTAAACAAAATTTCATAAATGTATACAATTGCTTTGGGAACCGCTCATCTTTAGTTATACATTCAAGCCCTTAACCATCACCACAAGTTAACCTCGCTCTAGGTAATTTACTTTTACACAGCCGCATCGTAAGTGCAGGTAATATAACGCATCATTTATCAGTAAAGAGAGGTGATGTCATCGAGGCACTTGTTGTGCTGGCCTCCTTCCTGCAAGGCCAGATTCGCAGGTCGCAAGACAGACCGCTTAAACAGATTCTTTGTTCGGCCCGGTTGACGATTCGGAAGAAAAAAATACTGCCAGCAACACCTTCCAAGGACAGAACAGTACGCAAGGTGGTGGTGTAGCTGGCACCACAGCCCTTTCACCTCCCTAGTGACAATGGTTGACAAAACTGTAGCAGCTACTCATACGAGATAGATTCATCCGAAGCCTTAGGTCAGGTTTAAATAACAATTGCCACTAATGTTCTAAACTACAAGAAAATCTATGTTTATTTCACCAGATAAGGTCCAACGAGCTATATAGCTCTTGTTCAGAAGCAACCAGGCCACAAATGATAGCTTAACCAAGTGGATTATCTTTTGGAAATGTATTGAGCCAAATACTGTAAAGGCGTTTCTAAACGTGAAGGGAAAAACGGGAATATCCGGAGAAAAATCCGCGAGATCACAGGAAGAACATACAAACTCCAAATATACAGGATCGAACCCACAACCTCCTGTATACCAGGCGAGGTAGTTAACATCTCGCCACCACGGCACCCTGTTGTGCTCTCTCTTTTCCCTCTGTCAGTCATTCACGGCGCCTGATGACGTGGCTGGACCAATTTCTCCCACTGATTTCTCTAGTCACGGCGATCGCTTCCTATGCAGCAACATATCAGGTTTGTCAAGTCCTCCTTTTGACGCCGTCCGATCACGGCAGTGCAAGGCCGCCAATGGCCATTTGTTGGCCTCCATTCTTTTTACGTGTCCAAAAAAAATTACGTCTGCTGCTTATTTTTCTTTTCTGCACCAAAGTTGTTTTCTTGGCTTAGCGTTTGCCTTCTGGTGTTGTGCATTTACTGGGAATGAACCCAGGTCACCGACATATAAGTGCTTTGTGATCATTGCTAAGCAACCTGCCTCCCAGAAATAATGCAGATGTGTAATTACAATGTTGCGTATGGCAATGTGTTCAGGAGCTATCTGTCAATGTCGAGGTCTCCTAGCCATGAGAGGGCTCCATGAGAGAGTTAGTGTAGTTTTGCTAATCCTCCATTGAAGGAGCGCAGACTAAGTGGTTTACTGCATGGTCCATTGTTTGGGTTGCATGGCCACAGTCGCACTGTGGTGGCTTATCTTTAATGTTTTCAGTTATGAAGTTGTGGCACATTGGCCTATTGATGTTCTAATGCAGTTGATGGTTACGCCAGTAGGAAAGGCAAAGCCGGGAGGTTGCGATATTTGGGTCTCGAATAAGGTTCTTATTTTGGACTTCTGCCGTGTTTCACTGTCTACCAGTGTTCTTCCTGACCTGGGCGAGATTCAAGGATGGTGACAGCACAATCCCAGAAGGGTGATATAGCCTTGAGTCAGTGGTGAGGTACATTGTTGAGGTCTTGGTTGATGGGTAAGTTGTCATTGGCAAGAAAATGTGTAAACTCATTTGCACTTTGCATGTCTCTGCAGATGTTTGGTGGCAGAACAGGGATCCAGGTGATAGGTGTTGGTTTTCATCTTCCGGTTGTGATGCACATCGTTTTATTTAATTGTGCGTCTATCAGTTTTGTGAACGAGCTCCCGGACCAAGCTGGAGTGCAGTGACTCTGCCACCAAGTCGATCAGTGAGAGGGCGGCAGTTCGTAGGACATCAGCCGAGGGGTTCCAGGCCATCCCTGCAAGTTTCCGTAGCAGGGCGATTCTTGATTTAGTCTCTTTTTACAGATCTGTTTCATATGAGGCTTAAAATTCAGGCTTCTGTCTATGATAACTGCTGGAATTGTTATGTAAATGCAACAAACTATCGTGTGTGTGTGTGTGTACACAAGTTGGCACAGTGAGGCACACAGCTGGTATCCCTGGCAGTCATCTCAAGTCAGTTAACTCAAAACCCGTCCCTTGACCTGCCAGCGAGACTGACAATGTTTTTGTGATCGCCTTTGTCTTGTCAAATTATTGACCTGTTATGTGCCTGCTATTAGTGATTGTAGGTAATAACGACATCACTGGCAGCTGTAACTCGCCAACTAGTCTGTAGCAGCTCATTGGATCATGCGACTGAGACTGACAGAGCGAACAAGCAGAACAAATGAGGCACAACAATAATCTGTTCTTGAATTGTGATGATCAAATGACAAATCATTGAAACACAGGGAGGAGAGAGGGATGGAGAGAGAGTTGAATGGTTAAATGCCAATCAATTCATACTTAAAATGGAAACCAGACTCTGAAGTGGCATTTACGCAATAACGAAAAGGCTTGGTGGCTGAGCAGCAATGATGATGCTCCTACAATTGAAATGTGAACTATGGGGGCAAGGCGCTTGCGGTGCAAAGGCATGACAAGGGGAACACCGTATTTGTTTCGATTTGTTTATCATTTTCTATAAGTTAACATCTCGCCACCGAGATGTTAACTACTTCACGATACAGAAGCAATACAACGGCAGTAAAATGTCAGGGGGGAGGGGGGGGGAAACCCCTCCGCACAGTTAGGAAGGTTTTTTCCCATTCAGCACCCAACGCGTGACCAGCCGGATGCCATCGGCGCGCAGTCACCACGGTATCATTCGAGTCATCTGGAAACTCTCGTGGGACCGTCAAAATTATTTTATACGAACGGTTCCCATGCCTTATCCAGATCTATTTTGGCCTGAATGTGTCGCGTAAACAAAACTCATAAACAAGTCGTCTTTATATATTTTACCATCCTCTGTTATTTTTTTAAAACGTCAAGTGAAGTTAATTTTTCGATTTAAAGCTTTCGTGACTGCAGGGATTCATCTTCTTGGTTCTTTCGGTAAAGTCACGTAGAAGGGAAGTAATAAAATAATAAAAATAAAACATAATAAAATGAAATAATTCTCACGACGTTTCGGCTACAACGCAAGCAGCCGTCTTTTATTATTTTATTACTTCCCTTCTACGTGACTTTACCGAAAGAACCAAGAAGATGAAGTTAATTTTGTTTAACCAGGCAGGAACTCAAGAGACCGGGATAAATCTCATTTTGCAAGAGTGACCTGGGTATGTGTTCCAACGCCCATCGGATTTGGAGGCCAGACTTCCCTATTTTCGTCGTTTAAATCGCTTTGTTAATTAGTGCGCGATCCCTTGCTGTCACTAACGGTCACCTTTCTAAGAACAGGAAATCCTCATATGGGGTCCTTCTCATTCCGTAGGGCGGTGCAGGGGAAAATCTGAACCCCCTTGTGCACACTGGATTGTGGAATGTATATGTACTCAGGTTAACTTCACTGTTGTGTCGTTGATGTTGTTGAAAATTCAAATAAAATAAAAGGAAATCCTCACTGGGTCTCAAGACTTTTTCAAGACGGTCCTGCAATGTGATGTTTGGTCAAATCCATAACAGTGAGAGAGTCTATGCCATACCCACAAAGAGGCCAGAAAACCATTCTGCTGCTGTCTCCTGCCATCTCAGCCCAGCAGGTTGAGAGTGTCAAACACATTTGGAAAATATTCACCTGACCTATGCACCTGACCTCCAAAGGCACTGGAGTACAGGCATTTGCCACTGACACTTATACAACGGACATAATGCACAGTAGAAGCTCAATTTCTGGTATATTTTACAATCTGAATCCAGGCCAAGCCAACCTCACAGTTCTCATTTGCAGAGACCTGGATCAGGAGAACTAAACAAAATGAGCTATTTATATACGGTATTTATCTGCGTGTAAGTTTGATGACAATTATTGGGCTGATGTTCGTGTCCATAAATAAAACCCAAGAGAATAAATAAACGCCATCACCCGTGAAAGCCCAAGCGGTCACCACAGCCAATGCCGCTACACCTCACCATCGCTTCCTTCTGCCAGATCCCTGCAGCCGGTGCACATTGCAA
The DNA here is from genome assembly GCF_965212315.1 of Lampetra planeri. Lineage (NCBI taxonomy): Eukaryota > Metazoa > Chordata > Hyperoartia > Petromyzontiformes > Petromyzontidae > Lampetra > Lampetra planeri. The sequence continues at coordinate 11,283,248 of NC_136126.1, forward strand.
TGCCAACTCCACGGTGTGTTCATTCTTACACCCCTCCACCCCCCATCTCAGACTCAATACTTCATTTCAGCTGGTGAGGCCCACTGAGCTAAGCAGCTCTTCTGCAAAGGACAACCACAGACCAGAGGACCATCGGCAGCAGTGGGACGGTTACGGGACAGGGAGGGAATACGCAAACTAACGACAGCATCTTGTTTGGGTCTTCCTCTTGGGCCTGAGTGCCACTACAATGAGGCCGGTTGTAATTACGGACGAAACATCACAGTACTCAAATTGTAAATGTTGCTGTGGGTTTACTCTCCAACACACAACTGGTGTGCTGGTGGTGGCGGGTTTCACGACACATTTATAAATGTATGCGATCCAAACCAAGACAACCTCTATTATGTGTTTAGTTTGTTGTCCTTCCCCCGCACCGCTGATTAGCATGGTTGGCTATGTACGGTGCGAAATAAGTTCAACATACAAACAATCTCAGAAACCGGTCCTCCTCGATCCTACATGCATGCCCCACCAATTTCAACCCTGTCCTTCCGATCCCCATGCTTTGTCACGTTTTTGTTCCAACTTTCCGAGTAACTTATCCTAACTTCCTTCTACACAATTCCAAGCACCCTCCGCCCGCATCCATACTTAAAAGGCAAGAGAGCAACACTGCTGTGTTCATGTCCAGCCCTGACCATAACGTAACACGTCACCTCCCGTCACAGCACCTGTCATAACGCCCACTCACTGCTGACGTGCCTGCTCTTTGAAAACAGTTTACACAGTCAATGTCGGAGTGATTATCATTATTTTAGCCAAAGGACAGACAACTGCACAGACAGTTGTATTTACAATTAGTAAGGAGACATTTTAACCGAGCAAAAAGGCTCGAGCCGGGTGGCCAACCTGTAACAGACCCAGAGCCAAAAGGTACCCCGTGAGTTCTGCAAAGAGCCAAGTGTATATGTACATATGTGTGTGTGTGTGTATATATGTGTGTATATGTGTGTATATATATACATATGTATGTATATGTACGTATATATTGACAGTTTTCGGCACGGCATGGGAGACATTCATTATTCTTTGCTACCGTGATAGAACGTTCTACGTTATGCCCCTTCGAAAGAGTCACATGTGGTGTGTTAAAGAGCTGCATGTGGTGTGTTAATAAGACACATGTGGTGTGTCAAAGAGACACATGTGGTGTGTTAAAGAGACGCAAGTGGTGTGTTAAAGAGACGCATGTGGTGTGTTAAAGACACGCATGTGGTGTGTTAAAGAGACGCGTGTGGTGTGTTAAAGACACGCATGTGGTGTGTTAAAGAGACGCGTGTGGTGTGTTAAAGAGACGCGTGTGGTGTGATAAAGAGACGCATGTAGTGTGTTAAAGAGACGCATGTGGTGTGTTAAATAGACGCATGTGGTGTGTTAAAGAGTAACATGTGGTGTGTTAAAGACACGCATGTGGTGTGTTAAAGAGCCGCATGTGCTGTGTTAAAGAGTCACATGTGGTGTGTTAAAGAGTCGCATGTGGTGTGTTAAAGAGACGCACGTGGTGTGTTAAAGAGTCACATGTGGTGAGTTAAAGAGACGCGTGTGGTGTGTTAAAGAGACGCACGTGGTGTGTTAAAGAGACGCATGTGGTGAGTTAAAGATACGCACGTGGTGTGTTAAAGAGTCACATGTGGTGTGTTAAAGAGTCGCATGTGGTGTGTTAAAGAGACGCACGTGGTGTGTTAAAGAGACGCATGTGGTGAGTTAAAGAGACGCATGTGGTTTGTTAAAGAGACACATGTGGTGTGTTAAAGAGACACATGTGGTGTGTTAAAGAGACGCGTGTGGTGTGTTAAAGAGCCACATGTAGTGTGTTAAAGAGACGCATGTGGTGTGTTAAAGAGACGCATGTGGTGTGTTAAAGAGCTGCATGTGGTGTGTTAAAGAGACGCGTGTGGTGTGTTAAAGAGACATGTGGTGTGTTAAAGAGACGCGTGTGGTGTGTTACAGAGATGCATGTGGTGTGTTAAAGAGCTGCATGTGGTGTGTTAAAGAGACGCGTGTGGTGTGTTAAAGAGTCACATTGTAGTGTGTTAAAGAGACGCATGTGGTGTGTTAAAGAGACGCATGTGGTGTGTTAAAGAGCTGCATGTGGTGTGTTAAAGAGACGCGTGTGGTGTGTTAAAGAGACACATGTGGTGTGTTAAAGAGACGCATGTGGTGTGTTAAAGAGACGCATGTGGTGTGTTAAAGAGACGCATGTGGTGTGTTAAAGAGACACATGTGGTGTGTTAAAGAGACGCATGTGGTGTTTGAAAGAGACGCATGTGGTTTGTTAAAGAGATGCATGTGGTGTGTTAAAGAGACACATGTGGTGTGTTAATGAGACACATGTGGTGAGTTAAAGAGACACATGTGGTGTGTTAAAGAGACACATGTGGTGTGTTAAAGAGACGCATGTGGTGTGTTAAAGAGCTGCATGTGGTGTGTTAAAGAGACACATGTGGTGTGTTAATGAGACACATGTGGTGAGTTAAAGAGCTGCATGTGGTGTGTTAAAGAGCTGCATGTGGTGTGTTAAAGAGACGTATGTGGTGTGTTAAAGAGACACATGTGGTGTGTTAAAGAGACGCATGTGGTGTGTTAAAGAGACACATGTGGTGTGTTAAAAGAGCCGCGTGTGGTGTGTTAAAGAGACACATGTGGTGAGTTAAAGAGACGCATGTGGTGTGTTAAAGAGACGCATGTGGTGTGTTAAAGAGTCACATGTGGTGTGTTAAAGAGACACAAGTGGTGTGTTAAAGAGACGCATGTGGTGAGTTAAAGAGACGCATGTGGTGTGTTAAAGAGCTGCATGTGGTGTGTTAAAGAGCTGCATGTGGTGTGTTAAAGAGACGCATGTGGTGTGTTAAAGAGACACAAGTGGTGTGTTAAAGAGATGCATGTGCGGTGTTAAAGAGACGCATGTGGTGTGTTAAAGAGACGCATGTGGTGGTTAAAGAGACGCATGTGGTTCGTGAGACGCCAGTTGGCCACCACTGGGCTAGAGATTTCTATTCCCATAAAGTGCATCCATGTGCCCAAGAACATTACACATTTTTTCATTTCAAACTGCAACCCCTGAACCAAACATTACAAAAATTACCAGATCAGCAATACCAGGGCTCATACCTATAAAGTTTTACGACAAGATTTGCAACAAAATACTTCTACAAAAGTATGTTTAATTACCACATGAAGATGAATTAACAGCCATTTGTCACTTAACAACTCAATAAAGGCCTCATGACGTCACTCCAGCAATGGGGGATGCTTGACCATACCTCACCACATTGGCCAATGCGAGCTCATGACATCGCTAAACCTTTATAAACAGCCTGCCTCAGCAGATTTTCTCCTATTTTTAAATCCTTTATATTAAGTTCGCTTGCTTGCTTGCGTGCTTGCTTGCTTACGACCGTGCAAACCTTTCGGTCGTTTTTTAACCCACTTCCCGTGATCCAATCGAGCTGACATTTTCCACACAGACTCGTTGTGCGTGACAATTAATGTTCGTGAAATTTTTTTCCAAAATTTTACACTTTTTAGGACAAAAATATTATATTTAATTACCAATTGCTTAATGGTGCAATGCAATCATCTGACCCATAGGTGGCAGCCATCTCAAGCCAGAAGACGAGAGGACTCAAGCCGCCACGCATATAAAGGATTTATAGTGAAAAACTTTGTTTTTACTGGTTATACATATTCACCTGAAGACGATTGCTTGTGTTGCGATCGAAACGTGATTCTCTTCTTTGTTATTTTTTCTATCTACGTGGCTTTACCAAAATACCCAAAGAATATGAATATTAACATTGTTGTGTACGAGCACTACTTGCTTTTCTCGCGTAAGAACGCAAGAGCGCACAGATGTCAACTCACGTGCCTAACATAGTCGTGCGTGTGTGCGCAAAGTTAAACACCCAAGAAGTCCCATATTGGCGTACGCCTACAATGTGTCACAAGGTCCCGAATCGCCAATTTACAGCAGACCAAATACATTGATGAATTCTCCAGAGAAATCCCCTGGTGTTCTGTAGGACGTAACAGCAACATTGCAAGTGGAACAGGGACAACAATCAGCCTGGCCACCCGGCTCACGCATGACAAACATATATTCAAAATGTTTACCTTGCACAGTGCAGCGGCCTTTGATTCAAGGTGCCCGAAGTTACACAAAAAACGGCCGTGTAACGCTTACGATCGAGTTGTTTAGCAATTTACATCTTCCTTCCCAAAATATATTTCATCAGGTCTGTCATCATACAAATAAGACTCTCGACTGGAAGTTCGTCCCTTCAGTCTCAAGAGCACACTTCTGAGAAGCACTTGTGCAATGGGCACCACGGGACCTGTCATAGTGTATCTGTCAGTTTCCTTCTCAGCGAGTGACGCGACGGGTTTTTGATGGGAACCGATTCTTGGTACATTCCACCACTGCCGTCGTTTTACCGTCACGACGGATAATTCACGTGCACGAAGGTACAACGCACGCCATTTGTTCGAGCCACCTTATTTCGCGTGGTCAGCAGGTTAATGGCCAAACTTGCTGAAGCTGAGAATCCTATAAAAAAAAAATCGGCAAAACTCTGCTCTTTACTTTCCTTCCATCGCATCTATAATATGTACCCTTTGGTTCTTTCGGTAAAGTCACGTAGGTATAAAACAAATCACGACGTTTCGGGCGCAACACAAGCATCCGTCATCAGGTGGGAAAGCATGGTCTGCTGCTGAGGCAGACTGTTTTAAAAGGTTTGAAATGGGTGTAGCCCAAGCGTCATAAAGAAGTGGCCGGGCTAGTGATGTTAATATGAGAAATTAGAATGTACCTGTAGAAAAGAAGGAAAGCGGCCTCCTCGACGAGGGCACAGAAGTGGCTATGTTAATGTGAGAGATTAGCATGATGTTAATGTGAGAAATTAGAGGGCACGGAAGTGGCTATGTTAATGTGAGAGATTAGCCTGATGTTAATGTGAGAAATTAGAGGGTACGGAAGTGGCTATGTTAATGTGAGAGATTAGCATGATGTTAATGTGAGAAATTAGAGGGTACGGAAGTGGCTATGTTAATGTGAGAGATTAGCATGATGTTCATGTGAGAAATTAGAGGGCACGGAAGTGGCTATGTTAATGTGAGAGATTAGCCTGATGTTAATGTGAGAAATTAGAGGGCACGGAAGTGGCTATGTTAATGTGAGAGATTAGCATGATGTTAATGTGAGAAATTAGAGGGTACGGAAGTGGCTATGTTAATGTGAGAGATTAGCATGATGTTAATGTGAGAAATTAGAGGGCACGGAAGTGGCTATGTTAATGTGAGAGATTAGCCTGATGTTAATGTGATAAATTAGAGGGTACGGAAGTGGCTATGTTAATGTGAGAGATTAGCATGATGTTAATGTGAGAAATTAGAGGGCACAAAAGTGGCTATGTTAATGTGAGAGATTAGCATGATGTTAATGTGAGAAATTAGAGGGTACGGAAGTGGCTATGTTAATGTGAGAGATTAGCATGATGTTAATGTGAGAAATTAGAGGGCACGGAAGTGGCTATGTTAATGTGAGAGATTAGCCTGATGTTAATGTGAGAAATTAGAGGGTACGGAAGTGGCTATGTTAATGTGAGAGATTAGCATGATGTTAATGTGAGAAATTAGAGGGCACGGAAGTGGCTATGTTAATGTGAGAGATTAGCATGATGTTAATGTGAGAAATTAGAGGGCACGGAAGTGGCTATGTTAATGTGAGAGATTAGCATGATGTTAATCTGAGAAATTAGAGGGCACGGAAGTGGCTATGTTAATGTGAGAGATTAGCCTGATGTTAATGTGAGAAATTAGAGGGTACGGAAGTGGCTATGTTAATGTGAGAGATTAGCATGATGTTAATGTGAGAAATTAGCATGTAACTGTAGAAAAGGAGAGCGGCCTCGTCGACGAGGGAGTGCAACCCAACGGGTGTAATCCAAAGGGCCTGTGAGAATCTATAATCTGGTTTATTTCCCCAATATTGCTTATTACCCAAAATGCAGTACTCTATAATCCATGGAAGGTAACTATAATGCTGCAGGATAATAATATTGCAGACCTTATTTTACCATCACTGAAAACACCCAGGTCATGATTATTTCACTGTTAGAATAGCATGAATGGCTTAATACATCAAATTGTGAAACATTAATGGAGCACATTTGTTCGCACATCACATTAGCCCGTAAACAAATATAAGTGCCCCCGAATGGAACTATTGTTTTTATTGTCTGTATTTCTTTGGATGCAAGATACATGCAAAACATGAAAATTGTGCATATTTAGTTACATAACATAGCGCAAGAGGAACTACTTGCACAAGTGGGTACGTTACAATTTTAAACAAGTATAGAACAACAATGTAGGGACAGTCTGTATCGATTAGCATGGTGCGAAAGAAGTTCAACATACATAGTCTCCCCGATGATGTATGACCAGGAAAAATGAACACAAACTTGAGCTCTTTGAATTTAAGAAAGAGCCAATGCAATCACAATAATAATTTGCAAAATCTCAAGGCACCATGAGTGAAGAGGACAACGATAACAAGAACCGGGCAGCAAAATAAGAACCAGAGAGGAACAAGGCCAATTAGAATGTGTTATAAACAGATGTGTTTTTCGGCAGGAGCTAAAAATGTCCACGTTATGGAGTTCCACGACTGGGGGCGATCAGTGTCTCACCAATGATAGAGACACACAGCAAGAACACGATTCAGTTTTGTGAGTTCTGGACAAAAACATAGCACATTTGCTACATGAAATGATGCCACTTTGAGAGGTGACATCTCCTTGCACTAAACCAATGTTCTTCAACAAATTTTCAGAGGGGGGAGGGGGGCAATTTCGCTGATAAGACATCATCAGTGTGAGGGCTACCACACATTTTAAACCATTGGGGTTTCACAGCACGATAATGACGGAGGATGTTTTCACATTTGTGTCTTGTTGGGGGCCGCACGACAGGGGCCGAATTAAACGCAACAAGGGGCCACCAGTGGCTTGCGGGCCTTGCAATAAAGAACACCGTACTAAACTGATGCTTAAACTTGAATCAACCAACATTGCGTATCCAACTAGGCTAGAGCCGATTGAGATTAATTATGCGTCTTATAAAGGGGGGCCAAAATGCCAGCAATGACACCAGAAAATGTATCATACATACAGTATTCCGTTCCTATTGTGGAATTGTCAACAAACGTTCAAATGTGACGTTTGTAGATTTTTTAAGTGCTTGATTTACCTGTCCTATACATTGCACTCCTATCGTGTTTTTGTCTTGTTTAGTGTTATAACGTTCCGACCTGCTCCGACTGGACATCTGTGAAAAAAAGCCTTATAGCTCATCGGATTCCTTCAGAATAAATATTCTGATTCTGACATTGTCAAAGGCAATAAACATACACTCTCCAGCAGAAGTCACAGTGTGTGATCCTGTGAGAGATGTAAGTTCTGGGCATGACGGTGCACGCCTGCCTGCTAATTCAGTGTTTCCCAAGCAGCAGCAATGATGGATCACGTGGACGTCATCATGCGCTGCACGATGATGACCGTCAGAAGATGACAGAACGTGAAATTGATTCCTGATCATTGCTGGTTTTGCCTAAATTATCCCTCATGCAAAACACTCCTGAAAATAAAGTAATTGGCTCAACATTTCAATTCATGACCCTTTTGAAACAGTTACAGTGAAGCTTTTCTGCATATAGGATGGATGTTTATTGTTACACATTGACTGCTGGATTATGTGGTCACAGGCAAATCTAAACTTTACATTCAGCAAATTGCCTTTATGATCAGCATCCTCAAACTTGTCTGCGACACAAGACTACTCATGGTGTAAATTTGGGAAGCCAAGATGCGATAATCGTGCCTCGAGTTCTATTGGTATTTGGTAACAGTTTAGTTCCATTAAAATACATCGCTGTGAACTGACCTGATGATGAGAGCCCTCACTGCTGCATTGTTAATGGTGGGGAGAGGGGCTAAAATTTGCGGGCAGCATTACTCTGATAAGTTGAAATTAGGAATACTGGAGGAAGAGGTTGACTATTGACATTAGGAATGATTGATGAGGGAGAGACAGGACTAAAGTTTAGGGGCTAATATTAATGGTTACAGCCGGAAACAAAAACATTTTTGGTTTGTTAAACGTCATGAGCAGAAATCACAACTAAAATCAGAGGCTATAACTAATAATGTGCAGAAACAATGAGAACAGTTTGAGATTGAGGGATGCCAACCATTCTAAGGTGAATTTGGTAATGTCAAGTTGGAAAGGCAGATGACGGAGGTTCCAAAGTCTGAGTTGGGTCGGAAAAGAGGAGACACGTTCCATGCTGAAGCGAGGCAGCCGGACCACAAAGCGACCAAGCGAATCGACGTCACCTGAGAAGATGTAAGCACACGCAAAGGCACGCGGTTTCTAAACGCAACAACCTTGACTGCGGTGGTAAACATTGATGAGTGTCTGTAGTGATTCGGAGTCAATCACCAGACAGATTAATCTTAATAAAACGAGATGTGAACAGTGAGCCTCAACAGGATAACAATGTATTTTGCTGCACTGCCCTCGTGTGCCCACAGTGCAGCCCTATAACAACATACCTTCAACACATGATGGTCAACCCCACACAAGCATCATCTCCAAGCTCCAATTAAAGCACAGTACCCACAAATTACTCAATTGGGATGACACATTGCAACATCGCCACTCACTGCAAAAATCGCAATGGAGTTTAGACGTTTTCTAGCCAGAGATAACGTGTCCATCAACCAAGACCTCAACCACGTTCCTCGCAGCTGACTCAAGCAGCCATCCCCCTTACTGGGGTCGCCCTGCCACTATCCTAGAATCTCACCCAGAGCCAGGAGAACACGGCCAAACAAAGTGGCACAACGCAGACGTCCAGAATAACCCCTCTAATTCGAGACCATTCAAGAACATCAACAGGCCCATTCACACGTCTCCTTCTGAAATGAAAATACAAACCACAGGAGTGCGATTGTGGCCATGCAACTCATCATATGGACCGTAAAGCTAGAGACATATAGAGATTCGGAGACGCATAGAGACTGACGAAATCGGGTGGCTTTGGCGCCATGTGGTCACAAGCCACCACCACCACCACCACCAAAGACAAAAATCCCTCCGATGGCCTTGATAGCCTGCCGGGGCAAGTGCTGTTAGTGAGTAGCACCTACGAAGGGTCGGCACGGCACACGAGAGGTGTGTGGGGTGGCAAGGACCACAAGCACGGACGCATTTCTCTCCCAAGTGGCGAGGTTTACACAGAGCACTCAGGCACCCATTTGAGGCCGAGTCGACCTAGGGGGAGGCACAAAATTCGTTCAGATCATCATAAGCGATAGTTGAGCGTACACCTGTCAAGCCCTCATCAGTGCCCTACCTCATTGCAGACCAATTCGGATCGTATTGGTCACACCGTGCCCTTATAAATCTCAACGTTAATCCTACAAAGTCCCATCAGAAGAGAGAAACGCAAATAAATAAACAAAGTATTGTGCAAGTATTGAAGCGGCTGTACGCCGTATGGACCTGAAAACTCAATTTGCCTGTACAAGACTACGGCTAAACCGTACGGGTTGACAGGTATGGTATGGTTGTGGTGTATAGTGTAGTGTATAGTAGTATATAGCATCCTTGTCAACCCCTTATCAGCGCCCCACCTTCTTACACATTCAGACCGTACTGGTCACCCCGTGCCCCTTATAAATCTCAACGTTTATCCTACAAAACCCCATCACAGGGGAGAAACACAAATAGACAAAAATCTACATTTTTGCCCGTTTTGAAGCGGCTGTACGCCATATGGACCTGAATACTCAATTTCCCTGTACAAGACTACAGGTGAACCGCATGGCTTGACAACTTTGGGTTCGCAGCGCAGCGCGCTAACCACTGCGCCACCGCTCCCCACGACATCCACCACCACCACCACGGGACCGACGCCACGTGAATGACGAACCCCGAGATGCGCGCGGGAACTTCTCCTTCTTGTTGCCCCGTAGGGGACCGAGACCACCCACACGTCCAGAACCCCACCGCGGCCCTCGCGATCCGCGGCCCTCCTCTCGACGAGACCCAAACAGAACACGAGCGGCGCGATTCAAAGGGCGACAGTGGCGACAGTAAAATGGCAAACGGCGTGGCCGCTAGCAGTGTGCCGTTGTTTCGCCTCTCGCGTTAGAGACGTGTTTAAACTCTTCACTCGCACGGAGGCAGTAATGACATTCTGCAGGAACTGTGCGGACGCTGTTCCGGTCATTCTTTCAGCCCGCGCCGCGTCCATCCGCCTTTTCATTCTGTCCTCATGACACTGCGGCAGTGTTGTGGCGACATGGGGTACAGATGTGGTGACAGGGCATTATTGTGATGATGGACAAGCCGTACCTTGTACTCTAGTAGCAGTGCCTTAGGTCGCTAATCCGCACTCCGCAAGCCGGCCCAGCCAAAGACCACCAAGCCAAGTCACGTGGCGTTCCGGGAAATATCGACCCGAGATTGGGGAGAGCTGGGAGAGAGATACTGGGTAGAGGGACACTGGGGAGAGAGACACTGGGGAGGGGGATTGGGGAGAGGGGCACTGGGGAGTGATGGGAGAGGGGCACTGGGGAGGTGGATTGGGGAGTTCTGGGAGAGAGACACTGGGGAGTGATGGGAGAGAGATACTGGGGAAGGGGGATTGGGGAGAGGTGGGGGAGACACTGGAGAGAGACACTGGGGAGACACTGGGGAGAGGGATTGGGGAGACACTGGAGAGAGACACTGGGGAGAGGAGAGCTGGGAGAGAGACACTGGGGAGTGCTGGGAGAGAGCGACACTGGGGGGTGTCGTGCACGGCCAATGCAGAGGGGGGGGGGGTCCCGCGCACGCGGAAGTGGGAGCCGCCGCCAAGAGGCTCGCGGTAGCCACCGCGGGGGGGCGCTCGCCCCGCGCGCCCATTGGCCAGAGCGCGCGCGCCGCCCCAACCCGATTGGTGCGCTCGCCGCTCGGCCAATGGGAAGCGTCGCTCCGCTCCCCCCTCCCCTCACCCCACCCTCCCGCGTGTGGACCAATGGGAAGCACCGCTTCGTTCCTCCATTCCTCCCCACCCCCCGCCTATGCATGCTAAGGAATTGAACTTCCGCTTTGAGGGCGCGTGGGGTTTCGTTTTCGCAGCGCGCATGCGCGTGCGGGCGTATGACGTCACGCGCACGCACGCGCTTCGGATTAATCTCGTGATTGTGCGTGCAACGGTGATGTAGCACAACGGGGAAGATGTGGCCGCTACTTCATACCTGTCAACCCACACGGCTTAACCCCGTATTCTTGTACAGAGAAATTTAGTTTTCAGGTCCATACGGCGTTCAGCCGTTTCAATACGGGCAAAACAATTGTTGTCTACTTTTTTTATTTAAAGCTTTCGTGACTGCAGGAATTCATATTCTTGGTTCTTTCGGTAAAGTCACGTAGAAGGGAAATAATACAAATATAAACCAATAAAAATTCTCACGACGTTTTCACACCTGATGATGATTGCTTGTGTTGCAGTCGAAACGTCGTGATAAATCTTCTTGGTTCTTTTGGTAAAGTCACGTAGAAGGGAAGTAATAAAATAATAAAAATAAAACATAATAAAACAATTCTCACGACGTTTCGGCCACAACGCAAGCAGCCGTCCTCAGGCGAAGAATGAGACATTATCAAGCTAGGAGCATATATAGGTGTAGCGAGGAGGAGCGCCTTAACAAAAGAATGTGCATATGAAGAGGAATTTAGCATACCAATGGGCAATGCGTAGGAGGTGGGCGGAGGGGTTTCAAAGTCCCATTATGCCCATGCATTATGCAGGATCAACAGCACCACGGGGGGGCGCAAGGAACAGCGTTAATAAAGGAAAGGAATGTTAATGATATGTAGCTGCATTTACCAAACAACCACGTAGAAAACCAAAGTAAAAACTACATAAAAAACTAAAATATAAACTGATACTTACTATACTCTACAATAAGCTGAGTTACTAACAACAAATAATAAATTACAATTCTACGTCGTAAGAAGTATATAATATACTTCCAACTAAACTTTATTCTCTTAGCATATACAGTACTATATACTGCCATAGATAAACCCAACATTAAATTATATACTGTATTGCTGTAAACCACCCTATACTTTATACATTTTAATATAACACTATGTATTATTCAACTCACCCTAATGTGTATCGAAATGGTTTATTACGTCCTTCCAATGATTGCTAAGCCTGAATCCATCTTCTCGGTTAAAATTGTCTCTGTGTTTGTATATGTGGATCGCCTCATGAACGAATCTCTCATGATAGCCAGATGGCTTGCAGAGAACCTCCGTCTTGGAGAAGTCAATGTCATGTGAGCCCACTGAGTTGTAACAGTGGTCTGCCACGGCTGATGAGAGATTCGTTCATGAGGCGATCCACATATACAAACACAGAGACAATTTTAACCGAGAAGATGGATTCAGGCCTAGCAATCATTGGAAGGACGTAATAAACCATTTCGATACACATTAGGGTGAGTTGAATAATACATAGTGTTATATTAAAATGTATAAAGTATAGGGTGGTTTACAGCAATACAGTATATAATTTAATGTTGGGTTTATCTATGGCAGTATATAGTACTGTATATGCTAAGAGAATAAAGTTTAGATGGAAGTATATTATATACTTCTTACGACGTAGAATTGTAATTTATTATTTGTTGTTAGTAACTCAGCTTATTGTAGAGTATAGTAAGTATCAGTTTATATTTTAGTTTTTTATGTAGTTTTTACTTTGGTTTTCTACGTGGTTGTTTGGTAAATGCAGCTACATATCATTAACATTCCTTTCCTTTATTAACGCTGTTCCTTGCGCCCCCCCGTGGTGCTGTTGATCCTGCATAATGCATGGGCATAATGGGACTTTGAAACCCCTCCGCCCACCTCCTACGCATTGCCCATTGGTATGCTAAATTCCTCTTCATATGCACATTCTTTTGTTAAGGCGCTCCTCCTCGCTACACCTATATATGCTCCTAGCTTGATAATGTCTCATTCTTCGCCTGAGGACGGCTGCTTGCGTTGTGGCCGAAACGTCGTGAGAATTGTTTTATTATGTTTTATTTTTATTATTTTATTACTTCCCTTCTACGTGACTTTACCGAAAGAACCAAGAAGATGAATCCCTGCAGTCACGAAAGCTTTAAATCGAAAAATGTCGTGATAAATAATTTTGTTTTATATTTTTATTATTTTATTATTTCCCTTCTACGTGACTTTACCGAAAGAACCAAGAATATGTTGTCTATTTGTTTGTGTGATGGACTGTAGGAAGAATGTTGATATGTATAAGGGCGCGGGTGACCAATAAGGTCTGTAATAATGTAGGCACTGATAAGGGGTTGATAGATATGCTACTTGAGCATATTGACACAAGACAGAGGAAAGTAGAAACACATGACGAAATGTGCAGTCGACACCTACGGTCTATCTGCCCATTGATAGGGATAATGTTGACAGCCCCTACGGCCCTCCACTCGGATGCATGCACTGTGGTGTGAACCTCTAGTGGGGGAGGGGGGGGCTCTGGTGAAATCGGTCAGAGTTGGTCAGCAGGTTCAACAAAATTAATTTGAAACAGTTCTGGATCCTGCTGATTGAATTCACGAGCGTCAATAAACTCAAACAACCAAGTCAACAAAGTCTCTTTCATAACGTATATGGAATGTAATTGATTTAATTAGTTTTTGGCGAGGGACACCTGAGTCAACTCGTGACAACGCCACAATTCAGTTTTCATTAGACCTAAACAGACAGGCCTATAAAGAGATCTGCAAGTTGTTGTGCACCAGCAGTAGACAGAGACTGTTAAAGCAAGTGCAGTACGGTAATTTCAAAGCATATGAATGTATCCCACATTGAACATTTTTCTGTAAGATGTGGAACGATCCCTTTCCAAATGCTGTATTAAATCACACATTGAGAAGTCGTACAAAATCAGTGAGGTATCTATAATTGAAACACCCTTTACATTGAAATTGGGAGGGGAAAGTCACAAATACAGCACACCTGCATTCATGCTTCCCAATTAGTGCCTCGACTTGCACACTCAAATCACTTTGTAAATGGAACTCAAGGAGTGCCCCAGTGGACATGCAACGTTTATGTTAATTGGTTGGCTATGTTAGGATCTGAACTTGTATGTATAGATGTTGAACTTCTTTCACACCGTACGTCGATATACGGCGCTAATCTGAGGTGCATTCATATGTTTACATGAATTCGCAGGGCCCCTTGTTCGTTTGTTCACGCACAGCGCGCGCCACCACTCCACAGCAAAAGCCATGCGATGACCACGTGGACGGTGTTTTGTGTGCCCCACCAAACATGGAGCTGGGTGTGTGTGTGACTGTGGGGCTGGGTGGTTTGTCGGGGTTGCCTTGTATGCGGAGCTGTTGGCAATCCCCTGGTTAGAGAGAGAGTTACTCGCACGCATAAAGCGGCTACAGCTGACCGGATCAGTGATCGAGAGTGGGTACAACTCAGATCCGTGAGCAGCAGTGTGGAGGGCCATTGTATAAGAGCGAGCCAACATCTCAACATGAACATCACAGGTGTGGCTAAGTGCGCGGTCTGTAGGAGCAGACGGAGTTCACCTGCAGTGTGGTTCGTGTGGCGACGGTAGTTAACGTGTTTGGAAGTGCTAAGAGAGAAGCATGCTGTCCCATACTGGACTGAATGTATATTATTCTATGCTGTACCTATGTTGTATCTTGATTATATTTTTTTAATAGAATGGATTCGCTACAGAATCATGTAAACGTGCGTTTACCTGACTGACCTGATTCACAGCTTAACACACTGGTCAACAACACTGCCTTAAAAGAACAAACCAAATCTATACCAAATATGTATTCAATAGCACGTGATGTAGTATGAAGAAGGGCTATTTCCCGAAACATTGTCAATTGTTGTATTTTAAAGCAGCGTCTTTGACGAGTATGAGGTTGTTGTTAAGTATACATCTGCCAACGCAGCAGCATCACCAAATAATTTGATTCCCTGCTGCTGGACTGTTGCGTCTAATTGTTATCACGTTATAATGCAGCGTGTGGTGGTCTCCTTCGGCCATCATCTGCCCGTGTAAAGTACATTACATGTGTCAGAAATTAAAATGGGGGCAAATAAAGCTTACATTTCGATGGTATTATGATTATAAATGTAGACCCCCACAAATACGAAATGGTTTGAACGTGGACCGTTAACTTTGTCACACATGTTCATCATGTGTCTCTGGGTAGTGGTCTGCTTTTTAAAACGAGCGTTCACAAGTTCTATCTTTGCAAAACGCAAGTGTCCTGCTGCTGCTGTTGTTGCAGGGAGAAATGTTGGGTGTATTTTTGGAAAGGCAGCCTGAGAGCGTGTAACTCAAGCCTGGCGAAAAGCGTCGAGTGCCATTCTCACAACGGCACAGTTCCAATCAGACCCTGACAATAACTACCATATCCACTCATAATTATGAATTAGATTTAAAGGTGCCCTTAAACAATGGATCTCAGAGCGCCATCTATATAAAGGAGTGAAATATAAGGGAAGTAACTCGGGAGAAATAGACGACAGGGGTGCTCTTTATTGCAAGGCCCGCGGGCCACTAGCGGCCCATGGTGGCCTT
The DNA here is from genome assembly GCF_965212315.1 of Lampetra planeri. Classification (NCBI taxonomy): domain Eukaryota; kingdom Metazoa; phylum Chordata; class Hyperoartia; order Petromyzontiformes; family Petromyzontidae; genus Lampetra; species Lampetra planeri. Next base: position 11,298,993 of record NC_136126.1, read on the forward strand.
TAGTGCGGCCCCCGACAATACACAACACGTGAAAACACCCCCGGTATCGTGGTGCTGTCAAACCCCAATGGTTTCAAATGTGTGGCGGCCCTCACACTCTTCTTGGTTCTTTCGGTAAAGTCACGTAGAAGGGAACTAATAAAATAAAAAATATTAAACATAATATAATTCTCACGACGTTTCGGCCACAACGCAAGCAGCCGTCCTCAGGTGAAGAACAGGGCTGTCGGAAAGACAGCGTCCGAATGAACACCACCAAGCTTGGTGAAAGTGACCCCCTCTGAAAATTTACGAAGAACACTGGATTGAGAAGACAAGATAGAGAATGAAAGAGAGAGTAGGCCATTTTTTAGATGGGGTCTTCAACCGGGACACCTTAAGTCTCCATTACTGCGATTTTTTGACCTCGAAGGGCAGGGGAATTCCAAAGCCTGGGCGCCGTGCAGACAAAAGAGCGACGGTCACCCCCAAGTTTGAAGCCTGGAGCACGATACGCTTATCGGGTGGGGGAGGACGGTCGGTGGATCTCAGGCTCCCACTGGCGGAGCGTGTGGGCTCAGGGGTCACCAACCTGCGGCTCTTTGGCTTCCCCCCCCCCCCTTACGGCTCTTTGGCTGCTGCCTTGCGGGCAGTCGTTTTTTTACTTAAATATTAAACATAATTTTACGTAAAGAAAATGTATTCAATGCGACAGGGAATTGGCCACGATGGAATGTCTTGGTGACCACAAAATCTACAGTTGAAATGTCTATTATTGTTAAAGAATAACTAAGGGGGGAAAAACTAAATAGACGCATATTCTTTGGGTCTTTCGGTAAAGCCACGTAGATAGAAAAAAGATAACAAATAATAACAATATCACGACGTTTCGATCGCAATCGTCATCAGACGAGAGCTGCTGAAGCACCTCAGCAGCTCTCGCCTGATGACGATTGCTTGTGTTGCGATCGAAACGTCGTGATATTGTTATTATTTTCATTATATTTTTTCTATCTACGTGGCTTTACCGAAAGGCCAAAAGAATATAAATTCCTGCAGTCACGAAAGCTTTAAGTCAAAATTTAAATAGACGCAGTTTATTGCATGACCTATTTTGTTTAAGTGAGAATGTGTGTTGTCATCTGCCGTATGTATATCTGCTGTGTGTGTGTTTTGTGTACAAGTCGCTCTGCGTGTGATGCAGCTCTCTGAACTATTTTGGTCAAAAACAAAAACACAAAAAGTGGCTCTTCTTCTTTGAAAGGTTGCCGACGCCTGGTGTAGCTGAACCAACTCCTGGATGTATGGTGGAGCAAGCCAAGCCTTACACAGCGCACTAATTCGGTATTCACTATTGAAGCATTGCACAATCCGTAGCATATCCGACTCAGAATCAGAATCTTTCTTTAGACTGGAGGAATCCGATAAGCTATGGAGCACTTTTTTTACAGATGTCCAGCATAGGCGGGTCAACAAGTTACAACAGCCAAACAATACTTACAAAAACGATGGTAGTGCAAAACAGAGAAAAATGTAAGCAAGTCACTAAATATAAATCAAGAATAAATTACTTATATAAGTTCCATTTATCAAGCTTGGGCAAGGCAACAACAATAACAAAAACAAACCAGTCCCAGACCACACCAAGATACTGTAACACTCAGTCCCTCAATAAAATGGAAAGTAAACGTTGAAATATCGATACACAGTTAAAGATCAAAGTTACTAATCACATTTGCAAAATGTGGCTGTATCCAGCACGACTCTTCTGTCTCGGTATATGTTTTGAAGGACGATCTACGATGTTAAGGGACTCACTGGCGACTGAGGAAAAGACGATGTATGAAAAGTGAGAGATATAATCATGTAAAGAAGATGACACAACATGCACAAATACTCCACTGGGTGTGGGCCGTTCATTGATCGGCGCGGATACGTGACTTGGATATCCGGCATACTCCACTGCCATTACGTTACCAACTTTCATTACTGCACTGCGACTTTGTGGTAAACTATTTCTAATTATTGTACGTACAACCTCTGAAACTAATGGCAACTGTCACACCCAGACATTCGCAATCATGATGATAATATAATTAAATAGCTGTAAAGCAAAAGCACCGGGCTCCGTGAGTGGTCAAGAGAAAGTCAAGGCATTTTCCTTTTGTAGATTAAATAGGATAAGGAGGAAGACGTGGACGCGAGGGAATGATGAGCAAATCCGTTGAACAAATGAGCTATGTGTGTCGCGCAGGGGACAGCGATGGCAAGAGGCTGGAGAAGACAGGATGTTGCGAGAAGCTGCTTGGCATTCTCTCCATGGTCGTCATCATCTTGACCTTCCCTCTCTCCGTCTGGTTCTGCCTCAAGGTCGGTCGCGGATCCATCCATGAGCTATCCTTAAATTCCAACAAACTCGGTTGGAACACTTGTGTCTGTGTTGTTTTTCTTCAACATGTATGTGTGATCAGCAGCAGGACAATCTTTTATTAAAACTCCGAAACGCCCTTAAAATAGTAGTCGCTCGTCATCGTGGGCCCAACCTGATAGTGGCATCGCTTTTAGGTTGTATCCTTACACAGACACTCAGCGTCACATAGTTTGTCACACGCACACCGCTACCAATGTGCACACATTTCCACCGTGCAGATGAGATAGGCATTTGCATTAAAGACCCAAATAGGGGCCGTCCATAAATGACGTCACACACCTAGGGGGGGGGGAGTCAGACATTTGTGACGATGTGTGACGAGGAAGGGGGGGTTTGATAAACGTGACGTCAAATCAAAATGCGCAACTTTAAATAATTATAGAATTGTTATAACAACACTAATTGTTATAACAACACTCCTACAACATCAGAGTGCAGCGCCACATTAAATACGTACTACAATAACAATAGTTTCGATTTAAAGCTTTCGTGACTGCAGGGATTCATCTTCTTGGTTCTTTCGGTAAACCAAGAAGAAGAATAACAATAGTTTAAAGCGATTTGAAGCATGTTTATTTTCACGTGAAACGGAATAGTCATACTCTTTGGTTCTTTCGGTAAAGTCACGTAGGTAGAAAAATAATGGATCACGACGTTTCGATTGCAACACAAGCAATCGTCATCAGGTGGGACAACCACAGCAAGTTGTCTTGCTGATGATGATTGCTTGTGTTGCGATCGAAACGTCGTGATCTATTATTTTTCTACCTACGTGACTTTACCGAAAGAACTAAAGAATATGGATTCCTGCAGTCACGAAAGCTTCAAATCAACAGAATAGTCATTCGCTTTATCCCCGTGTGCTTAACAAACCTTGAAGCTGGACTGGACTGATTTGTATCGTCTCTTCGTCGATCGGCAGGTGGTGAGGGAGTATGAGAGGGCCGTGGTCTTTCGCCTGGGCAAGTTATTGCCTGGAGGAGCCATCGGGCCAGGTTTGTTTGCCTCGAAATCGTCGGTCGCGTCGGACAATCCGAGCACCTGCCACGGTGAGGTCCGCGTGGCAGCGCCGTCCAGCATGGCCTCGTCCTGGATGATCCATGAACAAAGCCCAGCGTGGGCGCTCTACGTTGCACGAACATGCATTTTGTTGGTATCGAGAAGGGTTATTTTACAGATTTAGATTTATTTAAATACCAGCTGTGACTCTATCAGTGTCTTGCCCTGCACCTCCGATTCGCACGATTAGCTACATACAGTGCGAAAGAAGTTCAACATACACACGTACATTTTCTACATAGCCACCCAAAGGAGATGACTTCACGTATATTATTTGGTTGTGAAATCCCTGTTGCAGTTTCATCATCATAATATTAAATATGCTTCAAGATACTAACAGCCCGATCCATGCATTGGCGTAAAGGGCTTTTCTTTGAATACAAATAAAACAGCCACATCTGAAGGAAAATAAAAATGTGGATGCTTTTTCCATACAATAAGTGGAGGAAACTGTTATTTCACTAGGACATGAATCAGGCTCCAAATCTCCTTCAGAGAGTGGAAAAGTTTATAGCAGCAGCTGAGTAGTGCAACAACATTCACTCAGTCGTATTTGGAAGTGGAAATCATAATCATGATCAGCCTTAGTCATTCCACTGAGAAACACTTTGACACGTTATACGAGCGCGCTTCAGATTTAATGACAAAGAGGCAACACACATAGCTTACATCCCCTTTTCACTCCACTGCTGGATGAAGGCCTCCGCACGATGTGTTGGACACGAGTGTTGGTTTGGCCATACTTGGCGCACAATATTTCACGGATATAAATGACCGTGACTCTTCAGGCACTGGCCCCAGCTCAGATTGAACGCTGCCGCGAATGTGAAGTGGGATGATTGGCCCCATTGCAGACAGAGGGAGAGGAGGGGGAGGAAGAGGTTGCGAGTCGCGCCGCTGCTGCTATTGTGGAGAGTTCCACCATGAGACGTAGTGATGGGAGACGTAGTGATGGACGGCCGAAAGTAGAGGCGAGGTGGCACAGGCAGGTGATCTTGTAGCTGACCCTGCTGGCGATGAGAAGCCAGATGAGGGAGGTGAAGAAATCTAGCCGAAGATAATGTCAAAATGTGAGTGTAAGATTCCCTAGTTATTTGAACTTTGACCAAAGCAAGCCCAGGACTGTTGAAATATACATGGATAACGGTTTGGCACAAGTCACTGCATAATATACTGTACACACCGTTCAGGATTAAAATTCAACTGCGATAACTGACAAAGCAATCACGTTCGAGAATGAACTCTCTTAAACAATGCTGTGCGAGGATTGTCATTGAAATGCATCCGATTTATTTACTCCCCCTGCGCCAGGCTTGTTTTTAGTGATGCCCTGCATAGACACCTTCGTGAAGGTGGACATGAGGACAGTCACGTTTGACGTTCCACCCCAGGAGGTGAGGCTCGGCCCGGTTTCTGCTTCTCTTGAGTCAGCAAGGAGGCTTCCACCTAGGCTGGCGGCTCAAATCGATTTGATGGGAGGAGGGCAGTTGAATCGACCAATGAGATCCTATTTCTCTAGAGGGGCGAGGAGAAACCCCCCCCACGCCCCCATATAAACTTTAAATTGACTTAAGGTCAATTCTTAATCAATTGGTTCTATCGGAATAGATAAAAAAAAGACGAGAACTACTTACATTTTCAACTCGTGTTACGTTGCTATACTATATTTTAAACAGTTTTATCGCGTGTTTTTTATTTATTTAAAAAAACCCACAAAAAACATTTTAAAAATGCCAGTAAACCTTTAGGTGGGGTGCCTCTCTAATGCCCCAAATAAAACTATGGCGCCTTAAGTCTCCCTTTATGTGTGACTAACCCAGTTTCCTGAAACTGTTTCCAGAACTAAAAAGTGGGTTTAACACACAGGCATTCACGACCAATATGATTCATAGTTGATTTTTCGCTAACAGCACATGCCCCAACAGTCTGTCAAGGCTATGTGGGGGATCTTTGCCTTTGTGCCCCTGTGCATCCGTCGGCTCGGGTGCCGTCTATAAATAACGTCACGCACCTAGGTGGGGGGGGGGGGGTCAGACATTTGTGACGATGTGTGACGAGGGGGGGGGAGGTTTGAGAAATGTGACGTCACATAAAAATGCGCAACTTTAAATAAATATAGACAACACGTTCTACTTAATTAAATACACTTTTAAATAAATGTTTTCTCCTACAACATCAGAGTGCAGCGCCAAATTAAATACGCACTACAATGACAATAGTTTAAAGCGATTTGAAGCATGTTTTATTTTTGGGGGGGGGCAGAGCTTTGTGACGTCATATTTGAGGGGGGGTCTGACTTTTTGTGACGCCGTGTGACGAAGGGGGGGGGGTCAAAAATCGTCCAAAATCGCGTGCCGTCATTTATGGACGGCCCCTCGATGCGCACGAATCCACAACCACGCAAACCGCGCGGCAGACACTCCGATTGCCCCCGCGGTAGCGCAGATGAGCAGCGTCGCCACCCCCTCAAGGCGGCGGCCTCGCCCGCCTCGTTGCAGATCCTGACGCGGGACTCGGTGACGGTGGCCGTGGACGCCGTGGTCTACTACCGCGTGCACGATGCCACCGCGGCCGTCACCAACGTGGTCTACGCCGACGGCGCCACGCGGCTGCTCGCGCAGACGGCGTTGCGCAACGTGCTGGGCACCCGCAGCCTCTCCGACATCGTGTCGGAGCGAGAGGTCATCGCCCGCAGTATGCAGGTGCACGCCTCCAAGCCGCAAAGGTCATCGGCGCTCAAAGCCTCGGCTTGTGTTGTTGCTGCTGCTGCTGCTCTGGAGACCGGGGAGACGGATGATCGATGTTCGCTCGCCACGCTGATGGCATTTGCCGTGATTTGTCACTGAACAGAGGGCTCCCATCTTCCACTCCGAAAGTCACCGATGCCACCAGTAGCCTCCTTGCCACCCACCTTCCTTGTTGTAGCTCAATCCATCGGAACTGTGGCGTGACAACTTTGGGAGCGCATGGCACAGTCAACGATATGCAAACGTTAAAACAAATGCTAAACGCTGAAGATTATGGGCAACTATGTAAAACATGTATTGTTTACTGGAACAATTCACCTGGATGAGCGCTGGAGATGGAACACCTCGTGTCCAAGTGTGCCCAGGGCACTCGGCTCTCGCTCTCGCCGGCCATGCGTATTAGGAGAGGCGGCGATGTCCAATGTAATAATTCTGAACCAACATTTTTGTTTGACGACTAGACGAACTTGGCGGGAGTGGGAGGGGGACAGGTGAGCTGAGCCTTTAGCCATGTGGGGGGCCGGCAGGGGAGGAGGGGGGGGGCGGTCAGCCCCCTTTGGCCCCCTGATGCTTCAGAGAGCGATGGCACATTGCAGTGGTTGGAGGCCAGCAGCTGTCTTTGCTTTCCCATTGTAGAGGCCGCGGAATGTACATTTGGCTGTGCCCGTGCTGTTATTTTTGTGCTCAGCACTATGAACCCAACGACCTCACTTTTAACTCCCAGCCGCGGTTGACATCGGGAGCGAGTGATATCTGAACTGGGTCCTGGGCCCCTTTCTTCACAAACCCATAATGACCAGCGTGGGGAAGCACGGTCAAAAAATTCCCCACGACCAACAGTGGGGAGGCCTTCATCCAGCAGTAGATCGACTGAGATCACGTGCATTTGTCTATTTACAGTGCTACAATTACCAGGCATTTAAGGATGCATCAAATGATCAACTAAAGTGCATTATTTAATTATAAAAAATGCATCGATCGTGAGTAAGAATCGATTTTCATTTGGGGACCTGTCATCACGTGTTCATGTTAATTAAACGAGCAGAGAAAAGGGGCAACAGTAGTCAAAATAGTTCAGGAAAGTCGACTACCTACCTTTAAGCGCCTTCTAAAAAAAAAACTTTTTTTATTTAACTTGAACTGAGCTGATTTCTGATCTGGGCTCCACACCTCAGGGTCGCTGCCTTCGGGCAAGTGAAAATTCTGCGAGTTATTTATTACCATTCTTATTACAATGGCCAGCTGATCTAAAGGAGTAGGCCATGGACTATGCCCCTTGACGGTCCCAAGTGCACAGAAACAGAATAGGATGCAGAAATTTAAACACATTCAGAGGGGCCTTCGGCACAGGAGTTCCCACGGCTGGCTTAGGGTCACCGATGGAGATGAGGATTGAGGCAGACTGAACGTCACCTGCATATAAAGAAATGCAGCACTCTTAATCGTGGACATGCAACAAATCGCTGTCTCCCAGTGATCTTACGGCTCATCACAATAAGGGGTTGTGATTCTGTTGAAGAATTGATAATTTTTGTCCGATTATATCTTTTTTTTTAAGGCACCGTTATTGACACAGGTGGAGTTTTTTTGTTTTGTGCTGTCAATTGTTAAATATAATTAGCTTAATTTGACGTAATGTAACATGCTTATTATTGGAAATGACTTTAAAAATTGTAAATATTTGATTGCTATGCAACACTTCGAGATATGTATATCGTATTTTTACTGAATGTAATTTCTTCCCATGTTCATGGCTTTACAGTTGCTGTTTAAGACGGCTCTTAAAACCACGAGTGCCATGCATCCTGAAGTGCTCTTGAAATCCCAGTTAGGGGTCATCTCAGCTCCAACTACATCGCTTCAGGGTTGCTAGAGTAGGTACCACTGCGCGGGAGACAACAGCCACCACGCTGTAGAGAAGCAAGGTATAATGTCCACCACTGACTCAGGGTCGTAAATGGAGATGAGTCACCACCCATCGACTTATCGTTTGCGACGGCAGCAACTTTACTTGACCCAGGACCAACTGTGGCCAGTGCTGTTTTTTTTATTAACAGCGATCGCTTCTCCGATGTGTTTGTGTTGTAGCGAGTGTTGTCCGGCATGCTGTACAACCTAAAAAACAGACGTGGTAGTAGTAGTCGCGCTGGGTTATGTCACCCTTATTATCGCACCCCACAGACAAGTCTAGATGAGGCGACGGAGCCCTGGGGCATCAAGGTGCAGCGTGTGGAGATCAAGGACGTGCGTCTGCCACCGCAAATGCAGCGAGCCATGGCAGCTGAGGCGGAGGCGATCCGTGAGGCGCGTGCCAAGGTAACACCGCCCGGCTTGGCGAGCCAATACATCATCCCCGTGGGCTAAGGGTGTAATGGGCTCTCCACTGGAACAATGTTCCATGCCACTCAATGCTGTGTGAACCACAACCCTGTTATTTTCGTAGGCAGCTGTCTATGTTGGATGCTCTTAGAATCCGATGGGGCCCTCTAGGCTTCATCACCTTCACCATTTGTCCTCCTCATGTGGGGGTCTGCTGCCATCCTGCTTCTCTTTCTCCACTCATTCCTGTCCTGGGCCATCTCCCCATCCACTCCAACATTCCTTCGTATCCTGGCTCACCACTTTGAACCACCTCTTTCTAGGCCACCTTGGGGCTTCCATGTTCATCACTTTTCTTCCAATTTGGTTTCCCGCTTTTATTATGAAATGCCTTGGCCGTCTTACTTCGACTCTTTTCGGCTTGTATGAGATGGGCACCATTCTCGTCTGCTTGATCTCTTCATTTCTGGGGCCATCTTTTTCTCAATTGTCAGGACGCTTTCGTGGTTCTAATGGTTAGCAGACTAGACTCCCAATCCAGAGGTCGCCTGTTCGATTCAAGCTCCTTGCGCAGCAGTCAAAACATTGGGGCAAGTATCCTACTCTTCCTCCGTCCGCCCAGCAGCTTAAATGCATATACACAGTTTAATCGACAGGTTGCGCATGTTTGGGGTAAAGTATGGGCACTAACACATTCCTACGGAGGGAGCTGGTAGGAACGTTGGGTTGCTCAGTCAATGGCCAGGGTCAACGGCGGCGTGGTGTATTCCGCAAATATGCCCGACTGTGAGGGCGGGCACAAGCCGGCATGAGTAGGTTAAACGTTGAGTTTTATAAGGGCACCACGGGGTGACCAGCCCCTCCCCACCCAGCCCCACCCCCCACCCTCCCCACCCAGCCCCCTCCCACCCTCCCCACCCAGCCCCTCCCCACCCTCCACACCCCACCCTCCCCAACCCAGCGTCTCCATCCCCACCCAGCCCCTCCCTGCACGACGGACACAATAATCCCCTGTGGGCTGGTGTAACCAGGAGGTTCCTACCAGTACAAGTCGTCTAACCAGTGTAGAATAATGGGTCAATTATACTCAGTGGGTGGTGCTGCTTCTACCAAGCGGTGGTATGACCCAAGAAATCGCAGGGCCGGACCATGACCTCGTATTTCTAGTCAAATCGGACCCATTATCTCCCGCCTTCCCTGAACTGGCAGGTTGTGTCGGCGGAGGGGGAAATGAACGCGTCGCGTTCCCTCAAGGAGGCGGCCATCGTGCTCGGGGAGTCGTCGGGCGCCTTGCAGCTGCGCTACCTGCAGACGCTCAACAACATCGCAGCCGAGCGCAACTCCACCATCATCTTCCCCATCCCCATAGACATCCTCAGCGCCCTGCGCAGCAACAGTAACAGTAGCAGCAACATGCTCTGATGGCTTCCAAGCCGGGACTCTGCCACACTTTACAAAGTCTGGGGAAGGGTAGGGGGGGGGGTGTTCTATGAGTGAATAGTTCCCGGTGGTTATTGGTTAGAAATTAAATCCGTGAAGTTTGCCCCCCACTTCGATATGCATAATAGTTCGAATGTACTTTAATTGTATTACATTTACACAACTGCTGGCTGCTACTGGCTCAGCACCGAGCCCGTTTGTGCACCTACTATGTATTTACAGGTTCCATCATCGACAAAAAAATCAACATTGTTCCGAGGTTAATGACATCAAAATTGAAAGCGGGCTTGGGCAGAACGCGTCGCTAAAAAAGATGATGAACGACAGTCAAGAATGATAATGAAGTGGCTGCTAAGGGATAAAAACGTCCGAGAAAAACGTACACCGAGGAGATGGAGCAATAAATTGAATTCAGTTCACGTGCCTTCATCCAGCAGCGGATTGATGCAGGCTAATAATGAAGAAATGTAAGCGCGTTAACTCTGCTCACTCGAGGCTTCAGTATCATTTCTCTGGTTACTCAACAAGCATCGATCCTCACTGAATATATCTGTGCATGTTTTGTTTTCACACGTGCTTACGTGAAAGCAATAAAGGACTTTTACTATGGCCATAAGTCATTGTATGTATGGTGAACTTATTTCTCAGCGTACGTAGCTAACCGTGCTAATTGTAACCCCAAGAGAATTTGCCCACAATGAGGTGGTTTCAGTTTTCATGGCTACTTCACTCATGTTACTTCCATTTCTCCTTTTTAGAATTTTTTTATTGATGCACCGAATGCTGATAATCATGGAAACAGTTTACTATGTTTAGCGCTTGTCCATTAACATTACAATGTGCCAAGCTTCAAACACATTGCAACCGAAATGAAAACAAAACAACTTGTTACATTCATATTCGTCTCAGTCAGTAGAAAACAACGTACAGAACCAGCGCAAAAAGTCAAATCATAAAAACACTCCGGCTCAGCTGCTAAATCTGACATGACTTAATATATTTGTTAATCGTGCATTGTCAACGTGCAGCCTCATCAAAGATTTGTACAAAAACATTTCAATGTTGACCGCACGATGGATTTCCACAACGCCCGCCCTCCAACTGAAGGGACAATAGACAAGGTAGGGAAAAAAAACACTGCCGACTCCTGCCCATTTGTGATCATGAGCGTGTGCGTGTTTTATATCCTCCAATCACAATGGGAGATGTGGAAACCACTATCACCCACCGCAAAGTGGTTATTATAATTTTTTTAAACAACAATTCACCCATGTTGTGTGCAAAATAAATTACATATGACCAATGTATCACGTTCTATCCAGTTTTGTTTCCAAAGGCCGACATAAGGGTCACCACGGTCAGGTGTATTGGACTATTATTGGTCGCGTTAGCAACGCACATTTGTCAAGGCGTCTGTTACTTGGTGTGGATGCATTTCTAAAACAATGTAAAACAACAATGTGTCAGAATAAACGCTACATTTACCTGAATGAACCAGACTTATTTTCTCTCTAAATACTACACATTTTGTTGAAGACGGCGATGCTACAATAGTCACACCAATCAACATAAACGTTACAGAGGCGGTGATGCTGTTAAGAGTTGCGCGTTATGATCATGCGAATGGACGCGTGTAACAGACGTTACACGTTTTGGGAGTGGGAGCACACGAATAGCTCATAATAGCTACAGTCTAAGAAACTCAGGTTAAATTCTTAGCAAATTAAAACACCACTGGAAATTGATATTTCATCCTGGCCTGAGTCTCTAACTTGTCCAAAGAATGAGTACGTGGTCGGGTGTTTGTCAGTGTCACCAGTGGGGAAGTGACTCTAGCCAGGAGCATTAAACACTCCTTGATGAAATTATCCCAATGCAGGGACACACTTCTAAAAGGGGGTCTTCTCTTAAGGTTCTTTCAAGTTTTTCTTGATAAATAAACGACAGTGTTGCTGCTGGCTATGCCCTCCTCCTCATGTTCCATACTAGTCCTAATGAGATGATCACGAAAATGACTTTTCCCCGATAGTCCCATAGGATAAACAGGATACGTTTGTCTGTGTGTGACTACACACCCAGGTATGGTTATGCTGCGACTGTGTTGTTGTCTATAAACGGTAGCTGCATAGTGATTGCTTGCGTCTCTTGACGTAGTTGCACGCTGGCTCTCTGTGTAAAATGACGAGCTGCGTGCTCGCCAGTTTTGCGAGTGCACTGCATATCCTCTACCGGCATGCTCGCTGTGCATGCACAAGTGTGCGTTACCTGCTCTGTGTAACCCTAGGCTGCGCACAGGCTTCATGCGCACGGCCGGCTAGATTGCCAAACACCCTTGCCCATCTATTTCCCCGCTCGCTTGCACGGGCTAACTGCTGGCGGGCTGCACGGGGGGCACGGGCAGGCCATGCGCGTGCTGGCTGTGCGTGGGCCGGCTGTGCTGCACCAGCACGGCGTTGATCTGCGGCAGCGTGGCGTCCGTGCGGATGCTGGTCGGGTCGAAGTGCGTGCGACTCGCCCGGAAGCCGGCTTCCGTCAGGCTGGCCAGAAAGTGGTTGAGCCTGGGGGTTGGGGACCAGGCCCGGCGTCACTCATAGGGCGGCACGAGGACAATTCAAATCACAACAACAATGCCCTGAGCGGTGGCGGAGGTGGCTCAGGGGTACTGTGTATCGCCATTATGATAGCAATTAGCTAGCGCCACTAAGGGCCACGTGCCTAGTTACGCCTCGCCTCTGGCTTGGCCTCTAACACGGTGGCGAACGCTCGCCATGGCCATCCCGAAGGAGTAGCTCTGAAGAGCATTTCTCAAAACAACGTTTGCTAATTTGCCGACTTGTGGGAGACTGTTGCACACTCACTTTGGCATGTTCATGCCCTTGATGCTGTGCCGGTGGATGCTGTAGTAGAACGGCGGATGTTCAGTGGAGAAGCCTCCGTCTCCGCGCTGCCTCTTGCCGGCACCTCCGGCCGCTTCCTCCGATCGTCTCTTACCTGCAAAGAACAAAATCAAGCAGGGACCGCGCATTTACATGAATACCCTAAGAACCAGGCCATGGCCAGCTTGACAGGACACCGCGCACGAGTGTGGCTTCAGTTAGCAAGATCTCCTCCGCTTTTATAAAATCAACAGGGTGTCTTATATTCACAAAGTCACCAAAATCACGTACCGTAACAAAAACGAGAGAGTGTTGGAGCTCAAACAACCTTGAGGTGTGTGCTGGAAATTGCATTGGTGACCTTAAAGCCAGTGCTGTAAATTGCACACATCCAAACAAAACATCTGTGCTAAGCACCTCATGCTGACAAATTTGGTCCACAGCACATGTTTATGTGCCGCTAATGCCCTAAAACCTGCCTGGGCAGCACTTCATGTGGCAACTCAAATCAATCTTGAAAATTTGCAAGATCAAATCCTCGTTGGGGTCGATCCTCTTATTTGGGATCAAGAAAGAGAGTTCCACTGTGTGGGAAGTCACAGTTATTATCCTGTAGTTTAGACTATCCTCACAGAAATATTTAATTTTAGCACAAGTTAAAGGTCACTAGTGGAGATGAGTAACATTAAACACTCCTTTGAATATGGAGATAATTACTTTTTTCAAACCCTTGAAAAAGAGACTTGAATATTGGGTGATTGATTGAAAGAAACAGCTTTTTCACCAATTCTCATGGCCAAAACAGAAATAATTTTTATAGTTTTTCTCCAAAATGTCAGCTGCGACTGGCCTTGCTTTCAGCTTTCCTCAAATCCTGCTGCCACCAATGTCTGGCACTTCCACCACTGCTGAAGCTATCCGCCTGTTCGAGACTCCTCTACATTTATCTACATCACATACTCCATGCTTATAAAAAAATATATCCCCACCCTAACTCTTCATGTGGTTTCCTCCTCCTCCCAATTCTGAATTATTTACATGGCCCCCCCAAAAAAAGGCAGTACCGGGAGAAAACACACGCGTGTGAGGGGGGTAACACTCGATGCCTATACAGATGAGATGCAGATGGAAATTAAACAACTTGCTGTGCTACTATCATGCCCTGGCAAGCCAGGAGATGGCGACCTCATCGCCCAGTGAGTTTGGGAGTTCGTGCAATCCATTAACCCTCACTGCCTCCACAGTGCCGTATTACAGGAGTGTGTCGCCACTATGAGGTGACACGCACAGGCTGGAGGTAACCATGCGGCCATGGAGCCTCACCCATGGAGTCGGTGGAGGAGTGGACGAGGCCTTCGGAAGTCGGCCGTGCCGACAACGTCGTGCTGATCACCACACCGCTCTCCTCTGCGAGCACGGGCACCACACGTTACACATGAGCAGCGGCTACGGCGACCGGATACACTCACCACCACACAGTAACAGCTCACGTGTTACAGGCCTGTCAAACACTCCACTGAAAATCAGTGGTGCACAAGGTCCATACGCTGGTGGACTTAAATGTTTTTTTTATTGAATCTGTTTTTGGAGCTGAATCAACAGCATGTATGTGTTTATTAATGTATTCGTTTTGTACAACTTGGGGTTTCGCGATTGTGCTCTTTAGCGCTCGGATGCGCGTTCGGGTTGTACCGCGTGTTGTTTGGTATGAGGTCCAACATTTCACTGCTCCAGCATGAGGAAGCGAAATGTTCGGACATCGTGCAGAACAACATGACGGAGAGTTATATTGTGTTAGCACTTAGTACATCTTGCATTCATAATGGACTTTGTTAATTTGTAGCCAGACTAAAACAATGGCATCGTAAACCGAAGAACCACTGTATTTACGTTGACTGCAACTTCATAGCCGTGCTAGAGCGACCGACCTTGGCTGGTGTGGGCGGCCACGTTGGTGAGGGCGTACTTCCTGACGTTGGTGCACTCCGCTTCGCCCGCGAGCGTCTTGAGCAGGGGCTGTACATCCTCGACCTCGTGCTGCACCGCCTCGAACAGCATCCGCCGCAGGAAGCCGCTGTTGAATAGACTCCCGGACCTGCCCCGCACCGCACACACGCACATGAAGAACAAAGGCAAAGATCCCCCGCGTGCAGCCTTTTACAGACTGTAAGGGGGAAAAGTGCTGGTAGCGGGTGCCTACGAAGGTCTGCTCGGCACACGAGGCGGTGGGTGGCCATGTATATGTGTATGTATGTTTGACTTTTTTCGCACCGTACGTAAGCCAACCGTGCTAATCGGAGGTGCGGGAAATCGGAGGTGCGGCCAGCGCCACGTCCGGCCGCCTTTGTCTCCCCAGTGCTGATGTTTACACACCGCACCAGGTACTCATTTAAGGCTGAGCCGACCTATAGGTGGCCCAGGGCCAGTTGAGATATTCATTGCCACACACAAACTCACACATACAGATACAAATACTAAGACACACACACCAGCGACACGCAATGATGAATTTCCAGAAGTATTTGTGCGAGTACTGAGTGCTAAGGAGGGCAGGAGTATGTAGCAGGGCTTAGTGTAACTGGAACACCCACCCTCGCCCCACATGGCCTGCTTGCTCAGTTGCTTTTTAACAATGATGTCGATGGTCATGAGGAAGAGAATGAGAGTTTTTTTCAGCATGTGGAGTTAAATATCCAAGTGGTTTCATGTTTGGGACAGATTTTGACAGCACTCATTCCCATTGGTTGATATGAGTTATTATTGACAATTTCTATGGTCGGGGCTAATCCCTACAGGACAACCAATGTTGACCTATCACAAAATGGTACTCATTGTATTGACCTCAAATGTATGATGGACCGTGTGAACACTCGACTGTGTTGTTAATTCGCAATCTCGTAAATGCGAGTAGAGTGGGAATGTTTCACTGCAGGTCGAGAGGCCAATGCTGGCAACGCTTATGATTACCATCACACCTTGCCATCTCTTCCTTTCCACTGCTAGATCCTGTAGTTGTGTAAAGTCAATACACGACCTCTACATTTAAGACCAAACTAAGGTCTTAAAAAATGCCACCGTCTGGCTTAAGGTTGTCCAACTGACCAGTCGAGGCGTGCGTGCAGGGTAGGGGAGTGCAAGTCCCCAAGACAGACATTAGTTTGGAAAACAAAAGGTCTGAGACTAAAGGGAAGACATAAAGCCAGATGGACGGCGACTGTAACATCAGATATTGATGGGTGGGTGTTAATTCCGCAACAGCTGAGGTATACAGCTAAATAAATTAATGGTAACAGACCGTGATGACCTTTTGAGGTCTTTGTAAAATAGATGTTTTTATCAGCTGGATCTTACCTGGTGAAATATATCCACACACCTATTTAGAAATTATGAAGCATTGCATTGGCTGGAATATACAACTGTGAGTATCTGGTGCAGTGTGTAAATATCAAAGGCGGGTGAACATGGTGACAGGCACACCCTGGTGTCTGGACGTGCGGTGTGCGGTGGGAGTGATGCTCACCACATCGGGCCCAGCTCGATGGCGGTGCGTCCTGGCATGCTGCTGTGGCAGTCGCAGGGCAGCACACTGTAGGGGTTTTCTGAACACATGGCGACAGCACATAATGCACAAGCTACAGCACCCGGTGCCACTCAATGTTCTCAGGGTCACCAATGCATATGATTGCCATCAAATGTTCATTTCAGTGAAAATAACACTTTGACGTTATAACTTAAAGTCTAGTGCCATGACCGATAGTCCTCACAACCCCCTACATGCACCTTCTTAGGTTTACCAATCTTGTTCTTTGATATACAGATGAGGCCACTTGCGCACCGTGTGGCAATCATGGAGCGCCGCACTGCGAGTCATGGGGGGTTGTGAGGACTTGACTGTGAGGAAGAGCAACCCTGGTGGAAAACGCCCAAAAGTCTACTCACTGCTCGCCTTGACCGAGCGGAGCCAAACCTCGATGCCGGCATGGGTAGGCGGTGATGCGGTGACGTGATGCCGAGGAGGCGAGAGACGCGGTGGGAAGGGGGCGAGAAACGTGGGGGGGGGGGGGGGGAATGCTGCAGATGGGGAGGGGGCGAGTGATGCGGGTGGGAGTGGGCGAGCGACATGGGGGGGGAGAGGGGACAAGCGACACGGGAAGATAGGGGCAAGTGATGCGGGGGGGGAGCGACGGGGAGGAGGGGGGGGTGAACGACGAGGAGGGGGGGGGGTGAATGACGTGGGGGGGGGGGGGGGCGAGCGACGCAGGGGGGGGGGGGAAGGGGCGAGTGATGTGGGAGGGGCGAATGGCACCACTGCGTGCGCCACTGCGTGTACCGCTCAGCATGTGCGAGTCGGGAGCGAAGACGCGCTCCTCGCACCACTGGCAGTGCACGAGGCGGCGCAGGCGGCGCGCGCACTCGTCCGCGTGGCCGGGCCCGCGCAGCACCCGCACCACCACCAGCACAAAGTGCTCCAGCGCCACGGCCAGCAGCACCTCCACGCCTTTGTTGCAGCGACCGGCCGCCCTGCATAAGCACACACAAAAGACAAAGATCCCCCATATAGCCTTTAACGGACCGTTAGGGCAAGTGCTCCCCACATTCTGCACCGCTATACGGGACGTGTATGCGTGTGTACGCGCGAGCACGGAGCTTGACTGCGCTACCTGACGGCGGCCGTGAGCACCATGCGTGCGGCGAGCTCGTGGTAGTACTCTGTGCGCACCAGGTTGCAGTGATAGTGGCGCAAGGCCACGTTAGGCACTTTGCAGTAGAGCGAGCTCAGGTCCGTGCTGGTGATGGACACGATACCGTGGTTGCGGACGTTGCGGAACGCGGCGTCCAGGTAGTCCACCGCCGTGCCAAATGGGTCCAGGTGGCTGTCGAGCAAACGGGAACGGGGTTAGAGGTCCGGCGTCTGACGTGGTCTGGTGGCTATGATTCAGGTGCGTTAAGAGATCCGAGTGTGTGTAGGCATTTGTATGCATAACGTGTGTATGTTAAACTGATAAGTGATTTTTTTTATAAGGTCACGTGAGGCCAAAAATCTCTTGTGAATCATATTGGTTGGGAAAACCGAGGCGTTAAGTGTGTACGGTTGTACACGAGTGGAGGTGCATTTGTGTGTGAGTTCGTGCAATCGGGAGCGGTAGTGTAGTAGTTACCGTGCTGCGCTAAGAACCTAGTGAACCGAGTTCGATTCCCGCTCACGGCCAACAACAGTGACGTTTATCTGCACCGGTCCTGGGCCTCCCCTAGATCGACTCAGCCTCACATGAGTACTTGGTGCAATGTGTAAATGTTGTCACTCGGGAGACAAAAGCAGCCTGCCGTGGTTCTGGCCATCCACCCCCTCGTGTGCCTTACCGGCCTTCACAGGTGCTTACTAACAGCACTTGCCTCAACAGTATGTTGAGGCTGTATGGGGGTTCTTTGTCATTTTGTGTGTGTGCCCACGACAGTCGGTTGTGCTCACATGTAGTCAAAAGCGCGTAGGTGCATGAGCACGTTGGCATCGTACTGCGTCACCTCCACCAGCCGGTCCTCCGCCTCGCCCTCACCCTCTACCTCCTCGCCACCCTCATCGCTGTCCGGCCACGACTCCGTCACCGTCATCCCGTTGAGGCGGCAGTTCTCCTCCATCATTCGCACAGACGCCTCCGACACGTCGTTGATGGTGACACGCACCGTGCTGCCCAGGTGCTTGGCCCACTGCAGCCCCATGATTCCTGTGTGCGCACGTGCGGGTCACTTGGCAGGTGAATGGGTGGGTGGTCGAGTGAATAAATTCATGGATGAGTGAGTATAGGGTGGTTTGGTTGGCGAGTGGATCAGTTAGTGGGTGGATGAGTGGGTAGGTAATTGATTGTATAGGTCGGTGAGTGTTTAAGTGATTGATCTAATTGGGAGCGGTAGCATAGTGGTCACCACACTGTGCGAGGAAACAAATGCGGCCGCCGTGCTGGGGTGAATAGGTAGTTACTAACAGCACTTATCCCAACAGGCCGTTAAAGCGATAAGGGGGATCTTTGTCTTTGTGGGTGGGTGGGGGGAGTGGCAATAGCCACCTCCAGGCATGGTTAGCAAAGGTATTGTTTTGTCTGTGCTCTGTTTAGTCAAATGAGTCATTGAAGCCTCCCAGCCATTGACCAGGCTCCACCTGTGGCTCCAAACGCATCGAGGCACGCCAGGGGCTTCCTCTCCTGCGTCAGTGCTGCCAGGGCACAGAACACCAGCTGCCTGCAGCACACACGCAGTCTCTGGGTCAGCAACACTCACACAGCCCTATGTACTGCTACACGTACACACACACAGCTTGTAAGTCCTTAACACTCAAATACACACGGCCTTTAAGTCGTTAATACTCACACACAGCACCTAACGTGAAAAACAATCATACAAAACAGTGTTTTGTACTACGCACACACATTAATCCTCTGGTTATCAACAATCATACAGTGCAATGTCCAACACGAACAATCACACACACAGCTTCCTAAGTCATTAACACTCAAACACACACAGCCTCTAATCCAGTCAAACACACACAACACACACAGCCCGATGTACTAACTGTTTGAACACACTACTTATTAACTCATAAACATACTCCTATATACTAGTTTAACAGTATCTATATCATGGATCCCATATACTACAACAACAACAACCGAATTTCGCCACTAAGTGGTGGTGACGTCACCACGACGCTTGTGCCAGGCTATGTGCAGGTTGAGGCCACGTGAGGTGTCGAACGCCCGCTGGCAGGAGGTCACGGGGCAGACCCAGATGCCACGAGTCGACTGACTGAGATGACCGAGATGAGTGGCTGATGCACCACCTGTGCCCCCTACTGTGCTAACTTGCTGTGCTTTAGCCACCCGGCGCTCCGCTCGTTGTTGTGAGCGTCGCTCCTCCCCCCTCCGTTGTTGTTGGAGGGCGACTGCCTCCAACTGCCCAGTAGCGTCCTTCACGAGCCTCCTCCACAGAAGTCTATCTTGACATCGCTGGTACCAGTCATCGGCAAGTCCAATCAGCTCCATATCCTCCTGTACCACATCACTCCATCTCTTCTCTAGCCCGTGCCACGCCCGTTTAGCCCCCTCAATTTGGCCAAACAAAAGCTGTTCAGGCATGTGGTGGCTGGGCATGCGGGCTCCATGACCCAGCCAACGCAGCCTTGCCTGGCGGAGGAGCTCACCGATGGGACTTTGTCCAGATCTTTCAAGAATATGTGAGCTCCTCACACAATCCAGCCTGGTTAAACCCAGGATGGATCGTAGACAGGCCAGCCTGTTTCTAATCGGCGAAGATGTTCCATTTGGGGGGTCCACGTTTCGCAAGCGTAGAGAAGAGAGAGAATGACTGTGGCCGAGAAGACCTGAAGCTTCGTGCGGAGCGACAGACCAGGTAGCTTTCACACAGCGTTACGCAACCGATGAAAAGATAATGCCGCTTGACTGATTCGGAGTGAGACCTCTGCTGCCCAACCGGAGCCGGTCATGAACACACTGCCCAGGTATGGGAAACTCTCCACTCTCTCCACAACTGCCCCATCACCAATTGGGAGTTGTGATGACATAGTGGTTATTGCTATACCCTGTGACCTAAGTTATATTGTTGGCTATGACTAATATCAGTATTGAGTGTTATATGAACCAGTCCTGTGCCTCTGTAAGGTTGATTCAGCCATTAATGACAATGCACGTACTGTACTGTGTAAATATGAACATTGGAGAGACAAAAGCGGCCGGGCATGGTGCTAGACACACTACAGCATCGTATCCCAGTGTGTGCACGTGTGCAACGGTTAGCCCGCTGTGCTACGAACCCTGTGATCCAAGTTCGATTCCTGCTCACGGCAAACACCAGTGACAATTATCTGAATGGGTCCTGGGCCTCCCCTAGATCGACTCACACTCAAATGGATACCTGGTGTGGTGTGTCAACATTGCCACTGGGGAGACAAAGGTGGCAGGGTGTGGTGGTGGCCACCCATCCCCTCGTGTGCCGTGCCAGCCTTCATAAGTGCTCGCTTCGAGCACTTGTCCCAACAATCTGTTAAGGCTATGGGGGGGGAGGGGGAATCTGTGTTTTTGAGTAGAGCTGACCGGTTGGGCTTCATGCGTGGGTTGAAGAAGGAGTCGGACTTCTGCGGAACGCTGTGATTGGGGAAAACGTGCACGCTCGTGTCGGCCTCGCTCAGCACACGGCCGCACGGCGGGGAGGCCAGCATGCTCCCCGCGCCAGAGCTCACCGCTACGGCCAGTGGTGAGAAGCACAACAGATAATCAACACGACGCCACCCCCACCCTCCCACTTCCATGCCATGCAGGGGCAGCGACCTAATGTGACTACGCTTGTAAAAGGCATCTAAGTGTAACGACATCACGAGACCTGGTACATGAGTGACTTGGCTCAGCAACTGCAGAGGTTCACGGTTCAAATCCAGCGGCCGCCCTAATTAATATTGCGGGTGTATTAACTTTTAAAATACTAGCCCTCTGCTTCATAATGGACATTAAAGATGGTGTGACGTCATTCTCAAGAGTAGACCATTGTGTGCCGGTGTCATAGTCCAAATCTGCCATATTTGAAAAAATTACATGCAAATTACTCAATTGGAATATACGTAGCAATCATTGCCTCCAACTACTAAAACGTTTGAAAGTACTGTCCTGAAAAAGAGTGCCGAGGCTAAGTGAGGCTTTCCATGGCAAACAAGTGTAATCATCATAATAACACCAGTGGAAACACACCAGCTGTGGGAAAATTGAATGAAGGGAGGGTAAGAGGGTTCTGCTATAGAAGACACTGGATGGAGAGAGAATTAATCATACGTAGGCAACGATGATGGATTACAGAAATTGTGCAACACTACAAAAGCCTCCACACTATCATTATCAATGCAGTCAGTTAATTTCTTAATATAAATTGTTCTATTATAAGAGGGCTCATGACAAAGTAATTCTGTACAATTTGGACA
Source organism: Lampetra planeri (assembly GCF_965212315.1). Lineage (NCBI taxonomy): Eukaryota > Metazoa > Chordata > Hyperoartia > Petromyzontiformes > Petromyzontidae > Lampetra > Lampetra planeri. The sequence continues at coordinate 11,320,824 of NC_136126.1, forward strand.
TTGTTATTGTTTTTGTAAACGGATATTGGTTGTTAATTTTGCAATTTCCTTTTTACATGTCCTTCATTCACTAATTATCTCGCAATTGTGTTATCAGACGAGGTCATTTGACTTAATCAATTTATAGCAACGTCATTGTCTGCGGTCCCAGAGGTTCAGTATTACGGTCATCCATGGACAGGGATGACGGTCAGGGTTTGTGGGTATGCAGGTGGCTGATGAGGTCAATACTGGAACCGCATGTCTTGTTATAGTGACAGCGCGTGTTGTCGTTATTGATAGCTTTGAAGCTTTGAGAGTCCTGTCTGGTCTGGGTGCGTTCTTTACTTCGTCCACTGGTAACTTACAGGCAGCAGCGCACACACTGCGTTCAACCACCACACTGTAGGCGATAAAAAAAACTTATCTTTGCTGCTTCTTTTCATGCACCCATTGTGCAATGATTGTGTTTAGTTTGTTGTCTTTCCCCCGCACCTCTGAGCACGGTTGCAGACGTATGGTGCGAAATAAGTTCACCGTACATACATACACTGCGCTAAATTTTGGAATCCTCTCCCACCGTCTCTTTTCCCCAAGTTCATATAACATTCAATAACGCTGTTTGTTGCCGACTGCTTGATATAATGGGCCTGTGCCAAGTAATCATTATATAAATATTTTTTAAATCCCTGGCCGGCAAATCCCTTGAGTGCCTCTGCCATGGCCACTGAGCTTCAGCGGCAGCAGTGGGCATTACCTTCCCTGTAGTTGCCGTACGTCTCGCCCCGTTTGTAGTGCCGGTGCAGGTGGCTGAGCATGTCGGTCTTGCGGATGATAGTCACGGAGCACACGGCGCAGTGGTAGTGCGCAGCCATCTTCCCCTGGGCCTGTGCCAAAAAACAAGGGCGGCTACAATCGGCACAGCCAAACGCGCCGCATCCAGCCACAGTTGTTACACTTCCACGCAGGCCACGGCCGTGAAAGTTCACAGGCGGGAAATGTAATATTTTATCAACGGTACAGGTATGATGTGGAAAAAGCATTCACACGATGGTCAGCTGCTCATCAAGAGGGAATGAATGTTAATCAAATACGTGCACTCACCTCATGTGGCAGTGCTCACAGTTCAAATTCCAAACTTATTTTAAAGGATGCAACCAAACGTATTAGTTGCGGCTGCTGTTGTGTTTCTTGTCAAAATAAATACCGTATTGATGCGTGGAACTCGAGCAGTACAAATCTGATTCTTAAAAAAAAAAATTACCGATTCAACTCTCAAATCCGAGCTCCCGGTTACAACAAGGCGTGACTTCCACCATGTGCCACATTGTGACGTACCCAGGGTCAAAGTGCTCCTGTCATGGATGACAAAGAGGACTCCGTGTGGCTATCGTATTGCTAGACAAGGGCACTGTGGCGGTGTACCTGAAAGTCACTTGGCTGTGTGTTTACATTATTTGCTCATTAATAATCCCAATATGTATGTTGGACAGCCGATGCAAGGGAGCTCAGATATGTACAGTAATATCCTGGTTTACATCGGGGATGCACTCCTGAAAGATACGACGATTATCGAAATGACGTAAATCAAAGCAATTTAGAAGGTAGGTGGAGGCGCACTTCAGTTGGAGGTTGACGTTCGAAGTGGACTGCGACCCTCAAAGAAATGGTACCGCCCCCGTGGTTGCCCCCGTGATACATGGATCAAACAAATCACCGGAGGCACCGGTGGATGGCAGCAAGAGCAGTTTATGCGAATGCTGTTGTAAGAGGTCACACGTTTGGCACAACGGTCATTCGCTGACTATGCGTGATGAATGGAGGCGAAGGCTGAGAGGAGACGGATACGAGAAAGGACGGAAGCTGTCAGCGACATAAGTGTGGGTTCTTCTTCTTTTCTTCTTTAGTGCTGCCTAACGGCGTGTGCGACTTCACGATGATATTGGTCCCGGTCTAGCACGGCGTGTAGAGTTTGTGCTGTTGTTAATTGTAGCCATGTTTTGATGTTACTGAGCCATGTCGTTTTTGGCCGTCCTGGTCGTTTTTTCCCTTCGATTTTTCCTTCCAGGATTTGCTTTAATAGCTGGTATTTGTGGTCGTTTCGGGCAATGTGGCCTAGGTAGTAACACTTCCTGCTAATGATGGTCTTCAGCAGTTGCCTGTCGGTGCCCATATCTTGCAGAACTTGTGTATTGGTGGTTTTGGCTGTCCATGGGATTTTCAGCATTCTTCGATACAGCCACATCTCGAAAGCTTCGAGCCTTTTTGTTGCTGTTGTTGTTAGTGTCCACGTCTCTACTCCGTACAGCAAAATTGACCAGATGTAGCATTTCAGTGTGCGCAGTTTCAGTGATGTACTCAAGTTGCGGTCTGCAAGGAGTGTTTTCCATTTAATAAATGCTTGGCTTGCTTGTTCAATTCTGCTCTTGATTTCGACTTCATGGTTCAACTGATCGTCAATGATTACACCAAGGTATTTAAATCGGTGTACTTGTTCCAATTTTTCGCTGCCAAGCTTGATTGTTATTTCTCTTGTAGTTCGGCTGACCTTCATAACCTTTGTTTTCTTTTTATTAATTCGTAAGCCCCATATTTGACTCTCTGTGGCAACCTCGTCCAAGATTTGTTGTAGGTCTTGTTCCGAATCGGCCAGCAGTGCAGTGTCGTCGGCATACCTGATGTTGTTGATGTATTGTCCATTGACTTTAATACCAATGTTTTTATCTGCTAGTGTTCGATCAAAAATCTGCTCCGAGTAGATGTTGAAAAGACTGGATGAAAGTGGGCAACCTTGTCGTACACCTTTTTGTATTGGTGTTGGGTCTGTCAATTCGTTGTCATATCGGAGTTGGGCTGTTTGCTTCCAATAAAGAGCAATGATGAAGTTGATGTCGTTTTTATCTAGTCCCAGTTGTTTTAATAGAGCTGCTAGTCGGTCGTGGTCGACTGAGTCAAAGGCTTTCTCGTAATCTATGAAGCAGATGTACACTTCTTTCTGATGTTCGTAGCATTGCTGTAGTAGTATCTGTAGACAGAAGATTGCTTCTCTTGTGCCTAGTCCTTTGCAGAAGCCAAACTGTGTGTTCTTCAATGCATTTTCGCATGTGGAGCGTATGCGCTGTTGGATCACCTTCAGGAAGACTTTCAGCACGTGGCTCATCAAGCTTATCAGTCTGTAGTCCTCGCATTTCCGGCTTGTTGCTTTCTTTGGTATGGCCACAAAGATGGATTGTAGCCAGTCGGATGGAATTTGTGTGGGTTCAGGCAATGCAAATTAGGTAGCGGTATTCATAAAGTGACAACGTATTTGCGAAACAACGTAAAAAGGGGAGACGTAAATCGGGGTATTACTGTATCTACAAGCCAACAGCTACTGTATTAATTTGTGAAATTTTGCATTCTTTAAGGTAGTGTGCAGACAGAGTAATCGTATTCTGAAAGTGCTGGATGAGTGGCTCACTGGGACTTGGACACAAGTTGGTGGGGAACTGTTCACCGGCTCAATTCCATGGGACTGCTTGTGCAGGCGACACGGCAGGTGGCAGATGCACATGCGCAGGCCTGCAGACACACAGCACCAGCAAACAACATTGCAATGGCTCACACCATTTCATAAATATTATTTAATATTGCTACTTATATATCCCAATTGTGCCATGACATCACGTCGCAAGACAAATTACCACGTGGAACGCTTGCAGCTGGCAGTATATGACCGTGAGTCAAAGAATGACCCTGTGGGATGATGTCACAAAACCACTGTAATACCCTGGGACTGCAAACAAGTTGGTAAATGAACAATTCACTTTAAGAAAACATAAAAAAAGGATGACACACTCTACGTACGCACCCCTATTCTATGTAGGTATACAATAAAGAGGGTTTTATCGACTAATTTATAAGTGTTTTGCTCTTATCCATCTTTCTGTTTTATATGGGCCAACCCTCTGCACTATTACTTCATCGAATGAAGTGGCACATATCATCAGCAGCAATTATATTCTATCTACAATTGTTCATCATAGTTCTGCAATGCCCCCAATCCATCTCGAGCTGCATCTCCATGGTGGTGGTCCCTCTGAGTGTGATCCCTCCTCTGTTTTCCACTGTGGAAATTTGTTTGGTTTATGATGAGAGCTCATACTGAAGTAGGCACGTCACAGCATAATGGGTTTACTGAACTTTAGTATGAGGGAATTAGGCAAAACAAATGGGTCAATGTTGTAGTCCAGTGTTCTTCACTAATTTTAAGAGGGAGGCCACTTTCACCAATAAGACATCAGTGTGAGAGCCACCACACATTTTAAACCTTTTGGTTGACAGCAGTGTATTGTCGGGAGGGTAGGGGGAGTGCACATGTCAGAGGCTGCACCAAAGACTACCAGGAGACGCCAGTGGCCCATGGGCCTTCCAATGAAGAACACTGTTGTAGTCAGTGTAACATTAACTATGTTTCAATATTTCATGAGCAATGAAAGATGGCTTACCATTGCACTCCAGGGACACTTTCCAATGCAGATTCTGTAGGTGACGCTTGAGCTTGTGGTTGTACGTTGGTCTGAACTTTTCTTCTGAGCAGAGTGGGCAGGCTCTCTTACCTCCTGCTCAAAACACACAAAGTGGCAATCTTCTTCCATAAAGTATGGCTGATGTTGATGTAGAGCAACAACTATAATTTGACCGTGAGCTGGTTGAGCCAGACAATTGCATAAGCAGTAGCAAATGGAGCATATTGCTGTGATGCCTCCTTCGTATTTGTAAAACGGCAATAAGTCACTGACAAGCAAAGTCATGTGAAAGTGTCTCCCTGTTCACAGCAGCGTGGACCGGTGTTCGCCTCTAGTGGTGGCCCTTGAACGGTTGTTTCTTATGGATCCTATGCGAGTGCCAACAATGACATTAAAACAGTCCCACAGAAGGGGTAAGTCTTGCCATAGGAAAAGCAATGTTGATTTTCCACAAGGTTGATACTCATGTTTTTGACCCTGGAGAGTGAAAGACAACATAATGGGTATTTGAACTTGTATAATATCTATTTTATAAATATGTTTTTCCGTTTAAGGCAGTGTTATTGACGAATGTAATGCTCTTACCTGCCCTGACTGGACATAGATGAGAAAGAGCTTTATAGCTCATTGGATTCCTCCAGTATAAATACATTTTCGGATTCCGAATGTGTTTAATTTTTTTCGTTAAAATAACTCTGCAGTGTGTGTGTAACAATACATGGTTTTATCAATGTCCATTCTTAAGCTCACAATACATACACAGATTTGCTTACAGATCACAAATGTAATGGGTTCACAAAACCACTCCAGCCACCAGAAGCCACTACATTAATCACTACATTAAAAACGTAGATTTTTTAATAGAACCATGACAACTGAATGACGATCAGGGTAAATCATCACACGCCACAGTATAGAATCCACACAAACCGATCCGGTGCTGGACATGCCAACAACTGGGCTATATCCAGTCACGTACATTTAAACAGGTTCTCTGCTTTTCACATGCGACGTGCCATGCTCTACACCTGCAGGCACACACAGACTGCTCCAAACTCGGAATGTTTTGGAATCAAGAGGTGAAGGGAACTCACCAGTGTCCACCTGGACGAGGTTCTCCAGATCCTCCAGAGACTCCTGGATGGAAACGTGCCTGTCTGCCGTGACAAACGTTGAACGAGAGGTGGGAATAGAGCAAGTGAGCACGACGAGTAGGCCAACTGAATCCTGGAGTCTGCGACCGCCACACTTGATCCTCACACAATTTTTTTTTGCCTGAGTTGAAGTGCCACCCAGCAGAACCTCCGATTTTCAACTCTCAATGTGTCGACGGGGGAGTTTGGAATTTTGCCACAGTAGCATTTGGCCAAGGTACTCTCTTATGACTTTTACTGGTAGGAACCACCTGGTTCCACCAGCCCACAGGGGACTATTGTGTCCGTCCTGCATCCAAAAATGGGAGGGGTCGGGCTGGGTGGAGAGGGAAGGGTGGGAGGGGCTGGGTGGGGAGGGTGGGGCTGGGTGGGGGGTGGGAGGGGTGGGGCTGGGTGGGGAGGAGCTGGTCACCCCGTGGTGCCCTTATAAAACTCAACGTTTAACCTACTCACGCCGGCTTGTGCCCGCCCTCACAGTCGGCCATATTTGCGGAATACACCACGCCGCCGTTGACCCTGGCCATTGACCGAGCAACTCAACGTTCCTACTAGCTCCCTCCGCAGGAATGTGTTAGATATCAGTTAAACATGAGTTCAAGTTGTCTTCAGCTCACAATTCTTTTGCTCGCATTTTCAAATGACAATTACGAAAGAGGAATCGTTCAAGAGATACCTGCGGAAGATGAAGCCGAGACGACATCGGTGCCCTCCTGTGTGGCTGCACAGTCTGGTTGAGGGAGGGAAACCTCCATGGGCTCCTCCAGCTTCAGAGGGACCATCTCCATGGGATCGGTCTGAGAGTGGTCCACAGCCACTGCACACATGGCAAAAATCCCCCTCACCGTATGAGCCATGACAACATGCTGGGGGACACCCAGGCAGGTGCCATGCACCATGCTGCAGTGCCGCCCGGTATCAAGCATGAAGCTCCAAGGCAGCACACAAAGCACAATGTACTCCTTCAGAATCATCAAAGATAAACTCAACAATGCTAATTAATTGTATACGTAGGCTCTCAAAACCAATATTTATTCATAGTTAATTTTGGATTAGATTGTGTAGGCATGTACATTTTGGCTTTTATTATTTTCAATTTATTATGTACATTTTTAATTGTATTATTTATTATTTGTATTTCTATCTACGTGACTTTACCGAAAGAACCAAAAATAGGCATGTACATTTTAAAATATAACCCTCCACAACCTGAGCCAATGAAATACACCTATCACGTGGGCAAATGTGCCATGCGATTTTGGTTTATCAGTAAAAGCGAAATGATGGAAATCAAACAATATTTAAAATAAAGTACGACGTTTCGCTATAGACTACAACCAGCGCCGCCAGGTGTTAACGCGAGTGGTGTAGGGTTATATAGTAAAGTCTGGCATGATACCTACTCGATCTAACCCAAAATAAACGACTTTAATTATGAATTATAATGTCCATTATTCAGTAATCGACGTGGGTGGTGCATTCAACGCAATGACATGCACTTGTTTCATGAAGTAGTGTTCAGCATTCAAAGGCCAGACTATAAATCAGGCAGCAGTGCATCATGAGAATTGGGCTTGACGGCTGCTCCCTTCCTCGAAACATACTCTGGATGGACAAACATTTCAGAAAACATCTAGAGCGGTTCCAAAGGACTGCCCTGCGTTTTTTTTGCTGGAAATCAATTCAACGTCGTCATAAATTCAACTAAATTAACTTTTTATTTTACCAACTAAGCTCTACTGAACTATATCGCTCATTTTTCAAAAGCGACCTGGCCACAAAAGATAGCTCAACGAAGTGGTTTATATCATGCGGAAATGTACAGAGGCCAAATATTCTAAACGCGTGATGTTGATTCTAGGGAAAACCCGGAGGACCCAGAGAAATATCCACGCGACCACGGGGAGAGAAAGACACGCAAAATTTATAAATATACAGCAGGCGACAGGGGGTCGTGATCGAACCCACGACCTCCTGCACAACAGGCGTGGGAGCTAACATCTCGCCACCGAATCAAGACCCATCATTATTGTAAAGTTCGTGGAATTTGGGCATCGGGCACGGCGCCACGCTGCCCTCTTAGACACGAACCGGGAGCTCACCCACCCCTCGCTCTCCCCAGCCACCCATCTCACCATCTCACGCAGTCTCCAGCGGGAGTAGAGAGCAAGCTCAGGGCAATGTGTCTCTTGAACTTGTGCGCAGCTCTGGTTTGTACATCCACCACTGCTGGACGAGCCCCCCCCTCCCTCAATAACAGCCGTGGGTAGTAACGACCATACTTCACCACGCTGGTCACGGCGTGACGGTGACACGAGGCCCGCACTGCAGCGCCCTCTGCTGCCCGCGCCGCGGAGCTTCGCGCGCGGCGGTCTCCCATCCAGGCGCGTTCCAGGCCCAACTCTGCTTAGCTTCGCGAGACTCTGGGTCGACATCGCCGATGGTGGCGGGGGGGGCGAGCTGATCGGGTTGGAGCCAGCGGCGGAGCTCCGCAATGGGCCCAGCTACCTGAACCTGCAGCCTTGCCTCGTACGCATCGCACCTCACCCGCTGCCATCTCCTCACCCCGATCCCCCCCCCCCACCACCACCACCACCACCACGAGGACAGAGGAGAGAGCGGAGAGTGAGCGGGTGTCGCGTCCACCGCGCCTCACCTGAGCCCGGCTGCGAGGGCTTGCAAGGCACCTCCACCTCCTCCTCCAGCCGCTCCGCCATGTCGCCCACGCGTGACGTCACCTCCTCCAGGTCGCTGTGGCCCTTCAGAGTTTAACAGATGCCCCCAGGGCCGACAGAGCGTTGCTCGGCTCACGCGAGTCAACACGGAGAGTGCCCCGGAGGCAGCAGTTTGTGCTGGAATGTCTCGTGCCGTCGTGCGGCCCCCGCCTCGGTGCAGCTCCGCCAGGAGACCAAAACCGAGAAATGGAGCTCCGCGTCCTGCCCCGGAGCCCATGGGACGAATGTTACTTCTCACGCCCTGGACTCCTTTGCAAAAAGAGTCAAATTGTCTCTCAAGCTTTCACTTTAGTTTTGAAACATCGGCAGGATTTTATGTAAAGTTTGTAATACTTATAAAATGTTATTTAATACAGTAGTTTTTATTACCTTTTCTCAATTTTGCACTCCTATCGGGCTTTGTATTGTTGTAACTCGCTAACCCACCCCGATTGGACATTTGTAGTAAATAGCTTCATAGCTCATCGGATTCCTCCTAGATTAATATTCTGGAAGATCTGGTTTGGGCTTGTGGACATAAAACGAGCGTGCAGCGGGGTTAATTTCCATTACCAACGATGGAAACTCGACATTCCCATTGACGGGGCTGATTTATTCCACAGGACAAGCTATTGCTGTCCCACGGAGGCTCAAAAGTGATATGCCACTGTAAAATAATTGCGCAAAAATGTCAACGAATTACGTGAACACGTCGGGTATAAAGACAATGCAATACAGCATTTTGTATATTTACAATCACAAACCAAGCACTGTACTGTCGTTCAGGCTGTCGGGGTTATTTGGTCATACTTCACCATGCTGGTCAATGTGGATTGAAGGCAAGGAAGGATTGAAGTACTTTAATTCAATGGATTTTGCTACTCTGTTAACTACGTAGCTAATTAGTAACTTAGCGATGGATAGACATTCTATTTAAGCTGGCAAAAACACAATGAGTTATGAGCTAGTGGAAATTGTAGGTTACGTGGGTAGATAAATTAAACAATCGTACGTAAACACGAACTAAATATGAGATTATGGAGGAAAAAAAATCAGCAAAAGTTTTACACATTGTAAATTAAACTAATGACACGTGAAATTGCAAATATAAATTGAATTGAGTCTGCATATACCTTTACATATATCCCAACAAAAACAACGTAGAAACAAAATTAACATTTATTACAAAATTACAAATAGTGAAAACCAGCAGGCTTTTGAATGTTACATGACAATAAAAACAGCACTTCCCAACTGCATTGCACGAGGCCCCACCCACAATGATGCACCTATAGAAAGTCCAGTATTCTCCACACATGTATCATGCTCGTTCAATCTCATGTGTGGACATGTGTGGATGCGCTCATGCAAAGTTGGGCATTGCGATTGAAGACCATGAACCAGGACCCAAAAACAGGACAATGCTTTTCCCAACAGTTAATCTGCATATCATGAACATGGGTCGTGTGTCCAAATGCCCCTAAATGCAGATTGTTTTCAGACTTCTTGTGTGGCTCCTGATCTTCGGAACAAGAATTCAGCTTTGCTTCCGGATCATATGCACGGCGATCTCTTGTCATTCCGAAATGCACGTTCTGCTGTGTTGTGTTTAAAGGATATGAGAATAAGCCTCTGGTTTACACGCAGCTAGGTGACCTCACGTGTATTCACACAGGTGACCGCAGCCCGTGGGGCAATAAGGAGATGTTTGTAGCCAGTCCATAATATGGTTGAGGTGGCCTCCATGGCTGCAGCCTTGGCACCACACAAACAGGCCCCGCACCACATGGTGGCACACGGCACACACGCTGGCACATTGCCGACACCTGCAACCAAGCACACACACACACAGACACATAAGTAGTCACCTACACAGCACAATCCCATATATGACACCCAACAGAATGGACCAAGTGAGAAGCAAGCACACTAATGGTCCAGTAAAAGAGGTCATGCTGTAGTGAATCAAATATTTGTGATAGATGGGTGTACAGGTAAATAAATATTGATTTTGTTCTTACTTAATGTTCCCAATCTTAAATCTCAGAAACTACGCAGGGGCTGAGCTTGGATCGTGCTTAGATGGGCAACCACCATGCACGAATGTTTTTACAGGCTTGTGGGGATACATGGTGGGGAGTCGAGGGCGGTTATATTGAAAAACCCACAATGATCAGAATGGTTACGTATGGTAAAATAACCTCCATGACCTGGATGGTGTGGGGAGGCCCTCATCCAGCAATGGATTAACAAAGGGCTGTACATGTTCAAAGAGCCAATATTGAATAAACAGCCCTAAAAATTAAAGTGGTGCAGATACAAGGGCACTAAAAATACGAAATTATGTACTCCTAAATATACTAGTTTTATGAATGGTAATGTTGCAGTTTTAAGTGTATCCCTCATTAAACAAGTAACAGTGGCACTCATCTCCATTGGCAGCTCCGAGCACCAGTGATGCAAATTCCACGGTACCAATGCAGGGTTAGATCTCTTGGTAGGATGACCAATGTTGACTTAACACTCATTGGTATTTTATTGACCCCATTAAGATAAGTTGAGTCAACTCATGACTGGGATTTGAAATCACAACCTTACATTTGTTAGTCTTGCAGTTTTACCATACCGACATCTGGAAGTGAATGTTTACTGCCATATACAAATAATTAGCATTAGTTTCATAACTAATTCTCATACTTTTTTCGCAAAGCCCGTTGAGGACATGTGTTTTCTTTATGCATACCCCCACACACTAAGTATGGTGGATCTGTTTATACTGCTTGGTGAACCGAGGCGGGTGCATTTGAGACACTTTCCCAGTGATTCAACTACCCCAGAAAGAGATCAAACCAGCTAATTCTGGATTGCAAGTCCACCATGGCAGCACAACCGATCGTCAGGTCGCACGTGGTGGAGTAATGTGTGGGCTCTCCCAACGCTTCCAAGATTTCTGGCCAGCGTGGAAGAGGTCAAAACATCCTCTCGATGAATTCTCGAGCTCCCAACACGTGGTGGTCCTTCTGACAGCAGTAGGATGAGCAATTGACCGCTTCGCCGTGACGCTTTAACACCTTGAACCCACACGCAAGAGGGCTGCTGCACAACAATATGGCTGCTGTCAAACATGTTGAGCAACCGCTGGTTCTGTTTCTTCCTTGGTCAGAATCTGAGTTCCTATCAGGTCCTAAAGAATGACCAACCCCACCAAGGCTCTGTGTTGGCCCTGATATGTTGCAATGTATACATCAGCGATGTCAGATACCTACGCTGATGACTTAGCTCTGACCACACTGCACATCGATTTGTAGCTGCTACTGAATCCATATAAGAGAGACCCCATACACCTGACATAAAAATAGATACAGTTCCCCAAAAAAACCTTTAAACGCCTGTGGTGATGTGTGCTGTTAGTGAGCTCCCATGAAAGCTGGGATGGCATGAGCGGGTGGGGGGCTAACAGCACCCAAACTGCTTTTGTCATCCCAGTCTTCATGTTTACACCCCGCACTAGGTGCTAATTTTTAAGGCCGAGTCAATCTAGTGGAGGCCCAAGACCGGTTTAAATATTTGCCACTGTTATTAGTCACGAGTGGGAAACAACCTCAGGTAGCCGGTTTCCTAGTGTAGTGCGCAAACCACTACACTGCCGCTCCCCACACACACACACACCCAGTGATGTACTCACTTGTCACAGAGCCAACCCTTGCCATCGAGTGAGCGCTTGCAGGCGCTGCAGTTGAGATGAAGGCTGGTGGACGTCTGGTTGAGGATGTTCACAGCCTCACACGTACTCAATCGGATCACCTGTGTGGCTACAGACCACAGCTTAAAGCGGTGCAGTAACTCCAGGTATGCCGTGTACCAGTGTTCCTGTGTACAGCCAGACAGCCACATGCAGACAGGAGCATGAAAAGTAGACGTTACAATTTACAACAAGTGGAGTATGATTGAGTTTAAGATTTAAAAACAATTCAGCCATAGGATTTTCATATTTTTAGGTAAAATGTATTTTAATTGCATTTTAATAACTTTCATTGTTTATGTGATATATTTAAGGATTTAAAATATAATTCAAGGGTAAAGTAATTCTTTAAGTGTGATTTTGAAAAATATATATTTTAGTAATATAATTAAATGGAACCTCCTGTGATAGCAATTTTGGTGGAAAGAGAGCGGACGTGACATTATGTAAGTCACGTAATTTACCGTGACATTACATCTTTGGCTAAATTCCAACTAAATATTTTTCAAAAGATAAATGTCATATCTAGGTCCGCTTTTCAGATCTAAAACCTAGGACATGTCCCGAGTGAGTATGTACATCTGCCAATGACCCAGTCTGGGAAGATGCAACTTTTTAGAAACGTGTTTCAATCTATCTTCATGTGTTTATTCATTTCGCGAAGACCATGGTTGTTCAACAGTTTGAAAATCCTTTATTCAAAGTTCGATGAGAAATTTCTCATCAAAGCCTCCGAAAGCAAAACCGATCCTCTGCCCTTACCCGGATCCCCATTCATAGTGCTGTACCTGCACAGTCTGACTGACGTGCTGGCCTGCCCTCTGGCCCAGCACCAGCAGAGCTGACACGGCCATCTGCACGTCGCCCATCTCCGTATAGTGCTCCAGCATAGATGTAACTGTGGGAGAAAACCTATGGGGCACGCATGTGGGAATCCAGCACACACACAAACGTCAATCCAATACACACAGAGGGAATCCAGCGCACACACATGCACGTTAATCCAACACGTACAGGTGACCATCAAAGACAAAGATCCCCATAAAGCCTTAACGGACTGTTGGGGCAAGTGTTGTTAACATACATCTATGACGGCCAACACGACTCACTAGGGGGTGGATGGCCAGCACAACGCTCGGTCGCCTTCGTCTCCCCAGAACTGATGTTTACACACCGTACCAGTTACTTATTTAAGGTTGAGTCGACCTAGGAAAGGCCCAGGACAGGTTCAGGTATTCGTTTCTGATATTGGCCGTGAGCAGGTTAAGAACTCGGGTCTCTGTGTTCATAATGCAGTGCACTAACCATCCCACGACCTAAACACACACAACTCCAGCACGTGCGTATCCTGCCTGCAGCCACAGGTCCAAACACGCACGTTAACACGGGCACCTTCTTTACACTGTTACCTGCTGCAAGGAGCTACTTTGTATAAACGCAGCCCATTGCGCAGGGAGATAGAGGATGTACAAAGCCATTCACAGAGAACGCCTGAATGTGGAGAGAAATCATTATAGATAGAGGATTGTGCAGGGTAATATTATACGCAAGATTCTAATCTTGAAAAAACGTAGCACCTAGTGGACAAATGTTTTCAAACGTAATGACCCCAATAAAGAGAGAAATAAGGCCCGTGTGTGCTGATAGTGATGCCATACGGACCCTTCAACTGGCAGGGACTGTCCGAACAATGGGCGCGACACAGATATGAGGGACACACTTTCGGCAGGTGTGATCCCTGCTCCCCAAGCCCCCAGTCGCCTGCACACCACAAACACAGACAAACAACCATCAGTACACATAGGCCATGCTTTTCATTATCTACGGTAACTCAATTATATCAGTCATCAGATTATAATGGTTGTGGATTAACCATGCTGGTGAAAATAATTTACGCACACACTGCTCTAATCTCAGTCGTCCACTCAGTGACTCCGTGCCCGCGTGACCACAAACATGTTCACAAGTAAACCGCTAAGTTTTAGTCGCGATAAAAAGAGATGACACGTTCTATCCCTAGTCCGCATAGGTAAACAATTAATATATTATGATGGCCTAGTTTACATATGTTTGTCTTATCCATATACAGCAAAAGCTCTCTTAGCATCCGGAATGCTCTATTAACCGGCATCTGTCATAGACGGCAATACAAATCTTCCTTCACGTATCCAGAAAAATTCCGACTGCCATCCAGCATCTTGCTGTGCGCTTATCATAGATCTGTTGTTTACGGAAGCTTCAGGACACTGCCGAGTGGTGGCATAAGCAGAAGTCTATACATGGAGTACTGTACCTCTGTGTACTATACTCTAAACTGTCCCACTGCCTCTCTACAATCAACTTAGAATGCTCTACAACTGACTTGTGAGTACCTCTGTAAAAGAGTATGTTATTTCTTACATCATAATTAAAATGTAGGCTTCACTTATTTCTTGAAAAGTTTTATGTAAATGGAAATTTGGTGAACCATCAGTATATATTTAATTAACTGGCACCCTCCATTTTCCATGGATGCCTGATAACTGACATTTTTCTGTCTATATTTTGTCTGGGCCACCACTCTCGCCCCCCCACCCACCCCCCATTACCCTGGAAAATCGAGAGATGATCGCACATGCATCTTTACAATCATGTGTTGCACGTGCATCAGCTATTGTAAGCGTGTCCATGTGTGTGCGAGCGACACGTCTATGAAGGAGGCTTGTGAAGGATGCTACTGGTCAATTGGAGGCAGTCGCCCTCCGTCAACAACGGAGGACAGATGAGCGACGGTCGCAACAACGAGCGGAGCGCCGGGTGGCTAAAATGCAGCAAGTTGGCACAGTAGGGGGCACAGCTGGTGCATCTGTCAGTCATGTCTGTCTGTCAACCCATGGCACCTGGGTCTGTCCCGTGATCTCCATGGCCTCAGGCACCTTGGTGGATGTCACCGCCACTTAGTGGCGAATGGCGGGTGTTGTTGTTGTTGTCGAGCGGCACGTCTGTGTGTACGTACGCGAGTCCGTGAAGGGTGTCCACATGCGTGCAGTTCACGTGCGTGGGTGTCGGCGTCTGGGTGTGGCCCCACCTTGCAGCTCCCCCGGGTCGCCCAGACCCCTCCTCCACGCCCCTCTCCTCCTCATCCGCACTGAGGCCCGAGTCCCTCCTGTCCCCCGTGAGCTGTGCAGGGGCGGCCGCAGGGCCCTCGGCAAAGTCATGGCGGAGAGGGAATGCTTCCACCGGTAGTGAGAACTCCCGGAAATCTTCTACGGTGAATGAGTGGCACAGCAGAGAGAAGCTGTCATCGTCACTAGCATCTAGGCACCGAGGAAAACTCTCATCATGTCACACTTTAATTTGTGCATGCCACTTAAGTTGTGTGTTGTCTCGTTTGCGACCATCTTAGTGTGCTCACCAGCGGGTGTGTCATGTGTGAGGAGCTCCAGGCCACCTTCTTCCCCATCCCCAAAGAAGAAGTCGGTGGTGCCTCCCTGAAGACCAGCTGCCAGCCCAGGCAGCGTCTCTGCATCACTGCCCTCCGTCTCATCATTGCCGCCATCTGTGCCGCCTGACAGAAGGGTTGTCCACAGCTGAGTGTTTGTTAAGCAACTCTATAGAATAGCGAGGCACAGGGTATTCCATGAAGGGTTGTTGTGTTAGAAGGTGCTGGTTCAGGGACAGGTTTGAGTAGAGTGGTCATGGCCATGGTGGACAGCAGTGGGGTGACAACTAAGCAGACACTGACCATCAGGTGGGGGGAAGGTGGAGGTGGAGGAGTCTCGGAGCCGCCCCTCTGATCGTCCTTCCCCACCCAGCACCGGCACCCCCTCCTTCACGCCGAAACTAAAACAACATCAATAGGACTCACCAAACACAGAAGCTATGCCGTAAATCTCTGCTGCAAGAAGGTGGCGTGGTAGCTTTCTGGGTGCGTCCGAAAGAGATGGATGCAGGCGCGCAAGCTGGAGGAGAGGGGGAGCGGTACGTGCCCGCACGTACATGCTGGAGGGCGGCAGCGCAGGCGGTTTGGGAACGAGGGAGGCGGGCGAAGCCGAGTGGTCGCCGCCTCCGTACAGCAGTTTGAGCATTGTCCACGTCTGCGCCACCTGGAAGCGGCGGAGGCTCCCTGCCACGCGCGCGTTGTGGTCGCACAGCTCCCCGAGAGGTCTGCGCCCACGTTTCACAACCAAGTCAGCCCACGGGCATTTCGCTCAACAAGCAGGGCTGGTTTATTATCTGTGCTATACCGCATAACACATTTCCATGAATATTTACAACTTTGTCATCCCACCGCTGGATGAAAGTTGAATGAAGGCCTCCCCACACCGTGTCTGTCACGGGAGTTGTTTGACCATACTTCATCATGCTAATCAGTGTGGGTTGGTGAAGGGGGGAGCTTGGGACTCGTTCAAATATCACTCACCCCTGACTCAAGCCAAGGCCGGGAACCGAACTCAGGTTTCTGGGTTCAAAGCTCAGTGCGCAAACCATTGGGTCATCGATTCACCTCGTTGCCAAATTAATAGACAAAAGAATATAGGTCATTTTGAGCAGCTGACTCTCATCATAGTACAGGAAGATGTATTATCTGCAAAAGCCATGAAGATGAATTATCATTGGTGGCGATTACTCCAACCAGCCATTAATAACCCTCACGAAGACAGTGTGATAACTGTCGCATAGTGACGGTGGATGCCATGCCGTGTACATATGCATGACCAAGATTACCTGCCAGCCAAGCAGTATCGTTGAGCCGTTTCCACGAACCAGTCCGTATGCAGCCCTAGCACCGGGTCGAGCCCTTCCCCTCCGTGGGGCTCGAACACACTCAGCACACTGCACACGCTGCAAAACCGTGGTACATGGGACACTGAGCACACTACGCAGTGATGCAAGCAGCACCACAGATAGAAAAATACTAGAGTCCCTTTAACAGCGCAAATATGTTTAAAATCATCACCCTGCACATGCATATTCAGTCCATTGTCGATCCACTGCTGGGCGAGAGCCTTCCCACTCTTCTGAGGGTCGTGGGGGTTACCCGAGTACGGATTGATGAAGGCGGACAACATATAATGGTAAGCACAATCAATTTGTCTGCACTGCCCTCTGATGCCCACCACGTTATACCTCAGCAGCCTATAATACGAACTTAATGTATGTATGTTGAACTTCTTTTACACTGTACATAGCCAACCGTGCTAATCGGAGGTGCAGGGGAAGGACAACAAACTAAACACAAAAAGCAGTAATAGATTGTTGTCGTCCATCCAAGAACGACCTGTGCTCAACCATGCTTTGGTCAGAGTCTTCAAGCTCTTCAGGACCTCAAAAAACTACCATTCGCTCCTCTAGCGACACCAAATCTAAAACTTTTGTTGAGTTATCCAAGATCCCAGAGGCCTCCCCAAAAACTCGTGAGGGGCCTCTGAACGATGTGCGAGACCACCCCCACCTGGCACACGTGTTCTGGGCGGTGGGAAGCTCTGGGCTGTCGGAAGCTGGTGGCTTGCGGATGAAAAAGAAGGGGTAGCGGCGGTCACCAGCAAAAGCCTTGCGGCCAGACTCTAAAGCGCAGAGACCCTCCTTGGCTGCAAACGCCAGGTCACCCCGCGGGCCCACACACAGCCCCTCAGGGTTGGCACTGTCGGCTGGCCGGGATGCATCCTGCAACAACGAAAACACATATAAATTAAAAACAAACATATACATTATATATATTTTTAAATGTTAAATAAAAAACACGTAACAATAGCTTCATAAAAATACTCCGATTACCAACAGTGGAAACACAATTTAACTGGAAGGGAAGAGGATGCTCAAGGAAGGCAAAGTGCAGGAGTTGCTGAAGGAATAAAGGTGGATGAGGACGAAGGTCGAAGCATGGAACTCAAAGCATCGGATCGGGCAGGAGCTTTGTTATCTATTGGATTCTAATCCGGATGATCACTAAATGTACTGTGGCATGGTATTTTGTAAAACTCTACGAGCTGTCCATCTTACAATCTGCCACCAAGGTATAGATGTGGACCAAACCCATGAAGCTAGCAAAGGCATATAATTCAAGAAGCACCAAGTTTTCTTCTCTCTTTGTTAGGGCTGGCCTTTTAATTCAAGGGAACCTTCAAATTAAACATGACATTATCTGCAGGCATATTTGGTCTTAAAGGCAGAAAGTTTACAGGAAATAAATATTATAACTTGTTATAATGATGACTCAGACATTTAGGCGGAAAAGCATGTTACTTAAAATGTCAGAATCCTCTAAATGCTGGGGGGTATTGAGAATACGCAGCATGATATTCAATGTATTTATGTTAAACTTAAAAGCTGATACCTGACCATCTTCAGAAAACTCATGAAGACGCCGCGGAGAAAACATGACGAAAACAGCACCGCAAGACACCTCTGCAGTGGGAAACGCCGGCTCGAGATGAAAAAAATATGGTAAAAGTTGCCCTACACGTTTCGGACCGGCCAAACACAGGCTTATCTGTTGTCTTTAGGCTAGAAGATGATGCTTATATGTGATTTTTTTTTCAGCCACATCAGTGGGAGGGGCTCATGTGACCCGCAAAAGTAGGTAATTGGTTAAAAAAAAAGTAAATGTTTGCACAAGGAGGCAGTGTAGTTGTGGATGTGTATTGTGTCTGAGGGGGACAGTGTGGGGCGGGGGGGTCTGGAGGCCGAGGTAACGAAAAGACTTATTGTCATTTTCTGCCCACAAAATCACGTGTTGTGGATTGTGTGGTTGTAAGGTGTTTGTCATAGGTTGTAAATGTGCGTGACTTTGTTGTTCACTACCAGTGGTATAAGGATTATGTGAGAGGAAACAAATAGTGTTTTTGAGAATTATATTCGGGATCGTGTCTGAGGGTCTGTGGTGGTTGTGGTGATAATGTAAAGCGAGTGGTGAAATGAGTTGGAGTTATGGAATTGTGTTGTAGGCCCGTGTTTTGGAGTGTCTGTGACTTGTGAAATGTTTAGGTTGTGAAATGTTGTGGACAATATTTCTTATATATCTAATAGGGCCCCCGTGAGAGGTGACTTTAGGAAGGTTTCACATTTGTCAGTGGTGGAGTTCTGATGGGAGATTTTTTTATTCTTTAGTGTCATGATCTTTAATACGTAGGTGTTCGTGACCAATATCATACATAACAGGTTTTTCGGTTAGATCTAACCCAAAAAAAACCTGTATTATGTAATGATCTTTGTTTGCAGTGCATTGAAATTATTCCAGGAATTTACATATGGTTTGGTTTGGGGGTTGTGCTTAGAATATTGACCCCTTTGAAATCTACAGAGTGGTTTTATTTATCCTGTTTGGCAACCACATTCTTATATGTCCTGTAATCTGCGTCCTGTTTCTCCTTTGTATTGCAAGTCACAGACTTTGCAGGGTAACAAATAGACCACACCCCTCAATTTGGGGGTGGTCACAGGGTCCTTTGGTTTGGAGCTTTTCTCTTAATACAGACGCCTCACAACCACAATAAACATCACGTGATTTTGAGGCCAAGAAAATAAAAATATGTCTTCTAATTACCCCTCCCCCTTTCAGCCTCCAGAAACCACAACATTGACCCCCTCTGACACAATACACATCCATAACTACACTGCTTTTTGCTTAAACCCTTAGTTTTTTTAACCATTTACCTGCTTTTCTGAAGCACATGAGCACCTCCCATTGACATGGCTGAAACATCGCATCAAAACTATTAAACTATTAATTATTTGCATTTTACCAGGTAAGACCCACTGAGCTGTATAGCTCTTTTTCAGAAGTGACCTGGCCACAAATGACAGACCAATGAAGTGGCTTATCATGTGGAAATTTATAGCAGCTAAAACCGGAAGACCTGGAGAAATGTTCACGTAACCACAGAGAGAACATGCAAACTCCAAATATACAGGCGTCAGGGTCAGGATCGAACCCACGACCTCCTGTATAGCCGGCAAGGTGGTAAACATCTCGCCACATAGCCATGCATTCAGAGGGTCTCAGCTCCAAAGATAAGCCTGTGTTTGGTCCCTATCCGAAACGTGTACAGCAACTTTAACCACCTATTCTCACCTCCAGCTGGTGTTTCTCACTGCAGAGACATCTTTTCAGTGCTATTTTCCTCACCTGACCATCTTGTTGAATTACCTGCTAGAGCTTGCCACCTGACCCACCAGGGTCTACAATACAAACAATACTGTCATAGCTATATGATAGTATTGTCCAGAGCCATATGCGGATGTCTTCTCCATTTATATCCAGCAGTATAAATGGCTACACCACACCGCACCTCTGATTAGAACGGTTGACTATGTGCGGCGCCAAAGGAGTTGAACATACATATGTACAAGAGCCTGAAGAAATGTACAAATTAGCTTTCTTTGCCAGTACCAAAATTTTAACTGTAGGTAAGTGAGAGAAAGTAAAAACGCTAGTGTGGTTATTGTGCTTGAGGAAGCGAGCTCATAGCAACACGGATCCAGGAAGCACCTTGAAGGCGTGCTGAAAGAGGGTACAGTCTTTGGAGCCGGAGAGCAGGTAGTGGGGGTCGTTGCGCCACGCGATGCCTGTCGTGACGTCGCGGTGTTCTGGAAATGCAGCAAACGGGATGTAGGGCCGCCGCACGTCCCACACGCTGACCGAGTGGTCCACCATCATGGAGCACGTGGCCAGGTGATGGCGGCGTTCTGGCCGCCACTTGACGCGCGCCACGGAGGCGATGGTCTGCACGCAGTACTGCTCGCGTGCACGCGCACTCGCCACATCCCACACCTTCACCAGCTTGTCGCGACCACCCGTGGCCAGCCAGCCTCTGCCAAGAAGGAGTCGAGTGTCGGCAAGGGGAAAGACAGAATCAGAATCTCTATTATTAAATATCCTGGAGGAAGCCGATGAGCCATGGAGCTCTTTTTGATCAATGTCCAGCAGGGACGGATCAGAAAGTTACAATAATAGAAAAACCAACAGGAGTGCAAAGTATAGGAAAGGTAGGCAAGTCACTAAAAATTAAGTATACAAGTACAATTTGCATCAATTCCTGCCGATGATTTTTCAACAATAATGCAAGCTTGGGCAAGGCAGCAAACAACAACAAAAACAGTCCCAGACTACACTTAGACAACACCCGGGCACTGCACAGGAACAGAAACGGAGACCAGAGATACATAGTGTAGATAAGATTTCACTTTACTACTCTTATTTCCCTTCAACTCGTATCCGCTGTATCTCTCTGACCTCTATGTGCTATGAAGAGGGCCCATTGCCTGAAACGTCACCGATTATATATTTCCTTTTAAGGCAGAGTTATTGACGAAAGTGATGATTTTTTTTATTTGTGCTTGTGCACCACTGCCAATGCGGTGTCAACAAATAATTTGTTTTCGAGGAACAAAAGAAAACAATCAGTATTCTCCACAGGGTGCTCCATGTGTGTGTATGTATGTTGAACTTCTTTCGCACCTATGGGACCTTTTTGCCAGTGTCCAAGGTGAAGAAAAAATAAGAATAGGTTTTACCCTTTCTGGCAATAACACAGGTGTTAAGATGTTCAAACACAAAATAGATACTTTTCAAGTCTGCATTAACCACATGTATTTGTTGTGAAACATGCTAACAAACATGCTCTGCCAATATATGCATTGTCTATGAAACTGATTGGCCTACACCAGACAGCCTTCTTTACGGCCTTGTCTCACCAGCGTTAGACCAGAGAATGCCAAAAGGCAAACAGTAGATATCTTTTTGATATCTTCCTAAGTGCAGGTTCTTTATTGTATGTACAGTAAAACCTTGGATTGCGAGTAACTTGGTCTGCGAGTGTTTTGCAAGACGAGCAAATTTTTTAAATCAATATTAATTTCACAAACGAGCGAGGTCTTGCAATACGAGTACTGTAGTACGTACAGTATACACTTTGTCTGCCGAGCGTCACGTGATCACAACTGAGCCGATGGTTCTTTTCTCTCTCTCTCACTGCGGGATTGTGGGTAATCATCTCCCATGCTCGGTCTCAGTCGGCGTGCCTCACTCGTATAGTCAACATCCGTGCGAGCGTATACTGTTTACTATAGTGTTGTGCCCACGAGTGTGTGCGTAAAGCATTTTTTTTTGTGTCCAAGTGTAGTGACTGTTCTTTAGTAACTGTACTGCAAGTGAAAGTCGTCCTACACAATAACCCTCCTCTCCTCTCTCTCACACCAGCCACGATTAAATTTAATTAATTAATTTGATTACTTTATATTAAATTTAAATAATAAAAATATAAAAAGGTATTTTGTATTAATCATTTTTATATGAATATAGTATTTTTGGGTTGTGGAACGAATCACCTGAGTTTCCATCATTTCTTATGGGGAAATTCGCTTTTATATACGAGTGCTTTGGATTACAAACACGTTTCCGGAACAAATTATGCTCGCAATCCAAGGTTTTACTGTATGTGAGGACTTCTTTCTCACCATACGTAGCCAACAATGCTAATCGGAGGTACAGGGGAAGGGTAACAAAACTAAAACCAGTTCTAAAAAAATTAGTTTTCAATCCATAGCTCCAGTGGCTTCCCAATATCACAGGCATACTGCGCATTACTCTGAAGTGCAGCCCTGAAAGCCAAGGAAAGGAGGTTGTAGATCGGGGGGGTGGGGGTGGGGAGCCCCTCTCTCACCTCTCGTCAGGGTGCCAGTCGCAAGTGAACACGGGCCCATTATGTGCCGTGAACATGCGCTCCACGCGGTCTGATCGCCGAATATCCCACAGCTGCACGTTTCCATTCTCAAATGTGGCCGCAAAGGAAAAGCAGTCCCTGGGGCTGAACTGCACGTCGCGTACGCTCTCCGACTGGCCTGCGGATCACGCGAGACAAAAATAAAAAACATGTTACCTGCACTCGCTGGGCTAAATCACACATGATGATTTGATTTCAAACTGCCTCTGTGGAACACACAAACATCGAATAGGATGCTTTGGCTGCCCAGCCTGTGAAACATGTTCAAAAAGATGCACCACCCTGGCTTTTAATATGGCATGGTCAACCCCGAGCTTTGCCCTAAAAGAGTGTTCTTCGCTAATTTTCAGAGAGACGGCACTTTCGCCGAGAAGACATCATCAGTGTGAGGGCTGCTACACTGCCACACCACCTGCAAGGGGTGTTTTTACATTTACGTATTGTCGGGGGCCGCACGTCAGGGGCCGCACTAAAGGCCACCAGGGGCCACCAGTGGCCCGCGGGCCTTGCAATATAAAACACCGACAGCTGGATTCAGGCCTCCCCATGCCTCGTTGGTCATAGAAGACGTTTGACCATACGTCACCAAGTTGGTCAGTGCGGATTCATGAAGTGGGCGTCAGAGAATGGTTCAGGTATCACTCGCCACTGACGTTAGCCGTGGCTGCGAATTGAACCGAGGTCAACCCGATTGATAGCGCAGTGCGCTAACCACTCTGGAATTACATTGCCTCTATTTTACACACTTGACAGGTGCACCATAAACATCTGGTCTGGCTCTTGCGACTTGGCAGGAGGAGGAAACTGAGGGCTGGGTACCATTGAACGTGCTGGCGCTCTCCTTGCGCCGCAGGTCGAAACATTTCATGAAGCCATCCTGGGAGCCGCTCAGCAGCATGTGCAGCTCGCTGGGGTGGAAGCACACGCGGTTCACCGTCCGCTTGTGCTCCGCAAATAGCAGCTCCTGTAGGGGAGTTAAGAGGTGGTCAGTGGTATAGAGTACAAGACACGGTAACAAAGTTGGGATAGAGCTATGATAACGATATGGTTTGAGCTCAAATAAAATTTGTATCGATATAGCGTATAAATGTGAGCACATCTGAAATGTTAGAGGTTTATGGTTATGCGGTTCGGAGTGGTGATGTCGTACAGCGTATTTTTGATAATGTAAAGAATGCGAGTTACATTTTTGGCAGCAGACTCGTCTCAAATTGAGTAACACTTTACGGATAGTCAACGGTGACATTGTTATGTTGAATGACTACCAATGGTTTACAGTGATGGACACTGTTCCACACTTTGCGCAAAGAGACACTGGCGATTTGATAAAACTCCAGTGCGTGGGTTAAGGAGTGGGACTATAAGTGGGGGGTAAAGTGAATTTGCGGGATAGTTCCACCTGTTTGTTGCGTGACGCCTTTCCCAGGTTCCAGGTGAGAACGGCCCCATTCGTGGCGGCCGTGGCCAGCAGGTTGTCATCCATTTGGTGCCACGCCACATCCGCACAGCTGTAGTTGAGCGACGGCTTGCGGCCCACACGCAGGTTGGCACGCTCCACAAACTCACCGTCCTCGATGGCGTACAATTTGAAGACGTTGCGACCCGCCACGGCCACCTGCAGCCCAAAGTGTTACCTCTGTGAGCCGTGCTCGCAAAAGCGCTGCGCTCCCACCGCAAACCACACACCAACTGGGCCCCAACTCCACTATTAGCATGGTTGGCAATGTACGGAGCGAAAGAAGTTCAAAATACATACATACAACACTGAACTGTGCATTGTGGTCTTATAAGAATGCAATTGAATGTGGGAGATGCTGCCTTTATGTAATGGTGAGCACAGTGGACTTGTAATTCAGAGGACTCCGGCTCGTTCTGCCAGTGCGGCAATTGAAACAATTGCCAAACTTCTTAAAAGCTTTGTCCACCCAGAAAAGTAATGGATAAACCTTAGTTCATTGGCAGGCTGCATTTATACACATGTATGCTTATGTTACACTTAGGCCTCAGTAGCAAAATAACATAAAAAAATATAAATCAAGAAACAATATATTTCAGACAAAAAAGACAAGGGTTTTTTTCTTGAATTGAATCACGACCCTAAATCATCATAATGTCAAATCACCAGGGGTAAGTGGGTGGTGAATCGTTACAACTCTAAAAAGCTTTGTCTGGGTCAACCACTTCTCTAGAGGACCGATCACGTGACCGCTGGGGTCCCTGTGCAGAGCCAGGAGGAGTGTTGTTATTTCTCATACTGTGCCTAGGCTGTGTGTTTAATAGTGGTGATGAAGTGATTGTCACCTGCGAGCCATCTCGGCAGACGCTAAGGGCGTTCGCGGGTCCATCCAAGCTGATGCTCATGGTGCGGCCACTCATGCTGCTGGTGCTGAACACCTGAGTGCCACGCACCGCCATGGCTGCAAGCGCTGTCTGCCTGCACCCGACACAGCTAGAGAAACACGGCGGAGTTACACCGACCCCAGCGATACACGCACCGCAGCGATACACGCACCGCAGCGATACACAGATCCAGCGAAATACACACTGCAACGATATATAGACCCCAGCGATACACAGACCCCAGCGATACACAGACCCCAGCGATACACAGACCCCAGCGATACACAGACCCCAGCGATACACAGATCCGCAGAAATACACGCTCCGCAGCGATACACACACCCCAACGATACACACACCGCAACAATACACACACCGCAACGATACACAGACCCAAGTGATACACACACCGTAACAATACACACACCGCAACGATACACAGACCCAAGTGAAACACACACCGCAACAATACACACACCGCAACGATACACAGACCCAAGTGATACACACACCGAAACGATGCACAGACCCCAGCGATACACACACCGCAACGATGCACACACCGCAACGATACACAGACCCCAGCGATACACAGACCCCAGCGATACACAGACCCCCAACGATACACGCACCGCAATGATACAGACACCAGCGATACAAAGATCCCAGCGATCCACACATCGCAATGATACACAGACCCAAGTGATACACACACCGCAACGATACACAAACACCAGCGATACACGTACTGCAGCAAAACAGATCCAACGAAACACACACCGCAACGATACACACAACGCAGAGTTATACACGCCCCAGCGATACACACACTGCAATGATACACACATGTCAATGTTACACAAACACAGAGAAACAGACACCGCAACGATACACACACCACAATGTTACACACCAGATAAATAGACATCGCAGTGATACACAGACTACAATGATACACACAGCCCAGAGATACACATAAAACCTGCATACAGCACAATGATACACACACCAAACCGTTACACATACCACTGGGATACACATGCCACAGCGATGAAGCACACAGCAGTGACCAACACGCCAACTTATTCCGTGACCTTTATGTGAATAATTGCTTTTATCTGGACCTTAGCCCTACATTTGACGAAAAATGCCTAACCCGTAGCCTCGCTGTTGTGTACCCTGAGCAGATGGCAACCTGTGCAGCCACAGGCGATTATCCATGCACTACCACCACCTTCAGACACGGCCAATCCACTGTTGGATGAAGCAATATACAGCAATCCAGCACACGCACAAGGGCCGATTCCATCGCTCCATCTCCCCTGTATGCTCTCCTCTCGCACACGATCCGTCCCTTCCAGGCCGGGACGTGTCCTCCCTCCCCGGGCCCCACTCAATTCTCAAAACACTTTAACCTGCGTGTGTGCTCTAATCCAAGTGTTACACTTTCAGTCTCGCTGTCATCGCAAGGATGCATCTCCGCATGCAGCGTCAAGTGAACGCGGAGTTTCTGAGCAGGGCAGGTTACAGCACACACAATATCGATGACAAACTTTATTCTTTTATACTATGAGATCTCTTTTACCAGTGGCAAAATATAATGGTAGGTTTTTACCCTTTTAACTGGTACAAAACTGACAGTTTAAAAGGGTAAAAACCTACCATTAAACTTTATTCTTTACGGCCACATTGCCTTGCCCCGTAATGTAGGGTAGCAACTTCCTATAAAGCTGGGATTACCAAAACAAACTCCACTCAAACCCAGTTCTCAGCCGTGCACCTTTTTAAATCCTTTATATTAAGTTCACTTGCTTGCTTGCTTGCGCGCTTACGACCGTGCAAATCTTTCGGTCGTTTTTTAACCCACATCCCGTGATCCAATCGAGCTGACATTTTGCACACAGACTCGTTGTGCGTGACAATTTATTTTCGTGAAATTTTTTTTCCATAACTTTACACTTTTTAGGAAAAAAATATTTATATTTAATTACCAATTGCTTAATGATGGCAGGCAATCATCTGACCCATAGGTGGCAGCCATCTCAAGCCAGAGGACGAGAGGACTCTAGCCGCCACGCATATAAAGGATTTATAGTGAAAAACTTTGTTTTTACGGGTTAATTTTTTTACTCATTTATAGTGCTGTCTGCAATAGCTGCCCCGGGTAGCAGCCCATGTGCACCACGGCGGTGCAACTAAATACACACATATTGAATCCCACCGATGCAATCAATATTTAATTGAACCTTTGGAGTGAACTCAACGGAACGAGCCAAACAAACTTTTTTGCGCACGTGTATCTGGTTCGCTCTTACAAATCGAGGGCTCTCTCCCAGGCTCCGAGAGCTCTCGCCTGGATAAAGAAGACACTCTGGACGGTGAAAAAACAACAATACACCGAATGTCAAAACCGATCAGTTTGCTTGTCCCGAATCAATGCTGCTGAAATGATGCACTCCAGGTTAGCCCATGGGTCGTGTTAGAGATACTTTAATTCACTCAAAAGTGAGCCGTCGCTCATCTGTTCCGAAATTAAAAAACACAAGGGTGGGAAATTCGTTGCGGCGAGGAGAGAATGAGAAATGTGAGTCCTAGGCGACTGGCGTGGAGGTGGATGTTGGGTTGAGCAGCGGAGCTCCGCGCTGGGGCGCCACAACCCTTTCCCACACCTCCTCCCCTCCACGTCTCACCCCGACCCGCGCCGTCTCCTCTCCCCCACACCACAGGGAGGAGAGACATGGCGACAGAGAGAGAGAGAGACGAGGAGGGGGAGCCGTCATGCGCCACGTCCCTCTCAAACCCTCACCTGAAGCCCCAGGATCTCACGCCTCCTCCTCCGCCTCCGCAATGCCCGCCTGCGTGTGACAAGACGCCAGCGGCGGCGGTTGCGAGCGAGTTTAACAACTCGCCTCGAGGGCGGCGCCGTGCATGCGCACAGAGAAATTCGTTTCGCTGGCGATGCCCTGGGAGCGTGTGCGCAGTGCGAATGTCGCACGTCGTTTTGTGAGGTCCGCCTGGTGCAGCTCCACGAGGAGGCCACTGTCTGTTGTGCAATGAACGAGGGCCCAATGAATGCTATTTAAACATGTTTTTATATTTTTACCCGGTAAGGTCCATCTGAGCTATGTAGCTATTTTTCAGAAGCGACCTGGCCATTTCGAATGAAGTGGCTTTTTAATCGTGTGGACATTATTTTATGCCAAATTCTCTCTAAACGCGTGACGTTGATTCTCAATGTGGACATCGAGAAAAATCCACGCAATCACGGGGATCGAACCCACGACCTCCTGTATACCGGGCGAGGCAGTTAACATCGCCTATAACTGAATATATTTTCCATTTTATTGACGAACATGCTGATTTTATTTTATTTCATTTGCACCACTACCAATGCGCCATCAATTACTTTGCGTGATATTGAATTTCTGATATGAGTTGGAAAAAAATTAAGATCATGCGGGAGAAATTGACATTTTGAGTTGCATGATGTTGATATTTGCAGAGAACTGTGAAATATGAACATCTGATGCCAGATACGAGACTCTGTGTGTCATGCTGCAGTCAGCTGCGCCAGGAGAGGGCTTTTTACCAGATAATGAAAATTGCTCTCCTCCAGTAACTGCAACAGGTCACTGTGTCTTTTCTTGCCTCTGTTCAAAGTACCTACAACTTGGAAACATTACCAGAGTAAGAGCTGGTGGGAGGTTAATCTCCAAAATGTCACGAAAAACTATTGGTTGGAAAACATCCGAATGGAAAGGAAGACATTTGCCAATTAATTACCCCTAAAATTGCATGCATCAGTGCACGACGCCGGCTCTGCATACTGAACCTGTGCCATCACGTATCAACCTACCAACTGGAGCACAATAATTTTGTGAAACACCATACAGTATTCCACAAATGTGTGGTGCCATTGTTGGGACCCATATTCCTGTGCATGCTCCACAAGAGAAATAGTGCGATGCTGTTCATCGGAAACAATGGTTATTGTTTTGCAGGTTGTTGTGGACAATCAAGGCCTGTTTAGAAATGTATCTGAAAGATTACCTCGCAGTGCCAACAATGCTATAGTTTTGCGTTCATCCTAACGTTCTGGATGTATCGCCATCCAGAACGCCACTCACAATCTACAGTTAACATTAAAAGGTGTCCCTCCATGTAGTGGTTGTATCCTGCCTACCCATTGTTACCAAGGCTGACAAAGGCTTTTCATGGACCCACATTGCTATAAGGGTAAAGGTTAAAAATGTTTTTGGGCAACTAAAAGGAAGGTGGTGAATGTTGTGCAAAAGGTGTGAGTTAAACCACAAGTGAATGCCCACTGTTGCAGAAGCTTGTTCTTGCTCTCTGCACAATTGTTACGAAACGGTGGGTCAAGGCTTGGCAAATGATTGGCTTTCCAAAAGTGGAAGGACGGAGAAGTTGCTCAACCCGCAGCACTCATGAGCAGCGACCTTCTGAGGCAGGGCTTGCTCATATTGCTGCTCTTATGTTGCGCATGATTTCCACGGTCGATGGATGAATAAACAGCACCTTTAGTGATCACTACATGTGATCACTACATGTTGGTGTTAATCTTTGGGACGTGTGTTGGCTGCAGATCAAACATCCATTGAGATCTCATCTTGGATTTATAAGTCACAGAAAATTCTAAAAGGTTCAAATATGTACATGGTTTGGGTCAGAATCAGGATCTTTACTTATCCTGGAGGAATCTGATTAAGCTATTTTTCAAAGATGTCCAGTAGGCATGAGTCAGCAAGTTAAACAATGCAAAATAAACAAAAGATACAAGAGTAAGATCGAGAAAAGTTAAGCATGTCACTAATTAAAAAAAAATTGTGTTAGATCGCGTAAATATTAACGTGCCGTTAAACCCGCCACTACGCAACAAAGCCACTTAGTATGGTTTGTCACGTAAACAAAACATGCCAATTCGTTACTAGTTGAGCACACCAGTGTGTTGGAGAGTAAACCCACATTTACAATTTGAGTACTGTACGACGTTGCGCTGGTAATTAAAACCAACCTCAACAGCAACAGCCAGAATTGTGAAGAAATCCTCCTGTTTCGCGATCTGACCCAAAAAACACTTATGAATATTGGTCGCGAAAGCCTACGTGTTAAATATTATTAATGTGGTTGTAAAAATCGCCCTCATATATAAATTACTGTAGATTTGTCAAGACCAAATGCAAGCTTGGGCAAGGCTCAAAACAACAATCCAAGAACACACTGACACAGTCTAACCGTCACTGAAAAAAATAACTCCAGTTATGATTGATTACATGTTGGATAATTGAACCTCATGGCGGAACCCCGGGGTCCTGCCATAAGGTGAAATTGCATTGCAATTGCAAAAGCCAAGGTGGAGCTCACTGGCCACATGAAGTGCATGGAACCACGTGATAAACTACTCGGGAGACAGAGGGCCAGGCTTGAAGAAAGCCACCCACCCCCTCGTGTGCCGTGCTGGCCTTCACACAGGGGCGGTTTCTTCATTAGGGCGATTGGGCGACGCACCACCAATGTCATTCAACCAGTCACGCTAGCCGTCACTGTGCCTCTGGATATAGTCCAATCAGCGTCATGTCACGTTCTGTGGAGTACCGCCTCTTTTTGGGCGATTTCACTCCGGCTGAGAATCGCCCAGTGTTCCCATAGACTTACATTCAAAGATGTTTTTTTTTCTAATGGGGGGCGCTGCAATGCATTCTCTATGGCTTCCAGGAGGGCTCGCACTAACGTGCTTACGTCATCATACGTAAGCACGTTTCAGTCAACAATTTTATTTTTCGCCACCTAGTGGAATCTTTAATAAAAGAAACTTGAGTGGATTGTATTTATAGTGAGTATAGAAACAAAGAAGATGTATTGTAAGAGTCACTTTATTTTTCATTAATATTAAAGAAGTGAAGTTGCCTTTACATGCTTAAGCTGTTAATTTATCCTTTGCATGGGTGGACCTTATCCTTATAAATCATCCAGACATTTGCCCCCCCTGAGAGATTTTGCAGGAGCCGCCACTGCCTTCACAGGTATTTACCAATAACACTTGCCCCAAGTCTGTTCATGTGGGTCGTAGGTGATGGTGTTTTGTCTTTGATGGTGGTGGTGGTGGCGGATAACGGTTGTAGTGATGGAGGGTGATTGTGGTGGCATTTGGTGGTGTCACAATCGGATATGAACACAACACCGATGTTTTCCCTGTTGAAGTGGTCCATGGTCCAGGCTTGTACCCGACTGCACACACCAGCGCGTGTGATGCGTGTGTATGACGATCGCAGATGCAGGAGGCGGTCGCGTAGTGCAGTGCTCTTCAACATGTTTCACTCCACGACACACGGTTCTCTGGAGTTTCCTCGATCATCGCGGCCACACCGAGCCAAACAACTCACTGTGGGCCCGGGTGGGTGGTAAAGTGTTCCAGTTATGATATAATTCACGCTCTCTTGCTCATGCTTATCCAAAACAAGGAAAAGGACTGATAATGCCAAAATCCGTGACAATAATTTTCCCAACTGCACGTGTATTGGTGTCTGTCTCCGTATCTTGGTGTATCTCCTTGTCTCCGTGTCTATCTCCGCGTGTATCCGTTTCTGCTTGTCTCAAGTGTCTGCATGTCTGTGTCACTCCACGTGTCTCCATTGCCCTCATCCCCTCCTTGAGAACCCAAATATTGGTAATTTATAGATATTTACAAGAGACAAAACGTTTAATGTTTGTATTATTAATAATCTAGAGCCCTATTTAACACGCTGGAGATGTATAATTAGAGAGGAGGAATGTGATGATCAGAGAACCAAGGAGATGGAGTAAACAGTCGTGATGATACATGAAGGATGTCAGAGCTTGGTGAATGGAAGTTATGGACTTATGTGGTTAGAAGGCAGACAAATATAGGATTATGAAGCATGCTTAGGAAATCTATTTGAATCTCGTTTAAAATAATCAATATCCAGCTGGTAGAGTGGGTTTAATCTAAACACCAAATAAAACATATGATCCTACATCTTAACTGGTTTAGTTCATTAGGGTCTAAGCATCCACAATATTACATGGATTCGGCTTTTATTAAATACAACTCAAGGCCGCCAGTTTAATTCTGCACTTTTATTATATTAACAAAAATCAACATCCATAGTGCATTTCACATGATCAATACTAAAACTGATTGTGTATTTCACAAAACTAAAACCTCAGGAATCACAAGAGTACTGTACCAGTTTGATTTTAAGAGCAATTCAAGTACAGTATTTGTAAATCATTTGAAAAACCTCAGCATATCTCTCCTTCAAAGACCTGGTCAAAAGACAACATTCAAGTCGCCATGACAAATGTGATTCGGCAAGATATGTAAAAAATATCAACATAGATGAAATAAGAATTTTGAAAACTGATATCTTCATAATGTACATTTTTATAGTGGAGTAAATGATACATTTACTGTAATTTGCTATGATAATTAGATGACAATAAAATAACAATTTTCTCTGTTGTTTTGAATCTGTGCTGGTGCCCACTTCTCTGTTGACACAGAAATATTAAACATTATTTAATCGCCAATAGAATCATGAACATTTGTATTGGGCCTTTCCAACACTTAGAAAGCATCCACAATGAAAGCATTACGGTGTTAGTTTTTTGTATGAGCGCACAATTCCTATGCACACACAGGGCCTCGGCGCACACACTGAAGAATGTTCCTCGTCAACCAATTTCTGAAGTTGCGCAATGTCTCCACTTACCCACAATGGGCGGCATATTAGCAATGTGTTTTCGTCAACATATGAATGCAGCTCCTATGAATTTTACAAAAAATACCCTTTGGAGTTCACCTTGGCATTTTTGGTTTAATAAAAATCAGCTTGGAGTTGCAGTCACCTGCAAACATGCAGACTGCTACACAAATGCAGTGTGTAATCCCAAAGCCTGCTATCCGATTCCTTTTTTTAATTCAGTAGCCTGTTGCATAAAACACCATCAGCTACATTTACACTCGGTTTGTAATCTAAAGCAGCGTCATCTAATGGGCATAGCCCATATGTTTAATGTAACTAGCCACAGCAATTCACAACTGCTGATGATAGAAGTTACTAAATAAGGAGAAATAAAAATGCACATTTGTGCTGTTTCATGCGCAAAATGCCTAGAACTGAGTCACTATTCACATGCCCTCCACAACTACTCACATGCATCTCTTGAGAACCTCGTGTGGTTGACCATATTTAAATCAAAGACCTCAGTAGTGTTGTTGTCCTAGCGCTCTGATATTGCCATTAGCCTCCAAGAACAGCCCAGAAATCTTCTATATAACCTATGTGTCAACTCGGCTGAAGACCCTGATGTAACGGAAACCACATGCATGCGTCTCGTGGGCTGCCCAGCGGTAGACACCCCGAGTCGTGTCAGTCTCTGCAGGATGCAGACGTCACAGTGCTGACTTGAGCTGGCTGGCCGCTGCCTTGTCCAGAAGCCATAGCAGCTCCCCGTTACTTGGCTGCACCAGGGCTGCAGGAAGGGGGTGCTCCTCATGGCCCTCCAGTACTTGCTGCAAAGAGACCAAGGGAGAGGCACTTTCAAGTGAGTAACCTGCAGAAGAGGCAGTTAAATTTAGCACTGCAGCTTTTTTAAAGGCAAGATATAAACATTTTTTTTTTGATCCAGGAAAAATTCACCAAGCATGAAGACATTTTTAGGAGGTGATGAATAAGTATGTTTGGCAAAATTACATTTTAATGAGGGTTTTGTAAGTGGAAGGGAACTGGAGTATCTGGGGACAACTTATGAATATAAGGGAATCACACTCAGAGGCACAAGAATCCGCATGCTCTACATGACACTCAAAAGTCCAAAAACCCACGAGCTGTACTATCACCTCCTGGGATACTCACAGTTCTGTGGGGTTGAGTCACACAAACGCATCCACAAAACCTTGGCTCAAGTGCTGTTACTTTTTGCATTCCATCTATTCACGAGTTAAGTCATCCGTACACCCCCTCAAGGTCGTTAAGATCTGCAGACTCTGCCCTTGTGTGCGTACCTCAAACCCGGCTGCGTTCCTGGGGTGAGCGGGCAGCTTGCTGTGTCTGCGCCTTGGCTGTGCAATTCCCTACCATTGGAAATTCGTTTAACCAACAATGTGGATACTTTTAAGTCGTGTCTAAAAACACATTTTCTTAATTACGTTTATTTTATGTAGCTCTCCTTCTCTCTTGGCCTTTCCTTAACCTCAATCTTGCACTAAGAACGATGAGCCGTGCCGTTGAGAATTTGCTTACCTTGAGTATCGCCGCCTTGCTCTCGCCCGTACTGATGAACATCACGCATCTGGCTGCGTTGATCACGGGCAGAGTGAGCGTGATTCTCTCTGGCGGAGGTTTGGGGGAGTCACTGATGGGTGCGACCAGCAGTTTCGTCTCCTATCATTCAGCATGCATGGCAAACAATCAAATCATCAAAGCAAACTTTTAAGAAATAGATAGTCTGTTTTCCTATAACACAGTAGTTGTGTTCCTGAAGAGCACTGCGTTATGTAAAAAGCGCGGTACTATAAATAAGATAGGATAAAGCAAAGTTCGCTATAACACGTGAGATGCTAATACAGGCTGAACAAAGAATGAGGCACGTGGGTAGCATCTGAAGCATCTAGCAGCATCCCGCTTGGCGTAATGCTACGTCGAGGCAGCCGTACAACCACTTATTCCTACTTGCGCGACGTTGTTCTGTTAACTCAATCGCGTAATATATCCAATTCGCATCCGCTTTAATAAAAATGTGCTCCCTAATACATTCATCGCGTTATAATCCAATTCGCGTTATGAAAACAACACGCGGTACAGGAGAACAGACTGTATCTGTATTTAGCAAAGTCCCTGAATCACAAATAATATTTTCCAGCAGGAGGTTTAGTTAATTAATTTTCACAAGCATTTTTGCACGTGGTCAAACGGTGCCTGGAAAACACCCACAACATGACAACAATCAAGCGCAGCAGAGATAGGTCTAAAATCACACTCGGTCCCTGGCCTGTTACAGGGACGCTCCCCATAACACATCTGGTAACCCATTATCATCCGTTGAGACACAGCGATGTTGAAATAATTCCAATGTTTGCCTTGGTTAACAAATTCTACTGACAAATATTAATCTGGAAAAACCATTGTTCATTTATATTAAATGCGATTTTCATATTGGTGATGAAAAACAAACCTTGATTTTTTTATTGAAATATCAGTTGAACTCACAATCGAACACTCATTTTTTTAGGAGACATACTTTACTGCTTCATTGGGCTCCCTACTAACATGCAGGTAAGCATCTCAGCCACAGTACATCTCTAATCTCTGCATGACCTACTCGCGCTGCCTCCAGTTTGCTGGATTACAGGCGTATACCACGGCATGCAGCTAAGAATTTTAACGTTGTGATTTTATAATGCGTTCACAGTCTTGTACTGTATTGTGTGGCTCTGTAATACTGCAGTGTGCGCTATATATTTCAATCCCCAAGCGCTTAAGGGAAATAAATACCGTACATGATCTGGCTGATCTGGCTGGTGATATTGCAATGGTTTATGTAGCGTAACGTAGACAACACTTCCATTATGTGTATATGTTGAACTTATGCCACCCGAATAAAATATATTGGCAATACATTGCCCACAGTGTTTAATACTTCTAAGTAAATCAAACTAACCACTCCATTCCAGATAAGACACAATGTGAAAATACCAAAGTTGTAGAGCCAAGGCTTAAAATGCCACGATATTGCCCACTTCGTTTAAAGTATTTGAAAACGAAGACATTACATTTTATCAGGTTTAGACATCTATACCTTATGGAATTTAATCATGACATTGCTACATACATGAAGCAAACAAAAGGTAAGAGTGCTACTTCATATATCCTTCTGAATGGGTGACACAAAATACCATTACACAGCATGCGTGGAGTGTGCTAATATCATAGCAGGACACAGCGAGGACATCACAAATGCAAAGAAAATAATGGCTGTGTGTAGATCTATGCAAAATAAATATCAACTCTCATACCAAAATATTTCATTTGGTTAAATGCAGGATTGTAGTTTTTGTGAATGAAGGGAAAAATTAGTTCAGTGTTTTGCACATTCATAGCAAGAAGTTATCTACAGGTAACGTGTTGCTTCTCCACCACAAGGCTAGATGAACAGAGCATATGGAAATACAAATCAATATCAAACTGATTTATAAACATTGCCTACACCTGTCTGTATGTGTGTATGTGTGCAAACGTTAACCTGCAAAAGAGGGTGTGAAGGAAACAGGGAGCAAGTGTGCCCATCCGGTCCCATCCCTAGCACGAGTAAATCAAAAACTGGAACGTCTTCTCCCGGGAAAACCTAAAACACAAGAGTAGAGTCCACTGTAACGACAATATGTGACATTGTCATCTTCAAAAGCTGCCTTAAAATATGCAATACAAAATACTGCAGCATTATTAGAGTGTTATTGCTCAGACTTGTGATTGGCACAACCCGAAGAAAGAACCGGCTAATTTTTTTTATTATGCAAAGTACTCGACATACAAATTATACAGAAGGGTGTTACTCCAAATTCAAGGTTGCTCTTTTCACACCTCCTGGTTTTATGCATTTGCCTTTTAAAATAAAGCCACTTTGATTTGGTTGTTCAATGGCGTTG
Organism: Lampetra planeri; assembly: GCF_965212315.1. Classification (NCBI taxonomy): domain Eukaryota; kingdom Metazoa; phylum Chordata; class Hyperoartia; order Petromyzontiformes; family Petromyzontidae; genus Lampetra; species Lampetra planeri. The sequence goes on from NC_136126.1 coordinate 11,357,647, forward strand.
AGACATGCATCACAGTAATACATATGGCCACAGTAGAGAAGAGGAGATACTGAACAACTTGTACACATGAACATCTGTGAAAAACAGCTTTATAGCTCATCGGATACCTCCAGTATTAATAACTGTTCTGATTCTGAACATATTAGAATGGCATTTTGAGCATTTGACCTTGCACTAAAAGTAAACAATTGAGACAATGTGATCTAAGAAATCTGAGGATTAACTTTTCTTTTGCATATTTAGTGACAGCATATTATACAGTTACATGAACATTATTTTATTACTTCCCTTCTACGTGACTTTACCGAAAGAACCAAGAAGATGAATCCCTGCAGTCACGAAAGCTTTAAATCGAAAGACAAGACTATATAGGATTTCAATTGTGATCTCCACTGCATCCCCAGAATGTTGCTCAAAGTCCAAGGGTGATGTCTGGGCCTTTGCTTCCGTGGGATCTGGATTGTGGAACTCTGCCGAAGACTGTCAGGGAATCCGGTTCCGTTGGGATCTTAAAGTCCCTCCGCCTAAAAAACATTTATCTTTCAAAAGGAATTTCCTATTTTAAGTCAGAGCCACTTCTTTCCCAACCTCACCCCCATTTCTCCTGATGTAAAGCACTTTGAGATTTTATGTATGGATGTCTAGATTATATTGTACAGATGCATTGGGTTATACTATTAAATATTGTACATATGCATTGGGTTATTGCACAAATGGAAAATTAAAAACGATACAATGTGTGACTGTGGTCATCCAGAACAGACCATGCAGCAAATAACGATGCAATGCCCGAACCACAAATACAAAGGAGACATTACAGCGATACACTCCGCTGCTCCTGACACAGTTGTCTGGCTTGACCACATGAATGTGAGATTGTGGTTGTTGCTCTGCACCAACATCAGCCATACGAAGAACATTGCTCCAAGCACTCCCTTGAACTCACAGTGTTAAGCAGGGCGGCAGCGGAGCTCAAAAGCGAATCTCTGCGATGATCGACAAACGTGATTCTGCTCCTCGGCCAAGTCACCTCCCCGTTGAACGATAAAATATTTTTTGTTAAACTACAGTACACAAAGTGGTGGATGAGTGGTGTAAAGTGTGGGTTAAATATTATTAAACTAAACTTTTTATTTTAGCAAGTAATGCCCACTGAGCTATATCGCTTTTTGTCAGAAGCGACCTGGCCACAAATTATAGCTCAACAAAGTGGCTTATCATGTGGAAATGTACAGCATCCGAATAATTTAAACGCGTGATTCTAAATGTGGAGGGAAAAAACCGGAGGACCCGGAAAAAAATCAATGGGAAAACACGCAAAACTCCAAATATACAGGCGTCAGGGTTGGGATCAAACCCACAACCTGCATACCAGACGAGGTAGCTAACATCTCACCCAATACAAACTTGTCATAGGAGCTTTATGGGTGGGGGTTTGTAATTCTGGGGTGAAATACAAATACCCACATTTATCTAAACACATCTGACCAGTATGGGAATTATTTGATGGTGCATGAACATTGGTGCCCAAGCACAATTAACAACATTTCACTTGTCAAACATTGCCTTAAACATCGCCGAGATTTATTTCTTTTCAAGCAGTATTATTGATGAGTTTTTGCTGACCAATATGGAAGAGTACATTCAATGTCCCATGAAGAAGGGATGCCATGAACTTGCAGTGCTATCAGGTACAACATGTAACCAGGCACACATATCTGAACACATTTTTTTAGCAGATGCAAAGCTCTGCAAAGTTACAAACAGCTGCTTGACTGTGTTAACCCATCACGTGGTGCGAAGTCTCACTTCTCTCATCCTGCGCTCGTAATCTTGGGCTGCTTCCTCCACAGACAGTGAAGGGTTAATTGCTACGACCTGGGACTCTGGCAGGGGGACCTTTCCCAATAAACTGGCCTGAAAGAAAAGGCAGAGAACAGACATTGGATTAACTCTGTTCTGGAAATTATTATTCACCACACAACTATTCATCACATTTTTATAAATGTATCCATAGGATTATCATGCACAGAAATGCCTTGCACTCTAGTGGCAGTGCCTTACGCCAATAATCCCAACTTAAAGCCCACACGTCCTATTAGCACGGTTGGCTATGCACGGTGCGAAAAAAGTTCAACATACATATACATACATACAAGCCAGCTGGCAGGTTAGCCGGCCAGTGTTCGGGAAAATGAATCCACCACCACCGTGTCTCATGCACACGATGACTGTGCATCTCAGCGTGATCCACCAACCCCACCTCCAAGAACAGACAAGATGTAGTAAGCCTGATCAAAGCCAGTGCTTGACCTTTCACAAGCACTCTTATCTCCGGCGGCAAACTCTGTGCCCGCGGTGGATACTCCACATTTCGATGGCGAGGACCGGAAAATTCCAAGCCAAGCCAGGTGGCCTGCGTGCAGGCGTGGTGCGGAGTGCATTCGTGGTGGTTGACCCCTCGGTGAGCGGTGGCAGAGCGGTGGCAAAGCGGTTAGCGCGCTGCGTTGGTGCGATTCCTGCCCAGGGCCAACACCGGTGACGATTATCTGAACCGGTCCTGGGCCTCCCCTAGGTCGACTCGACCTCCAATGAGGAGTACCTGGTGCGGTGTGTGGTTAAACATCGCCACTCGGGAGACAAAGGCGGTCGGGCATGGTTGTTTGGCCACCCCACACTCTCGCGTGCCGTGCCGTGCCGGAATTTCATAGGTGCAACACTTGCTCCAACAGTCTGCTCATCGCCTATACAGGATGCGTGTGATGTGTGGTGTGTGCATCTCTGTCGGTCTATCGGCGGCACCTTGTACTGGCCGTACGTGCTGTCGGGGTGCTGGTGAGGCACGAGCCTCTCGTCGCAGAACAGCAGCCACGTGCGCGCCCAGGGCAGTCCGGGGAGGCCGGGCAGCTCTCGGCCGAACGCGGCGGCGACGCTGCCCCCGGAGAGAGCGACACGGAACCCTCCGCGCTCCGCCACGGCGCGCACCGCCAGCTCCGAGACGCGACGCGCGGCCCACGCCGCCAACTCGCCGGGCTCCGGGAAGACGCGCACCTGCCGGCTGGCGAGCGACATTGTCGAGGGCAGGCGCGAGGGAGGGAGGACGAAGGTGGTTGAGTTAGAGAGAGAGGTGGAAGTGAGTGAGGCGAGCGCGGAGGATTGGAGGTTGGTTGATTGGACAAGATGGGAGAGGAGAGCGGGCGGCTGGACGAGGGAGGATGCGCGCCCCCTGCTGCTGCTGCTACTACACGCGCGTCATTCCGCGCTACGTGCAAGTGGATGATGATGATGGTGGAGGATGTGGCACGTGGGGGCCGGTAGCGTAGCGGTTAGCGCGCTGCGAACACGGCAGCCCGAGTTCGATTCCCGCTCGCGGCCAACACCAGTGACGATTATTTGCAGCGGTTCTGCCCGCCCCCTAGGTCGACTCAGCCTCAAACAAGTACCTGGTGCGTTTGTGTCTAAACATCTTCACTTGGGAAACAAAATCAGACGGGGCGTGGTGCCGGCTACCCTGCCCCTCTCGTGTGCCGTACCGACCTTCATCGGTGCTCGCTAACAGCACTTGCCCCATTGAAACCTCCTTTGCCAGTAGCAAAATATAATAATTGTTTTTTTACCCTTTTATCTGGCTCTAAGAAAAGCTGTCTCGGGTGTGAACCAATCAATTTCAAGGACAGTGCATATCATTATCAGAGTTGTGTTTTTTGTGTGCATTCTGACCGCAGGTATTGTGGTCAATGCAAACATGACTCCTTGTAAAAAAGGTGTCAGTTTTGTTGCCAGATAAAAGGGTAAAAAAACAGCACTTGCCCCCACAGTCTGTGACGGGCTATCGGAAGGGAGAGCGTCCCGGGACGAAGCACATCTGAAAGCGCGCGATTCGGTCACCGCTGTCTTTTTATTCGAATGTTCGCCAAAAGCCGCCGCTGCGAGAATGATCGGAGTTTGCATGATCGGGGTTCATGCTCCTTCACGAGATCAGCAAGGTAGTGTGGTTCATTAGTGGCACGCACTTTGTGTGTGATGAGTGCGAACTTATAATGTGTTCGTTATCATCGGGGTGGCGAGGGGGTACTGCAGAGCCCTCGCTTGTCCCAGTGACCCCCCTGTGACCCTCCTGGCGACCACCACGCCACCCTCGCCTGCACCACTGGCCACTGCACGGACACCCATTTGATTATGGACACGACACAGATACATGATACCGGTAACGCTGTGGGTGCGATTTCAACATCCACGTTTGAATTTCTACCGCACGTAATTTTATATCGAGATGTATCATCGATAATTGACATTCCTTTTGTCAATCCACTGTTGGATGAAGCCCTCCCAAAACACCATATAGCTCATTGAGTTGTGTGGGCATACTTCACCACGCTGGTCAATGCGAGTTGGTAAATGGAGAGGTGCCGAACACCGGTTCTGATATCACTCGCCACTGATGTCAGCCGTGGCCGGGAATCGAGCTGAGGTCTCCGGGTTCAAACTTCAGCGTGCTAACCACTTCGCCACCGCTCCACCCATACGTGCAATGTACATTAACAGAGTACTGTACTGTATATATTTCACAATTGAATACTGTAATGTTGTAAATATGTCTGCGTTAAAATACAATGCTGGAATCACTATTTGTGCACGTGCACTCAGTCTTCCACGTCGTCTTTATTCGTCGCGTTAAGTGTTTTTAAAATTAATAAATAAAGCAAAAGTCAACCTTTAAAATACTCGACATGTATAGATGCAACCTCCGAAGTTGGTGGGCTTTCAACATCACTTTCAAAGATACGAGCTCTTAAAACAACAGGCGCGCGTGGTGAATTACAATCAATCCTATCAACTCCCACTTCGCACTCTACACGGGCTGTACTGTGTTCGCTAATGTCACGAGTACTGGTAGTGACCCTTCTCCATCGCACATCAAACTATAAGGGCCCTTGTCCGAAACGTCGCCTATTATATATACTTCTCCTTTTAAGACAAACGCATAGCTGTCAACCCCTTAGTGCCTATCTTATTACAGACCAAGTCAGAGCTAATTGGTCACCCCGTGCCCTTATACATCTCAACGTTCATCCTACAGTCCCATCACAAGAGACAAACACAAATAGACAAATAAATGTTTGCCCGAATAAGATGGCTGTACACCGTATGGACCTGAAAACAACATTTCCCCACACAAGAATACGGCTAAAACGTATAGGTTGACAGGTATGTAAACGTGTGATGATGAATGTCTGGTGGTATTTAAAAAATAAATAATTTATCCACCAACGCAGCAGCATCAACAATTGTATGCGCTGAACTTCTTTCGCACCGTACGTAGCCAACCGTGCTAATCGGAGGTACGTCACTGGTGTTGGCCGTGAATTTTGCTTTAAAGACAGAGCGGGCAGCAGTGTCGGTGTCTCAAATTCCGCCACTGGCGTCGTTTGCAGCTGCCGGGGTCGGCCACTCGACCCGGATCGGGAAACGCCGTGACCACGACTCTCGCGTACAGCTCAACCCCGCCTCCCCCCAGCGTCGTGCGCTTGCAAAGCGATCGGAAGACGGCGGCGCCACCAAACAGCCCCGTTCGCAACACCTAAAGCTGACGACAATTCAACCGATTCGGAATTCCAAGCTCGCTTGCTCCAGCAAAAGCGGTCATTGTTAAAGCATGCCGTCAGCTCAAATCCGGGGCATATACCATGACACGAACTTGTCTGGGCGAGGGATACGGGAAGGGATGAAGAGACACTGTGCCAGGGCACGGAAGTGGTTTTGGGAGCTCGTTCTGGACTCACTGGGTGCGCGTGAGCTCCTGCACGCACAGCAGCAGCAGAAACAGCAGAGTTGGGAAGAAGCCGCCGAGTGGTGCTGCCCTCATCACGGCCAATGCTGGCAACTGCAAAACCCGCGGCGTTCAAACAAAAAAACTCCCCCCCCCCACACCAACAGAGGGCAGAGCAGACATTGCGGGTCAATGTATGCACTCACAGAAGGCCACGTGGTTGATAATTAATGGTGTAAATACTGTAATATTTGTACATACACATGGAGAGATAGCTACGTGAATTAGGCCTATTGCCGATTTGTTGATATTGTTACCACATTTCTGGGAGACGCAGCGGCCCACTTTTACAAAGCCACGCCGACTCAGTCACTCGTCCAGTCCACACACTGGACCTGTTTCAACCTTCTGGGTCTCATCAGCAGAGTTAGACTTGTTAAACAAATGCTGCTGGATCAACTGAAGTTTTTGGCAAGAGCATATGCTTCTGCACCACTGCCAATGCAGCAGTATCACCGACTAATGCCAGGAAGTTGAAACAATTATTGTGTGCTCTTTGATCATTGTTGTGATACTACAATGAATTATGATGGCTCTTCCTTGCAAAATTATGGATTTAAACTAGGGTTCAAATATGGTAAAAATTAAGACTCGTTCAGCCACTAACACAGGGGTGGGTGGACCTGCGGTTCTGGAGCCGCACGCGACTCTTTAAGGACTGCTTGGTGACTTGATTCACAAGCATTGTGGTGGCTCTTGAACTATTTACGGTATTTTTTTTCTACCGAATTCGAAAAAAATTGCTCCTCTTGTTATTTTTGTTGCCGACCCCTGAACTAAGACGACTAATTTGTGTCGCACCGTCGAGTTAAGCCCTTCAGTTCAGCACACGGTAAATATTGAGCTGTGTGTGGGTCTGCCCGTTGCCGGTACAAAGGGCATTGCGTATCCCATGTAGACACGTGTAGGGTTAGCACAAATAACTAGAGAGCAGAGACTTTTACTGGTAAGAACCTCCTGGTTCCACCAGCCCACAGGGAATTTCCTGGTAGGAACCTCCTGGTTACACCAGCCCACAGGGGATTATTGTGTCCGTCCGTCCGTCGTGAAGGGAGGGGCTGGGTGGGGAGGGGACGGTGGGGAGGGGCTGGGTGGGGAGGGTGGGGCTGGGTGGGAAGGGGAGGGTGGGGAGGGGCTGGTCACCCCGTGATGCCCTTAGAAAATGCAACGTTTAACCTACTCACGCCGGCTTGTGCCCGCCCTCACAGTCGGGCATATTTGCGGAATACACCACGCCGCCGTTGACCCTGGCCATTGACTGAGCAACCCAACGTTCCTACCAGCTCCCTCCCCAGGAATGTGTTAGGTACCCTTCTATTTCGCCGTATGGCTGATGTTGATGTAGAGCATTGGTTCTTAACCTTTACTGCAGCCTTGCACCACCCCTTTGGTTCTGAATTGTAAAAAAATGTATGTTAGTAAACACATAGGTTTGATGAAACACAGTAGTTGTACTTACGTGCCAGTGCTTAATTTGTGTTTCGATGATTTACCTTCTAAAGAAATCTGCCATGTCTGGCACCCCCAGAAAGGGCATCTCACACCCAAGGTTAAGAACCACTGATGTAGAGCGACAACTTAACTTAAGTTGAAGCGATTCAGCCAGATTATTTGGTCAGGAGTAGCGGAGTGGTGCATCACCGTGATGATGCCTCCATTTGCGTTCATGAATCGGGTATTGAGTCGTCAAATGTTCAATGATCGCTTCTGGGTGTCCACAGTCGACACCGGACAGTTTTAAATATTCCATTCATTCATTAAACTATAAACTAGAACATTAAGTACTGTTTCCACATCTGCCATGGTAGTCAATCAGATGGGAACCCATTGAGACAATTGTCAAAACGTAATAATCAAATCAACTAAAGCATTCGTTAACAGTCTCGAAATGGCTTGGAATCATATACAAGTCATCAAGTAATTTTGTTCTATCTGTAACTCGTTACAAAAGAGGCGATATTTTCCGTGTCTCAAAGGGTTTATTTAATTTCGTAGTTGAACAATGAAAGTAAAGAGTTCGCCATGATCTGTCTTAAGCCAGACTGTTTCGCGACTCGTATTCACGTGCATTGCGGCTCTTGAAATCTTTTTTTAGCCGATTTTTGTTCAAATGGCTCTAATTATTTAGATTGCCGGTCTAAGCACAGTGGCTAAAGAAAGCGCCCTCGAAACCACCGTCACTTCGCCCGCGTTCTTCAGCCGAGCTTCACTGCGTTCATCTCCGCCACGGTGCACGTTTCCTGAGCCACATTCATTCGTCAGCCCCCACTTTCCCTCGGCCGTTCTTCCTCCTTCACGCCCTCTACGATCTCCTTAGCCGCCTTTTTTTTTTAAACACCCGTATTCCATAGTTTCGCTTCCGCATTCACCCATTCACTCACTCGCTCCAACCCACCACCCCGACTGTCAGAGACGCGCAGCGCTCTCCTCCGACGAGAAAACCCAGAGCAACAACAACAAAAACAGCTCACACAACAACAACAACCGCTGGCGAGACCAATCAAGGCAAGCGTTAATTAAGTTAGCCGCAGAGCCGAAGAGAAGATGGCAAGGGCCGCCCCACGCAGACGGCATGAACACATTCCAGCCGAAGAGATCATGGTACGAGTTTCTGTGAATTGCGATGAGCAGCCGTGCGCTCCTGTCGCCTCTACACGTGATGGCTGTGTGTGTGTGACGTCTCGCTGGCATTCGTGTGCGTGCTCTGAGTCGTGTGATGTCGGGAAATCATTCGTTAGGTACGTGAACGTCAAAAATGTGGCTATATAGTAATTGTGGATGTGCCTATAGAGTAATTGTGGATGTGCCTATGCTGCCCCGATGTTCATATGTTGTACCATGTAAGGTAGACACATTTGTCTTGAGACAAAATCACCCAGGGATGCACCGATTTCGTCACATGTGGGAAGTTAAGGAACGTCGGCTTTCGCGACCAATATCAACCATAATAGAGGTTTTTTTGGGGGGAGAAAGGACAAGTTCAAAGGGCTCGCATAATGCACATGCATAATGTACGTAGCCTCAGTAATCCCCCCACATTGTACAAGAGCGCAGAAGCGTGGTCAACACATCTACGCCTCTATATAAGGAACGAAACAGGTGGATTTCTCCACAAATCTGGCTATCGCCAGATGACGCTAGTTGTAATTACTGGCGAAACGTCATACTCAGTTTGTAAATGTTGTGGCTTGGCTCTCCAACACACCGGTGTGCTGTACTAGTAACGAATTGGCACGTTCTGTTTACGTGACAACCCTTACTAGTTGTCTGTGTCGGGTGGTGGTGAGTTTTAACGACACATTCATATATTTACGCGATCTAACCCAAAAACCTCTTATGAAGGAAAGCCTTGTTATGAAAGTGTTGTTCCGAGGCGATTAAAACAACAACAGCTGGTTGTACCGTGTCCTTGACACGCGTTTTAACACTTGATTATTACAGCAATGTCAAATCTAACCACCGGTTATTGACTGTGCAACAACAAAACACAGTCGAGCTGGTGTCGATAGTGCTGTGTCTGCCAAGCCGTGCGATCTGAACCGCTGATTCACCCCATCCAGATGCTCGTCCAGTTTGGCGTGCTCTGAACCAGTTGAGTTGGACTCGGAATTTGTGTTTCTTCCCCTGCGAATTCTGATGCATCAGCTGACAGGGAAAACGAGGCCTTTCTTCAGTAACAGCGTGACCTTTTGGTTACTCAGGTGTTTCAACCATTAAATAATTTGCATGATAATACGAATAACATTTTTTATACGTTTCCTTCACAGTATTTTCGAGTATGTATGTTATTTGACATTTTCTCTTTGACAATTACGTTGTATCTTGTTTGTAGGTGAGGAACTTTAATGTACAGTACATACAATATGAGGGAAGCCACTGTTTCTGATTGGAGTATTGTTCTGGAAGAGTTTTAATTTGTCCCATTTTCCAACAATACAATGTTCTTTACAAATGACTGAGTAGACTTCAGTAAAACTCACTCTTGAGTGAGATGACAATACGAATATAGACAACTAGAGATACGAAGGTGTCGGAACCAATCTAGAAAACAGAGATGTGGAGATGGTGTGTTGACAAGAGAGTGAGAGCTAGAGATGAAACGCGTCAAAAATATATAAATGCAGAGAAATGCAACATTGATGTTTGGGTGGAGAGACGACAGTATAGCTGTGTAGTGAGATGAGAGAGATGTAAGCTGGATATGTTGTTCATAGCAGATGGTGAGAGAGCATGAATGTAGATATACTGTACTCGGCAGATATTTAGTGCACGCCTCTTGTTCCCATAAAATCTGGTGCCCTTGAGCTTCTTGTGACCCTAAGCATTTGCTCATTTTGTTTATGCTTATTTCTATCACTGCAGTATTACAAGTATAGTGACATAAATTTAGATTTAAAGCTTTCGTGACTGCAGGGATTCATATTCTTGGTTCTTTCGACGTTTCTACTGCAACACAAGCAATCATCATCAGGTGTGACTGCAACACAAGCAATCAGCAGCAGAGAGCGGGAGCTCCGGGCTGCCGGTTCTGGGAGTAGACTCGTCTCATCGTCGCTGTCGTCTTCGCCGCCTTTGTCGCTGCCGCCTTCACTCGATAATTGCGCGGCCGGATAGTTGTTGGCTGTCTCGGTCAACGCCGTCAGTGTAACGCGGTCAGGGTTGTAGCTAGGCTGGGCTGTACGGCATCAGGAGGAACGAGGCGAACCTGTGAACCTAAAGAGTCCATAATAGAGGTTTTGGGTTAGATCGCGTAAATATATTAATGTGTCGTAAAAACCCGCCACCACCCGACACATCCAACTAGTAAGGGTTGTCACGTAAACAGAACATGCCAATTCGTCACTAGTACAGCACACCGGTGTGTTGGAGAGCCAAGCCACAACATTTACAATGAGAGTACAACGTTTCTCCAGTAATTACAACTAGCTTCATCAGGCGACAGCCAGATTTGTGGAGAAGTCTTCCTGTTTCGTTCCTTATACAGAGGCGTAGATGTGTTGACCACGCAGCTGCGCTCTTGCACAATGTGCACAATATATGTTTTGTCGTTATGCAATCTAGATACGGAATTGTAATTCGATCTCCCATTAAAACATTGGGAAATGTCTAAATTTCCTCTCTGTCCACCGAACAGTATAAATGGGTTACACAAACAGTCGATTGGCTGGTAGTGTGTGGTGAGGTAGAGTGGGCAATCCCACCTCTGCCAAGACGTCTGGCCTGTGTGGAGAGGGACAAGTAATTACAGGGCTGCACCTTAATCTTGTTTTACCGTTCGTCGCACGTAACATGAGATTGCTGTGCCACTTCCATTGTCAGTCACATCGATCATATACAGTATGTACATTGCATCGCTGCGTAAACATTCTACACATTAATTGTGCTACTGCAGCAGATTGTGAATAGTGGCATACTGGACATGTGAATAACAGCTTCATAGCTCATCGGATTCCTCCAGTATGAATATTGATTCTGATTTTACGCTTCACAGGTTTTGGGATGTGGTTTTTGTGTAAGGTAAAGTGTGATTTGTGCTGTACCGAGGGCATACTCTGCAAGACTCTGATAAAGGGACCTATGGAAATACACGTTTTATACAGTAGTGGACGGTACTGTACTTAATTGACGGGGAAGTGGCACGATTTTCAAGATGAAATGTCGACATCCATTATTTATGAGCACATCTGTATATGTTAAATGGAAACCACTTCAATATGAGCAGGGCTTAATTTAGGTATAGTGCCCCTGGGACACCCGAGCAGAAAAAGGGCTCCTACCACGATCTCCTCACCTTCCCTTGTTCATAACATAGGCACACTGTACACACAAGCACCCCAATCCCTCACAGCCAGGACACACTCCAAAAGCATAAACAACAAACAACAGTACCCACATTTTTCTAAAGATCGGAATGTGTTTCAAGTTCATCCACCGCACTGCATTGCACTTGATACGCTTTTTTCATCATAATTTGCTCAAGTCTTCATTGAACCGCGTTAAAAAATGTTTTGATCACAGAATCCTATAAATACCCTCAACATTGCGGTTATAACGTACACGTAGTATGCAGCGATAGGGTTCTCTATAACGGGAATCTAGTTTTGTTTACTTCTCGGACAAGCTCGGTCGGGTTGAATGACGAGTGCACGAGTCGCGATAAAGCTCAGCTTAAAAGCTTTCACCTTCCAATAAAACCCAACACATTCGTCAATAGCACTGCCTAAATGAGACGCAGTATGTACGTAGTAGTAATAGGTGACGTTTCGGGCAATGGCCCTTCTTGGGGTCTTCAAATTTGCCACTTTCATCTTTGTGGACGAACATAAACTCCCTGCCCCTGTTCTAATCTAATCTTAAGACGTGTCGCTCCTCTTCTGCCTTGGCTACACTTTATCTCTTCCATAGAATATAGACAATAATTACTTTACTGTGTATGCATGAATCGATATATTTTTTTCCCCAGAAGTTAACGCTACACGATGCGCATGTCACATTTTTTTGTACAGGCATCTTGAGATGCAGTTGTATAATTAGACTCTGAATAAATACAATCTAATTGTATTTCAATGAAAAGGTTTGCTCTCCAAGACTATTCGACACGAAAAGGTAGCGCAGTCGGGAGCACAGGTGGTTCACCTTGCCACAGTCATTTTAGTGAGTTAACGCAGCATAGCTGTCAACCCCTTATCAGTGCCCTACCTTATTACAGATCAATTCAGACCTTATTGGTCACCCTTTTCCCCTAAAACATCTCAACGTTCATCTGACAAAGTCCCGTCGCAAGGGAGAAACACAAACAAATAGACAAAAAAACATTTGCCCGTATTAAAAAGGCTATACGCCGTATGGACCTGAAAACTCTACATAAGATGAAGCTACCCCAATGACCAGCATGGCATGAGGAAGCCTTCATCCATTCGTGGATTGACAAAAGTTAGGTTCTTTTTTAACCCTAACCCTGGGATGAATTGCAGAGGTTTGTCCTCTATATACGTATATAGGTGGTTGTGGTGTCATTTATTGAAGATGCGTGCAGGAGAGAATGGACAACTTTGCATCGTTAGAAAGTCAGTGATTGCCACCATAAATAAGTGCTGTTGTAAGAAACATACAGTACAGCAAACATTTGTGGCATACAGGAGGGAAGTGGGCCACCGATAAGCATGCTCTACGGTAGTAGCATATGAGCTTGCATCCTGTTTAATATATAAAATATCCAAAACTCTTTTTTTGTGTTGTTTATGAAGTAATAGAGTTAAAATATCGTGCAACTTTCCATTGTGCGATGAGCACAAATCACACGGTAATGGATTTGGCTAAAAATGCCTCTGCAGGGGGGGGGTTGGGGTAGAGAAATTAACATGTCAATGACATAGTTGTGTGGAAATCCTCCCCGTAGCGGCCGGAGGAGAGAAAATGGACCGATAAACAAACAAGCATGGCAAAATTTATAGAGAGAAATAGGAAGTTTGAGAAAATAAACTTCGTAAAATTTGGAAGTGTAATGCAATGCAACACAGAGAGTCGGTTAACACACATTTAACGCATAGCCTGGTTGATTACGTTCTACCAAAGATTGCTAAATTAGAAGTTAAGTGTGAGTTGTGTGGACATACTCCCCATATAAGTAGTTCAAACTAGATTTGAAGCTTTCGTGACTGCAGGAATTACTCTGGTTCTTTCGGTAAAGTCTTCCCCCCTCTCTCTCTGCCCCCCCTCTCTCTATTTAAGGCCTCGACACAGAGGCGTTGTTTCTCTGTGTGTCTATGTGTGTGTCTCTCTCTGTGTGTCTCTGTGTGTGTGTCTCTCTGCTTGTGTGTCTATGTCTCCATGTCTCTGTTTTGTCTCTCTCTCTGAAATTGATCAATCTTTGGAAGAACGTAATCAACTAGGTAGGGTGTTGACTGTTGTGTTAGCCGACTCTCTGTGTTATATTGCATTACAATTCTAAGTTTACTAGGTTTGTTTTCTCATTCATTCTTACCTGATGACGGCTGCTTGTGTTGCAATCAAAACGTCGTATTCTATTATTTAATTTATTTTCTTTCTACGTGACTTTACCGAAAGAACCAAAGAGTAATTCCTGCAGTCACGAAAGCTTCAAATCAAGTTTTATACATACATCCTTTAGTAAAAAATGCTTCACTTGCTTGTGCCATAACATTTGAAAACGTACACGACTGTATATGTATAAACAATGTCAGCACCAACTTAAAACATTGCATTCGTCCTTGATTAACTTAATGTCAAGTTGGCAACACATCTGAAGATATGTACACTCTGTGTGGAGTAGATCTCTTTTCAACGTTCATAGTCAGGGTGCTGCGGTGGTGAGATGTTTTTTTCCGTTGCCTAGTATGCAGGAGGTCGGTCGGTCGGTCGATCCTGACCCTGACGCCTGGATATTTGGAGTTTGCATGTTCTCCCCGTGGTCGCGTCGAATTTTCTCTGGTTTTTCCGGTTTTTCACGCCATGTTTAGAATCAACATGCATTTAAGAGTATGCTGCTGCTATAAATTTCATTGAGCTATCATTTGTGACCAGGTCACTTCTGAAAAAGAGCTAATAGCTCAGTGGGCTTTATCTGGTAAAAAATTGTTTGGTTTCATAACAATGTCGCAATATCCTATTGCCAGGACAGCCTCACTGAGTCTCAACACTCTTTTTCAGGACGCTCCTACATTAGGATGGAGGAACAATGCCAAGAAATGAGTTTCAATAATTTTTATTGTGCTTGTTTACCCAGGAAAGCCCCACTGAGTCTCAAGAATTGTTAACTTTGTTGCAGTTGGGTCGATGTTGCTATTTTGCCTAATCCCAATTTAATAATTTGCAGATTATGTTTTAGCATTGGAATGTTGACCAATACCAGTTACATTGCATGATTTTTTGAGCTATGGGAGGAAATTGTCAAACCCAGAGAAAACCCATGCAGAATGGGGGAGTGAACATGCAAACTCCACACAGAAAGGCACCCGAGTCGGGCATCGAACCCAAGGCCCCCTGTTGCTGCGAGGCACACGTGTTGCCACTGCCCTGCCGCCCAGTGCAATAGCATACGCCAATGAAATCTCCGTACCTTCCCTGAGCTGCTGTGGCGTTTTCCGAACATATAGATGGAGAAGAGTATTCGGCGGCTGCGTGAGAAAGTTCACGGGAAGGTGTCCATCGAGAAAGCGGCTGCCCTCATGCTGCGCTTCCAGATGCAGTATGAGAGCGTGGCCAAGTACATCGTCCTGGCCATGGACAGAGAAGGTGAGGAATGCACGAGTCATGCTCGACGCACACCTGGCTGGCAAACACACTCATTGTGGTAAAATTAAACTAACCTATTAACCCCTTTCCCATTCCGATGACGTATGTGTACGTCATGACAGAGAAACCAGAAGTAAAAACAAGTAAACCCGTAAAAACAAAGTTTTTCACTATAAATCCTTTATATGTGTGGCGGCTAGAGTCTTCTAGTCCTCTGGCTTGAGATGGCTGCCACCTATGGGTCAGATGATTGTCTGCCAGTATTAAGCAATTGGTAATTAAATATTTAATTTGTTTTCCCTAAACAGTGTAAAATTTTGGAAAAAAAATTTCACGATAATTAATTGTCACACACAAAGAGTCTGTGTGGAAAATGTCAGCTCGATTGGATCACGGGAAGTGGATTAAAAAACGAGCGAAAGATTTGCACGGTCCTAAGCAAGCAAGTGAACTTAATATAAAGGATTTAAAAATATATTCGCCTGTGGAGGACGCGGGGATCGATCCCGCGACCTTTGGCATGGGAAGCGAGGGCGCTACCAACTGCGCTACTCCGCCACGGCCTGTGGAGGGGTTACGCTCTGGGCTCCTACACTGTGACGTTCAGCCAAAGCCATGAATGAGTTGTATTTGAATAAATGTAAAATAACACATTTTTGCCTAAAAAGTGTCAAATTTTTGAAAACATTTTTCATGAACATTAATTGTCTCGCACAACGAGTCTGTGTGGAAAATGTCAGCTCGATTGGATCACGGGAAGTGGGTTAAAAAACGACCGAAAGATTTTCACGGTCGTAAGCAAGCAAGCAAGCACGCAAGCACGCAAGCACGCAAGCAAGCAAGCGAACTTAATATAAAGGATTTAATAAAATAGCTTTATCGGTTCCGAGGCTCCCACAAGGCCACGCGGGAGGACGTGTGGCACAGTTTGGCGTCAGCTGTCATAGAGTTGCGGTCGTATATCTACAGTTCTCTGCAGTGAGTACAATGTATTTAAAAACAACCATGTTATGCCTCTCTAAATAAAATTAACGCTGAGCCGCTTGCGCGTTCCGATATTCAGATGTAAATGAGACACCCTCCCTGCAACTTGCAGATATCTTGGAATGCAAAAGGCCCACTGAGCTACAGTGAGGGAAAAGAGTATTTGATCCCTTGCTGATTTTGTACGTTTGCCCACTGACAAAAAAATGATCAGTCTATAATTGTAATGGTAGGTTTATATTTGAACAGTGAGAGACAAAATAACAACAACAAAATCCAGAAAAACGCATGTCAAAAATGTTATAAATTGATTTGCATTTTAATTAGGGAAATAAGTATTTGACCCTTTCTCAATCAGAAAGATTTCTGGCTCCCAGGTGTCTTTTATACAGGTAACAAGCTGAGATTAGAAGCACACTCTTAAAGGGAGTGATCCTAATCTCAGCTTGTTACCTATATAAAAGACACCTGTTCACAGAAGCAACCAATCAATCAGATTCCAAACTCTCCACCATGGCCAAGACCAAAGAACTCTCCAAGGATGTCAGGGACAATATTGTAGACCTACACAAGGCTGGAATGGGCTACAAGACCATCGCCAAGCAGCTTGGTGAGAAGGTGACAACAGTTGGTGCGATTAATCGCAAATGGAAGAAACACAAAAGAACTGTCAATCTCCCTCGGCCTGAGGCTCTATGCAAGATCTCACCTCGTGGAGTTGCAATGATCATGAGAACGGTGAGGAATCAGCCCAGAACTACACGGGAGGATCTTGTCAATGATCTCAAGGCAGCTGGGACCATAGTCACCAAGACAACAGTTGGTAACACACTACACCGTGAAGGACTGAAATCCTGCGGCGCCCGCAAGGTCCCCCTGCTCAAGAAAGCACATATACATGCCCGTCTGAAGTTTGCCAATGAACATCTGAATGATTCGGAGGACAACTGGGTGAAAGTGTTGTGGTCAGATGAGACCAAAATGGAGCTCTTTGGCATCAACTCAACTCGCCGTGTTTGGAGGAGGAGGAGGAATGCTGCCTATGACCCCGAGAACACCATCCCCACCGTCAAACATGGAGGTGGAAACATTATGCTTTGGGGGTGTTTTTCTGCTAAGGGGACAGGACAACTTCACCGCATCAAAGGGATGATGGACGGGGCCATGTACTGTCAAATCTTGGGTGAGAACCTCCTTCCCTCAGCCAGGGCATTGAAAATGGGTCGTGGATGGGTATTCCAGCATGACAATGACCCAAAACACACAGCCAAGGCAACAAAGGAGTGGCTCAAGAAGAAGCACATTAAGGTCCTGGAGTGGCTTAGCCAGTCTCCAGACCTTAATCCCATAGAAAATCTGTGGAGGGAGCTGAAGGTTCGAGTTGCCAAACGTCAGCCTTGAAACCTTAATGACTTGGAGAAGATCTGCAAAGAGGAGTGGGACAAAATCCCTCCTGAGATGTCTGACCTCTGTGATTGCCAACAAGGGTTTTGCCACCAAGTACTAAGTCATGTTTTGCAGAGGGGTCAAATACTTATTTCCCTCATTAAAATGCAAATCAATTTATAACATTTTTGACATGCGTTTTTCTGAATTGTTCAAATAAACCTACCATTAAAATTATAGACTGATCATTTCTTTGTCAGTGGGCAAACGTACAAAATCAGCAGGGGATCAAATACTTTTTTCCCTCACTGTATATAGCTCTTTTTCAGAAGTGACCAGGCCACAAATGATAGCTCAACGAAGTGGCTTATCATGTGGAAATTTATAGCAGCCAAATACTTGAAATGCCTGTTTATTCTAAATGTGGAGGGAAAAACCAGAGGTGCTGAAGAAAATCCACATGACCACGGGGAAAACATGCAAACTCCAAATATACAGGTGTCAGGGTTGGGATCGAACCCACAATCTCCTGTAAACTGCTCACAGTTCTGCATATATATGTAATGTAGTAACTCGGCGGGAGACGACTTCACGGGTAACACACTCTTTATTTTATCAAACTCGTTCACAGGTGACTAACACCTACCTTGTATCTCGGGTGACAAACACCCACTTAGTATCTCGGGTGACAAACACCCACTTAGTATCTCGGGTGACAAACACCCACTTAGCTACTTGGCGACTAACGCCCACTGAGCTACTCGGATGACCAACATCCACTTAGTATCTCGGGTGACAAACACCCACTTAGCTACTCGGCGACTAACGCCACTGAGCTACTCGGATGACCAACATCCACTTAGCTACTCGGCGACTAACGCCACTGAGCTACTCGGGACACTCCCTGCCCGGGGTATCCGTCTCGACTGTGGGTCCCCAGCCCGACCCACGGGGGCGTCGGACCCCGGGTCCCACAGCCTCGCCTCCGAGCCACACAGGGCCCCGGTCCCCACAAGGACGGCGGGACTAGGGGTCTCGGGGCACTAGGTCTTCAGCTCCGTCTTCGGGTCTTCAACTGGGTAACTCTCCCCGAGTGCTCTCGCGCGTCCCCCTTTATACCCCACCTGCGGACGTCGCTGCGAGCACCCACTTATTCGACCAATCGCTGGGCGCTGGCTACGATCCTGTTTTCCCACATCTCATCGTGCCTCACCACCCACGCCGCGCCGCCCCGTCATCTGTCACTCCCGGCGCGCGCGTCCACACCACGCCCACAACGCGTGCCCAACCCCGCACCCCGCGCCGCCCCGTGATCCATCACTGTCACAGTCGGCGCACGTCAACACCACCACTACATATACACATTCTTTTACATTATTCACGCTATGCTTAACTGCAGGTTATTCATATTGCCCATACAATGCATTCAATGCATGATAGACACAAATTATTCTTAATAACCATTGCACAGCATTACAATTCTATTTGAAGCTTCCGTGACTGCAGGAATTACTCTTTGGTTCTTTCTTTACAAATTGCACACGAATGGATGCAATGAATATCACGTCGTGGTCTGCTTTTTGCTTGCAAATTTCAGATTTACTGCAATACACCCGTCCTTGGATGGGCAAAAGGCTAGTTTATGTTTAATTTTAAAGCAGTGTGATGGACGAATTATGTTGAAACTCTTCGGTTTTTTCGGTAAAGTCACGTAGGTAAAAAAAAAATGAATGAAAACAACTAAATTAAATCACGACGTTTCGGAGGCAACACAAGCTTCCGTCTTCAGGTGGAACCGTTACAGCCAAAGTCGCTGTAGTAAGTGAAGCGAGCTAATAGAGAGACGCGGCTATATTGGGTAAGAGGGGGGGAGCCAAGGTAGGGGGGGGGGGCATCGGGGGGAGGGGGGATGCTAGCCTGAAGGTAAGCCGATTGATAACATTTATTCATGGGGTACCATGATGTTGAGTTTATTGTTAATTGTGCTTGCCCACCACTATCAAAGTAGCATCGCCAAATCATTCGTTCTACGATGATGGAGCAGTCTTGGCTAAATCACGGTCACCAGCACATGGCAGATGGAATGATGAGACCTCCAAGAGGCAAACTCTGATGATCACCGTGCCTGCGATGGTTTGATTGGGATAATAGGCACAGCAAGATATGCAGGTGCATGTTCCTGCACTTTCCCTCATCATTTACAGTGGTAGGACCCGTCGCTTAGCACCCTATTGAGATGCACATAAACAACGTTATACACATTGTAAATTACAATATATATATAATTAATATGACTGTTGTGCTCAGACTTGCAGATGAATGAAAGAGACAGGCAGCTCCTCAACAACCCATCCATACAGGTAAGGGCTGAGGATAAAATACCTAATTCATACAAATACGAGATGTGGTGACACACGCCTGTGACTTGGAGGTGGAGTTTGTGGATCACACCAAGATGGAGCCATTGGGTACATGAGACACCTACCTGTAGAGTAATACGACAGCACCCATAATTATATTTTTAAATCCATCAGCTTATGGGCTTTTTTGTATTAGAGTCCAGCAGTATTTGTTAAAGAAAAAATTAATAATGTTGGGTTGCCAAATGTTATTGGAAAGTGCCCTGCACCTTCAGAATGGACTTTTTTGTAGTGCTACAAAGAAATGCTGTGTTGTATAGAACTGACTAGGGGGCTATGGTGGTGAGATGTTAACTACCTCGCCTGGTATACAGGAGGTCGTGGGTTCGATCCTGACCCTGATGCCTGTATATTAGTAGTTTGCATGTTCTCCCCATTGTCGCGTGGATTTTTCTCCGAGCCCTCCGGTTTTCCCCTCCACATTTAGAAACATGCGTTTTATAGTATTCGGCTATGATACATTTCCACGTGATGAGCCACTTCGTTGAGCTATCATTTGTGGCCAGGTCTCTTCTGAAAAAGAGCTACATTTCTCAGTGGGCCTTACCTGGTTAAATACAAATAAATTACAATAGTTAAGAATTAAACCACACACCATTGTGGAACATTGTAGATGCATCGCCGTTTTTTGTCAAGTACACCACTAGCCAAGAGCCTCTCCACAAGTTGAAGTCCATGAATCATATTCGATCATACTTCACCGCTCTGGTCACTGTGGATTGGATAAGATGCACTGCCCTCTACTGTCCACAGCGTATAGTACAGTGTCCTTGGGCCATGGATGTCACCCATCCAAGCACTATCCAGGCTCAGCTGAGATTTGATGAGATCTGGTAATTTTTTTCTGTGGAGCATTATGGGTAATAATAACAAATATGCCTTTGTTGTGTCTGTCCACATGAAATTATTTTGGGACATCAATCTCAGAACCTTCCAGACTGTCATCCAGCAGCATTTTTTAAAGCAAGCAAACTCATGTACCATCGAGTTGATTTCAAATATGTGGATGTTTTACGTTTCAACACTGCAATATACAGGGTGTTTATAAAATATGGACCCGATTTGAAATCGCTATATCTCTGCAACCATGAACCGCCCATGAATGAAACTCTTACCACTTGAAAGGACAGGGCATAGAGTTTCAAATGATTACTGCTAGATGCCTCTTTCAGTGCACAAACAGCCCCTAGCCTCAATCATTTGCAAGATGGCGACCCCGCAACACAAGGCATTTTACGTTCTGCAGTTCAGCAAACCTGAATCCGTAATTGCAGTGCAGCGTGCGTTTCAGCGGTGTTTTGGCATTGATCCACCAATATCAAAGAGCATTCGTCGTTGGTACCGACAATTTGAGGAAACAGGTTGTTTATGTAAGGGGAAGAGCACAGGGCGACCACGCACCTCAGAGGAAAACGTGAGAAGAATTCAAGAGAGTTTTCTGCGTAGCCCGCGCAACTCCACTCGTTGTGCCAGCCGAAAACTTGCGATCCCTCATACGACTGTCTGGCGTGTGTTAAGGCAATGTTTAATCAAGAGGCCATACCAGTTGCAAATGGTACAGGCTCTTCGCGCAGGTGACAAAGGAAAGCATGTAGATTTAGTGATGCGATGTTACAGAACATGGAGGACGACAGCTTCTTACCGCGTTTGATTTTTAGTGATGAAGCAACGTTTCATCTAAGTGGTAAAGTTAACGGTCACGATGTGCGCATATGGGGATTAGAGAATTCACACGAAACTGTAGAGCATGAGCGTAGTTCCCCGAAAGTGAACGTGTTTTGTGCTGTTTTCTCAAAGAAAGGTTTATGGCCCTTTCTTTTTCGAGGGAAACACAATTACGGGGTAAGCGTATCTCGAAATGCTGCAGAAATGGCTTATTCCACAACTTGATGAAGATTCCGACGTTTTCTAAATGACACACTGCCTCAACGTTGGATTGGTCGCATGGGACCCAAAGACTTGGCGCTACACTCTTGGCCCCCAAGATCCCCAGACATTACACCCTGCAACTTTTTCTTGTGGGGATACGTCAAAGACCGTGTTTTTGTTCCACCATTAGCGACTAATCTGGATGACCTTTTTGTGTAATTGTAACATGTTGCCATCGTGAAATATACTGCTTTGAAATTGGGTCCATAATTTTAAAACACCCTGTATTAGTCGGTTTTCTGAGACAACATACTTTACTTCTGGACTTGTATCGGTCCATTACAATGCAATTCTGGACATTGAAACTGTTTGACATTGGCAAAAAAAGAGGTGGCCAGGTGACTCAGTGGCCTAATTACCAGCAGCGCCCTGAGCAAATACAATTTGGATGTGGTGAGTAATTGTGCTCAATTCAAATTGTATCCATGCTCAAGTGAGCATTGGGTACATTCATCTTTTATCGACGGTCCCTTGCCAGTGTTGGAAGTTTAACATTCCTTGGCCAGGCCAGTCTCCCCATGTGATGACTACCATAAAAAATAAGAATGGGTTTTACCCTTTGTGGCAAAAAAACAGTTGTTAAGATGTTCAAACACCAAATAGATACCTTTTACAAGGCATCAGGTCTGTATTGACCACATGTACTTGTGGTGAACATGCAAACAAACTTGTTCTGATAATATATGCATTGTCCTTGAAACTGATTGGCCTACACCAGAGACAGCCTTCCTTATGGAATCGTCTCACCAGTGTCAGACCAGAGAATGCCAAAAGCAGACAGTACAAAGAAAATGCACGTATGAGAGCATTCATAGCTCGGGGTGAGTAGCTATATCATGAGACCTTTTTGCCAGTAAAAAAAGTATGAAAAATAAGAATAGGTTTTATCCTTTATTGTCAGGTTTTACCCTTTATTGCCAGAAAGGGTAAAACCTCTTATTATTCATACTTTGATACTGACAAAAAGGTCCCATGATATGATGACTACTGTTGACTTCCACACTATGATACGAATGTTTATCCATCTGGGAGGAATACTGGGCTGAGTCAGCCCTTGACCCGTTGTTTGTTATTCTTTTAGAACATTATGCGTCGGATCCGGATGAATGTCCCGCTGCCACCAGAGCCCAGGCAAAGGGATCCCATGCAGGATTTCGACGTTCAGGTTGTTAATTACATCACTGTGGAAAGTCGACTCCAGCGGCACATGGCCGTGGCATATAATGAATAGCTTTGAGGTGATCTGTGCCAACAGATAACACGTTAAACAAGTCAATCTAGCATGAAAATGGACACTTAATTAATAATGTGAAGAGCCCAGTCGCTGTGGCAAACATTATAAAAGCACAATTAGAAGATAAGTTGTAAAAGAAGCAAAAATATATAAACGGTGACGATTTTTTTTTAAATGTAGGAATGTCCATACATGTGTTGGCATAAATGTAGGCTTTGTAAAACAAAACTACACTTTCATAAAAATTTAAGGTTTCTTTCATGAAATTTTGGCACAGATGTTAACTACCTCACCTGGTATACAGGAGTCGTGGGTTCAATCCCGATACTGACGCGTTCATATTTGGAGTTTGCATGTTCTCCCGTAGATTTTTTTCTCCGGGTCCTCCGGTTTTTCTTTCCACCTTTAGAAACATTGGTTTAGATTATTTGGCTTCTATAAATTTACATGTGATAAGCCACTTCGTTGAGCTATCATTTGTGGCCAGGTTGCTTCTGAAAAATAGCTATATAGCTCAGTGGGCCTTTTTTGGAAAAAAAAAATTTGTTTAGTTAGATTGTACCAGAGCAGATAAAATTTCCCTAACTAAACTCATGCAGCCACTGAATTTGTTTCGTCAGGATTGCATCTGTTCAAATGTGTTTCACCTATGTAGACAGCAGCCAACGGGCTACGCGTGCTGGAGCTGACCGAGCAGAACCTCAACATGTTCGAAAACCTGGCGAACAATGAGCTGCCGCACGATGACTGCCAGTTTGCGTGCAGCGTCTGCGACAGCGTGTGGTGGAGACGCGTGCCACAGCGGAAAATGGTCTGAACTTCAATCCCAGCACGAGACTAATCTGCACCATGCTTTAACCCGCCTGTAAATGTATGGATGTTGAACTTCTTTCGCACCGTACGTAACCAACCATGCTAATCGTAGGTGCGGGGGAAGGACAACAAACTAAACACAAAAAGCAGTTTAAAAAAAAAAATTCAATCGAGATGATTTAAGAGTGCATAGCTCCAGTGGCTTCCGTATATCAGAAGCAAGAGCATTCCAGACGGTTGCAGAAGCGCATCTGAAAGCGTGTAATACAGTGACCGTATTTGTTCGATGGCTAGCCAAAAGCCACTGCGACGAAATCAGCAAGGTATTGTGGTTCATTTGTGGCAGGCACTTTTTGTGTAATGAGTGCAACCGCATCACCCCCATCTTCAGATCGCTTCACTGGCTGCCAAGCCACTGTCAGATCAGCTACAAGACTGCCCTCACTGTTTCAAGATCAATCATGAATTGATTCCCAATTGTCTTATTTGTCATCTTCTCCAGTAAATCTCTACCCACTCTGTTGATTCTTCTCCTTTGTTGCCTCCACTGTCTATAAGTAATTCCACCTGCCACCCACACTGCTCACTCCACTTCTGTTCTCAAATCTTTCATCGTCAATGAACTAATTTTCCCTTTTTTCCCTCATGTTTTACACTGGTCAACACACTTTTTCTGGCATAAGGTATTCCAACGGTTTTAAGGTAATTTTGGGGTGCTGATTCCAAATCTGGCATCAGTTTTTTTGAGATATCAAATATTGCATTTTCAATCAAAACTGCAGAAGAAAAATATTAAATAAATGTGGATATCTACATAAAATTATATTATAAACACACTATCCTAAAAATACAGCACCATATTTTAACACTAAAGCAGTCACTGACTCGCAACAACTTGCAATCATAAGTGACAGAGTTAATTTTGGGTAAAATCAATGAAAATGGGGTATGCTGATAGCATAAAAATTAGATGTGATAGAGCAAATCTGAGATCAGATTTGGAATCAGCACCCTGAAATTAGTCTAAAACAGCTGCAAAAAGTCCAGGCCAGAAAAAAATGTTTTTTTTGTTGACCAGTGTTATTTACTAGTCTTTCCCTCGAAGCTCATACCTTAGGTGAAAGCAAAGAGTGAGTGTGCAGTGGGTTGGAACGTTGCCTCATATAAATTAGCTTGAGTAGGATTTGCAGTTCCATTTATAAGGTTCTTGCCTCAGAAACACGCATCTTGCATCTCATCTCAATCATTCCAATACTTAACTTTATTTTTAGCCCAGGGGAGCCTCTGATGGCAGCTGTCCCCATATGGCACAAGGTGAACACAGCCCCAAGCTGCAAGTGGGTAGTAGTTTGCCAGTTGCCGGCAATGTTTCTATGGGTTTTATCAATTGAGTAATTTGCAAATATTTGGATTTATTTGAACCATGACCCTAGTGCATGTGGCCTACTCTTTTTCCTAATCACGTCACGGGATTTGTCACATCCACTGTGGAGCATACAGCATATATTTTCTGGTAATACACCCACGGCATTAACGAGGGTGGCCACGGGATGAATTGTGAACCTTCCAACGAGCGGAAAATGCGCCACCGCTCGGCAATGCCACCGCCCAACAACTTCTGTTGCTTCCACCGTTGCTGATCGGGGTGTGGATCATTCGTTGTCTTTGCTGTGCAGGTGTCCCAGTGCAGGCGCTGCAAAAGGAAGTACCAGCCAGTGCCACGGGACAGGGAGTGGGGGAGTGGAGCGCTCTTCAACTGCACAAACTGCAATAACACCTTCAGGTTGTCGGCGATAAAAGGGACAGCTTTTATGTGTGTATTGATGCATTGATTCGCAAAGCTTATGCGAGTGTGCGTGTGTGCGCATGAGAACCGGTGTTTTATAAAAAATATATTATATCATAATACGAGAGGAGCAAACCATTGAAAAGGATGTCACCACTCAAATACATTTGCATAGTGATGGAGAAAAAAAGTGTGGGGGGGGGTGAAAGCAAACTGAGAGCAAATCGTTTAGAACTACAAAACTCGTGTTGAGGACAGATAGTGGCAGCAGTAAAGGAATGAAACGCATCTCAGAGAGCGTCCACTGCGGAGATGGAGTGACGACATCGGCTCGCGCACAGGTGCTAGTGCTCGGTGGATTATTCAATTGTGACAGATGGTGCATGCTTGGGGGAGGCCTTCATCCGGCAGTGGATTTAACATGGCTGCTGATGATGAGAATGAATTTTTTTCAAAATAATTAGCGCAATGTATTGTGTATATGATTACGCTAGTAGTAAATATAGAGCACTAGCGGTAAGTACCCGGCGTTGCCCGGGCGAAAAAGACACACAAACACATCGACTTACCCACACACACAGATATGGACTCACACACACATACATCTACTTTAGATACACACACATGGAGTTACACGCACAAATCGACGTACACACATACAGCGACTCACACACACATACGTAGACTCTCACACATCGACCTAAGCACACATATGCACTTACACACATATCGACTAAGACACACACACATGGACTTACACACACACATGGACCCACGCACACACATGGACTTACACACAACAACAACAACCGCCATTCGCCACTAAGTGGCGGTGACGTCACCACGACGCTTGTGCCAGGTCATGTGCACCTTGAGGCCACGTGAAGTGTCGAACGCCCGCTGGCAGGAGGTCACGGGGCAGACCCAGGTGCCACGGGTCGACTGACCGAGATGACCGAGATGACTGGCTGATGCACCACCTGTGCCCCCTACTGTACCAACTTGCTGTGCTTTATCCACCCGGCGCTCCGCTCGTTGTTGTGAGCATCGCTCCTCCGCCCTCCGTTGTTGTTGGAGGGCGACTGCCTCCAACTGCCCAGTAGCGTCCTTCACGAGCCTCCTCCACAGAGGCCGATCTTGACACCGCTGGTACCAGTCATCGGCAAGTCCACTCAGCTCCACGTCCTCCTGTACCAAATCACTCCATCTCTTCTCTAGCCCGTGCCACGCCGGTTTAGCCCCCTCGATCCAGGCTCAATGTCTTCCAGGATTTTCGTGTAGGCTTCTATTTGTACATCCATCAGCTTTGGTTAATTTTCCTAAATAAGAAGCTCTAAAGCATAATAGCATATTTCACGTAGGATCTCTTGAGCAAGGGCATGCAGGTTGTCCCTGTAGGGTGTTGGTAGTCCCATATATGTGAGGTATATTCCATCAATGGAGTGCAGTTTGTCCTGAAGGAGGATGAGGGCCTGTTGAAAGATGACATCAGAAAGTTGACGTTGAGGTTTGTATTTTCTCATTGAGCTCTGTGGAGGATGTCCTCACTCATGCCCTCTTTGTATTTTTGCCAGAGTCCCATGGGGTTAGATGGTCTGCAAACTTGAAGATTTATGCAGAAGAGCAATGTCAGTTGGAAAGGGGACTGACCAACAGAAGCTTCTATCATAGCTTTATGAAGATGGTGATCATGCACAAGAATTGCACGAAAATTGAAAGCTTCCCTGTATGTTTGACAGACTACTCCTTCCACTGTTTAGAGGTCTTGGAAAGATTTGTGCCCTTTGGCAACATGGAGAAGCATTGGGAGAAAGTAGCACTGCTGATTGTTGGGATGAACTGTGTAGACTCGTCCTAAGGCATCAGATTGACCATCAGCAGCACGTCGCTTCCATTTATTTTAGCAGTCCATGTATAGTAGGAGGGAATGTAATGGTAGAGCAGGTTGGCAGCAAATGGGTCACTTGGGCACCAAACAAAGAAAGCCATAAGGGTGGTATCTTGTGGAGCTAGGGCCTGCTGTTGGGCATTTCCTTTGGTGACATAGATGCGTTGAGCATTTTGGAGGTGAAGTGCCAAATGGACGACTGTGAGGGAACGGTCATGGATGGGGAAGCCAATAATTCTTCAAATTGCCTCATGGTTGCTGATGTATCTTCCTTGGAAAAACTGTTTTAGCTCATGCACACTTTGCCCCTCTGTTTTGTAAGGCAAAGACAGCCATGTCAGAGCCTTTGTTGATGTATTGGCAAAGATATTTGATGGCTTTTTTAAGAATAGCCGAATTTCACATTAAAGTGGAGCAGGAAGATCTTGCACAGAAGAGGGCAGTAGGGAGCGATCCATCGGTTGTGAACCTTAATTTGAGAGTTAGTGGCAGGTCTGAGCGTTGTTTGAAATCCACCATGCTCAGTATTTCTGTGATATAGTGGATAGCCATCATGGGCCGACTGAGTGTCTTTCAAGTAGTTCCGTGGATAACTCTTGGTACACCTGTGGTCTTGCATACATGGCGCATTTAGATAGAACTGGGCACATGGGCCATGGAGCATTTGATTGCAGACCACATAGAAAAAGTGCAGGGTCTTAATGTGTCAATGTGACTTGCATGAATTGTTTCCCTCATCCATAGCGAAATGTGAGCATGAGGAAGACGACGTTTTTGCCACCCAACGGTGTGCAAGTTACTGCTTGTCTATCCAAAGATGCCGCCTTCATTGGTTGTAATAAGCATCATGAGGTCATAAACTTTGAGTTTTAAGAGCCTCGCTAAGATGTCATGTCTGTTTGGTAGTTTTTGGTTTGTATAAAGGTTAAACCTGGATCTCTTTTCATTTGGGATTGCAAGTGAAGGTGATGAAGATATGAGGCATGGCATATTGGCTGATGTACGTCATGGCATCGTGAGTTTTCTCATGCATGTATCTTGGTGAAGCTGTGAAGGATGAAGGCAAAATAACTAATCAGCCCACATTGTGACCGTTTGCATCTCCTTCGGAATTGATGGCATCCCAAAGATGAGCATACTGTTCACCTGCAGGCGGATTTGATAAAGTTGAATGTAAAGAAGGTGCTCACTGTCAATGTTGGCATTCCAATCGACAACATACTGGTGAAAGAGGTTGGTGCACCATAATATGTGGTTTCCTCCTCTGTCCATGATCACGAAGGAATAGAAGTTTTTTTAGAGGAGACAGTTTTGTGAGAATGTCTTTGTCCTACAGCTTTGTAATTGGAGGAATGTTGACATGGTACCCATCTTGGCCTTGTGACAGGAAAATGTGTTATTGTAGGGCATCGTATGCTCTGTTAGTGTCAGGAAATCGTGCGATGGTGTTTTCTTGGTATGGAAGAACAATGTCGCTCTCACAATGTTCCTCACCCACCGTAAGAAAGCAAGGTCAACAATATTTGGGGCATTGAACCTCCCTGCGTGCTCCCCGCTTTGGTGGAAAGTAAAGGTGTAGTACGGCAAAATTTAAATGGGTGATGTTCCTACGAATGTGATAAAACAATATACGAAATGCAATGGGCTGTAGCTAAGAAAGTCCAACGTATTTAGCAGTATAACAGATTAATCAGCATCTCAGTACTATAGTGTGACGTGAGCAATTGAAACAATATAAAAACATTGAAGAAATAAGCAGAAATTAGTGTACATTAAAGAGCAGCAGTATGCACAGGTAAGTTGAGAAGCAGGCTACAGTCTAGATTATAGACTGCCAGTATGTCGACTCAATGACCTAAGCATTGCTACAGTCGACATATAAAGCTAGCAATACGGTCAGCAGCTGAAAAAGCAAGATATAGTCGACATGAAAGGCTGGCAGTACACTGAGTATGGTAAAGAAGCAGGCAACAGATTATAGACTGGCATACTCATAATGGACAAAAGCAAAATTAGCAGTGTAGATAATAGAGTGCCAGTGCACTGACATTAATTAATCAGCAGGCAGCAGGCCAGAGGACAGACTGGTAAATACACCGTCGCATCGTCATAAAAACACCTAAAAAATATTTAGCAACCTAATAATGAATTATTAGTTTTCTGCACACAAACATTATTGTCATATTTTGCAACTTATTAGTTTCATAATAGTAAACAATGAACCTGCGTTCTTAGCGAAAGATTCAATAAAATTGTACTTTACATTGCCGTGGTGAGGCCTAGTCCTGTGCAGAGCCTGCGGCTTCGCCTAGATTGCCCAGCCGGAGGAGGTGACACATTGCCAGGCTGGGTGCTGGGCCGCTCTCCGCACCCACGCAGCAATAATGCTATGTAAGCGCTATAATATTAATATCTACGGACTTTATATCAGTAATTGCACGCATTGGGGTGGGGGGGGACATAAGACTGTGAAGAATTAACCTCAGCGTTGTGTGTATATTTTTTAAGCATTGTTAACGTGAATGGAAATTCTTAGCGATCATGTGTGCGTTGCTAGGGGCAACTCCTGTCAGTGTTTCGAGAAATGCGCATTTGCGTGCTTTGTCTCGCGGTCGGTGGCAAAAATATATAAATAAAGAGAAATCACACAAAAACACAATTTTAACAAATTTAAAGGTGACGGACGGGAAATGGAAATAGGGCTTGCCCACCGCGGGGCTTACGTCGTGGTACCTGTCTTAATTTTTTTCACATAAACCCCACCGTTTGAGAGCCAAATGCCTCGCAAGCGCGCGTGCGCAGACGGACAGACAGACAAAAAAATACTTTTATAGGTTAGACTAGCGGGAAGTACCCGGCGTTGCCCGGGTGAAAAATATATTTCAAAACTTCTCTTAAAAACCTTACATATACTGTACATACACAGATACTAAGGTATTGTGAAAGCCCGGCGAGCCGTTTGTCCATTTCTCCACCAACAAAATTATAAGAAGCTTGCACAAGTCCAAAAAGTTATAGAAAGTGGGGGGTAAATAGTTGATCTAAAAGGTTTCCGAAAATTGTCGACCCCCACCCCCTCAAAAAAATATATTTACCCCCACGTAGGGATATATACCTGCATACCCTACATACAACAGAGTACGTAGTATCTATTTTTCGATTTAAAGCTTTTGTGACTGCAGGGATTCATATTCTTGGTTCTTTCGGTAAAGCCACGTAGAAGGGAAATAATAAAATAATACAAATTAAACAATTAAATTCTCACGACGTTTCGGCCACAACGCAAGCAGCCGTCCTCACGTGAAGAACAGAGCTGTCGGAAAGACAGAATCCTAATAAACACTGCTGGCTGCTGCTGTTCTTTATTATTAAAATTTCCCTTCCTTTATTACTGGTAATCCTACATAATACACGAGCATAATATGACTTTTAAACCCCCCACCGCCTACACATTCCACAAGGAGTGACTAACCCCATATCTGCATTTGTCATCAACATGCTAAATTCCTCTGTTGATATGTAAACTCCTTTGTCACGGCGCTCTCCTCCTCCCACCCAGCTTAAAATATGCTTCCAAGCTTAGCAGTATTTATTAGGATGCTGTCTTTCCGACAGCTCTGTTCTTCACCTAAGGACGTCTGCTTGCGTTGTGGCCGAAACGTCGTGAGAATTGTTATTTTTATTATTTTATTATTTCCCTTCTACGTGACTTTACCGAAAGAACCAAGAATAATAAGTATCTGTTGACTCTGTAGTTGTATCTACTGACTGTACAGAAGTATCTACTGAGCCAGTAGTAGCTACTGACTGTATAGTAGTATTTACTGACTGTAGCAGTATTTACTGACCGTAGTGGTATATACTGACTGTTTTAGTATCTACTAATTCTATATAGCAGTATCTACCAACTCGATAGCAGTATCTACTATCACTACAGCAGTGCATACTGACTGCGGTGGTACCTGCTATGATTACAGCAGTGAATACTGACTGTGGTGTTACCTTCTATGCTTACAGCAGTGCAAACTGCTGTGGTGGTACCTGCTTTCACTACATCAGTGCATACTAACTGTGGTGATACCTGCTTTCACTACAGAAGAGCATAACTACTGTGGAGGTGCCTGCTATCACTACAGCAGTGCATACTGATTGTGATGGAACCTGCTATCACTGTAGCAGTGCATAACGACTGTGGTGGTTACCTGCTATCACTGCAGCAGTGCATACTGATTGTGATGGAACCTGCTATCACTGTAGCAGTGCATACTGACTGTGGTGGTACCTATGACTACAGAAGTGCATACCGACTTTGGTGGTACCTGTTATCACTACAGCAGTTCATATTGACTGTGGTGGTTCCTGCTATCACTACAGCAGTGCATACCGACTGTGGTTGTCCCTGCTATCACTGCAGCATTGCATACCGACTGTGGTGGTTCCTGCTATCAGTACAGCAGTGCATACCGACTGTGGTGGTACCTGCTATGACTACAGAAGTGCATACTGACTGGTGGTACCTGCTATTAAAGCAGTGCATACTGACTGTGGTGGTAACTGCTGTGATTACAGCAGTGCATACTGTAGTTGTACCTGCTATCACTGCAGTACTGCATACCGACTGTGGTGGTTCCTGCTATCACTACAGCAGTGCATACTGACTGTGGTGGTACCTGCCTTGACCACAGCAGTGCATACCGACTTTGGTGGTACCTGCTTTCACTACAGCAGTGCATACCAACTATGGTGGAACCTGCTTTCACTACAGCAGTGCATACTGACTGTGGTGGTAACTGCTTTCATTACTGCAGCGCATACTGACCGTGGTGGTACCTGGTTTCACTACAGCAGTGCATACTGACTGTGGTGGTACCTGCTATTACCACAGCAGTGCATACCGACTTTGGTGGTACCTGCTTTCAATACAGCAGTGCATACTGTGGTGGTACCTGCTATGATTACAGCAGTGCATACTGACTGTGATGGTACCTGCTACCACTACAGTAATACATGCTGACTCTATAGCCGGATATATCGACTCTATAGCAGAAAGTACTCACCTGACAGAGTGGCGTGGTGAGGCCTAGTCCCATGCAGAGCCCCCGACCTCGCCTAGATTGCCCAGCCGGCGGAGGCTGGGGGCTGGGCCGCTACCCCCCCACCATTCTCCCGCTTGCGCTACAATCATACTATCTAAGCGCTATAATATTAGTATCTACCGACCCTATAGTATTAAGTGCATACATTGGGGTGGGGGGGGGGAGAGAAGAGGACATGACACTTTGATGAATTTACCTCAGCGTTGCGTGTATTTTTTGTAGCATTTTGAACGCGAAGGAGAAATCCCCTCCACCGATGACGCGCATGCGTTGCTCGGGGCAACCCCTGGGCAGCTGTAGCGGTTCGAGGAGATAATTAAATAATGCTACATAGCACTTAGGGGTCGGCACGGTTTGAACCGACTCAAACTGGTTTCAAATTGAGCAAACCAAACCAAACCAGCGACGACTGAACCAAACCAAACCAAAACCAAACCAAACTAAGCTAAACCAAACCTCTTGAGTTGGCTTGAACCGAAAAGATGCGCGGCAAACAATATTCGCATTCAATACAAATATCAAGTGTATTAATCGCTAATTTCTACGCAGGCTTTCTTCATATTGAGATTCACTAGCAAGTACTGGACGACGATGTCGTCCACAGCCATCTCCTCAAGCTTGGCACGCCCAATGTCCTTGAACGCAGTGTGGTAGTTCAATGGCAGTGAAACCCCAACACTAGGCAACATCCGCGCCCACGAGCGCACACACATCTCGGCCTTGAACGTGCACTTGTGCAGGTTTGGTCGGTCGAGAAAGGAGCGCTTGGCGGCCGAGTTTGCTCTCTCGGAGGGCACGGACGACGCCGGGATAGGCAAATAGTCGAGGGCCACGCGTCGTAGGCGCGGGTACTTGCCGCCGTACAGCTTCCACCACTCGACGACGTCCATGCTCAGGTCCTGAGTCGGCTCAAGCAGGAAGCGGTCGACCTCGGACGCGGCGCCGTCGTGAGCGTTAGGCGCGTAGA
The DNA here is from genome assembly GCF_965212315.1 of Lampetra planeri. NCBI lineage: Eukaryota > Metazoa > Chordata > Hyperoartia > Petromyzontiformes > Petromyzontidae > Lampetra > Lampetra planeri. The sequence continues at coordinate 11,391,235 of NC_136126.1, forward strand.
CCATGTCAAAGAGGATGTTAATGCCGCCACGCGGCGCCGCCTTCGGCGCCGCGTCCGTCGTCAACGCTGGGTAGCGCTGGTTGAGAATGTCCGTCATCATGTCCTTGATATTGCTGTACTCGGTGCTCGAGGCCGCGGGCTTGGGGTGGCGCAGGTCGAGAAAGCGGGCGACGCGGCTTGGTTCGGACGAGAGAAGGTCGCTGTACTTGACCATGTAGTCGGAGATGGTCACGGCGGCCGAGCTCACGACCACATGAGGACTCGGGCAGTGGGTCATGCAGTGGCTCAAGAGAGGCTCCTGCGCCGTGATGGCGTTCGAGATGGTGCAGTACTCCTCGGCGCCCATGGCATCGGAGATGGCCGCCGGCTTCTCCAAGAACTGGCAGAGCAGCGCCGCCTGTTCCCACTGCTCGTCCGACAAGCCGGCCTGGCTCCGCGACCAGCCGGGCTCAAGGCAGATGGCGTCGATCACTTGGCGCTGCCTTAGCGACGCCGTGAGCATCACGTACGTGCTACCCCAACGTGTGACCACGTCGAGGCAAGGCGGCTGCAGCGGGCACTTGAGGTAGTGCCGCGCGAGCGACGTGTAGGCCGCCCTCTTCGTCTTGCTCTTGCGGATAGCGCCGAGCGTCGCGCGGAGGCTGCGCAGCAGTGTCTCGAACGCGCCGAATGAGGCCTTGACGCCGAGGTTGACGCAGTGCGCGATGCACCGCAAGCAGCACGTCGAGCGCAGGTTGCTCCCCTCGAGGAGCGTGAGGGACTTGGCGGATGCGACGGCGTCAGAACCGCTGTCGGTGACGACGGCGAGCAGGCACGGCCACACGCCAAAGTCGTCGAGCAGCTCGTGCAGGCGCTGCGCCATGCGCTTGCGCACGCCTTCGCCCGGGGCCACCCAAAAGAAGTCAATGATGCAGTTGCACATGGAGAACGACGCCGGGTCCATCCAGTGGAGGGTGACCGAGAAGAAGCCGGTCATGGCGTCGTTTGTCCAACCGTCGTAGGTCAAGGAGACGCAAGAGCCAAAAGTAGTAAAGTACTGTAGCACGAGTAGCTTGAGGACGACATACATCTCGAGCATGCGGCGCTTGACCGTGCGCTCAGACTTGGGCTCGTAACCCGGGGCAGCTCGTTGAAGAAGAGTCGTAAAGGGATCCGATGTTACGTGTTTATGGCCTAGACCACTCGTCGCGATGTACTCGGCGACAAAGCTGTCCATGGCCTTGCTCGCGTGCGCTGACATGGGCGTGGCCATCTTGGACTGCATGAGCAAACCCTTCCCCGTCGGCGGCGACGTGACGACCGTGGGCGACTCGGGGTCGACGATCCCATGGGTCTTGAGATGCTTGATACGGGTGCCCGAGGAGGTGGAGCCCGCGTACTGGAGGGTGCAGATCTTGCAGGTCCGGCTCTGCACGTCGCCCGCGGCCTGGCTCGTCTCAAAGTACTCGTCGTGCCACAGCGCTCGGGACACACGGGCCTTCTTGGGCTTGGGCTGCGTCGCGGTCTGCAGCGCTGCGGCGCCGAGGGTGCGCATGAGGCTCTGCCGCGTGTCGCCACGCGTGGCGTCCGGGCTCTCACGTTCGCTCGCCATCGGCTCCTCGTCGCTACCGGCGTGTTTGGTCTCTTCCACGTCGTGGATGAGATACCTTGTGATGCTGGAGCCGCCGGGGATGGCGCCGTCTTGAGCCGCTCGAGCCATGGAGATGCAATTGCAAAGTGAATTCGCAGGCAAAGGCAACTACAGCATGTCCTTTCGTGTCGCCTTTACAACCAACCAAACTAGTTTGAGCCGGTTCCACCCTGTCCGAGCCAAACCGAGTCGGTTTTCGTAGCCCCAAACCAAACCGAACCAGTTCAAACAGAGCCAAACCAAACCGATTTGGTTCGGTTCAAACCGCGGTTTGGTGGTTTGAGCCAAACCGTGCCGACCCCTAATAGCACTAAATTGTTAATTTAACTACTTTAAAGTTGACCGATGTGAAAACGGAATAGCGCTGGCTCACCACAGCAGGGCCGGCCCGAGGCATAAGCGAACTAAGCGGCTGCTTGGGGCCCCCTGGCCACCTTCTAGCACAGATGAGTCTGCGTGGTGGGAGGGGGGCCCCCAAATCAAATTCTGCTTAGGGCCCCCAAGAGGCTCGGGCCGGCACTGCACCACAGGGCAGAGGTCGCAAACGGGTTTTGATTCCTTATCCGTACCCGTAACCGGCCGCACCAGGGTCGCAAACGGGTACCCGTATCCGGCCGTACCCTACCCGTACCCGGCCGCATCAGGGTCGCAAACGGGTTCCCGTACCCATACCCGGCCGGGTACGGGTAGCCGGGTATTGGGTAGGGTACGGGTATCGGGTACCCGGTTGCGACCTCTGCCACAGGGCTTATGGCGTGGTACCTAGCTACTTTGCAAGTGTGCTTCCACACAGAAACAGACAGACGGACAGAACAGAAAATTCCTTTTATTGGTAAGATTCTCAAAATAAACAACAAATTAATAATGAATACGTATCGATAAAACCTTCTGAAGTGATCACAAGCATGGAACAAATCGATGGGGTCGTCAAGACCTTTCCCAAGCATCGCACGTCTTCTGATGCCCTGGGCGCTCATGGTACAGAAGTCCTTAAACTGCCTATAATTTTTTTGATTTAAAGCTTTCGTGACTGCAGGGATTCATCTTCTTGGTTCTTTCGGTAAAGTCACTACGTGACTTTACCGAAAGAACCAAGAAGATGCCTATAATTTGTACTGCTATCGTGTTTTTGTATTATTTGTGGTTGTAACGTTCTGACCCGCCCCTAACTGGACATCTGTGAAAAAGAGCTTCATAGCTCATCGGATTCCTCCGGTATAAATAAATATTGTGCTTCTGCTTGTTTGTGAGCAGCGGCTGGGGACAGATGGGCGTGCCATCGCCGTGCTACCAGTGCCAGGCCGGCGTGTGCCCCACGCGCGTGCAGCGCCCCAAAACGCACAGTGCCGCGCGCCCTTCCGGGCAGCAGCACAGCTGCATGGCCGAGGACTGCTACAACCGCCAGGGTGAGGGCCACAACGCCACTCCGTCGCCTCTCGCGATCCGCTAGCATTTATAAGCGACGATCGAATCGAATTTGCTGTCTCGCAGACCCGCAGGAGTTTCGCGGGGGAAGGTGGGGGGGCGATGTTGCTGTGCATTTCTCCCAATGAGTGTTTTTTGCAGACAATTTCCAAAATTTTGACCGTGATGCCGGCATTCCCTCCCATCGTCTCTTTCACAAGATCTTGTAACCTCGCTCAATGCAAGAAATATATTAATTATTTTTTTCAACTTCAGGAGTGATGTTTGTTGATGGCCGATGGGAATTTTGGGCCTGTGCTAAGCAACTGTGATAGAAAAAAAGATTTGGGCAAGGCAGCATATTGGTCTGGGGGTAGTTACCGACAGCATCCCGATGAAGAAATTAACACTTAAGTAAAGCGCGTGAGTGAATCGACATAATTCTCTGATCCGTTCTCTATACCGCTATCGTTTTATCAGCATAATATAAACACAAACCTCACTTTAAAACATCACGACATGCATAAATAACCAACTCAATAAGTTTTGTTGCTGTAATTGTTTGGGTGGAGAAGTACAGTAGCATTTAACACGTACCACTCATGAAAACTCCGTGACCCTAAGTTTGATTCTCAGCCAAGGTTAACATGAGTGACACTTGAACCAATCCTATTTAGTTTGTTGTCCAACCCCCGCACCCCCGATCAGCACGTGTTCTACGTACGGCGGGCAAGAAGTTATGATTATGACGACAAGTCTCGGCAGATGGTTGACATTGGATGACAATCATGAGAGACGGAAATTGGCTGCCTAATCATGGGGGTGGTGAGGACGGACGATAGGAATTGCCTGACGACGATGGCGGTGAGCATCTTTGTAATGATGGCAGTGGTGATAGAACTTCTTTCGCACCGTACGTGGCCAACCGTAGATGACTGCGATACGATGATGGTAGTGCGGCGAGAGGCTAACATCCGTGTGCTGTGTGCACCATGAATGCGCGTGGCAGGCCCCGGGGTTACCGGGACGCACTGTGTGCACCCGCGCACCTTGCAGGTGAGGCGCCGGCGGCGCGTGTTGCACGCGAGCGAGCCGCACATCAGCACCGCCTCCACGGTGGCCACGTGCATCAGCCAGGGCAGCCTCGTGGAGCACGAGGACGTCCTCATCGAGCAGGACCTCTTGGAGGAGGACGAGAATCGGCACCACTGACCGTGCCGCGAGTGGGGATCGAACACGAGTCGCGCGCGAGCCTCCTCCGCTCCTTTGCGTTGGGTCGTGTTTTTAAATCGAGCTATAAAAGTTTCTAAACCCAACGATGATCCCTTGTTTATCGAAGATGGGGGTGGATGAACGGTGCGGTGGTTTTTGTGCATTGCGCTGTGAACCCAGCGAAGCAAGTTCGATCCTCGGCCACCACTAAAAAGCAGTGCGGAGTGGTATCTGAACTGGTCCTGGATGCCCCCTTTGTTAAACCGCGCTGACAAGCTGAGTGGAGTATGGCCAAACATTCCTCGTGAACAACACTGCTTTAGGATATTTGACCATTTTTTTTGTGTCCCAAATTTTTATTCATAAAAAATATTTTATTCCACATCCTCCCTCGCATCATACATTGCACTATTTTGACACTCCGGGCAGCAATTTCAAGGGGCATCGAAGGTATCGGGCATACCGGACTTATCAGGGCAGGCGGGAGGTTTTTTTTCCCCTTTTTAAAGTGCTCTTGTAATTGTTTTGATTTAACCTTGTTTTGGACTTTTTGTGTTTATTCATATTATAAACAGTGATGTGCACGAGGTGAAAAATGTTCCGAAAAAAAAGTATTTGCAGTCGGCATGTGAGACGTGATAACAATGGCTCTTTCATGCATCATGCTATCGTGCTGTGTAGCCAGATGGAAATTCAGTAGGTACCTTGAAACACATACTCTTATACTCTTAGTTCTTTCGGTAAAGTCACGTAGGTAAAAAATGAAATAAAAATTAATAAAAATAAAACAATAAAAATCACGACGTTTCGGAGGCAACACAAGTCTCCGTCATCAGGTGGGACCGTCACAGCCAGATTTGCTGCATCAAGTGAAGGAGGGATTCAAGATGTAAGCTCTTAAGTACCAGTAATTGTTTCTGTGGGGTGGTTTATTTGAAATGTTACGGTTAGTGGAGGTACACTGGCCAACTGGAGAGCATCTACTCTATACGCGACTAATCTATATGCTTGGATGTATGTTTGTTTCTTTCTATACTCTCCACGAAATTCAATGAACAAGGAGTCTTTTGAAAACTAAAGTAGTTTATATTATATTAAAACAATACAAATACTTTTTAAATTTCGATTCAAAGCTTTCGTGACTGCAGGGATTTATCTTCTTGGTTTTTTCGATAAAGTCATGTAGAAGGGAAATAATAAAATGATAAAAATAAAACATAAAATAATTCTCACAACGTTTCGGCCACAACGCAAGCAGCCGTCCTCAGGTGAAGAACAGGTCTGTCGGAAAGACAGACGTGAGAATTATTTTATTATGTTTTATTTTATTATTTCCCTTCTACGTGACTTTACCGAAAAAACCAATAAGATAAATACTTTTTACCTGATAAATCTGCTTAGCTGCTCTATCATTTACAATAGCTTGGCATGTGATGGCAAACTCTTGTAAATTCGTACAATGGATAGGGTTATAGAGGGCGGGGTGGCACAGAGAGCTGTTGAAACTTAATGGCTTCTCTTTAGTCTCCAATAAAACCACCTCCATAACAAGGATCAACAACATCTATACAGCATATCTCAATGTAAAACCAAATACACTTGTATGTGCGTGTAGCGCAAGGACGTGCGGTCAGGGGAGACAGAGCCTCACCTGTTATACTCCAATGAAAATAGCTGTTACGAAAAAAAAGAATCATCAAATAAAAAATATCATTTTCCACTGATCTGTGTTATAAATGTCATTTCTGTACGATTACAATAATTTTTATAGTCAAAATCGCCAAATTTGCGGAGCTCCGCTGCAAATACAGGAAGAGACGAGAGGTGAGGCAGCGACGCGCTCAGCCTCCCCTCTGATTGTGCAACCCCTGTTCTGTAATGCTGCGTGTTTTCATAAGGCGAATTGGATATAATTCTATGAATGTATTAGGGAACACATTTTTATAACACGTATACGAGTGAACAGAACTACGTTACGCGAGTAGGAATAAGCAGTTGTAAGGCTACCTCGGTGTAGCATCACACAAGGTGGGATGCTGCTGGATGCTCTTGATGCTACCCACACGCCTCAGTCTTTGTTCAGCCTGCGTACGCACATCAAGTGTTATCGCAGACCGTGGCTTACCCTATATTGTACAGAGTGCTTCAACATTTTTTTAACACTTATATGGGACTATCGTTTTTAAGGGAAAAAGAACGGATAATACACTGTAACATGATTAAAAAATGTTATGTTAATAGCGTCAAAAAGTCAAAGAGTCTCCACTTGTTCGCCATCATTGTCAATACATGCCTGGAATCTTCTTCAGGTGGCCTCCAGAGCCCGGAGGCGCATTTCTTGTGGTATTGTTGCAAATTCTCACAAGTATTACCATTTTTTTGAAGCACCCTGTACATTATTTATTGTAGCGCGATTTTCCATAACGCGGTGTTCTTCAGGAACGCAACTACTGCGTTACAGGAGAGCAGACTGTATAATCATGCAGGGTCTCGAACTCAGGACACTGCTATATCTTCCATATCGTTCGTCTCTTTGCTATATCTCTTCTGTCGTCTCACAATGAGTTTATGGATAGGAAAGGGGTGGGGGCAAAATTATATCTGCTCGGGGCCACCAAATAGGCCAGCACCACCACTGCCTGAATGTACCACGAGGAGGCGTTTCAAGTCTTGAGCTCGCAGTCTCAGACTCGCATACTCGACATGCCCCTCAACCATCGCCCACAAACACCGCCTTGTTGTGAAAGAGCCAACGCAAGATGATCCCTGGGTTTGATCTTCCACGAAGCTCATGGTCCACCCTAAACTGTATTCACTGCACAAACCACGGCAGTAGATTCGGATACCTGATGCACAAGTGGAAAATGAAAAACTCCCCAGTAGTGTGTGACTGGTCATCCAGAACAGACCGTACAGCATACAATGATGCAACGCCCGATCCACAAATACAAAAGAGACATCTCAGTGATGATGATACACTCCACTGCTTTTGGCGCGATTGTCTGGCTTGACCACCTGAATGTGAGATTGCAGTTGTTGCTCTGCGTCTACATTAGCCATACGAAAGAAGATGAAGACCCATCGCCCAGCTTGAGGGCACGGTGGGGTCTAAATAAGGAATTCACCATAAAAACACATGATTTCAGTAAAACAAATCCATATGATCTCGCAAGTGCGTGTCACACAACGGCATATCAAACAGAATGTGACAATGAACTCACCTGCGATATAGCAAACTCAATGTATCCGTGTGCTACCGATTTTGTCTTTATAGTATTCGCTATTCATGGTTTCCTGCTGCAACAAAAACACGTTATAGCAATTGTTTTTACCTTTAGCAGGGTCCAAGATAATGGATGGAGTGATGATGCAGTGGTTCATGCACTGCACCATCTGAGTTTGATTCCTGGCCATGGCTGACATCGGTGACAAGTGACATCTGAACAGATCCTGTACCCCCCCAACCCATACCGAGCAGCATGGTAAAGTATGGTCGAACAACCCAAATGACCGACACGGTGTGTGGAGGCCCTTGTACAGCAGTGGACTGGCAAATGAGCTGTAATGTGTGAATTTGTATATGAAAGCGTATTTTGCCATAAACTGAAAAATCTGAGTCTTGCTGCTCCAAACGATCATGGGGTGAAATTCCATTCTGTATGCAGCTCTCAGCAAGGTGGTCAATATTCCACATTCCTTTGGGAGGGGGAACTCTATGGAACCACCACTTCTGCATTTCCACACAATGGATTTTATTTTATAAACTCCCGACCTTCAGTGTAGCATTCTAGCACAATGTCAGCAACGGTTTGTCCAGAATTACCAGTAAGCCAGGGCCAATCTGGTTTCCTGTACCATGTTCAATGGTCCATCCGTTTTAGTGTAAACCTTAGATTCATCCATTCCATTAAATGCAGTATTGTAATTGGTATCTATCAGATACAATACAATGCAATTCAACCACATCCCAATACTCTGTAAGGAAAAAAAATGGCATATTTTATCGAGGCAGTCTATAAAAACTAAAACTATAATCTTTATTTTACCAGGTGAGGCCCACTGAGCTATGTAGCTCTTTTTCAGAAGAGACCTGGCTCAGGTGTTTCACAATATTACGTGTTACTCTTGTTCAAGATAAATACAATTACAAGATGTTACCTCAAGTGTCTGGGATGGTTGCCCTGTATGCTGTCGATTGGCTGCGGTTTGTTATGATTTTATCCATCAGTGTTCAATACTCACGTGGGTCTCTTTCCTTTGACATATGATGGTGCTGTTTGTTGCTGGATGCTTGGCGTTTTTGGGACTCTGCACAGATCAACTTGAATATTTTGATTGTGTGGAATACCCTCCATATTTGCAATTAATCAATTACACTAATATTAGATTCTCAAGATTACAATTTAACCGCACTGTATAGCAGCACTTTCCAATTTTTTTCCAATATGACCCTATTTTAATACAAAATTAATCTTAAACTCACAATAACCAATAATAAAAAAAAAACATTTCAAGTGACAGGATATTATGTACGTTCATTTTATTTCGGTATTGCAGAACAACAAATGTGAAAATTTTGGATAAAGAAATGATGAAGCAATAATTTGGACTCAGCAGGTTAAGTGGGCTTGAGGCATGCGACACAGTTTCTTAAAATCTTGCGGTGTGGCTGACATTGCACATCCCACCTTCTTCAGCTGTCACATCCAAAGTCAGTGTGCTCACTCACGTGTACACTACATACTTGCAAAAGGCGGATTCTTTCTTTTCCGTGAGAAAAAACTTGTCACGTGACATTTCAATGAGTTTCGTTTCAGCTGCGGTCACATCCATTGTTTTAGGCTGGGCATTGAAATGATTTTTGTACCCAATCACACCTTTTCACGTCAAAATCATGGAAATTGGTTGCGAAGTGTGCTTCCAGGCAGCTGAGGTCGTCAGTCTTCGCCCAAGTGGGGGCACGGGTCAATTTCGTCGTCTGAAAGAAACTTTGAAAATTGAGTGGAGCCGGCAGCTCAACTTCAACAAACTCATCTTCCACACACTATCTCTCACGGATGCTGTGATTTGATCGCTCATTTGTATATTTGTGGATTAATTGCATATTTGCATTCACGTCGTTTCGTTTCCCAAACACAGGCGCGTCTCGCTTAACGAGCGTTCTTCCTCACTAGAATCTGCTAGAACGCGCAATTTGAATTTAGCCCAATTTGTTCGCAACACGAGAAAATGTTCCCGAAACAAGCGGAGACCGATCAATCAAACGCGTCCCGTGTTGGCAAGGGGCGCTACGCTACAACGAAGTGATCGTCGTAAGGCGGTGCCCTGCGCACGTGACCCAGGTGGGGGCCACGTGGCGGTGGCAGCACTGTCATGGCGGCGCGTGGGGAGCGACGCGCGACTCCCGCTCACGGCCAACACCGGTGGCGATTGTACGAAGTGGTCATGGGACACTCCGAGATCGACTCGGCATCAAATGAGTACGGCCTGTAAACATCGCCACCGGGGAGGCAAAGGCGGCCGGGCGTTGTGTTAGCCACCACACCCACCCACACCCGAGGATCGGCGGGCAGGGCCGCCATCGCAAACCAACAGCGGTGGGTAAGTGAGCTCTTTACTATACTTATATTATTGTTACATTTATATATTATATCAGGTATGTAGTTTCTTATTCTTTGTGCCCGACGCTTAAGGGCTAGCTTTTTAGTAGCGGCAAGTTTGAGTAAAATTCACGTGTACAATATTTTGGCGGGAAAACTACTACTGTACTAACATTCGTGGAAATATCACAGAATCGATTTGTGCGTTACCCCCCCCCCCCCTCCTAGAGGTTCACTCAATGTTTATTTTGCAAAATGAGCACTTTTCTCTCTCGAAAAAAGTGGTAAGCGTTTAAAAGTCAAACTTAACCAAGTCGTCAATTTAAGTGTCGTTTGCATATTTTTGTTCGTATGTTTGATTATATTCTGTCTAGATTCGTTTAAAAATAATGGAACTACGAGACGTCCAGTTTGCAATCAGCTGCCCGCTCTACCCTCCTCTCCGTGCTGATATTTATTTTCAGAGCGTGACTTATGGCATTCAAAATGGTAAAATAAAGTGGGTCTAAAGCCTTCTAAAGATTTCACTTTAAACTATATACATGTTACATGTATTAGCGAATGTCCAAAATATAAACTGCCTCGTGTTAACCTCCCCATTGTGTTGTCATCCTCGCGTCCGTCGGGCAAATATTTACCCGATTGTCCTCAGAGTAGTGGTTCTAAACCTTCTCTGGCTACTATTAGTCTTCTTGTAGAAGTGTTTCAACCGATTACCCTCACTTGCCTGACCCATCATGGCTCTGAGAAATACATGTTTGACTAATGGACCTCGATATGTTAACCAGTTCTCCATTTTGTGAGGTATTCCTAACTAGCCAGTAACTTGTAAGCGAATACAAAATCAACGACGTCATTTGTTCGCGCTCGCTGGTTACTTTTGGAAACAACATTGTTGATAATTAATGAATTTAGAAAGGTCTTTTATATCGTTCTAAGGTACGATATGGATTTAAATGTTAGCGTCGTAATTTTCAATTGGCAGATTCATACGTAATTATTCACCAGTGACTCATGTATGCTATAATTTCACACATTTATAAATCACCTCACGTACACCCGGTTGCGAACCACTGGCCTAGAGAAGCCATTAGTGACAGACATTACCATCACATCGACAATGAGGATGGCTTTGAGATTCATACTCTTAGTTCTTTCGGTAAAGTCACGTAGGTAAAAAATGAAATTAAAATTAATAAAAGTAAAACAATAAAAATCACGACGTTTCGGAGGCAACACAAGCTTCCGTCTTCAGGTGAAACCGTCACAGCAAAATATCTGTACCTTATATAGTGGTTAAGGGGGGAGGAGCCAGGAAGGGCAGCGGGGGAGGAGGAGTTGTGAAGTGGTCAATTACTGCTTTTGTTATACTGCTGGGTGGGTGAATGAATTAGATACGATTAAGCCGCTCTTTGTTATGCTGTTTGTGCGCAAGTCACTGTGGGGTGAATGGGCTCGTGGTCAGGGACGTGTTGCGCAAATAACTGTGGATGTACATAATAGAAAAGGGGCGGAAATGCCCATGTTTATACTAGTGTTGGCTGACAATAAAGAGTACTGTTAAACGTTAGGGATGTTAACACTCGGTGAAGTAAAATAGTGCCTGTCAGATAAGATGGTCTAAAAATGTGTAATTAAATCTTTTTTGCATGGTTGATAACATCTTTCCAATGATTACTAAGTTTGTACCCATCATCACGGTTGAAATTATGTCTGTGTTTGTATATCTGAATGGCTTCGTGTACAAACCTTTGATGGTAGCCAGAAGGCTTGCAGAGCACCTTAGTCTCGGAGAAAACAATCTCATGAGAGCCCACCGAGTTGTAGCAATGATCGGCAACGGCGGACGACTAAATTTTGCCGTGTTTCAAATCTGACTTGTGCTCGCGGACACGATCAAAGACATGATGTTTCGTTTCCCCAATGTAACAGTCACCACAGCTGCAACTCAGTTTATAGACTCCAGGGTATTGCAAGTCAGGGATGACATCCTTCACAGATGGAATTAGATCACGGATTTTATGTACTGTACTGAATCGGACTTGGATCTTATGTTTGTTTAGAATTTTGGAGATCTTTTTGGTCACGCCTGCTATGTATGGTAACGTGACAGGCGTGATCAAAAAGATCTCCAAAATTCTAAACAAACATAAGATCCAAGTCCGATTCAGTACAGTACATAAAATCCGTGATCTAATTCCATCTGTGAAGGATGTCATCCCTGACTTGCAATACCCTGGAGTCTATAAACTGAGTTGCAGCTGTGGTGACTGTTATATTGGGGAAACGAAACGTCATGTCTCTGATCGTGTCCGCGAGCACAAGTCAGATTTGAAACACGGCAAAATTGAGTCGTCCGCCGTTGCCGATCATTGCTACAACTCGGTGGGCTCTCATGAGATTGTTTTCTCAGACTAAGGTGCTCTGCAAGCCTTCTGGCTACCATCAAAGGTTCAGATATACAAACACAGACATAATTTCAACCGTGATGATGGATACCAACTTAGTAATCAACGGAAAGATGTTATCAACCATGCAAAAAAGATTTAATTACACATTTTTAGACCATCTTATCTGACAGGCACTATTTTACTTCACCGAGTGTTAACATCCCTAACGTTTAACAGTACTCTTTATTGTCAGCCAACACTGGTATAAACATGGGCATTTCCGCCCCTTTTCTATTATGTACATCCACAGTTACTTGCGCAACACGTCCCTGACCACGAGTCCATTTATCCCACAGTGACTTGCACACAAACAGCATAACAAAGAGCGGCTTAATCGTATCTAATTCATTTACCCACCCAGCAGTATAACAAAAGCAGTAATTGACCACTTCTCCCCCCTTAACCACTATATAAGGTACAGATATTTTGCTGTGACGGTTTCACCTGAAGACGGAAGCTTGTGTTGCCTCCGAAACGTCGTGATTTTTATTGTTTTATTTTTATTAATTTTTATTTTATTTTTTGCCTACGTGACTTTACCGAAAGAACTAAGAGTATGAATCCTTGCAGTCACGAAAGCTTCAAATCTAGATGGCTTTGAGACCCAAGGCTACATGGAATGCACAAATACGTTTAAAATGCCAATGTATTCTTTGCGCGGCATTGACCTGCAAGGCTGTGAGCCTGAAATCGATGAAATGATGCAAAACTATCCCACCCAGTTGGGTCGCATAATTGAAAATGACCCTGAAGAAAAATGCAGTCGTGTATTTTGACGGTACACTATATGAAATGCACAATCGTTGATTCATTTAGATGAAGGGTGAGCAGTCAGATTCATTCCCTCACCCATGTTAACAATTTTGGTCTACCACACCGACTATTTGGTCTCATACACACCGCACACCAAATGACTTGGTGTTTCTACGTTGGCAGTGGTACACAAGCACAACAACAAATAAATTGACGCATTCGTCAATAACACTGGCTTTTTTCCAAGATAAAATATCAACGGTAAACCCTCTCAACCCGCAAGGGTTATGTTCTTAAAAACGCTCGCGAATGTAGAAACCTTGTTCAACAGGAAAAATGGGGTTATATTCCTGGCACGAGTGAACATAGGGGGAATGGTAAAAGTTTAATAACACTGACTGCAATAAATAATAAAATATGAATGACAATGTTTTTTTTATTCCCTTTCATGATGATGATTTGATGACAATGGAGATGGTGAGGAATTCAGGTGGACGACTCCTCGGGAGATGCAGGTGTTTGATAACAACGCACAGTTATCATTTTAGCACACGTCTGTGATGGGGTGACATTTTGGCGTCGACTGTGAGATCCATTAAGAATAAGGCGAATGCAATCAGGGAAAGTGTTGCGGCTAGTGCCCCCCAGTGCTATCTTCTCGTATCAAGAACTTATCCAATTTTTCCTGTTGAACAAGATTTCTACATTTGCGAATTCTGGATTCGTGACTTTATAAGACGGCTGTAACCCTCGCGTCGTCAACTGCGAGCCGTTGGGGAGTGTCAGGGAAAAGCTGTCCCAGGTCGTCCAGGAAGCCGTTAACATGACTTCTATGATTTCATGGGTGCCACACATTTCTATTTACAGCGATTTTCAATGTACTGCTGGATCAGGGCTTTCCTATTAGAGCTCCTTCGGATTTCCATAAATCACACACACACACTCAGACACGCTCCCAAACACATATACTCGCTCACACTCTACACTCTGCAAAACATACAGACTCAGCACGTGGTTTCAACTCAGCACTTGCCCCAACGTAGCATTGAGGATATGGGGGAATCTTTGTGTTTGTTGTTGTTTCAGGACCAGGACCCCCCGGTGGCGGGGAGTCTATCTGCACGATCGTGACCGGCGCGTGGAGCCACCGGCTCACCGGCCACTCCCAGAATGCGTGTTGGAAGGGCAGGTGGTGCACAGCGACACGTGATACGTGTGCAGTGGATTCCTAAATATCAGCGTCTTATCTCCACTTATACATGGCAGGTTTTCTCCCGGTTTTCTCACACATGATGCTAATCTGTGACGAGTAATGGAATTTGTCGTCAAACATCCAAATGTGGCAGCACCCGCCTCACGGTGTCTTCGTTAAATCACTGGCATTGCTGTTACGATGGAGAGTGACGTAGCCGTGGAGACAGGCGTCCTCATCGTATGTTGTTGTCTCGCTACTCCAAGGAGGAGGTTGGCTGTTGTTGTGAAGTGGTCCCACCCTGACTGTCCCCGCCCACCAACACCACCTTCCCCACAGTTCCTGCACGAGCTCCCAACACGTGGAGCAAGACGTCGATCATCGTGCTGAACCACGCCTCGCGGCACGACCCAGAAACACACCTATGAACCAGACACGATTCTTAAGTGTCCCAGAGTTGATTTTATGTCACCAGGTGAGGACTCGAGAGAGGAGCTTGGAAGCATTTGCAAGGGTGAAATAGAGCAAGAACAACCGCATCCCGTGAGGAATCAAGAATATTCCATGAACTCCCTGTGGTGGGAGTCTGCTCGGGTAGATCCTGATCCCGCTCCTCCCTCCTGTGCTCCCCCGCTGCAGCTCGATGCGCTGCCACATCGTCCACCCAGCAGCGAATCAATCGGCGAGCGTCTGCTTCTCTCTGTGTCTGACCCCCGCCCCCACAGCGCAGCTGGGGTCTGCACCCAGCTGTGGCGCGGCGAGTGTGGTGGGAACTCAACACCAGCGGGGCCACTCGCCTACCTGGAACTGCGCGCCAGTCCCGGGGCAGCTGGCATGGCTACAATGCAACGCAAACTCGCAGGGAAGAAACAGGTGAGTTTGTGGAGGGGAGTAGAGTAAGATGGAAGGGGAGAGGCAGGGGAGTGTGTGGAGAGGCGTAGAGTGGGATTTCAGAGGAGCGACAGTGAGGGTGTGGAGGGGAGTCCTTTGAAATGAGGGGAGAGACTGGTGAGTTTGTGGAGGGGAGTAGAGTTAGAAGAGAGGGGAGAGACAAGTGAGTTTGTGGAGGGGAGTAGATTTGGATGAGAGGGGGGGGCAGGTGAGTTTGTGGAGGGGATTAGAGTTAGAAGAAAGGGGAGAGAGGCAGGATAGTGTGTGGAGAGGAGTAGAGAGATATGAACGTGGAGAGACGGGTGAGTTTGTGGAGGGGAGTAGAGTGGGATGAGAGGGGAGAGGCAGGTTAGTGTGTGGAGGAAAGTACAGTGGGATGAGAGGAGAGACAGGTCAGTGTGTGGAGGGGAGTCGATTGGGATGAGAGGGGGAAACAGGTGAGTGTGTGGATGGGAGTAGAGTGAGGTGAAAGGGGAGAGGCAGTGGAGTGTGTGAGGGGAGTACTGTGGGATGAGAGGTTAGTGACTGTGAGGCTGTGGAGGTCAGTAGAGTGAGATGAGAGGAGAGGTACAGGTGAGTTTGTTTAAGGGAGTAGATTGGGATGAGAGGGGGAGACAGGTGAGTTTGTGGATGGGAGTAAAGTAAGATGGAAGGGGAGAGGCAGGTGAGTGTGTGGAGGAGAGTACAGTGAGATGAAAAAGGAGTGACTGGGTGTGTGGATGGGAGAACATTGGGATGAGGGGAGAGACTTGTGAGTGTGGAGCTGAGTAGAGTGGGATGAGATGGGAGAGACGCGTGAGTTTGTGGAGGGGAGTAGAGTGGGATGAGAGGGGAGAGACAGGTGAGTGTTTGGATGGGAGTAGAGTGAGATGAAAGAGGAGAGGCAGGTGAGTGTAGCCTAGAGTGAGATGAGAGGGGAGAGACAGGTTAATGTGGAGGGGAGTACAGTGGGATGAGAGGGGGAGACAGGAGAGTGTGTTGTGAGGAGTAGTGAGATGAAAGGGGCGACACAGGCGAGTGTGTGGAGAGGAGTAGAGTAAGATGGAAAGGGAGAGGCAGGTGAGTGTGGTGGAGAGTCCAGTGGGATGAGAGAGGAGTGATAGTGAGTGTGTGGAGGGGAGAACATTGAGATTAGGGGAGAAACAGGTGAGTGTGTGGAGCGGAGTAGAGTGAGATGAAAGCGGAGAGGCAAGTGAGTGTAGCCTAGAGTGAGATGATAGGGGAGAGACACGTTAGTTTGTGGAGGGGATTACAGTGGGATGAGAGGGGTAGACAGGAGAGTGTGTTGTGAGGAGTAGTGGGATGAGAGGGGAGAGATAGGTGAGTGTGTGGAGAGGAGTAGAGTAAGATGGATGGAGAGAGGCACGTGAGTGTGTGGAGAGGAGTACAGTGGATGAGAGGGGACATAGGAAGCCGAGTGTGTGGAGGGGCGTAGAGGCAGATTCGAGTGGAGTGACAGTGAGTGTGTGGAGGGGAGTTAATAGAAATGAGGGGAGAGACTGGTGATTGTGTGGAGGGGACTGCAGAGGTGTGAGTGTGGGGAGAGGAGTAGAATGAGATGAAAGGAGAGACAGCTGAGTGTTGCCTAGATTGAGATGAGAGGGGAGAGAGACAGCTGAGTGTGTGGAGGTCAGTAGAGTGAGATGAGAGGAGAGGTACAGGTGAGTTTGTTTAAGGGAGTAGATTGGGATGAGAGGGGGAGACAGGTGAGTTTGTGGATGGGAGTAAAGTAAGATGGAAGGGGAGAGGCAGGTGAGTGTGTGGAGGAGAGTACAGTGAGATGAAAGAGGAGTGACTGGGTGTGTGGATGGGAGAACATTGGGATGAGGGGAGAGACTTGTGAGTGTGGAGCTGAGTAGAGTGAGACGAGAGGGGAGAGACGGGTGAGTTTATTGATGGGAGTAGAGTTGGATGAGAGGGTCAGACAGGTGAGTGTGTGGAGAGGAGTAGAGTAAGTTGGAAGGGGAGAGGCAGGGGAGTGTGTGGAGCGGAGTAGAGTGAGATGAAAGTGGAGAGGCAGGTGAGTGTAGCCTAGAGTGAGATGATAGGGGAGAGACACGTTAGTTTGTGGAGGGGATTACAGTGGGATGAGAGGGGTAGACAGGAGAGTGTGTTGTGAGGAGTAGTGGGATGAGAGGGGAGAGATAGGTGAGTGTGTGGAGAGGAGTAGAGTAAGATGGATGGAGAGAGGCACGTGAGTGTGTGGAGAGGAGTACAGTGGATGAGAGGGGACATAGGAAGCCGAGTGTGTGGAGGGGCGTAGAGGCAGATTCGAGTGGAGTGACAGTGAGTGTGTGGAGGGGAGTTAATAGAAATGAGGGGAGAGACTGGTGATTGTGTGGAGGGGACTGCAGAGGTGTGAGTGTGGGGAGAGGAGTAGAATGAGATGAAAGGAGAGACAGCTGAGTGTTGCCTAGATTGAGATGAGAGGGGAGAGAGACAGCTGAGTGTGTGGAGGTCAGTAGAGTGAGATGAGAGGAGAGGTACAGGTGAGTTTGTTTAAGGGAGTAGATTGGGATGAGAGGGGGAGACAGGTGAGTTTGTGGATGGGAGTAAAGTAAGATGGAAGGGGAGAGGCAGGTGAGTGTGTGGAGGAGAGTACAGTGAGATGAAAGAGGAGTGACTGGGTGTGTGGATGGGAGAACATTGGGATGAGGGGAGAGACTTGTGAGTGTGGAGCTGAGTAGAGTGGGATGAGATGGGAGAGACACGTGAGTTTGTGGAGGGGAGTAGAGTGGGATGAGAGGGGAGAGACAGGTGAGTGTTTGGATGGGAGTAGAGTGAGATGAAAGAGGAGAGGCAGGTGAGTGTGGAGGAGAGTCCAGTGGGATGAGAGAGGAGTGATAGTGAGTGTGTGGAGGGGAGAACATTGAGATTAGGGGAGAGACAGGTGAGTGTGTGGAGCGGAGTAGAGTGAGATGAAAGTGGAGAGGCAGGTGAGTGTAGCCTAGAGTGAGATGATAGGGGAGAGACATGTTAGTGTTTGGAGGGGATTACAGTGGGATGAGAGGGGTAGACAGGAGAGTGTGTTGTGAGGAGTAGTGGGATGAGAGGGGAGAGATAGGTGAGTGTGTGGAGAGGAGTAGAGTAAGATGGATGGAGAGAGGCACGTGAGTGTGTGGAGAGGAGTACAGTGGATGAGAGGGGACATAGGAAGTCGAGTGTGTGGAGGGGCGTAGAGGTGGATTCGAGTGGAGTGACAGCGAGTGTGTGGAGGGGAGTTAATAGAAATGAGGGGAGAGACTGGTGATTGTGTGGAGGGGACTGCAGTGGTGTGAGTGTGGGGAGAGGAGTAGAATGAGATGAAAGGAGAGACAGCTGAGTGTGGCCTAAAGTGAGATGAGAGGGGAGAGAGACAGCTGAGTGTGGCCTAGAGTTATATGAAAGGGGGAAACAGGTGAGTGTGTGGATGGGAGTAGAGTGATGTGAAAGGGTAGAGGCAGGGGAGTGGGTGCGGGGAGTACAGTGGGATAAGAGGTTAGTGACTGAGTTTGTGGAGGGGAGTAGAGTGGGATTAGAGGGGAGAGGCAGTTGAGTGTGTGGAGGTCAGTAGAGTGAGATGAGAGGAGAGATACAGGTGAGTTTGTTGAAGGGAGTAGATTGGGATGAGAGGGGGAGACAGGTGAGTTTGTGGAGGGGAGTAAAGTAAGATGGAAGGGGAGAGGCAGGTGAGTGTGTGGAGGAGAGTACAGTGAGATGAAAGAGGAGTGACTATGTGTGTGGAGGGGAGAACATTGGGATGAGGGGAGAGACTTGTGAGTGTGGAGCTGAGTAGAGTGAGACGAGAGGGGAGAGACGGGTGAGTTTATTGATGGGAGTAGAGTTGGATGAGAGGGTCAGACAGGTGAGTGTGTGGAGAGGAGTAGAGTAAGTTGGAAGGGGAGAGGCAGGGGAGTGTATGGAGGGGGTACAGTGAGATGAGAGGTTAGTGACTGCGTTTGTGGAGGCGAGTAGAGTGGAATGAGAGGGGAGAGGCAGTTGAGTGTGTGGAGGTCAGTAGAATGAGAGGAGAGGGACAGGTGAGTTTGTTGAAGGGAGTCGAGTGGGATGAGAGGAGGTGACAGCTGAGTGTGTGGAGAGGAGTAGAGTAAGATGGAAGGGGAGAGGCAGGGAAGTGTGTGGAGGTGGAGTACAGTGGTTGAGAGGGGACAGAGGAAGCAGAGTGTGTGGAGGGGCAGAGAGGGGGATTCGAGAGGAGCGACAGTGAGTGTGTGGAGGGGCGTACATTGAAATTAGGGGAGAGACTTGTGAGTGTCGAGCGGAGTAGAGTGGGATGAGATTGGAGAGACACGTGAGTTTGTGGAGGGGAGTAAGAGTGGGATGAGAGGGGAGAGACAGGTGAGTGTGGAGAGGAGTAGAGTAAGATGGAAGGGGAGAGGCAGGTGAGTGTGTGGAGGAGAGTCCAGTGAGATGAGAGAGGAGTGACAGTGAGTGTGTGGAGGGGAGAACATTGAGATTAGGGGAGAGACAGGTGTGTGGAGCGGAGTAGAGTGAGATGAAAGCGGAGAGGCAGGTGAGTGTAGCCTAGAGTGAGATAGGGGAGAGACACGTTAGTGTGTGGTGGGGATTACAGTGGAATGAGAGGGGTAGACAGGAGAGTGTGTTGTGAGGAGTAGTGGGATGAGAGGGGAGAGATAGGTGAGTGTGTGGAGAGGAGTAGAGTAAGATGGATGGAGAGAGGCACGTGAGTGTGTGGAGAGGAGTACAGTGGATGAGAGGGGACATAGGAAGCCGAATGTGTGGAGGGGCGTAGAGGCGAATTCGAGTGAAGTGACAGCGAGTGTGTGGAGGGGAGTTCATAGAAATGAGGGGAGAGACTGGTGATTGTGTGGAGGGGACTGCAGTGGTGTGAGTGTGGGGAGAGGAGTAGAATGAGATGAAAGGAGAGACAGCTGAGTGTTGGCTAGAGTGAGATGAGAGGGGAGAGAGACAGCTGAGTGTGGCCTAAAGTGAGATGAGAGGGGAGAGAGACAGCTGAGTGTGGCCTAGAGTTATATGAAAGGGGGAGACAGGTGAGTGTGTGGATGGGAGTAGAGTGACGTGAAAGGGTAGAGGCAGGGGAGTGTGTGCGGGGAGTCCAGTGGGATAAGAGGTTAGTGACTGAGTTTGTAGAGGGGAGTAGAGTGGGATGAGAGGGGAGAGGCAGTTGAGTGTGGAGGTCAGTAGAGTGAGATGAGAGGAGAGGTACAGGTGAGTTTGTTGAAGGGAGTAGATTGGGATGAGAGGGGGAGACAGGTGAGTTTGTGGATGGGAGTAAAGTAAGATGGAAGGGGAGAGGCAGGTGAGTGTGTGGAGGAGAGTACAGTGAGATGAAAGAGGAGTGACTGGGTGTGTGGATGGGAGAACATTGGGATGAGGGGAGAGACTTGTGAGTGTGGAGCTGAGTAGAGTGGGATGAGATTGGAGAGACATGTGAGTTTGTGGAGGGGAGTAGAGTGGGATGAGAGGGGAGAGACAGGTGAGTGTTTGGATGGGAGTAGAGTGAGATGAAAGAGGAGAGGCAGGTGAGTGTAGCCTAGAGTGAGATGAGAGGGGAGAGACAGGTGAGTGGAGAGGAGTAGAGTAAGTTGGAAGTGGAGAGGCAGGTGAGTGTGGAGGGGAGAACATTGGGATTAGGGGAGAAACAAGTGAGTGAGTAGAGCAGAGTCGATTGGGATGAGAGGGGGAAACAGGTGAGTGTGTGGATGGGAGTAGAGTGAGATGAAAGAGGAGAGGCAGGTGAGTGAGGAGTACAGTGGGATGAGAGGGGAGTGATGGTGAGTGGGGAGGGGAGTAGAGTTAGATGAAAGGGTAGAGACAGGTGAGTGTGTGAAGAGGAGGACAGTGTATGAGAGGGGACAGAGGAAGCAGAGTGTGTGGAGGGGCGTAGAGGGGGTTCGAGAGGAGCTACAGTGAGTGTGTGGAGGGGAGTACATTGAAGTGAGCGGAGAGACTAGTGAGTATGGAGTGTAGTATAGTGAGACGAGAGGGGAGAGGCAGTTGAGTGTGGAGGTCAGTCGAATGAGATGAGAGGAGAGGGACAGGTGAGTTTGTTGAAGGGAGTAGATTGGGATTAGAGGGGGAGACAGGTGAGTGTGGAGGAGAGTCGAGTGAGGTGAAAGGGGAGAGGCAGGGGAGTGTGGGGAAAGGAGTACAGTGGATGAGAGACGAGTAACAGTGAGTGTGTGGATAGGAGTAGAGTAGGATGGAAGGGGAGTGACTAGTGAGTGTGGGGAGGGGAGTCCAGTGGATGAGAGAGTACAGAGGAAGCGGAGTGTGTGGAGGGGCGTTGAGGGAGATTCAAGAGGAGCGATAGTGAGTGTGTGGAGAGGAGTACATTGAAATGACGGGAGAGACAGGTGAGTTTGTGGAGGGGAGTTCAGTGGATGAGAGGGGACATATGAATCCGAGTGTGTGGAGGGACATAGAGGGCGATTCGAGAGGAGCGATAGTGAGTGTGTGGAGGGGCATGGACTGGGATGAGAAGGTTGAGAAAGGTGAGTGTGTGGAGTCGAGTGGGTTGAGAGGGGGAGACAGGTGAGTGTGGAGGGGAGAAGAGTGAGGTGAAAGGGGAGAGTCAGGGGAGTGTGTGGAGGGGAGTACAGTGGGATTCGGTGAAAAACAGGTGAGTGTGGCCTAGAGTGAGATGAGAGGTGAGAGACGTGATTGTGTATGAAGGGGAGTAGATCTCTAAACGTTCGTAAACAGCTCTTTGATTGGGGTAGACCTGCCTCAGCAGCTTTCCCCCTCTTTTTTCACCTGATGATGATTGCTTGTGTTTTGATCAAAACGTCGTGATAGCGTTTCTTTTTTTTCTATCTCCGTGGCTTTGCTGAAAGACCCAGTATTATTCATAATAATGTTTTTTGGGTGAGATCGCGTTATTTATAAATGTGTCGCAACCCTCCACCACCCGACACAGCCAATCAGTAAAAAAATGTGTCCCGTTAACAAAACGTCAATTAGTTACTTGAGCCCAGTGGTGTGTTTGAAGAGTGAAACCATGATATTTAGAATTTGAGTATGACGTTTCGCTGGTCATTACATCCAGCATCTTCAGGCGATTTGCCAGAATAGTGAAGCCATCCCCACCTGCTTCCGGCCTTAAATAGTGCATGATGACGTCATCATTGTTGAATCCCATCAGGTTTCGAGATAAGAGGTGGGGGGCGGGTATTGCAGTTATGTAATAGATCAGTAATCGGCCACTTGGCATGCGACTACTCTATAAGGAATTGCAATATGTATTGTGTATTACTTAATAATAGCTTCCAGGCTTCACTGAGTCTAGCTATCACAGCGGTTGAAATTATTTGTATTCTCAATTTTGATTGATTCTCTAATTAGTCTTGGCCAGTAATAATTAGTTTTGCATAACACTTCAACGTTATCAAAATCAATTGAATGTCCTTGTTAGTAAGCATGCTCTGCCACTGCTGACAGCTGTGTTTGAGAGAATTTAACGTTCCTTTGGTGTTCTTTTAGTCTTACGCTTATGTTACGTCCCGGCTGTCCAATATAGCATTTACTGCATAAGCAATTGATCCGATATACACCATCTGTTGATAACTTTGGTAATTAATCTTTAGTACAAGACACTAGTTTTTGAGTTTTGTGTACCGTACCAAATCTCACTTTAATGTTTTGCTTTTGCCAAACACGGGCTAATTTTTCAGTAACACCCGAGATATATGGTATTTTAATTGTTTTGATAATCTGATCACTTTCAGCAGTATTGTTGTTCGGTCTTTGTTTTGCATTCACTGCTCTGTTAATTTGAGCATTATTTTAGCCATTCAGTCGTAGTGCTTCTTTAACATGTTTAATCTCTCTCCTTAGACTTTCACCATCTGACACTGTTTTTGCCTGATGTATGAACGTCTTGATGAGAGGATTTCTGTGCTGGGTGATGATGCGAATCTGCATTCAGATAGGCATCAGTGTGCGTTCCCTTTCGGTAGATGCTGTGTGTTATTTTACCATTTTTACCGCATCCAAGCAAAGTATCCAGGACGGGGAGTGTGTTGCTCACCTCCATTTCCATGGTGAACTGGATACCTGGGTTTTGTGCATTGAGATGATTTAAAAATTAATTAAGTGTATCTTTACCATGTGGCAAGACAACCAAAGTGTCATCGACATATCTAAACCAAAAGGATGGTTTTAATGTACTTGAGGTAAATGCTCTTGTTTCAAAGTTTTCCATGCACAGATTTGCTATAGCAGGAGACAAAGGATAGCCCATTGCTGCTCCTTCCTTTTGTCTAAAGAAGTCAGCTCTCGAAAAGAAATAAGTGTTATTTAGACAATGGTCAGCTAGTTTTGGAATATCTTCTGGTAAACCTGTCTTCTTTACTAGTGTATCAAGTAATGTAAGTGACTTGTTAACTGTAACCTTAGTAAATAGAGAAAATACATCAAAACTCATCAGAATATCATTAGGTGAATGTGTGTGAAGGGGAGCAGAGTGAATGAGAGTTGACAGGCAGGATGGTGTGTGGAGGGGAGTAGAGTAGGGTAAGTGGGGAGAGACAGGTGAGTTTGTGGAGGAGAGTAGAGTTGGATGAGAGGGGAGAAAGGCAGGTGAGTGTCTGGAAGGTAGTAGAGTGAGATTAGAGGGGAGAAACAGGTGAGTGTGTGGACTCAAGTGAAATGAGAGGGGAGAGACAGGTGAGTTTGTTAAGGGGAGTAGAGTGAGAAGAGGGGAGAAACAGGTGAGTGTGTGGAGCAGAGTCGAGTGGGATGAGAGGTAAGATGCAGTTTTGTGGAGGGGAGTCTAGTGGGATGCAGTGAGGGAAAAAAGTATTTGATCCCCTGCTGATTTTGTACGTTTGCCCACTGACAAAGAAATGATAAGTCTATAATTTTAATGGTAGGTTTATTTGAACAGTGAGAGACAGAATAACAACAACAAAATCCAGAAAAACGCATGTCAAAAATGTTATAAATTGATTTGCATTTTTATGAGGGAAATAAGTATTTGACCCCCTCTCAATCAGAAAGATTACTGGCTCCCAGGTGTCTTTTATACAGGTAACAAGCTGAGATTAGGAGCACTCCCTTTAAGAGTGTGCTCCTAATCTCAGCTCGTTACCTGTATAAAAGACACCTGTTCACAGAAGCAATCAATCAAATCAGATTCCAAACTCTCCACCATGGCCAAGACCAAAGAGCTCTCCAAGGATGTCAGGGACAAGGTTGTAGACCTACACAAGGCTGGAATGGGCTACAAGACCATCGCCAGCAGCTTGGTGAGCTTGGCGATAAGGTGACAACAGTTGGTGCGATTATTCGCAAATGGAAGAAACACAAAAGAACTGTCAATCTCCCTCGGCCTGGGACTCCATGCAAGATCTCACCTCGTGGAGTTGCAATGATCATGAGAACGGTGAGGAATCAGCCCAGAACTACACGGGAGGATCTTGTCAATGATCTCAAGGTAGCTGGGACCATAGTCACCAAGAAAACAGTTGGTAACACACTACGCCGTGAAGGACTGAAATCCTGCGGCGCCCGCAAGGTCCCCCTGCTCAAGAAAGCACATATACATGCCCGTCTGAAGTTTGCCAATGAACATCTGAATGATTCGGAGGACAACTGGGTGAAAGTGTTGTGGTCAGATGAGACCAAAATGGAGTTCTTTGGCATCAACTCAACTCGCCGTGTTTGGAGGAGGAGGAATGCTGCCTATGACCCCGAGAACACCATCCCCACCGTCAAACATGGAGGTGGAAACATTATGCTTTGGGGGTGTTTTTCTGCTAAGGGGACAGGACATCTTCACCGCATCAAAGGGATGATGGACGGGGCCATGTACAGTCAAATCTTCGGTGAGAACCTCCTTCCCTCAGCGAGGGCATTGAAAATGGGTCGTGGATGGGTATTCCAGCATGACAATGACCCAAAACACACGGCCAAGGCAACAAAGAAGTGGCTCAAGAAGAAGCACATTAAGGTCCTGGAGTGGCTTAGCCAGTCTCCAGACCTTAATCCCATAGAAAATCTGTGGAGGGAGCTGAAGGTTCGAGTTGCCAAACATCAGCCTCGAAACCTTAATGACTTGGAGAAGATCTGCAAAGAGGAGTGGGACAAAATCCCCCCTGAGATGTCTGACCTCTGGGATTGCCAACAAGGGTTTTGCCACCAAGTACTAAGTCATGTTTTGCAGAGGGGTCAAATACTTATTTCCACCTTTATTATTCAGGAACTTTGTTATGCTGCTTTTGATGATCAAATCGATATTCCAAAAGCACTTTCTTCTGCCCTAATTGTCTTTATTTCATACTTTTATTCACAATTCACCTTCAATTACCACACCTCCGATTAGCACAGTTGACTTTGAATGGTGCAAAAGAAGTTCAACATACATACGTACACATGGTATTATTTATTTTTCTTGGCAAATTCAGAAAAAGAGAGAAGAGCTGAGGATTATTATTACATCTGCTCCTCTTAATGCAGAGGTTTGAGTTGATTGCGTGGTTGATGCTAGCGTGGCTTTAAAATTCATGTATCGATGCCGTGCTATTGCATTTGATGAGCAGGCAGTGTTGGTTTTCAGTGCTATGGTTATACTGACCCATGCTGCTTTGTTCCCATTCTGATTGTTGGTCAATTCTGACTAAAAGTAGTCGGTAACTTGTGATGTATCAACATGAGCGTTAATTTTGTTGGTTACCGAAAGCCTGTGGAATTTACGTAAAGTCTTATTCTGTGGATTTAATTTAGTTGATTACTTATTTTAATGACTAAATGAAACAGATGATGGGTTGGCTAAAATGTTGCAGGTTATTGTAGACTATTACTAAAAGAGTGAAATGCTCACGAAATCAACACTGATCATCACCAACCTCAGGAACACAAAGGCCTCGCTACTGCTTGGTGCACCAGCCACTGCACGGTCTCTCTAGTGGAGGCCCTTCTGCCAGCAGTGACGCGAGCAAGTAATTGTAGAACTGCACCATTACTTTCTACTTTTAATCCAGAAATGCCAAAGCTCTTCAACCACAAGTACACGAGCACCGTCCTAACTGTGGAGAGATGTTATACAAGTACAGATGACTTCCCGACGATGTCTGCTTCTGCCCAGGCTAGGGGCACTTTGAGACCACATGGAGTGACAGGCTCACGGGCTGAACTCGTGCAAGTCCGATCCAAGTGTCACAGGTAAACATACCGGGTTGACTAGCAGTTGCAGTTACCTGGGTTCCCAACTATGTCAATGCAGTGGTTTGTAACCATTCGTTGTAATTTTGTTTGCAATTCACCTTAAATTAGCACACTTTTCTTTAGTACGGTTGGCTAGATCAGTCTCTGAGTGCGGAGGAGTGCAACATTCCTTCCCATACAGATGGAACAGGTGGCGTCAAGATTTGTGCTGTGCTGCATTCTAACACACATTTGTGTGATCTACCAACTCTTGCCTCCACAGTACTGGATCACAGGCTTGCGCCACCTCCGCCTGGCTGAAGTGCAAAACCAATTGTAATGTGAAATGTTGCATGACAACTCTTATCTCATTGCTCCTGTCCATCTCTTGTCATCGTCATAACCGAGGGTTGATGCCCAAGGACGATGCTCCTCATCTTTCGTGATCTTCAGGCTCTCTCATGGAGAGTCCCATCTAACTGTTCACATTTTGCCACCAACTGATCAGTTCCTCCCTCTTCCCCGTTTCCTTTCCATTTTTCTTTGCAGAGTTATCTTCATCAAATCCCCAGCTGACTCAGGATATTTCCCACATTGCCAAATTTCTCATTATCTGCTCTTATCCGTGGACAAATACAGATAAGGTGAAAATTTAATCACAGATAATTGGATTTTAATCTTGATTTGAAGCTTTCGTGACTGCAGGAATCCATACTCTTTGGTTCTTTCGGTAAAGCCACGTAGGTAGAAAATTTTAATCAAAAAAATAATATATCACAACGTTTCGACCGCAACACAAGCGGTCGTCCTCGGGCAGAAAAAATAATCCTGCAGTGGAACTGCTGAACCAGCACTTGTGTTGCGATCGCAACGTCGTGATATATTATTATTTTTGTTTTATTTTTCTACCTACGTGACTTTACTGAGAGAACCAAAGAATTGGATTTTAGTCACTATTCCCAATGTGTGTGTTGTGTGTCTTGTTTTCCGCTCTGTCTGCATGAGCAGGAGATGCCAACCCCGTGCATTGTGTCCGGTTTCTTCACCAATGCTGCCAAACTGCACCACCGTGAATCTTACAGGTGTAGTTTCTCCATACTGCCTCATGTTTTAATATGACGAAGTGGTCATGTGCCTTATGGGTTATTGAGATTATCACGAAGGTTAGAGAGGTGAGACTTTGATGGTTTGTGTTGAGAAGAGACAAAGAAGGTGTAAGGGAAATGTGCTATGGAGATGCTACCGATGCAGCACAAAAGGAGTAGAGGGTGACCGAGGGGGAGATGGGAGGCTGTGGTGGCACGAGACACGACGGTGGATTTGACGAGAAAAGAGGCACGGAATGGAAGTTCACAGAGAAAGGAAATAGAAGCAGCTGACCCCATGCAATAATGGAACGTTTGGCTTAGAATAAGAAGAGTTGGTTGTGTGGTTCAGGGCAATCAGAATGGCTATGTCCTACATGAAGTGATGAGCACTGCTGAGATCCTGGATTAAGAGGGGTATCTACCTGTTGCTCTGAAAGAGTTCACAATGGCCAGAGTCAGAGACACTACGCTGGCACTGTTGAGACCTGAGATTGGATCCTTGGTATTTTCTGGGGTTTTTTCAGGGGTTTTAGTGTACGTGTGTAGAAATTGGCATATGTGTTGCAGGAGGCTAGTGGCTACAAATCCAGCGACCTAAGTTTGATTTCGTGCCATGGCTCGCATCAGTGATGAGTGATATCTGAACCAATTCGAGTCTCCTATATGTAGACTCAGCTCCAAATAAGTACATGCTTCAGTGTGTATTAACATCAGCAAAGGGAGCTAGGCTTGGAACTGGCCCCACCACCCCCTTGTGCACATTGCCAGTCTTAATAGGCGCATGCCAGCAGCACTTGCCTGGCATGTGCCAGGCAGCCTGTATAAACTGTGACTCTGTGTTTTTGTTTTGTGTGTGAGAGTACGTATGTGTGTAGTGGTGGGGAGTGGTATTGTGGCGGTTAGCGAGCTGCACTATGAACTTGGTGACCCGAGTTCGGTCCCGCTCATGGCTAGTACCAGTGACGATTATCCGAACCGGTCTTCGGCCTCCTCTATGTCGACTCAACCTGAAATCAGTACCTGGTGCGGTGTATAAACATAACCACTTGGGAGACCAAGGCAGCCGGGCGTGGTGCTGGCCACCCAGCTCCTAGTATGCCAGCCGGACTTCATGGGTTCTTGCAAACACCACTTGTTCCAAAAGTTTGGTAAAGGCTATATGGGGTGTCTTTGTATGTGTACATGCTTCTGGGTCAGTGTGTTTGTCAGAGAAACTGATCTAACAGTGCTGAGATTCTTCATGCTGTCCCCAGCTTTGACTGTCTCACTGGGTTCATCATGGCCATGTTGGAGACGTGGACAATTTCATGCAAATGTGCGTGTTATATATTTTTTGTTGATATTAATGGCAGTAGACGTCTGTTGACTAGTACTCTGTTTTTCCACTTTTTCGTGAAACAGGACGGTAGGAGATGACTTTGAGCCCCACATCCACACCACCTCCGTGCTCAATGCCGAGGAGCCACTGTAGTGGTAATAAACCCGCAATGTTTTTTATTTGTAAACCTGCATTTTTTTCCATATTTTCCCAATTTACCGCGATTGTGCTCTCGCTATCATGTCATGGATCCCCAAGTATTCATTCGTGTCTTACAGAGCAATACAAGCCTTGTTTTAGATCATAGCCCAATGAATATGATGTCACAGAGCTACTTTGTATCCTTTAATTTACCTTTTGTCCACATAGTAAAGGGCAGGACTTGCCCACCCGTTTCTCATATGAGAGTAATATTAGTCGTGCAGAATTACAGTAAATATGATGCATTATTTTGTGCAGTCAATGACAACCGGAATGAGACCATTAACTCACTCGATTTGAGAACCCGCTTTAATCACAGGCAGCTGCCTGGATTCAAACTCAGGTACTCGGTGGTGCCATTTCGGTGCTCTGGCCTCTAAACACCCACATGTTAAATACATAAGCAACCTTTTTAATTAGCAACATTCTTTGAACACTTTGCCAAAACAATTGGGATTGTGGAGCTGTGGCACAGTCATGACGTTGCTTTTTCTCATGCCTCTGCTGGCAGAAATAATTTCCACAAGAGGATGCTCGTGTGAGAGCCCCTTTACAAAGTATTTAGTCTACTCTTCCACACTGGGCAGATGTTTTACTGCTTGGCAGATAGGCAGGGGAATATAAGATTACTTGACCATTTGTTTCAACTGCTGTGTCAGAGGGTCGAACAAGCAACATCTCTGTTGCCAGGCCAGCGTACTAGGCATTGCACCACAGCAGCCCCCTCCAGTATTTCATTCTAAACGAGGGTCACTATCTGCGTGCTTTTGTGCACACGCGTTTAGGTGGTGTTGAACGAGATGGTACAGATGTCTCGCTTCTTCGTGAGGAAAGTGACGGCACTGGAGCCGGCCTGGCTCACGGGATGCGCTCCGCGCTTCTCCTGGCAGAGGCCTCATTGTCGCCACTGCGCTCCGGTGACACTCACCGGGCCACGGTTCATTTGGTTCGTGAAATTGGTGACGAAAACAAACGTCAACAAAGTGATTTTTTTTTATTGCATGCAAAGATAATGGGAGGTCGGAAATCATCAAAAAGGGCGGTGACCGCCTAGCAGTCGTGCGTTTGCCGCTTATTACGAAGGTGCACGGTTAGAATCCAGCGGCTGCTCGGATTTAATACTGCGGGTTTTTTAGCTGTAAACATACACTCAGTCTGCTTCAGAGTGGACATTAAAGATCCCGTGACGTCATTCGCAAGGTTAGGCCATTGTGGCGGCATCATGAGCCATGTTATTCTCATGAGAAATTGTGTCTGAATGATTCAATTAGGGATATACATAGCAATCGTAACCCCCTCCTGGGCAAACCTGGCAAGACTCTTCTGAAAAATAGTCAATGTGCTCAATGACGCTTTGCTGGGTAAATCAGCATGATAACCACTGTGACATGAGCCTGTGAACCAGTGGTTTGTAGTTGAGGTTTGGTGGATTTTGTGGAGATGGAGCTATCGTGTTTGCTGGGGGCACGCGCCTGCAGGGTGATGGGATGGTACCTGTAGGATTTGGTACAGCAAGTATGCTTGACATAGAGTACGTTGCATATCCGTCCTGATCAATTCACCGGCCACACCCAGTGCAGCATCTTTGCATGTTTTGACTGTCATTGCATATGCATGTTCGGTCACATATCCAAACGTTTCACCGATCTGCCTATACCACACTCCCCAGCAAGTCGGATATGCGACGTAGTACTGAATGACTTAGCTTGAGTGTTATCCTGTGGTTTCTGTGGGCTTTCTCTTGTTCATTTCCACACGTATAATATTCAAAGGGGCAGATTGCAAACAAACACATTGAAATGAAATGTTTTCCTGTTTAAACACAAAATAAGTTTGTACAAAATAAGTGAATGTCATGTTTAAATACTGCTTGCAATGTATATATTGTAGGAAGATTACTCTTACAAAATGTTTTGTTGCACTATATCCATAACAAAACTCTACTATTAAGAAAACATGTGGTCATCCGTCGTGAAACATTACTGTATGCTCTCAATCAGCAGCCATGATGGTCACTGATCAAGGCTACTTACCACCCTGCACTGTCCTGTGATGCCAGGACCCGACCCCTGCACACAGCCCATCTCATCGTTCTATTTCTACCATGGACAACTTCCTGTGTGGCGAGTTTTCTCCCCACTGAGTATATTACAACGTTGCAAGACCCATGCTGCAAATTTACATCTAAAATCCAAGCACATACACTTTCATATGAAATGTAACCTTCTGGCTATAGACAGGAGCAAATGTTAGGAGTAGATTTAGGGGTAGGGATAGTATGGTTATGAGTATTAGTTATAATAATTGTGCCTTGTATGTATCCAAAGTAAACCATAAGAGAG
This sequence comes from Lampetra planeri, assembly GCF_965212315.1. NCBI lineage: Eukaryota > Metazoa > Chordata > Hyperoartia > Petromyzontiformes > Petromyzontidae > Lampetra > Lampetra planeri. The sequence goes on from NC_136126.1 coordinate 11,422,443, forward strand.
GGCCAATATAGGTTTGTATTAAGGCTGATTTGACCTAGGGGAGACATAGTATAGGTTGACTAATTTAAGGCTGAGTTGACCTAAAGGCAAGTTTCCTAAATTCACGGTGCCTGTCCACCCAGCAGTAAAATAGGCGCACTGCAACGAGTTGATCGGCAATATGCATGTGGTGAGGTAAAGTGTGGGTACTTCCTTTCCAAGACGCCTGGCCATCTTGAAAGATAAGTTATAATCCTCGAGGAGCTCTCCAGAGCTCCCCCAGTTGAGTTCCTTCTGCCAGCAGTGGTGCGAGCAATCAGCTGCATGTTGATATTTCTGAGATGAGCACTTACACTAAAACAATGTTAAGTTAAATGTACTTAATTTCACATTTCAAAAGAAAATTTGTGACCAAAGATGGAATTTGACTCATCGCCAATATTTGTTTTGTGATGCTGGCAGATTCGTATGTGGACGTCTCCGATTCCAAACAGTATTCCTCTTCTGTGAAGATGTGGACGACGGACTTGTCCCAGACCCACATTCTCCACCGAGGACCACACGCGCTGCACACGAGCCGCGTGTCGAGTGAACCCCAGCAGCGACGTCTCGATGTTCCTGCCTGCCCACTGAATGACACCTAGCAGCGCAACAACACTGGATTAGAGTTGCAGTGCACAGTAGTGCAGAGGCGTGTCTATAAACTTCGTAAATGGAGAGACGGTAGCGCCGACATTTTAAGCTGCTTAAAACATGTCTTACTGGTAAATATCAATAAAAGATTATTTGGGTCTTTTGGTAAAGCCACGTAGATAGAAAAAATAACAATAGAATAGCAATTTTGCCGTCTCAAGGGGGATGCGATCGCCCCCATCGCCTCACCCTTGGATGGAACCCGCACGATTGGCGTGATCACAAAGGTGTACAGCAACCGCCGGACATCTTAAAAGTGTTGAGCAGCCAGTCAATGCAGACGAGGGCTCACATGTTTCTCTGCAGCAGGGCTCGGTGCAGCTGCACGTGACCCTTGCGTCATTCCGGTTCCTTCAGAGGCTTGTCCACCTTAACCACTTGACAGTGGAGAGACTGAGATGGGGAAGCAGGCAGCATCTGTTTTAGTAAAGGAGACGGTATCCAACACAGTCCCTACACGTGTGTACTGTGATTGCTACTTTAAAGAAAGTCTCGTGTTTAAAAAATGGAAGATGTTGCTCACGCACTATTCCCTCTTTCTGTTCTATGTGGAAGAGGATGATGACGGCTCAAGATATCTGTTTTTGAAAGATGTTACATCCAGGAGCTCCAGCATTAACATTATTTAGAACTGCTTTTTGTACTTCTTTCCCGGCACTTATTAAGCATGGTTGGATATGTATGGTGCGAAAGACGTTCAACATACGTCCAGCAACCTGCTGTGTCGGGATATTTCTTCAAACTCAGCCTAAAAAGTCAATAGTGCAGACTTTCAGTTGAGTCGTAACAAATTATTAAGAGTTATGAATGTGGATTGTGATACATTCCAACGTATTTGCATATTTTCAAATAGTATAAATATCCTATGGTTTGCATCTTGATAGTTTTGTGCAACCCCTTAGTGAATTAGACTGATTTTGAATAAGGCAAGTCTTTAAAGGCAACACAATTTTGTACAAAATTGTATTTAATATAAGATAATGTTTTGTGCAGTCCTTGTGGTACAGTACACGAGTTGGGGGAATCCTTGCATGTCTACATGTCTGTCAACCATACGTATGCGCATTATTTGGCAATTGCTGCCCACTGAGAAAAAGTTGCAGATCCTGCTGCTGAACCTGGAGCATGCTACTTCAGAAATAGCGCTTTGCCATTGGCCCCACAAAAACAAAGCACCGGCCTGGGTATTTTATGGCATCACATGCTCCCCTCCATTAACTCCTCAAGTGATGAGATAGTTGTGGGGAGAGTAGAGAAGTCTGTACTTGGGCAGTGTGCGTATGACCCCCTCTGGTTTGGCAGCCGAGGTCTTGCTCTAAATCAGTCGAGCGACTTATTTTCATCAGCTGTGTAACGCTATGTAGAAGCTACCTGGCTTAAATCGAAATCTACCTGGCTTGTTGATACATACAAAGCTCCGGGTCTTCTTGGTCACAGTTATGCCCTCTATGCTTGTGAAACGTGTAGCCCTCTTAAAGGAACATCTGCGCTACTTTTAAACATTCAGGATAGCCATACGATCTATTCTGGATTTAACCAGACTGGATTGTGCGAGGAACTCGCAGAACCTTGGAAGATCTGGACACTTCCATCGGTGACATGTGGCCTGCATACCTAGCCACTGCATGCCAGCTTATACTAGGGAGATGGAATACAGTGGTACAGAAGGATGCGGAGTTGATTGGACTTGCCGATTACTGGTACCAGCGGTGTTAAGATCGGCCACTGTAGGAAGTTCGTGAAGGACGCTGCTGCGGAGTTGGAGGCAGTCGCCCTCCAGCGCCAACTAGCAGAGCGCTATACGGCTAAAACCCAGAAGGTTAGCAGTTGTGACCACGGTGTATTTTCCCGTCCGTCATCTCAGCCCATGGCACCTGGGTATGTTCTGTAACCTGCCAGCGGATCTTGAACACTTCGTTTGGCCAAGTGCACTTTGCATTACACAAGCGCCGTGGTTATGGTCACCGCCATCTAGTGGTGAATGGCGGTAGTGCATTCATAAGCGCGCCACGTGACCATCGCTCGAGTCGATGGGCGTGGCCTTTGTTCACCACGCCCCCTTCCTTACGACGTCACGCGTCGCATAGCAACTAAAGGCACAACAAGTGGCGGCAGCGGTGGCGGCGGCAGCACGAAGTCTTCTCTCCCAGCACGGAGTCGTCTCGCCGCACGGACGTGGTTTTAAGCTCTCGACATTCGAGACGACAGCCATCCGAGTGGCGGAGCAGATTCGGGTGAGTGATTCGGGTCAATTTGAAGGCGACATCAATTACAAGTAGGTTAAATTTGCGCTACCACTGCGACTTGTCACGTACGAATATACATCTAAATTCTGCTACACCGCTTAACCACGCCATTTGCTATGGCTGGCCGTTAGGGACGCCGCCGTTAAGGCGGGACCGACAGGGTCCGTATGTTGTGTTTTTTGTGTTATGTCTACTCGTGTGGTTCCGCTACAACGTTTCGTAGTGACTCCAGCGCTTCTTAGCGTCTGGGCGTGAAGAAAGACCACGCCCCCTTTCTTATTACGTCACGCGCGGGTGACGTAATAAGGAAGACCACGCCCCCTTATTACGTCACGCTGGTGAAGTCGGGTGCGTGACTAACCACGCCCCCTTATTACGTCGCGCTCGGGTGTAAAGGTAGGTAACGCCCCTTTACGGCACGCTGCGGGTAAAGTAATGAAGGGGGCGTAGTTGACCACGCCCCTTTTCCTATTGCGTCACGCGCGGGTGAAGAAGGGTGCGTGACTAACCACGCCCCCTTGCTACGTCACGCGCGGGTGATGTCACCGCCAAGCAACGAATCGGCACAGTCGCGGCGGCAGCGCGACGTCTCAGCCTCTGGCCGCACACACGCGGTTTTCGCGTCTACCGAGAGTCGAGACGACGGATGTCCGATGCGTGGCGGGGAGCAGATGCGGGTGAGTGCGGTTCGGGTCAAATTTAAGGCGACATCAATTTCAAGTAGGTTCAACTACGCTCCGCCTCGCGACTGCACTGTACCACGACACTATACCACGCGACTATATTAACACGTTGTACACTTCCACCACAACCGCACAACTCTGGACCGCTTTACCACAACACTTGTTATGGCCAGCCGTTGCTAGGAATGCCGGCGCTAAGACTCGACCGACGGTCAACAGTTCGATTATGTCCCTATGTTATGGTCGTGTTTGTGTCACGTTCACTCGTGTGTGTGTCGCGTTCACGAGTGTGAGCGTCGCGTTCACGAGTGTGAGTGTCGCGTTCACGAGTGTGAGTGTCGCGTTCACCAGTGTGAGTGTCGCGTTCACCAGTGTGAGTGTCGCGTTCACGAGTGTGAGTGTCGCGTTCACGAGTGTGAGTGTCGCGTTCACGAGTGTGAGTGTCGCGTTCACGAGTGTGAGTGTCGCGTTCACGAGTGTGAGTGTCGCGTTCACGAGTGTGAGTGTTGTTGTATATGTCGGGTTATGAAAAATTGATAAAAATGATACAAATTTAGTGAAGATTCGAAAAATGCGCAAATCTCTGTAATCTCTGGACACAAGGATTCAAAAAACATAATTTTGAACATTTTTTCACCTTCGTGATACTGATTCACATCGCCTGCGTAGTATGCTCTTTTAAATCGTAGGAGGTAATCTCGCAGATCCTCATCCACGCCCTGGGTCATTGATTTTACAGCATTAAACCCCTCAGTGTTGAATATTCTCCAAACTTCCGAATCACTGCCAGGCTCAGTTGTTTGAAATCATTCCTAACCTTGAATGGTTATGACTTTACCCATGGTATAGACTGTTCATGTAAACTTCTTTTCAGCAGACTCGCTTTCTCATCCCTTCTCAGTCCTCTGATCATTGCCTCCGCTTCTACTGTTGCGATGCGAGTGTGTATATCTCTGTTCTTATTGTGTGGATCAAAATAGGGAATTCGTATGAGAGCTTTGTCCATCAATTTCAGAGTTTTACTATCGAATGAGTATTCGGAAAGTTGGTCGTCATCAGAGGAGTCAGCGTCAGACGAGCTGTCACTCCAATTGTGGCACTGCTTAACATAACTCCTGCAGTGTATTTTGCCCCTGTGATGTGACTTGTGTTCTTTAGGTTTCCTATGTTGGTCTCGTGACTCGTGCCTGTCGTGATGTCTGTGTCTCACCTGTGGTGCGGATTGTTTTGTGTTGGTGTTTTTTGCCTAGCCCGCGTCTCTCTGGAGAGGTGTCCCTTTGATCTGTGCTGTGTTGGGCGTGTTTGAGTGGTGTGCGTTTTTCTCGAGAGCTGTCTCTGCTTTCCTGCTCGTGTTGCCAAGTTTCCGCCCTTTTTGCCTCTGCTCTTAGTGCAGCATATTCTGGCAACTTTCTTTTAAGATTTTGTCTCCCTCTGACTTCGGGGTTGTCGGTCTCCCTTGTTTGTTGCCTGCTGCATCTGTATTTCTCCATCCCTTCTCTCGCGTTGCGAGGGGGTTTGTTTGTCAAAGTTATTTTGATAACCATACTTTCTGTGCGATTTGTCCCTGGAATATGTCCACGTACCCAAGAATGTGGTAGACTGCTACCTTCATATTTGTTCTGTGAATCAACGTCTGTGAGTTTCGCTGGTGTCGCAAGCACTGATTCCTTCATATTTACGAGGGTGTGAGGACATTTTACCTCGTCGATTAGAGACGGTTTCTTGCCTGTTTCCTTTCCGAATTTTTCCTCATTCCACAATCTCTGCCTGTCTGCCTGTGTGAGAAGGCATGAGTCCTGTCCTGCTTTTTCTGAAGTTTTTACATCGCGTTCGCCTTCGTCACATTTTATCCAGTCAAGTAGTTCCTCTTGATATGTCGTAGTGTCATCGATACAGCTCCCCTCCCATGTGTTTCTCTGCCTTGTCGGTTCTGTAGCAGACCAGCCTGTATGTTTTAATACGAGTTCCCAGTATTCCGCAATCCATTCAAAAATTCCTCTTAATCCTAGCATCTCATTTGTGGCAGAAGCTACTCTGGCATTCCACTTCAGAGCGCATATAAAACAATTGTATCACAGAGTTTAGTCGGTTTGACTCGAGCTACTCTGGTATTCCGCTCCAGAGTGCGTATATCTAACACAATTTTATCACAGGATGCAATCGGTTCGATATGAGATTATCTTAATCCCACTGTATTCGTTATACTCTGCTACTCTGGAATTTCGCCTCGGAGTGCATTTTAGTTTTTAGTTTTTTTGTTTTACGCCCGTTTACAATCACAAGGCAATGTTGGATCACAATACTCTGGTTAACACAACAGTGATTCGTTCCTTAATTAATGCATAAAACTGTCTGCGAGAAATCCCGGATGATCCCCCATTATGTTGTATATGTCGGGTTATGAAAAATTAATACAAATAAAAAAAATACAATAAAGATTTAAAAAATGTGGAATTTTCGATAAGTATGCTAATTTATGTAATTATGCACATACATTATGCTAATTCGGGAGCTTATCATATTATTTTCTGCAACTGTTGGCGATTATGTTAATGTGGTCAGTTATAACAATTAGGGTTAACTTCGCTACCCAGAGTCGTATCATCAATCGGGATAATGCAATTATTCTTGCTTAAACATTTATTGATTACTAGCGGGAAGTACCCGGCGTTGCCCGGGTGAAAAATATCTTTCAAGACTTCTTAAAAAACCTTCCATATACATACACAGATACTAAGCTATTGTGAAAGCCCGGTGGGCCGTTTGTCCATTTCTCCACCAACAAAATTATAAGAGGCTTGCACAAGTACAAAAAGTTTTAGAAAGTGGGGGGTAAATAGTTGATCTAAAAGGTTTCCGAAAATTGTCGACCCGCACCCCCTCAAAAAATATCTTTACCCCCACGTAGGTATATATTATATACCTACACACCCAACATACAACTGAGGAAGTAGTATCTATTGACTCTGTAGCTGTATCGACTGACTGTACAGTAGTATCTACTGAGCCAGTAGTAGCCACTGACTGTGTAGCAGTATTTACTCACTGTAGTAACTACTGACCGTAGTAGTATTGACTAAGCCTACAGTAGTATCTACCGACTCTATAGTAGTAATGACTAACTGTATAGTAGTATCTGCTGACTCTAGTAGCTACTCACCGTATTCTAGATTTGAAGCTTTCGTGACTGCAAGGATTCATATTCTTAGGTTTTTTCGGTAAAGTCACGTAGGTAAAAAATTAAAATTAATAAAAGTAAAATAAAAATAAAATAAAAATCACGACGTTTCGGAGGCAACACAAGCCTCCGTCTTCAGGTGGAACCGTCACAGCACGACAGCTGTATCAAGTAAATGAGAGATATCAAGAGATACCACTCCGTATATATCATGGTTGAGGGAGGGGCAGGAACGGCCCACTTTTTATTATTATGGTAAGGTGCGGCTTGAGACGGGGGCTAGATTACATAACAAATGACTGAGCCTTTATTATGGAGAGGTGCGGCTTGTGACTACGTCTAGCCTACATAACACCGCTCACCCTCACCGCTCATCGCTCACCACTCACCACTCTCACCACTCACCCTCACCCTCACCACTCACCACTCACTCTCACCACTCACTCTCACCACTCACCCTCACCACTCACGCTTCACCCTCACCACTCTCACCACTCACACTCACCACTCACACTCACTAATCACCACAACCACCCACCACCACCCCTCACCACTCACCCCCACCCCTAACCACTCACACTCACCCTCACCACTCACCCTCACCACTCACCGCTCACCACTCACCGCTCACCACTCACCTTCACCACTCACCCTCACCACTCACCCTCACCACTCACCCTCACCACTCAATCACCATTCACTCACCCACTCACCACTCACCCACTCACCACTCACCACTCTCACCCTCACCACTCACGCTCACCACTCACCACTCACTCACCCTCACCACTCACCCTCACCACTCACCATCACCACTCACCCTCACCACTTACTCATCACTCACTCACCACTCACCACTCTCACCACTCCCACCACTCACTCACCCTCACCACTCACCCTCACCCCTCACCGCTCACCCCTCACCACTCTCACCACTCACCCTCACCACTCACCGCTCACAACTCACAATCACCCTCACCACTCACCCTCACCACTCACCACTCACGCCTCACCCTCACCACTCACCCTCACCACTCACGCCTCACCCTCACCACTCACCACTCATCGCTCGCAACTCACAATCACCCTCACCACTCACTCACCCTCACCGCTCACCACTCACTCTCACCACTCACTCTCACCACTCACTCACCACTCACCCTCACCGATCACCGCTCACAACTCACCACTCACCACTCTCACCACTCACCCTCACACTCACGCCTCACACTCACCATTCAGCACTCACCACTGAAGCCTCACCCTAACCACTCACACTCCCCTCTCACCCCTCACCACTCACACTCACCCTCACCACTCACCACTCATCGCTCACCACTCACCACTCTCACCACTCACCCTCACCACTCATGCCTGACCCTCACCAAACACCCTTACCACTCACCCTTACCACTCATACTCACTACTCACCGCTCACCCTCACCGCTCACCACTCACCCTCACCACTCACCCCTCACCACTCACTCACCACTCACCCTCACCACTCACCCTCACCACTCACCACCACCACTCACACTCACCAGTCACACTCACGACTCACCACCACCACTCACGTCTCACCCTAACCACTCACCACCACCACTCACGCCTGACCCTAACCACTCACCCCTTACCCCTCACCACTCACCCCCACCCCTCACCACTCACGCTCACCACTCACCCTCACCATTCACTGCTCACCGCTCACCACTTATCGCTCACCACTCACCACTCTCACCACTCACCCTCACCACTCACGCCTCACCCTCACCACTCACCCTTACCACTCACCGTCACCGCTCACCCTCACTGCTCACCACTCACCCTCACCACTCACCCTCACCACTCACCACTCACCACTCACCCTCACCACTCACCCCTCACCACTCATCGCTGACCACTCTCACCACTCACCCTCACCACTCATGCCTGACCCTCACCACTCACCCTTACCACTCACCCTTACCACTCACTACTCACCGCTCACCCTCACCGCTCACCCTCACCGCTCACCACTCATCCTTACCACTCACCCCTCACCACTCACTCACCACTCACCCTCACCACTCACCCCTCACCACTCACACTCACTACCACCACTCACACTCACCAGTCACACTCGCCACTCACCACCACCACCACTCACGTCTCACCCTAACCACTCACCACCACCACTCACGCCTGACCCTAACCACTCACCACTCACCTCTTACCCCTCACCACTCACCCCCACCCCTCACCACTCACACTCACCACTCACCCTCACCACTCATCGCTCACCACTCACTACTCACCCTCACCACTCACGCCTCACCCTCACCACTCACCCTTACCACTCACACTGACCGTCACCGCTCACCCTCACCACTCACCCCTCACCACTCACCCTCACCACTCACACTCACCCTCACCACTCACACTCACCCTCACCACTCACCCTCGCCACTCAACACTCACCACTCACCCTCACCACTCACTCTCACCACTCACTCTCACCACTCACTCTCACCACTCACCCTGACCGATCACCGCTCACAACTCACCAGTCACCACTCTCACCACTCACCCTCACCACTCACCCTCACGCCTCAAACTCACCCCTCACCACTCACCCTCACCCTCACGCCTCAAACTCACCACTCACCCTCACCACTCACCCTCACCACTCACGCCTCACCCTCACCACTCACCCTTACCACTCACCGTCACCGCTCACCCTCACTGCTCACCACTCACCCTCACCACTCACCCTCACCACTCACCACTCACCCTCACCGCTCACCACTCACCCTCACCACTCACACTCACCCTCACCACTCACCCCTCACCACTCATCGCTCACCACTCACCACTCTCACCACTCACCCTCACCACTCATGCCTGACCCTCACCACTCACCCTTACCACTCACCCTTACCACTCACTACTCACCGCTCACCCTCACCACTCACCCTTACCACTCACCCCTCACCACTCACTCACCACTCACCCTCACCACTCACCCCTCACCACTCACACTCACTACCACCACTCACACTCACCAGTCACACTCACCACCACCACTCACGTCTCACCCTAACCACTCACCACCACCACTCACGCCTGACCCTAACCACTCACCCCTCACCACTCACCCCCACCCCTCACCACTCACACTCACCACTCACCCTCACCACTCACCACTCATCGCTCACCACTCACTACTCACCCTCACCACTCACGCTTCACCCTCACCACTCACACTTACCACTCACCCTCACCGCTCACCCTCACCGCTCACCACTCACCCTCACCACTCACCCCTCACCACTCACCCTGACCCTCACCACCCACACTCACCCTCACCACTCACACTCACCCTCGCCACTCACCACTCACCCTCGCCACTCAACACTCACCACTCACCCTCACCACTCACACTCACCACTCACCCTCACCACTCACCCTCACCACTCACACTCACCACTCACTCTCACCACTCACTCTCACCACTCACTCTCACCCTCACCGATCACCGCTCACAACTCACCAGTCACCACTCTCACCACTCACCCTCACCACTCACCCTCACGCCTCAAACTCACCCCTCACCACTCACCCTCACCCTCACGCCTCAAACTCACCACTCACCCTCACCACTCACCCTCATGCCTCACCCTCACCACTCACCCTCACCACTCACCGCTCACAACTCACGATCACCCTCACCACTCACCCTCACCACTCACCCTCACCACTCACTCACCCTCACCGCTCACCACTCACTCTTACCACTCACTCTCACCACTCACTCTCACCACTCACCCTCACCGATCACCGCTCACAACTCACCACTCACCACTCTCACCACTCACACTCACGCCTCACTCACTACTCACCACTGAAGCCTCACCCTCACCACTCACACTCCCCACTCACACCTCACCACTCACCCCTCACCACTCACACTCACACTCACCACTCACCCTCACCACTCACAGCTCACCACTCACCTTCACCACTCACCCTCACCACTCACCCTCACTACTCACCCTCACCACTCACCCTCACCACTCAATCACCATTCACTCACCCACTCACCACTCACCCGCTCACCACTCACCACTCACCACTCTCACCCTCACCACTCACGCTCACCACTCACTCACCACTCACTCACCCTCACCACTCACCCTCACCACTCACCATCACCACTCACCATCACCACTCACCCTCACCACTCACTCACCACTCACTCACCACTCCCACCACTCACTCACCACTCACCCTCACCACTCACCCTCACCCCTCACCACTCACCCCTCACCACTCTCACCACTCACCCTCACCACTCACCGCTCGCAACTCACAATCACCCTCACCACTCACCCTCACCACTCACCCTCACCACTCACGCCTCACCCTCACCACTCACCCTCACCACTCACCCTCACCACTCACGCCTCACCCTCACCACTCACCCTCACCACTCATCGCTCGCAACTCACAATCACCCTCACCACTCACCCTCACACTCACCACTCACCCTCACCACTCGCTCACCCTCACCACTCACTCACCCTCACCACTCACTCACCCTCACCACTCACTCACTCTCACCACTCACTCTCACCACTCACTCTCACCACTCACTGTCACCACTTACCCTCACCGATCACCGCTCACAACTCACCAGTCACCACTCTCACCCTCACGCCTCAAACTCACCACTCACCCTCACCACTCACCCTCACGCCTCAAACTCACCACTCACCCTCACCACTCACCCTCACCACTCACGCCTCACCCTCACCACTCACCCTCACCACTCATCCTCACCACTCACTCACCCTCACCACTCACTCACCCTCACCGCTCACCACTCACTCTCACCACTCACTCTCACCACTCACCCTCACCGATCACCGCTCACAACTCACCACTCTCACCACTCACCCTCACACTCACGCCTCACACTCACCATTCAGCACTCACCACTGAAGCCTCACCCTAACCACTCACACTCCCCTCTCACCCCTCACCACTCACACTCACCCTCACCACTCACCCCTCACCACTCATTGCGCACCACTCACCACTCTCACCACTCACCCTCACCACTCATGCCTGACCCTCACCAAACACCCTTACCACTCACCCTTACCACTCGCACTCACTACTCACCACTCACCCTCACCGCTCACCACTCACCCTCACCACTCACCCCTCACCACTCACTCACCACTCACCCTCACCACTCACCACCACCACTCACACTCACCAGTCACACTCACGACTCACCACCACCACTCACGTCTCACCCTAACCACTCACCACCACCACTCACGCCTGACCCTAACCACTCACCACTCACCCCTTACCCCTCACCACTCACCCCCACCCCTCACCACTCACCCTCACCGCTCACCACTCACCCTCACCACTCACCCTCACCACTCACCCTCACCCTCACCACTCATCGCTCACCACTCACCACTCTCACCACTCACCCTCACCACTCATGCCTGACCTTCACCACTCACCCTTACCACTCACCCTTACCACTCACTACTCACCGCTCACCCTCACCGCTCACCACTCACCCTTACCACTCACCCCTCACCACTCACTCACCACTCACCCTCACCACTCACCCCTCACCACTCACACTCACTACCACCACTCACACTCACCAGTCACACTCACCATTCACCACCACCACTCACGTCTCACCCTAACCACTCACCACCACCACTCACGCCTGACCCTAACCACTCACCACTCACCCCTTACCCCTCACCACTCACCCCCACCCCTCACCACTCACACTCACCACTCACCCTCACCACTCATCGCTCACCACTCACTACTCACCCTCACCACTCACGCCTCACCCTCACCACTCACCCTTACCACTCACACTCACCGTCACCGCTCACCCTCACCGCTCACCACTCACCCTCACCCCTCACCCCTCACCACTCACCCTCACCACTTACACTCACCCTCACCACTCACTCACCCTCGCCACTCACCACTCACCCTCAACACTCACCACTCACCCTCACCACTCACCCTCACCACTCACTCTCACCACTCACTCTCACCACTCACCCTCACCGATCACAACTCACCAGTCACCACTCTCACCACTCACCCTCACCACTCACCCTCACGCCTCAAACTCACCCCTCACCACTCACCCTCACTCTCACGCCTCAAACTCACCACTCACCCTCACCACTCACCCTCACGCCTCACCCTCACCACTCACCCTCACCACTCACCCTCACCACTCACCCTCACCACTCACCGCTCACAACTCACGATCAACCTCACCACTCACTCACTCTCACCACTCACTCTCACCACTCACCCCTCACCACTCACCACTCACGTCTCACCACTCACGTCTCACCCTAACCACTCACCACCACCACTCACGCCTGACCCTAACCACTCACCCCTTACCCCTCACCACTCACCCCCACCCCTCACCACTCACGCTCACCACTCACCCTCACCACTCACAACTCATCGCTCACCACTCTCACCACTCACCCTCACCACTCATGCCTGACCCTCACCACTCACCATTACAACTCACCCTTACCACTCACACTCACTACTCACCGTTCACCCTCACCGTTCACCCCTCACCACTCACCACTCACTCATCACTCACCCTCACCGCTCACCCTCACCGCTCACCACTCACCCCTCACCACTCACTCACCACTCACCCTCACCACTCACCCTCACCACTCGCTCACCCTCACCACTCACTCACCCTCACCACTCACTCACCCTCACCACTCACTCACTCTCACCACTCATTCTCACCACTCACTCTCACCACTCACTGTCACCACTTACCCTCACCGATCACCGCTCACAACTCACCAGTCACCACTCTCACCCTCACGCCTCAAACTCACCACTCACCCTCACCACTCACCCTCACGCCTCAAACTCACCACTCACCCTCACCACTCACCCTCACCACTCACGCCTCACCCTCACCACTCACCCTCACCACTCATCCTCACCACTCACTCACCCTCACCACTCACTCACCCTCACCGCTCACCACTCACTCTCACCACTCACTCTCACCACTCACCCTCACCGATCACCGCTCACAACTCACCACTCTCACCACTCACCCTCACACTCACGCCTCACACTCACCATTCAGCACTCACCACTGAAGCCTCACCCTAACCACTCACACTCCCCTCTCACCCCTCACCACTCACACTCACCCTCACCACTCACCCCTCACCACTCATTGCGCACCACTCACCACTCTCACCACTCACCCTCACCACTCATGCCTGACCCTCACCAAACACCCTTACCACTCACCCTTACCACTCGCACTCACTACTCACCGCTCACCCTCACCGCTCACCACTCACCCTCACCACTCACCCCTCACCACTCACTCACCACTCACCCTCACCACTCACCACCACCACTCACACTCACCAGTCACACTCACGACTCACCACCACCACTCACGTCTCACCCTAACCACTCACCACCACCACTCACGCCTGACCCTAACCACTCACCACTCACCCCTTACCCCTCACCACTCACCCCCACCCCTCACCACTCACCCTCACCGCTCACCACTCACCCTCACCACTCACACTCACCCTCACCACTCACCCTCACCCTCACCACTCATCGCTCACCACTCACCACTCTCACCACTCACCCTCACCACTCATGCCTGACCTTCACCACTCACCCTTACCACTCACCCTTACCACTCACTACTCACCGCTCACCCTCACCGCTCACCACTCACCCTTACCACTCACCCCTCACCACTCACTCACCACTCACCCTCACCACTCACCCCTCACCACTCACACTCACTACCACCACTCACACTCACCAGTCACACTCACCATTCACCACCACCACTCACGTCTCACCCTAACCACTCACCACCACCACTCACGCCTGACCCTAACCACTCACCACTCACCCCTTACCCCTCACCACTCACCCCCACCCCTCACCACTCACACTCACCACTCACCCTCACCACTCATCGCTCACCACTCACTACTCACCCTCACCACTCACGCCTCACCCTCACCACTCACCCTTACCACTCACACTCACCGTCACCGCTCACCCTCACCGCTCACCACTCACCCTCACCACTCACCCCTCACCACTCACCCTCACCACTCACTCTCACCACTCACCCTCACCGATCACAACTCACCAGTCACCACTCTCACCACTCACCCTCACCACTCACCCTCACGCCTCAAACTCACCCCTCACCACTCACCCTCACTCTCACGCCTCAAACTCACCCTCACCACTCACCCTCACGCCTCACCCTCACCACTCACCCTCACCACTCACCCTCACCACTCACCCTCACCACTCACCGCTCACAACTCACGATCAACCTCACCACTCACTCACCCTCACCGCTCACCACTCACTCTCACCACTCACTCTCACCACTCACCCCTCACCACTCACCACTCACGTCTCACCACTCACGTCTCACCCTAACCACTCACCACCACCACTCACGCCTGACCCTAACCACTCACCCCTTACCCCTCACCACTCACCCCCACCCCTCACCACTCACGCTCACCACTCACCCTCACCCCTCACCACTCACAACTCATCGCTCACCACTCTCACCACTCACCCTCACCACTCATGCCTGACCCTCACCACTCACCATTACAACTCACCCTTACCACTCACACTCACTACTCACCGTTCACCCTCACCGTTCACCCCTCACCACTCACCACTCACTCATCACTCACCCTCACCGCTCACCCTCACCGCTCACCACTCACCCCTCACCACTCACTCACCACTCACCCTCACCACTCACCCTCACCACTCACTCACCACTCACCCTCACTGCTCACCACTCACTCTCACTAGTCATCCTCACTACTCACACTCACCACTCACCCTCACCACTCATCGCTCACCACTCACTACTCACCCTCACCACTCACGCCTCACCCTCACCACTCACCCTTACCACTCACACTCACCCTCACCGCTCACCCTCACCGCTCACCACTCACCCCTCACCACTCACTCACCACTCACCCTCACCACTCACCCTCACCACTCACTCACCACTCACCCTCACTGCTCACCACTCACTCTCACTAGTCATCCTCACTACTCACACTCACCACTCACCCTCACCACTCATCGCTCACCACTCACTACTCACCCTCACCACTCACGCCTCACCCTCACCACTCACCCTTACCACTCACACTCACCGTCACCGCTCACCCTCACCCTCACCGCTCACCACTCACCCTCACCACTCACCACTCACCCCTCACCACTCACCCTCACCACTCACACTCACCCTCACCACTCACACTCACCCTCGCCACTCACCACTCACCCTCAACACTCACCACTCACCCTCACCACTCACCCTCACCACTCACTCTCACCACTCACTCTCACCACTCACTCTCACCACTCACTCTCACCCCTCACCGATCACCGCTCACCGCTCACAACTCACCAGTCACCACTCTCACCACTCACCCTCACCACTCACCCTCACGCCTCAAACTCACCCCTCACCACTCACCCTCACTCTCACGCCTCAAACTCACCACTCACCCTCACCACTCACCCTCACGCCTCACCCTCACCACTCACCCTCACCACTCACCCTCACCACTCACCGCTCACAACTCACGATCACCCTCACCACTCACCCTCACCACTCACTCACCCTCACCGCTCACCACTCACTCTTACCTCTCACCACTCACTCTCACCATCCCCTCACCACTCACCCCTCACCACTCACCACTCACCACTCACGTCTCACCCTAACCACTCACCACCACCACTCACGCCTGACCCTAACCACTCACCACTCACCCCTTACCCCTCACCACTCACCCCCACCCCTCACCACTCACGCTCACCACTCACCCTCACCATTCACTGCTCACTGCTCACCGCTCACCACTCATCGCTCACCACTCACCACTCTCACCACTCACCGTCACCACTCACGCCTCACCCTCACCACTCACCCTTACCACTCACCGTCACCGCTCACCCTCACTGCTCACCACTCACCCTCACCACTCACCACTCACCGCTCACCACTCACCCTCACCTCTCACCACTCACCCTCACCACTCACACTCACCCTCACCACTCACCCCTCACCACTCATCGCTCACCACTCACCACTCTCACCACTCACCCTCACCACTCATGCCTGACCCTCACCACTCACCCTTACCACTCACCCTTACCACTCACTACTCACCGCTCACCCTCACCGCTCACCACTCACCCTTACCACTCACCCCTCACCACTCACTCACCACTCACCCTCACCACTCACCCCTCACCACTCACACTCACTACCACCACTCACACTCACCAGTCACACTCACCACTCACCATCACCACTCACGTCTCACCCTAACCACTCACCACCACCACTCACGCCTGACCCTAACCACTCACAACTCACCCCTCACCACTCACCCCCACCCCTCACCACTCACACTCACCACTCACCCTCACCACTCATCGCTCACCACTCACCACTCACCCTCACCACTCACGCCTCACCCTCACCACTCACCCTTACCACTCACACTCACCGTCACCGCTCACCCTCACCACTCACCCTCACCACTCACCCTCACCACTCACCCCTCACCACTCACCCTCACCACTCACCCTCACCGCTCACCACTCACCCTCACCACTCACACTCACACTCACCCTCGCCACTCACCACTCACCCTCACCACTCACCCTCACGCCTCAAACTCACCACTCACCCTCACCACTCACCCTCACGCCTCACCCTCACCACTCACCCTCACTACTCACCGCTCACAACTCACGATCACCCTCACCACTCACCCTCACCACTCACCCTCACCACTCACTCACCCTCACCACTCACTCACCCTCACCGCTCACCACTCTTACCACTCACTCTCACCACTCACTCTCACCACTCACCCTCACCCATCACCGCTCACAACTCACCACTCACCACTCTTACCACTCACACTCACGCCTCACACTCACCACTCACCACTGAAGCCTCACCCTCACCACTCACACTCCCCACTCACCCCTCACCACTCACCCCTCACCACTCACCACTCACACTCACCCTCACCCCTCATCACTCACCACTCACCACTCTCACCACTCACCCTCACCACTCATGCCTGACCCTCACCACTCACCCTTACCACTCACCCTTATCACTCACGCTCACCCTCACCGCTCACCACTCACCCTCACCACTCACCCTCACCACTCACCCTCACCACTCACCCTCACCACTCACCACTCACACTCACCACCACTCACACTCACCAGTCACACTCACCACTCACCACCACCACTCATGTCTCACCCTAACCACTCACCACCACCACTCACCCCTGACCTTAACCACTCACCACTCACCCCTCACCCCTTACCCCTCACCACTCACACTCACCACTCACCCTCACCACTCACTGCTCATCGCTCACCACTCATTGCTCACCACTCATCACTCTCACCACTCACCCTCACCACTCACCCTCACCACTCACGCCTCACCCTCACCACTCACCCTTACCACTCACACTGACCACTCACCCTCACCACTCACTGCTCACCGCTCACCACTCATCGCTCACCACTCACCCTCACCATTCATCTTCACCAATCACCACTCACCCTCACCACTCACGCTCACTACTCACCACCACCACTCACCCTCACCGCTCACCACTCACCACTAACCCTCACCACTCACCCTCACCACTCACCCTCACCACTCACCCACACCACTCACCGTCACTACTCACGCTCACCACTCACCACCACCACTCACCACAACTCATCGCTCACCACTCACCACTCTCACCACTCACCCTCACCACTCATGCCTGACCCTCACCACTCACCCTTACCACTCACACTCACTACTCACTGCTCACCCTCACCATTCATCTTCACCAATCACCACTCACCCCTCACCACTCACTCACCCTCACTGCTCACCACTCACTCTCACCACTCACCCTCACTACTCACCCTCACCACTCACCACTCACACCACTCACTGCTCACCGCTTACCACTCACCCTCACCACTCACCCTCACCACTCACGCCTCGCCCTCACCACTCACCCTTACCACTCACGCTCACCACTCACCCTAACCACTCACCACTCACCCTAACCACTCACCACTCACCACCACCACTCACCCTCCCCGCTCACCACTCATCACTAACCCTCACACTCACCACTCACCCCCACCACTCACCCTCACCACTTACTCACCCTCACCACTCACTCTTACTACTCACTCTCACCACTCACTCTCACCACTCACTCTCACCACTCACCCTCACCGATCACTGCTCAAAACTCACCACTCTCACCACTCACCCTCACGCCTCACACTCACCACTGAAGCCTCACCCTAACCACTCACCCCTCACCACTCACAACTCACCGCTCACCACTCTCACCACTCACCCTCACCACTCATGCCTGACCCTCACCACTCACCATTACCACTCACCCTTACCACTCACACTCACTACTCACCGTTCACCCTCACCGTTCACCCCTCACCACTCACCACTCACTCATCACTCACCCTCACCGCTCACCCTCACCGCTCACCACTCACCCCTCACCACTCACTCACCACTCACCCTCACCACTCACCCTCACCACTCACTCACCACTCACCCTCACTGCTCACCACTCACTCTCACTAGTCATCCTCACTACTCACCCTCACCAATCACCACTCACACTCACCACCACCACTCACACTCACCACTCACACTCACCACCACCACTCACGTCTCACCCTAACCACTCACCACCACCACTCACGCCTCACCCTAACCACTCACCACTCACCCCTTACCCCTCACCACTCACCCCCACCCCTCACCACTCACACTCACCACTCACTGCTCACCGCTCACCCTCACCACTCACCCTCACCACTCACCCCTCACCACTCACACTCACCCTCATCGCTCACCCTCACCACTCACCCTCACCACTCACCACTCACCCTCACCACTCACCCTCACCACTCACGCTCACTACTCACCACTCACCCTCACCACTCAGCCTCACAACTCACCCTCACCACTCACCCTCACCACTCACGCTCACCACTCACCACTAACCCTCACCACTCACCCTCACCACTCTCCCTAACCACTCACCACTCACTCTCACCACTCGCGCTCACCAGTCACCACTCACCCTCACCACTCACTACTCACGCTCACCACTCACCACCACCACTCACCACCACAACTCACCCTCACCGCTCACCACTCACCACTAACCCTCACCACTCACCCTCTCACCACTCACCCCCACCACTCACCCTAACCACTCACTCACCCTCACCCTCCCCGCTCACCACTCACTCTCACCACTCTCACCATTCACTCTCACCACTCACTCTCACCACTCACCCTCACCGATCACTGCTCACAACTCACCCCTCACCACTCACTCACCACTCACCCTCACTGCTCACCACTCACTCTCACCACTCACCCTCACTACTCACCCTCACCACTCACCGCTCACGTCTCACCCCAACCACTCACCACCACCACCACCACTCACTCACCACTCACACTCACCACCACCACTCACGTCTCACCCTAACCACTCACCACCACCACTCACGCCTCACCCTAACCACTCACCACTCACCCCTTACCCCTCACCACTCACCCCCACCCCTCACCACTCACACTCACCACTCACCCTCACTGCTCACTGCTCACCGCTCACCACTCACCCTCACCACTCACCCTTACCACTCACACCGTCACCGCTCACCACTCACCCTCACCACTCACCCCTCACCACTCACCCTCGCCACTCACTACTCACGCTCACCACTCACCACCACCGCTCACCATTAACCACTCACCACTTACCCTCACCACTCACCCTCGCCACTCACCCTCGCCACTCACCACTCACCTCTCACCACTCACCCCTCACCACTCACCCTCACCACTCACCACTCACGCTCACCCCTCACCACTCACCTTTCACCACTCACCCCTCACCACTCACTACTCACGCTCCCACTCACTCTCACCACTCACCATCACCACTCACTCCTCACGCTCCCACTCACACGCACCACTCATGCTCACCCCTCACCCTCACCACTCACTCTCACCATTCACCCTAACCCCTAACCACTCACCACTCACCCTCGCCACTCACCACTCACCACTCACGCTCACCACTCACCCTCACCACTCACCCTCACCACTAATGCTCACCACTCACCCTCACCGCTCACCACTCACCACTCACCACTAACCCTCACCACTCACCACTCACTCTCACCACTCACCCTAACCACTCACCACTCACCCTCGCCACTCACCACTCACCCTCACCACTCACCCTCACCACTCACCCTCACCACTCATGCTCACCACTCACCTTCACCACTCACCACTGACCCTAACCACTCACCACTCACTTTTACCACTCACCCTCGCCACTCACCCTCACCACTCACCCTCACCACTCACCCTCACCACTCACCCTCACCACTCACCCTCACTACTCACGCTCACTACTCACGCTCACCATCACCGCTCACCCTCACCGCTCACCCTCACCACTCACCCTCACCACTCACTACTCACGCTCCCACTCACTCTCACCACTCACCATCACCACTCACCACTCACTACTCACGCTCCCACTCACACTCACCACTCACGCTCACCACTCACCACTCACCCTCACCACTCACCCTCACCACTCACCCTCACCACTCACCCTCACCACTCACCACTCACACTCGCCACTCACCCTCGCCACTCACCACTCACCCTCACCACTCACCCTCACCACTCACCCTCACCACTCATGCTCACCACTCACCATCACCACTCACTACTCACACTCACCCTCACCACTCACGCTCACCTCTCACCCTCGCCACTCACCACTCACCCTCACCACTCATGCTCACCACTCACCACCACCACTCACCCTCACCGCTCACCACTCACCACTAACCCTCACCACTCACCCTCACCACTCACCCTCACCACTCACTACTCACGCTCCCACTCATGCTCACCACTCACCATCACCACTCACTACTCACCCTCACCACTCACGCTCACCACTCACCCGAACCACTCACCACTCACCCTCACCACTCACCCTCGCCACTCACCACTCACCCTCACCACTCACCCTAACCCCTCACCACTCACGCTCACCACCCACCACTCACCCTCGCCACACACCACTCACCCTCACCACTCACCCTCACCACTCACCCTCACCACTCACCGTTCACCCTCACCACTCACCCTCACCATTCATCTTCACCAATCACCACTCACCCTCACCGCTCACCACTCACTCACCCTCACCACTCACTCACCACTCACCATCACCACTCACCCTCACCGCTCACCACTCACTCACCACTAACCCTCACCACTCACTCACCACTCACCGTCACCACTCACACTCACCACTCACCCTCACCACTCGCTCACCACTCACCCTCACCGCTCCCACTCACTCACCCTCACCACTCACCCTCACCGCTCACCACTCACCACTCATCGCTCACCACTCACCCTCACCACTCACGCTCACCCTCACCACTCACTCACCACTCACCACTCACCTCTCACCCTTACCACTCACCACTCACCCTTACCACTCACTCACCACTCGCCGTCACCACTCGCCGTCACCACTCACCCTCACCGCTCACCACTCACTCACCACTCACTCACCACTTACCCTCACCACTCGCCGTCACCAATCGCCGTCACCACTCACCCTCACCGCTCACCACTCACTCACCACTCACTCACCACTTACCCTCACCACTCACCCTCACCGCTCACCACTCACTCACCACTCACGCTCACCCTCACCGCTCACCACTCACTCTAACTCACTCACCACTCACCACTCACCCTCACCACCACCACTCACCCTCACTGCTCACCACTCACCCTCACCACTCACCACTCACGCTCACCCCTCACCACTCATGCTCACCACTCACCACTTATGCTCACCACTCATGCTCACCACTCATGCTTACCACTCACGCTCACCACTCACCCTTCCACTCACGCTCACCACTCACCATCACCACTCACGCTACTACTCACGCTCACCACTCACCACTCACCCTCACCACTCACCCTCACCACTCACCCTCACCACTCACCCTCACCACTCACTCCTCACTCTCACCACTCACGCTCACCACTCACCACTCACCCTCACCACTCACCCTAACCACTCACCCTAACCAATTAACCACTCACTCTCACCACTCACTCTCACCACTCACTCTCACCACTCCTGCTCACCACTCACCACTCACACTCACCACTAACGCTCACCACTCACCACTCATCCTCACCACTAACCCTCGCCACTCACCCTCACCACTCACTCTCACCACTCACTCTCACCACTCACTCTCACCACTTACTCTCACCACTCACCCTCACCACTCACCAATCACCCTCACCACTCACCCTCACTACTCACGCTCACCACCACCGCTCACCCTCACCGCTCACCACTCACCCTCACCACTCTCCCTCACCACTGGTGAGGGTGAGTGGTGAGTAGTGAGCGGTGAGTGGTTAGGGTGAGGCGTGAGTGGTGAGGGTGAGGATGAGTGGTGAGGGTGAGTGAGTAGTGAGGGTGAGGGTGAAGCGTGAGTGGTGAGAGTGGTGAGTGGTGAGCGGTGAGCGGTGAGTGGTGAGGGTGAGTGTGAGGGGTGGGGGTGAGTTGTAAGGGGTGAGTGGTGAGTGGTTAGGGTGAGGCGTTGGTGGTGGTGAGTGGTTAGGGTGAGGCGTTGGTGGTGGTGAGTGGTTAGGGTGAGACGTGAGTGGTGGTGGTGAGTGGTGAGTGTGAGTGGTGGTGGTGAGTGTGATTGGTGGGCGGTGAGTGGTGAGGGTGAGTGGTGAGAGTGAGTGGTGAGCAGTGAGGGTGAGTGGTGAGGGTGAGTGGTGAGTGAGTGGTGAGCGGTGAGTTGTGAGGGTGAGTGGTGAGAGTGAGTGGTGAGGGTGAGTGGTGAGGGTGAGTGGTGAGGGGTGAGTGGTGAGGGTAAGTGGTGAGGGTGTGTGGTGAGCGGTGGATGGTGAGTGGTAAGGGTGAGTGGTGAGGGTGAGTGGTGAGGGTGAGGCGTGAGTGGTGAGGGTGAGTGGTGAGGGTGAGTGGTGAGCGGTGAGTGGTGAGGGGTGAGTGGTGAGGGTGAGGGGTGAGTGGGGAGTGAGTGGTTAGGGTGAAGCTTTAATGGAGAGTGGTGAGTGTGAGGCGTGAGGGTGAGTGGTGAGAGTGAGTAGTGAGAGTGAGTGGTGAGCGGTGAGGGTGAGTGGTGAGGGTGAGTGAGGGGTGAGTGGTGAGGGGTGAGTGTGAGTGGTTAGGGTGAGGCTTGAGTGGTGGTGGTGAGTGGTGAGTGGTGAGGGTGAGTGGTGAAGGTGAGTGGTGAGGGTGAGTGAGGGTGAGTGGTGAGTGGTGGGAGTGGTGAGGGTGAGTGGTTAGGGTGAGTGATTGGGGAGTGAGGGTGAGTGGTGGTGGTGAGTGGTGAGCGGTGAGTGGTGAGTAGTGAATGTGAGTGGTGAGTAGTGAATGTAAGTGGTGAATGTGAGTGGTGGGGGCGAGTGGTGGTGGTGAGGGTGTATATATTTTTGCCTATGATGAGAGCAGTACATACTGTGGTGGTACCTGCTATTTTGACAGCAGTGCATGCTGACGTTATGTATGTTAAATGTCAAAGGTAAATTTGTGAATCTGTGTCTGTTCGAAATGTTAAGCATACAGTACTTGGCGTCATGCAGTTTCTAAAACGGGAATA
This sequence comes from Lampetra planeri, assembly GCF_965212315.1. NCBI lineage: Eukaryota > Metazoa > Chordata > Hyperoartia > Petromyzontiformes > Petromyzontidae > Lampetra > Lampetra planeri. The sequence continues at coordinate 11,447,153 of NC_136126.1, forward strand.
GGGCGATTCTAAAGTAATCTACAACCTTCGATGATTCCCTTGCGCGATTCAAAGAATCGATTCATGGCGCGCTCGGGTTAAATTTTTATTACAGAGTTTTATTTTCATTGGTATGTTATGTTTTAAAGTTTTCAGGAGTTTTTAACTATATTTTTGCCCTGGTCAATGCCGGATATTTCTTGTTCGTAGCAGTTTATATCAACTCTATAACCAATTTATATTAAACGGGAAGAGGGCGATTCTAAAGTAATCAACAATTTTCGATTCCTTTGCGCGATTCAAAGAGTCGATTCTTGGCGCGCTCAGGTTTAAACATTTAAATTACAGAGTTTTATTTTTATTGGTATGTTATGTTTTAAAGTTTTCAGAAGATTTTAAATGTATTTCCCCCCTGGGCAACGCTGGGTATATCGAGTTTATAGCACAAAGTCTTCGCCTGACAAGTGTGGGGTGTCGAGGCCTAGTACCGTGTAGAGCCTCCGGCCTCGCCTAGATTGCCCAGCCGGCCGAGGCTGGGTGCTGGGCTTGTTACCCCCCCCCCCCGCGCTACAATAATACTGTCTAATCGCTATAATTGTATTATCTGCCGACCCTATAATAGTAATTGCACACATTGGGGTGGGGTGGGAGAGATGAGGACGTGAAAGTTTGATGAATTTACCTCAGCGTCGCATGTACATTTTTGTGCACTCGCCCCCACCCCTCACCACTCACCCTCACCACCTTCACGAGTGTGAGTGTCACGTTCACGAGTGTGGGTGTCACATTCACGAGTGTGAGTATCACTTTCACGAGTGTGAGTATCACGTTCACGAGTGTGAGTGTCACGTTCACGAGTGTGAGTGTCACGTTCACGAGTGTGTGTGTCACTTTCACGAGTGTGTGTGTCACGTTCACGAGTGTGTGTGTCACGTTCACGAGTGTGTGTGTCACTTTCACGAGTGTGTGTGTCACGTTCACGAGTGTGTGTGTCACATTCACGAGTGTGTGTGTCACATTCACGAGTGTGTGTGTCACATTCACGAGTGTGTGTGTCACGTTCACGAGTGTGTGTGTCACGTTCACGAGTGTGTGTGTCACGTTCACGTGTGTGTGTGTCACGTTCACGTGTGTGTGTGTCACGTTCACGAGTGTGTGTGTCACATTCACGAGTGTGTGTGTCACGTTCACGAGTGTGTGTGTCACATTCACGAGTGTGTGTGTCACATTCACGAGTGTGTGTGTCACGTTCACGAGTGTGTGTGTCACGTTCACGTGTGTGTGTCACGTTCACGTGTGTGTGTATCACGTTCACGAGTGTGTGTGTCACGTTCACGAGTGTGTGTGTCACGTTCACGTGTGTGTGTATCACGTTCACGAGTGTGTGTGTCACGTTCACGAGTGTGTGTGTCACGTTCACGTGTGTGTGTGTCACGTTCACCAGTGTGTGTGTCACGTTCACGTGTGTGTGTGTCACGTTCACTCGCGTGTGTGTCACGTTCACGAGTGTGAGTGTCGCGTTCACGAGTGTGTGTGTCACGTTCACTCGCGTGTGTGTGTGTCGCGTTCACGAGTGCGGGTGTCACGTTCACGAGTGCGAGTGTCGCGTTCACGAGTGTGTGTCACCTTCACGAGTGTGTGTCGCCTTCACGAGTGCGGGTGTCGCGTTCACGAGTGCGTGTGTCGCCTTCACGAGTGCGGGTGTCGCGTTCACGAGTGTGTGTGTCGCGTTCACGAGTGTGTGTGTCGCGTTCACGAGTGTGAGTGTCGCGTTCACGAGTGTGAGTGTCGCGTTCACGAGTGTGAGTGTCGCGTTCACGAGTGTGAGTGTCGCGTTCACGAGTGTGAGTGTCACGTTCACGAGTGTGAGTGTCGCATTCACGAGTGTGAGTGTCGCGTTCACGAGTGTGAGTGTCGCGTTCACGAGTGTGAGTGTCGTGTTCACTCGAGTGTGAGTGTCGCGTTCACGAGTGTGTGTGTCGTGTTCACGAGTGCGAGTGTCACGTTCACGAGTGTGTGTATCACGTTCACTAGCGTGTGTGTGTCGCGTTCACGAGTGTGTGTGTTGCGTTCACGAGTGTGAGTGTCGCGTTCACTCGAGTGTGAGTGTCGCGTTCACGAGTGTGTGTGTCACGTTCACGAGTGCGAGTGTCACGTTCACGAGTGTGTGTATCACGTTCACTAGCGTGTGTGTCGCGTTCACGAGTGTGTGTATCACGTTCACGAGTGTGTGTATCACGTTCACTAGCGTGTGTGTGTCGCGTTCACGAGTGTGTGTGTCGCGTTCACGAGTGTGAGTGTCGCGTTCACTCGTGTGAGTGTCGCGTTCACTCGTGTGAGTGTCACGTTCACTCGTGTGAGTGTCACGTTCACTCGTGTGAGTGTCAGGTTCACTCGTGTGAGTGTCACGTTCACTCGTGTGAGTGTCGCGTTCACTCGTGTGAGTGTCGCGTTCACGAGTGCGAGTGTCGCGTTCACGAGTGCGAGTGTCGCGTTCACGAGTGCGAGTGTCGCGTTCACGAGTGCGAGTGTCGCGTTCACGAGTGCGAGTGTCGCGTTCACGAGTGCGAGTGTCGCGTTCACGAGTGCGAGTGTCGCGTTCACGAGTGCGAGTGTCGCGTTCACGAGTGCGAGTGTCGCGTTCACGAGTGCGTGTGTCGCCTTCACGAGTGCGTGTGTCGCCTTCACGAGTGCGTGTGTCGCCTTCACGAGTGCGTGTGTCGCCTTCACGAGTGCGTGTGTCGCCTTCGAGTGCGTGTGTCGCGTTCACGAGTGCGTGTGCCGCGTTCACGAGTGCGTGTGCCGCGTTCACGAGTGCGTGTGTCGCGTTCACGAGTGTGTGTGTAGCGTTCACTAGCGTATGTGTCGCTTTCACGAGTGTGTGTGTCGCGTTCACTCGAGTGTGAGTGTCGCGTTCACTCGAGTGTGAGTGTCGCGTTCACTCGAGTGTGAGTGTCGCGTTCACTCGAGTGTGAGTGTCGCGTTCACTCGAGTGTGAGTGTCGCGTTCACTCGAGTGTGAGTGTCGCGTTCACTCGAGTGTGAGTGTCGCGTTCACTCGAGTGTGAGTGTCGCGTTCACTCGAGTGTGAGTGTCGCGTTCACTCGAGTGTGAGTGTCGCGTTCACTCGAGTGCGAGTGTCGCGTTCACTCGAGTGCGAGTGTCGCGTTCACTCGAGTGCGAGTGTCGCGTTCACTCGAGTGCGAGTGTCGCGTTCACTCGAGTGCGAGTGTCGCGTTCACGAGTGCGAGTGTCGCGTTCACGAGTGCGAGTGTCGCGTTCACGAGTGTGAGTGTCACGTTCACAAAAAATTGGCTCGTCAAAAAAGAAAGACCAGTCAAGAAAAGAATTGGTCAATCAAAAAATAATTTTCCATCACACAAAGTGAGGCGGATGCGGCGGCGGCGGAGGCGGCGTAGGAGGCGGCGGAGGCGGCGGCGGAGGCTGCGGAGGCGGCGGAGGAGGTAGGTGGCCTGTAAAAAAAAGAGACCAGTAAAAAAAAATTGGTCATAATAATTAAAGTTCAAAAATTGGCCGGTAAAAAAGATGTGGCCATAAAAAAACGTGATTGGTTAAAAAAGAATGGCCATTAAAAAAAGAGTGACAAGAAAAAAGAATTGGCCCCTAAATAAAAAATGGTGGCCAATAAAAAAGAAAGACCAGTCTAAAAATTTGGCCAGTAAAAGAATGTGGCCATCAAAAAAAGTGACTGATTAAAAAAGAGTGGCCATTAAAGAAAAAATAGACTGGTAAAAAAAAAGTGGTCATAAAAAAAGAGTGAAAAAAAATTGGCTGGTAAAAAAGATGAATGGCCATCAAAAAAGTGACCGGTTATAAAAGAATGGCCATCAAAAAAAGTGACCACAAAAATTGGCCCGTTAAAAAAAAGAAAGACCAGTCAAAAAAAGAATTGGTCAATAAAAAAGTAATTGGCCATCACCCAAAGTGAGGCGGTGGCGGTGGAGGTGGCGGCGGAGGCGGCGGAGGCGGGGGAGTAAGAGGTAGGTGGCCCGTAAAAAAAAAAAGAAACCAGCAAAACAAAAATTTACTTGTAAAAAATAAAATTTACTTGTAAAAAATAAAGTGGTCGTAAGTTTAAAAATTGGCCGGTAAAAAAGAAAAGTGGCCATCAAAAAAGAATGACTGGTTAAAAAAAAAGTGGTCATAAAAGAAAAGTTTAAAAATTGGCCGGTAAAAAAAGAAAGACCAGTCAAGAAAAGAATTGGTCAATAAAAAAATAATTGTCCATCACACAAAGTGAGGCGGATGCGGCGGCGGAGGAGGCGGCGGATGCGGCGGCGGAGGCTGCGGAGGCGGCGGAGGTAGGTGGCCCGTAAAAAAGAAAGAGCATTCAAAAAAAATTGGTCATAATAAATAAAGTTTAAAAATTGGCCGGTAAAAAAGATGTGGCCATAAAAAAATGTGATCGGTTAAAAAAGAATGACCATAAAAAAAGTGACAAGAAAAAATTGGTCCATAAAAAAGAAAGAGCAGTCAAAAAATTGGTCATAATAGATGAAGTTTAAAAATTGGCCGGTAAAAAAGATGTGGCCATAAAAACATGTGATCGGTTAAAAAAGAATGGCCATTAAAAAAAGTGACAAAAAATAATTGGCCCTTAAAAAAGAAAGACCAGTCTAAAAAAATTGGCCAGGAAAGAATGTGGCCATCAAAAATAATTACCGGTTAAAAAGAAAGTGGCCATCAAAAAAAGTGACTGGTTAAAAAAAGTGGCCATTAAAGAAAAAATTGGTAAAAAAAAAAAGTGGTCATTAAAAAAAAGTTTAAAAATTGGCCGGTAAAAGAGATAAATGGCCATGAAAAAAAGTGACCGGTTAAAAAAGAGTGGCCATTAAAAAAAAGTGGCCGACCAAAAAAGAATTGGCCCCTACATAAGACCAGTCCAAAAAAAATGGGCCAGCAAAAAAGATGTGGCGTAAAAAAAAATGACCGGTTAAAAAAAGTGCCCATTAAAAAAAGTGGCTGACCAAAAAGAATTGGACCTTAAAAAAGACCAGTCAAAAAAACATTGGCCAGTAAAAAAGATAGGTGGCCATCAAAAAAAAATACTGCTTAAAAAAGAATGGCCATCAAAAAAAGTTACCACAAAAAATTGGCCCGTCAAAAAGGAAAGACCAGTCAAGAAAAGAATTGGTCAATCAAAAAATAATTGTCCATCACACAAAGTGAGGCGGCGGCGGCAGAGGCGGCGGATGCGGAGACGGCGGAGGAGGTAGGTGGCCCGTAAAAAAAAGAGACCAGTAAAAAAAAAATTGGTCATAATAAATAAAGTTTAAAAATTGGCCGGTAAAAAAGATGTGGCCATAAAAAAATGTGATCGGTTAAAAAAGAATGGCCATTAAAAAAAGAGTGACAAGAAAAAATTGGCCCATAAAAAAGAAAGAGCAGTCAAAAAATTGGTCATAATAGATGAAGTTTAAAAATTGTCCGGTAAAAAAGATGTGGCCATAAAAACATGTGATCGGTTAAAAAAGAATGGCCATTAAAAAAGAGTGACAAGAAAAAATTGGCCCATAAAAAAGAAAGACCAGTCAAAAAAAATTGGCCATTAAAGAATGTGGCCATCAAAAATAATTACCGGTTAAAAAAAAGTGGCTGTAAAAAAAAAGTGACTGGTTAAAAAAGAGTGGCCATTAAAGAAAAAATTGACTGGTAAAAAAAAAAGTCAAAAACATTGCCCCTAAAAAAGATAAATGGTCATCAAAAAAAGTGACCGGTTAAAAAAGAGTGGCCATAAAAAAGAAGTGGCCGACCAAAAAAGAATTGGCCCATAAAAAAAAGCAGTAAAAAAAAATTGGCCAGTAAAAAAGATGTGGCCATGAAAAAATGTGACCGGTTAAAAAAGAATGGCCATTAAAAAAAGTGACAACAAAAAATTGGCCCCTAAAAAAGAATGACGAGTCAAAAAAAATTGGTCAGGAAAAGAATGTGGCCATCAAAAATAATTACCGGTTAGAAAAAAGTAGCCATCAAAAAAAGTGACCGGTTAAAAAGAATGGCCATCAAAAAAAGTGACCACAAAAAATTGGCCCGTAAAAAAAGAGACCAGTCAAAAAAAGAATTGGTCAATAAAAAAATAATTTACCATCGCACAAAGTGAGGCAGAGGCGGGGGCGGAGGCGAAAGCGGCGGAGGCGGCGGCAGAGGAGGCGGCGGCGGAGGCGGCGGCGGCGGAGGAGGCGGCGGCGGAGGCGACGGCGGAGGCGACGGCGGAGGCGGCGGAGACGGCGGAGGAGGAGGTAGGTGGCCCGTAAAAAAAAAGAGACCAGTAAAACAAAAATTGACTTGTAAAAAAAAAAGTGGTCATAAAAAAAGTTTAAAAATTGGCCTGTAAAAAAGACAAGTGGCCATCAAAAAAATTGACTGGTTAAAAAAGAATGGCCATCAAAAAGTGACCACAAAATATTGGCCCGTAAAAAAAGAAAGACCAGTCAAAAAAATAATTGGTCAATAAAAAAATAATTGGCCATCACACAAAGTGAGGCGGAGGAGGCGGCGGAGGCGGCGGCGGAGGAGGCGGAGGCGACGGCGGAGGCGGCGGAGACGGCGGAGGAGGAGGTAGGTGGCCGGTAAAAAAAAAGAGACCAGTAAAACAAAAATTGACTTGTAAAAAAAAAAGTGGTCATAAAAAAAAGTTTAAAAATTGGCCTGTAAAAAAGACAAGTGGCCATCAAAAAAAAATGACTGGTTAAAAAGAATGGCCATCAAAAAAGTGACCACAAAATATTGGCCCGTAAAAAAAGAAAGACCAGTCAAAAAAAGAATTGGTCAATCAAAAAATAATTGGCCATCACACAAAGTGAGGCGGAGGAGGCGGCGGAGGCGGCGGAGGCGGCGGAGGCGGCGGAGGCGGCGGAGGCGGCGGAGGCGGCGGAGGCGGCGGAGGCGGCGGAGGCGGCGGAGGCGGCGGAGGCGGCGGAGGCGGCGGAGGCAGGGGAGGAGGTAGGTGGCCCGTAAAAAAAAGAGACCAGTGAAAAAGAAAATTGGTCATAATAAATAAAGTTTAAAAATTGGCCAGTAAAAAAGACAAATGGCCATCAAAAATCAGTGACTGGTTAAAAAAAGAATGGCCATTTTAGAAAAAATTGGTAAAAAAAAAGTGGTCATAAAAAAGAAAAGTTAAAAAATTAGCCGGTCAAAAAGATAAATGGCTATCAAAAAAAGTGACTGGTTAATAAAGAGTGGCCATTAAAAAAAGGTGGCCGACCAAAAAAGAATTGGCCCCTAAGATCATTCAAAAAAAATTGGCCAGTAAAAAGATGTGGCCGTAAAAAAAAGTGACTGGTTAAAAAAGAATGGCCATTAAAAAAAAGTGACAACAAAAAATTGGCCCATAAAAAAGAAAGACCAGTCAAAAAAAATTGGCCAGGAAAGAATGTGGCCATCAAAAATAATTACCGGTAAAAAAAAGTGGCCATCAAAAAAAGTAAAAAAATTGGCCGGTAAAAAAGATAAATGGCCATCAAAAAAAGTGACCGGTTAAAAAAGAGTAGCCATTCAAAAAAAGTGGCCGACCAAAAAAGAATTGGCCCCTAAAAAAGATCAGTGAAAAAAAATTGGCCAGTAAAAAGACATGGCTGTAAAAAAAAGTGACCGGTTAAAAAAGAGTGGCCATTAAAGAAAAAATTAACTTGTAAAAAGAGAAGTGGTCATTAAAGAAAAGTGTAAAAATTGGCCAGTAAAAAAGATAAGTGGCTATCAAAAAATAATGACTGGTTAAAAAAGAATGACCATCAAAAAGTGACCACAAAATATTGGCCCTAAAAAAATAAAGACCAGTCAAAAAAATAATTGGTCAATAAAAAAATAATTGGCCATCACACAAAGTGAGGCGGAGGAGGCGGAGGAGGCGGCGGAGGCGGCGGAGGAGGCGGAGGCGACGGCGGAGGCGGCGGAGACGGCGGAGGAGGTAGGTGGCCCGTAAAAAAAAAGAGACCAGTAAAACAAAAATTGACTTGTAAAAAAAAAAATGGTCATAAAAAAAAGTTTAAAAATTGGCCTGTAAAAAAGACAAGTGGCCATCAAAAAAAAATGACTGGTTAAAAAGAATGGCCATCAAAAAAGTGACCACAAAATATTGGCCCGTAAAAAAAGAAAGACCAGTCAAAAAAAGAATTGGTCAATCAAAAAATAATTGGCCATCACACAAAGTGAGGCGGAGGCGGCGGAGGCGGCGGAGGCGGCGGAGGCGGCAGAGGCGGCGGAGGCGGCGGAGGCGGCGGCGGAGGAGGCGGCGGCGGAGGCGACGGCGGAGGCGGCGGAGACGGCGGAGGAGGTAGGTGGCCCGTAAAAAAAAAGAGACCAGTAAAACAAAAATTGACTTGTAAAAAAAAAAGTGGTCATAAAAAAAAGTTTAAAAATTGGCCTGTAAAAAAGACAAGTGGCCATCAAAAAAAAATGACTGGTTAAAAAGAATGGCCATCAAAAAAGGGACCACAAAATATTGGCCCGTAAAAAAAGAAAGACCAGTCAAAAAAAGAATTGGTCAATCAAAAAATAATTGGCCATCACACAAAGTGAGGCGGAGGCGGCGGAGGCGGCGGAGGCGGCGGAGGCGGCGGAGGCGGCGGAGGCGGCGGAGGCGGCGGAGGCGGCGGAGGCGGCGGAGGCGGCGGAGGCGGCGGAGGCGGCGGAGGCGGCGGAGGCGGCGGAGGCGGCGGAGGCGGCGGAGGCGGCGGAGGAGGTAGGTGGCCCGTAAAAAAAAAAGACCAGTAAAAAAAAAATTGGTCATAATAAATAAAGTTTAAAAATTGTCCGGTAAAAAAGATAAATGGCCATGAAAAAAGTGACTGGTTAAAAAAGAGTGGCCATTAAAAAAAAGTGGCCGACCAAAAAAGAATTGGCCCCAAAAAAGATCAGTCAAAACAAATTGGCCATTAAAAAGATGTGGCCGTAATAAAAAGTGACCGGTTAAGAAAAGAGTGGCCATTAAAGAAAAAATTCACTGGTAAAAAAAAAGTGGTCGTAAAAAGAAAAGTTTAAAAATTGGCCGCTAAAAAAGATAAATGGCCATCAAAAGAAATTGACTGGTTAAAAAACAGTGGCCATTAAAAAAAAGTGGCCGACCAAAAAAGAATTGGCCCCTAAAAAAGATTTCTGAAAAAAAATTGTCCAGTAAAAAGAGATGGCTGTAAAAAAAAAGTGACCAATTAAAAAAGAGTGGCCATTAAAGAAAAAATTAACTTGTAAAAAGAAAAGTGGTCATTCAAGAAAAGTTTAAAAATTGGCCGGTAAAAAAATTAAGTGGCTATCAAAAAATAATGACTGGTTAAAAAAGAATGACCATCAAAAAAAGTGACCACAAAATATTGGCCCATAAAAAAAGAAAGACCAGTCAAAAAAATGATTGGTCAATCAAAAAATAATTGGCCATCACACAAAGTGAGGCGGAGGTGGCGGAGGCGGCGGCGGCGGAGGCGGCGGAGACGGCGGAGACGGCGGCGGAGGCGGCCGAGGCGGCGTAGGCGGGGGAGGAGGTAGGTGGCCCGTAAAAAAAAAAGACCAGTAAAAAAAAAATTGCTCATAATAAATAAAGTTTAAAAATTGTCCGGTAAAAAAGATAAATGGCCATGAAAAAAAGTGACTAGTTAAAAAGAGTGGCCATTAAAAAAAAGTGGCAGACCAAAAAAGAATTGGCCCCAAAAAAGATCAGTCAAAACAAATTGGCCATTAAAAAGATGTGGCCGTAAAAAAAAAGTGACCGGTTAAAAAAGAGTGGCCATTAAAGAAAAAATTCACTGGTAAAAAAAAAGTGGTCGTAAAAAGAAAACTTTAAAAATTGGCCGCTAAAAAAGACAAATGGCCATCAAAAATCAGTGACTGGTTAAAAAAAGAATGGCCATTTTAGAAAAAATTGGTAAAAAAAAAGTGGTCATAAAAAAGAAAAGTTTAAAAATTAGCCGTCAAAAAGATAAATGGCTATCAAAAAAAGTGACTGGTTAATAAAGAGTGGCCATTAAAAAAAGGTGGCCGACCAAAAAAGAATTGGCCCCTAAGATCATTCAAAAAAAATTGGCCAGTAAAAAGATGTGGCCGTAAAAAAAAGTGACTGGTTAAAAAAGAATGGCCATTAAAAAAAAGTAACAACAAAAAATTGGCCCATAAAAAAGAAAGACCAGTCAAAAAAAATTGGCCAGGAAAGAATGTGGCCATCAAAAATAATTACCGGTAAAAAAAAAGTGGCCATCAAAAAAGTAAAAAAATTGGCCGTTAAAAAAGATAAATGGCCATCAAAAAAGTGACCGGTTAAAAAAGAGTAGCCATTCAAAAAAAGTGGCCGACCAAAAAAGATTTGGCCCCTAAAAAAGATCAGTGAAAAAAAATTGGCCAGTAAAAAGACATGGCTGTAAAAAAAAAGTGACCAGTTAAAAAAGAGTGGCCATTAAAGAAAAAATTTACTTGTAAAAAGAGAAGTGGTCATTAAAGAAAAGTGTAAAAATTGGCCAGTAATAAAAGATAAGTGGCTATCAAAAAATAATGACTGGTTAAAAAAGAATGACCATCAAAAAAAGTGACCACAAAATATTGGCCCGTAAAAAAAGAAAGACCAGTCAAAAAAAGAATTGGTCAATCAAAAAATAATTGGCCATCACACAAAGTGAGGCGGAGGTGGCGGCGGAGGCGGCGGCGGAGGAGGCGGCGGAGGAGGCGGCTGAGGAGGCGGCGGCGGAGGCGGCGGCGGAGGCGGCGGCGGAGGCGGCGGAGGCGGCGGAGGCGGCGGAGGCGGCGGAGGCGGCGGAGGCGGCGGAGGCGGCGGAGGCGGCGGAGGCGGCGGAGGCGGCGGAGGCGGCGGAGGCGGCGGAGGAGGTAGGTGGCCCGTAAAAAAAAAAGACCAGTAAAAAAAAAATTGTCATAATAAATAAAGTTTAAAAATTGTCCGGTAAAAAAGATAAATGGCCATGAAAAAAGTGACTGGTTAAAAAAGAGTGGCCATTAAAAAAAAGTGGCCGACCAAAAAAGAATTGGCCCCAAAAAAGATCAGTCAAAACAAATTGGCCATTAAAAAGATGTGGCCGTAATAAAAAAGTGACCGGTTAAGAAAAGAGTGGCCATTAAAGAAAAAATTCACTGGTAAAAAAAAAGTGGTCGTAAAAAGAAAAGTTTAAAAATTGGCCGCTAAAAAAGATAAATGGCCATCAAAAGAAATTGACTGGTTAAAAAACAGTGGCCATTAAAAAAAAGTGGCCGACCAAAAAAGAATTGGCCCCTAAAAAAGATTTCTGAAAAAAAATTGTCCAGTAAAAAGAGATGGCTGTAAAAAAAAAGTGACCAATTAAAAAAGAGTGGCCATTAAAGAAAAAATTAACTTGTAAAAAGAAAAGTGGTCATTCAAGAAAAGTTTAAAAATTGGCCGGTAAAAAAATTAAGTGGCTATCAAAAAATAATGACTGGTTAAAAAAGAATGACCATCAAAAAAAGTGACCACAAAATATTGGCCCATAAAAAAAGAAAGACCAGTCAAAAAAATGATTGGTCAATCAAAAAATAATTGGCCATCACACAAAGTGAGGCGGAGGTGGCGGAGGCGGCGGCGGCGGAGGCGGCGGAGACGGCGGAGACGGCGGCGGAGGCGGCCGAGGCGGCGTAGGCGGGGGAGGAGGTAGGTGGCCCGTAAAAAAAAAAGACCAGTAAAAAAAAAATTGGTCATAATAAATAAAGTTTAAAAATTGTCCGGTAAAAAAGATAAATGGCCATGAAAAAAAGTGACTAGTTAAAAAGAGTGGCCATTAAAAAAAAGTGGCAGACCAAAAAAGAATTGGCCCCAAAAAAGATCAGTCAAAACAAATTGGCCATTAAAAAGATGTGGCCGTAAAAAAAAAGTGACCGGTTAAAAAAGAGTGGCCATTAAAGAAAAAATTCACTGGTAAAAAAAAAGTGGTCGTAAAAAGAAAACTTTAAAAATTGGCCGCTAAAAAAGACAAATGGCCATCAAAAATCAGTGACTGGTTAAAAAAAGAATGGCCATTTTAGAAAAAATTGGTAAAAAAAAAGTGGTCATAAAAAAGAAAAGTTTAAAAATTAGCCGTCAAAAAGATAAATGGCTATCAAAAAAAGTGACTGGTTAATAAAGAGTGGCCATTAAAAAAAGGTGGCCGACCAAAAAAGAATTGGCCCCTAAGATCATTCAAAAAAAATTGGCCAGTAAAAAGATGTGGCCGTAAAAAAAAGTGACTGGTTAAAAAAGAATGGCCATTAAAAAAAAGTAACAACAAAAAATTGGCCCATAAAAAAGAAAGACCAGTCAAAAAAAATTGGCCAGGAAAGAATGTGGCCATCAAAAATAATTACCGGTAAAAAAAAAGTGGCCATCAAAAAAGTAAAAAAATTGGCCGGTAAAAAAGATAAATGGCCATCAAAAAAAGTGACCGGTTAAAAAAGAGTAGCCATTCAAAAAAAGTGGCCGACCAAAAAAGAATTGGCCCCTAAAAAAGATCAGTGAAAAAAAATTGGCCAGTAAAAAGACATGGCTGTAAAAAAAAAGTGACCGGTTAAAAAAGAGTGGCCATTAAAGAAAAAATTAACTTGTAAAAAGAGAAGTGGTCATTAAAGAAAAGTGTAAAAATTGGCCAGTAAAAAAGATAATTGGCTATCAAAAAATAATGACTGGTTAAAAAAGAATGACCATCAAAAAAAGTGACCACAAAATATTGGCCCGTAAAAAAAGAAAGACCAGTCAAAAAAAGAATTGGTCAATCAAAAAATAATTGGCCATCACACAAAGTGAGGCGGCGGAGGCGGCGGCGGAGGAGGCGGCGGAGGCGGCGGCTGAGGCGGCGGCGGAGGCGGCGGAGGCGGCGGAGACGGCGGAGGCGGCGGAGACGGCGGAGGCGGCGGAGGCGGCGGCGGAGGCGGCGGCGGAGGCGGCTGAGGCGGCTGAGGCGGCTGAGGCGGCGGAGGCGGCTGAGGCGGCTGAGGCGGCTGAGGCGGCGGAGGCGGCGGAGGCGGCGGAGGCGGCGGAGGCGGCGGAGGCGGCGGAGGCGGCGGAGGCAGGGGAGGAGGTAGGTGGCCCGTAAAAAAAAGAGACCAGTAAAAAAAAAATTGGTCATAATAAATAAAGTTTAAAGTAAAAAAGATAAATGGCCATGAAAAAAAGTGACTGGTTAAAAAGAGTGGCCATTAAAGAAAAAATTAACTTGTAAAAAGAAAAGTGGTCATTCAAGAAAAGTTTAAAAATTGGCCGGTAAAAAAAATAAGTGGCTATCAAAAAATAATGACTGGTTAAAAAAGAATGACCATCAAAAAAAGTGACCACAAAATATTGGCCCATAAAAAAAGAAAGACCAGTCAAAAAAATGATTGGTCAATCAAAAAATAATTGGCCATCACACAAAGTGAGGCGGAGGTGGCGGAGGCGGCGGACGAGGCGGCGGAGGCGGCGGAGACGGCGGAGACGGCGGCGGAGGCGGCCGAGGCGGCGTAGGCGGGGGAGGAGGTAGGTGGCCCGTAAAAAAAAAAGACCAGTAAAAAAAAAATTGGTCATAATAAATAAAGTTTAAAAATTGTCCGGTAAAAAAGATAAATGGCCATGAAAAAAAGTGACTGGTTAAAAAGAGTGGCCATTAAAAAAAAGTGGCCGACCAAAAAAGAATTGGCCCCAAAAAAGATCAGTCAAAACAAATTGGCCATTAAAAAGATGTGGCCGTAAAAAAAAAGTGACCGGTTAAAAAAGAGTGGCCATTAAAGAAAAAATTCACTGGTAAAAAAAAGTGGTCGTAAAAAGAAAAGTTTAAAAATTGGCCGCTAAAAAAGATAAATGGCCATCAATAAAAATTGACTGGTTAAAAACAGTGGCCATTCAAAAACAAGTGGCCGACCAAAAAAGAATTGGCCCATAAAAAAAGACCAGTGAAAAAAAAATTGAACAGTAAAAAAGATGTGGCCGTAAAAAAAGTGACCGGTTAAAAAAAAGTGGCCATTAAAAAAGATAATTGGCCCTCAAAAAAAGTGACTGGTTAAAAAAGAGTGGCCATGAAAAAGAAGTGGCCGACCAAAAAAGAATTGGCCCATAAACAAAACACCAGTCAAAAAAAATTGGCCAGTAAAAAAGATGTGGCCATCAAAAATAATTACCGGTAAAAAAAAAGTGGCCATCAAAAAAAGTAACGTTTTAAAAAAAGAATGGCCATTAAAGAAAAAATTGGTAAAAAAAATAAGTAGTCATGAAAAAAGTTTCAAAATTGGCTGGTAAAAAAGATAAATGGCCATCAAAAATAAGTGACTGGTTAAAAAAAAATGGCCATTAAAGAAAAAATTGGTAAAAAAAAAGTGGTCATAAAAAAGAAAAGTTTAAAAATTGGCCGGTCAAAAAGATAAATGGCCATCAAAAAAGTGACCGGTTAAAAAACGAGTGGCCATTAAAAAAAGGTGGCCGACCAAAAAAGAATTGGCCCCTAAATAAGATCATTCAAAAAAAATTGGCCAGTAAAACAGATGTGGCCATAAAAAAATGTGACCGGTTAAAAAAGAATGGCCATTAAAAAAAGTGACAACAAAAAATTGGCCCCTAAAAAAGAATGATGAGTCAAAAAAAATTGGTCAGGAAAAGAATGTGGCCATCAAAAATAATTACCGGTTAAAAAAAAGTAGCCATCAAAAAAAGTGACCGGTTAAAAAGAATGGCCATCAAAAAAAGTGACCACAAAAAATTGGCCCGTAAAAAAAGAAAGACCAGTCAAAAAAAGAATTGGTCAATAAAAAAATAATTGACCATCGCACAAAGTGAGGCAGAGGCGGCGGCGGAGGCGAAAGCGGCGGAGGCGGCGGCAGAGGAGGCGGCGGCGGAGGCGGCGGCGGAGGAGGCGGCGGCGGAGGCGACGGCGGAGGCGGCGGAGACGGCGGAGGAGGAGGTAGGTGGCCCATAAAAAAAAAGAGACCAGTAAAACAAAAATTGACTTGTAAAAAAAAAAGTGGTCATAAAAAAAAGTTTAAAAATTGGCCTGTAAAAAAGACAAGTGGCCATCAAAAAAAAATGACTGGTTCAAAAAGAATGGCCATCAAAAAGTGACCACAAAATATTGGCCTGTAAAAAAAGAAAGACCAGTCAAAAAAAGAATTGGTCAATCAAAAAATAATTGGCCATCACACAAAGTGAGGCGGAGGCGGCGGAGGCGGCGGAGGCGGCGGAGGCGGCGGAGGCGGCGGAGGCGTCGGAGGCGTCGGAGGCGTCGGAGGCGTCGGAGGCGGCGGAGGCGGCGGAGGCGGCGGCGGAGGCGGCGGAGGCGGCGGAGGCGGCGGAGGCAGGGGAGGAGGTAGGTGGCCCGTAAAAAAAAGAGACCAGTGAAAAAGAAAATTGGTCATAATAAATAAAGTTTAAAAATTGGCCAGTAAAAAAGACAAATGGCCATCAAAAATCAGTGACTGGTTAAAAAAAGAATGGCCATTTTAGAAAATATTGGTAAAAAAAAAAAGTGGTCATAAAAATTAGCCGGTCAAAAAGATAAATGGCTATCAAAAAAAGTGACTGGTTAATAAAGAGTGGCCATTAAAAAAAGGTGGCCGACCAAAAAAGAATTGGCTCCTAAGATCATTAAAAAAAAATTGGCCAGTAAAAAGATGTGGCCGTAAAAAAAAGTGACTGGTTAAAAAAGAATGGCCATTAAAAAAAAGTGACAACAAAAAATTGGCCCATAAAAAAGAAAGACCAGTCAAAAAAAATTGGCCAGGAAAGAATGTGGCCATCAAAAATAATTACCGGTAAAAAAAAAGTGGCCATCAAAAAAGTAAAAAAATTTGCCGGTAAAAAAGATGAATGGCCATCAAAAAAAGTGACCGGTTAAAAAAGAGTAGCCATTCAAAAAAAGTGGCCGACCAAAAAAGAATTGGCCCCTAAAAAAGATCAGTGAAAAAAAATTGGCCAGTAAAAAGACATGGCTGTAAAAAAAAAGTGACCGGTTAAAAAAGAGTGGCCATTAAAGAAAAAATGAACTTGTGAAAAGAGAAGTGGTCATTAAAGAAAAGTGTAAAAATTGGCCAGTAAAAAAGATAAGTGGCTATCAAAAAATAATGACTGGTTAAAAAAGAATGACCATCAAAAAAAGTGACCACAATATATTGGCCCGTAAAAAAATAAAGACCAGTCAAAAAAAGAATTGGTCAATCAAAAAATAATTGGCCATCACACAAAGTGAGGCGGCGGAGGCGGCGGAGGCGGCGGAGGCGGCGGAGGCGGCGGAGGCGGCGGAGGCGGCGGAGGCGGCGGAGGCGGCGGAGGCGGCGGAGGCGGCGGAGGCGGCGGAGGCCGCGGAGGCGGCGGAGGCGGCGGAGGAGGCGGCGGAGGCGGCGGAGGCGGCGGAGGCGGCGGAGGCGGCGTAGGCGGGGGAGGAGGTAGGTGGCCCGTAAAAAAAGAAAAGACCAGTTAAATAAAAAATTGGTCATAATAAATAAAGTTTAAAAATTGTCCGGTAAAAAAGATAAATGGCCATGAAAAAAAGTGACTGGTTAAAAAAGAGTGGCCATTAAAAAAAAGTGGCCGACCAAAAAAGAATTGGCCCCAAAAAAGATCAGTCAAAACAAATTGGCCATTAAAAAGATGTGGCCGTAAAAAAAGTGACCGGTTAAAAAAAAGTGGCCATTAAAAAAGATAAGTGGCCCTCAAAAAAAGTGACTGGTTAAGAAAGAGTGGCCATTAAAGCAAAAATTGACTGGTAAAAAAAAGTAAAAAAAAATTGCCCCTAAAAAAGATAAATGGTCATCAAAAAAAGTGACTGGTTAAAAAAGAGTGGCCATGAAAAAGAAGTGGCCGACCAAAAAATAATTGGCCCATGAACCAAACACCAGTCAAAAAAAATTGGCCAGTAAAAAAGATGTGGCCATCAAAAATAATTACCGGTAAAAAAAAAGTGGCCATCAAAAAAAGTAACTTGTTAAAAAAAGAATGGCCATTAAAGAAAAAATTGGTAAAATAAGTATTCATAAAAAAAAGTTTAAAAATTGGCTGGTAAAAAAGATAAATGACCTTCAAAAATAAGTGACTGGTTAAAAAAAGAATGGCCATTAAAGAAAAAATTGGTAAAAAAAAAGTGGTCATAAAAAAGAAAAGTTTAAAAATTGGCCGGTCAAAAAGATAAATGGCCATCAAAAAAGTGATCGGTTAAAAAACGAGTGGCCATTAAAAAAAGGTGGCCGACCAAAAAAGAATTGGCCCCTAAATAAGATCATTCAAAAAAAATTGGCCAGTAAAACAGATGTGGCCATAAAAAATGTGACCGGTTAAAAAAGAATGGCCATTAAAAAAAGTGACAACAAAAAATTGGCCCCTAAAAAAGAATGACGAGTCAAAAAAAATTGGTCAGGAAAAGAATGTGGCCATCAAAAATAATTACCGGTTAAAAAAAAGTAGCCATCAAAAAAAGTGACCGGTTAAAAAGAATGGCCATCAAAAAAAGTGACCACAAAAAATTGGCCCGTAAAAAAAGAAAGACCAGTCAAAAAAAGAATTGGTCAATGAAAAAATAATTGACCATCGCACAAAGTGAGGCAGAGGCGGCGGCGGAGGCGAAAGCGGCGGAGGCGGCGGCAGAGGAGGCGGCGGCGGCGGGGGTGAGGAGGCGGCGGCGGAGGCGACGGCGGAGGCGGCGGAGACGGCGGAGGAGGAGGTAGGTGGCCCGTAAAAAAAAAAGAGACCAGTAAAACAAAAATTGATTTGTAAAAAAAAAAGTGGTCATAAAAAAAGTTTAAAAATTGGCCAGTAAAAAAGACAAGTGGCCATCAAAAAAAAATGACTGGTTAAAAAAGAATGGCCATCAAAAAAGTGACCACAAAATATTGGCCCGTAAAAAAAGAAAGACCAGTCAAAAAAAGAATTGGTCAATCAAAAAATAATTGGCCATCACGCAAAGTGAGGCGGCGGAGGCGGCGGAGGCGGCGGAGGCGGCGGAGGCGGCGGAGGCGGCGGAGGCGGCGGAGGCGGCGGAGGCCGCGGAGGCGGCGGAGGCGGCGGAGGCGGCGGAGGCGGCGGAGGAGGTAGGTGGCCCGTAAAAAAAAGAGACCAGTAAAAAAGAAAATTGGTCATAATAAATAAAGTTTAAAAATTGACCAGTAATAAAGATAAATGGCCATCAAAAATCAGTGACTGGTTAAAAAAAGAATGGCCATTAAAGAAAAAATTGGTTAAAAAAAAAGTGGTCATAAAAAAGAAAAGTTTAAAAATTGGCCGGTCAAAAAGATAAATGGCTATCATAAAAAGTAACTGGTTAATAAAGAGTGGCCATTAAAAAAAGGTGGCCGACCAAAAAAGATTGGCCCCTACGATCATTCAAAAAAAATTGGCCAGTAAAAAGATGTGGCCGTGAAAAAAGTGACTGGTTAAAAAAGAATGGCCATTAAAAAAAAGAGTGACAACAAAAAATTGGCCCATAAAAAAGAAAGACCAGTCAAAAAGAATTGGCCAGGAATGAATGTGGCCATCAAAAATAATTACCTGTAAAAAAAAAGTGGCCATCAAAAAAAGTTAAAAAATTTGCCAGTAAAAAAGATAAATGGCCATCAAAAAAAGTGACCTCTTAAAAAAGAGTAGCCATTAAAAAATAAGTGGCCGACCAAAAAAGAATTGGCCCCTAAAAAAGATTTGTGAAAAAAAATTGTCCAGTAAAAAGACATGGCTGTAAAAAAAAAGTGACCGGTTAAAAAAGAGTGGCCATTAAAGAAAAAATTAACTTGTAAAAAGAAAAGTGGTCATTAAAGAAAAGTTTAAAAATTGGCCGGTAAAAAAGTTAAGTGGCTATCAAAAAATAATGACTGGTTAAAAAAGAATGACCATCAAAAAAAGTGACCACAAAATATTGGCCCGTAAAAAAATAAAGACCAGTCAAAAAAAGAATTGGTCAATCAAAAAATAATTGTCCATCACACAAAGTGAGGCGGAGGCGGCGGCGGAGGCGGCGGAGGCGGCGGAGGCGGCGGAGGCGGCGGAGGCGGCGGAGGCGGCGGAGGCGGCGGAGGCGGCGGAGGCGGCGGAGGCGGCGGAGGCGGCGGAGGCGGCGGAGGCGGCGGAGGCGGCGGAGGAGGTAGGTGGCCCGTAAAAAAAAGAGACCAGTAAAAAAGAAAATTGGTCATAATAAATAAAGTTTAAAAATTGGCCAGTAAAAAAGACAAATGGCCATCAAAAATCAGTGACTGGTTAAAAAAAGAATGGCCATTAAAGAAAAAATTGGTAAAAAAAAAGTGGTCATAAAAAAGAAAAGTTTAAAAATTAGCCGGTCAAAAAGATAAATGGCTATCAAAAAAAGTGACTGGTTAATAAAGAGTGGCCATTAAAAAAAGGTGGCCGACCAAAAAAGAATTGGCCCCTAAGATCATTCAAAAAAAATTGGCCAGTAAAAAGATGTGGCCGTAAAAAAAGTGACTGGTTAAAAAAGAATGGCCATTCAAAAAAAGTGACAACAAAAAATTGGCCCATAAAAAAGAAAGACCAGTCAAAAAATATTGGCCAGGAAAGAATGTGGCCATCAAAAATAATTACCGGTAAAAAAAAAGTGGCCATCAAAAAAAGTAAAAAAATTGGCTGGTAAAAAAGATAAATGGCCATCAAAAAAAGTGACCGGTTAAAAAAGAGTAGCCATTAAAAAAAAGTGGCCAACCAAAAAAGAATTGGCCCATAAAAAAGATCAGTGAAAAAAAATTGGCCAGTAAAAATACATGGCTGTAAAAAAAAAGTGACCGGTTAAAAAAGAGTGGCCATTAAAGAAAAAATTAACTTGTAAAAAGAGAAGTGGTCATTAAAGAAAAGTTTAAAAATTGGCCAGTAAAAAAGATGAGTGGCTATCAAAAAATAATGACTGCTTAAAAAAGAATGACCATCAAAAAAAGTGACCACAATATATTGGCCCGTAAAAAAAGAAAGACCAGTCAAAAAAAGAATTGGTCAATCAAAAAATAATTGGCCATCACACAAAGTGTGGCGGAGGCGGCGGAGGCGGAGGAGGCGGCGGAGGAGGCGGCGGAGGAGGCGGCGGAGGAGGCGGCGGAGGAGGCGGCGGAGGAGGCGGCGGAGGCGGCGGAGGCGGCGGAGGCGGCGGAGGCGGCGGAGGCGGCGGAGGCGGAGGAGGCGGCGGAGGAGGCGGCGGAGGTGGCGGAGGCGGCGGCGGAGGCGGCGGAGACGGCGGAGACGGCGGCGGAGGTGACGGAGGCGGCGTAGGCGGGGGAGGAGGTAGGTGGCCCGTAAAAAAAGAAAAGACCAGTAAAAAAAAAATTGGTCATAATAAATAAAGTTTAAAAATTGTCCGGTAAAAAAGATAAATGGCCATGAAAAAAAGTGACTGGTTAAAAAAGAGTGGCCATTAAAAAAAGTGGCCGACCAAAAAAGAATTGGCCCCAAAAAAGATCAGTCAAAACAAATTGGCCATTAAAAAGATGTGG
This sequence comes from Lampetra planeri, assembly GCF_965212315.1. Taxonomy (NCBI): domain Eukaryota; kingdom Metazoa; phylum Chordata; class Hyperoartia; order Petromyzontiformes; family Petromyzontidae; genus Lampetra; species Lampetra planeri. Next base: position 11,467,507 of record NC_136126.1, read on the forward strand.
CCGTAAAAAAAAGTGACCGGTTAAAAAAGAGTGGCCATTAAAGAAAAAATTCACTGGTAAAAAAAAGTGGTCGTAAAAAGAAAAGTTTAAAAATTGGCCGCTAAAAAAGATAAATGGCCATCAAAAAAAATTGACTGGTTAAAAAACAGTGGCCATTCAAAAACAAGTGGCCGACCAAAAAAGAATTGGCCCATAAAAAAAGACCAGTGAAAAAAAAATTGAACAGTAAAAAAGATGTGGCCATAAAAAAAGTGACCGGTTAAAAAAAAGTGGCCATTAAAAAAGATAAGTGGCCCTCAAAAAAAGTGACTGGTTAAGAAAGAGTGGCCATTAAAGCAAAAATTGACTGGTAAAAAAATGTAAAAAAAAATTGCCCCTAAAAAAGATAAATGGTCATCAAAAAAAGTGACTGGTTAAAAAAGAGTGGCCATGAAAAAGAAGTGGCCGACCAAAAAAGAATTGGCCCATAAAAAAAACACCAGTCAAAAAAAATTGGCCAGTAAAAAAGATGTGGCCATCAAAAATAATTACCGGTAAAAAAAAAGTGGCCATCAAAAAAAGTAACTTGTTAAAAAAAGAATGGCCATTAAAGAAAAAATTGGTAAAAAAAATAAGTAGTCATAAAAAAAAGTTTAAAAATTGGCTGGTAAAAAAGATAAATGGCCATCAAAAATAAGTGACTGGTTAAAAAAAGAATGGCCATTAAAGAAAAAATTGGTAAAAAAAAGTGGTCATAAAAAAGAAAAGTTTAAAAATTGGCCAGTCAAAAAGATAAATGGCCATCAAAAAAGTGACTGGTTAAAAAACGAGTGGCCATTAAAAAAAGGTGGCCGACCAAAAAAGAATTGGCCCCTAAATAAGATCATTAAAAAAAATTGGCCAGTAAAACAGATGTGGCCATAAAAAAATGTGACCGGTTAAAAAAGAATGGCCATTAAAAAAAGTGACAACAAAAAATTGGCCCCTAAAAAAGAATGACGAGTCAAAAAAAATTGGTCAGGAAAAGAATGTGGCCATCAAAAATAATTACCGGTTAAAAAAAAGTAGCCATCAAAAAAAGTGACCGGTTTAAAAGAATGGCCATCAAAAAAAGTGACCACAAAAAATGGCCCGTAAAAAAAGAAAGACCAGTCAAAAAAAGAATTGGTTAATAAAAAAATAATTGACCATCACACAAAGTTAGGCAGAGGCGGCGGCGGAGGCGAAAGCGGCGGAGGCGGCGGCAGAGGAGGCGGCGGCGGAGGCGGCGGCGGAGGCGGCGGCGGAGGCGGCGGCGGAGGAGGCGGCGGAGGAGGCGGCGGAGACGGCAGAGGAGGAGGTAGGTGGCCCGTAAAAAAAAAGAGACCAGTAAAACAAAAATTGACTTGTAAAAAAAAAAGTGGTCATAAAAAAAAGTTAAAAAATTGGCCTGTAAAAAAGACAAGTGGCCATCAAAAAAAAATGACTGGTTAAAAAAGAATGGCCATCAAAAAAGTGACCACAAAATATTGGCCCGTAAAAAAAGAAAGACCAGTCAAAAAAAGAATTGGTCAATAAAAAAATAATTGGCCATCACACAAAGTGAGGCGGAGGCGGCGGAGGCGGCGGAGGCGGCGGAGGCGGCGGAGGCGGCGGAGGCGGCGGAGGCGGCGGAGGCGGCGGAGGCGGCGGAGGCGGCGGAGGCGGCGGAGGCGGTAGGTGGCCCGTAAAAAAAAGAGACCAGTAAAAAAGAAAATTGGTCATAATAAATAAAGTTTAAAAATTGGCCAGTAATAAAGATAAATGGCCATCAAAAATCAGTGACTGGTTAAAAAAAGAATGGCCATTAAAGAAAAAATTGGTAAAAATAAAAGTGGTCATAAAAAAGAAAAGTTTAAAAATTGGCCGGTCAAAAAGATAAATGGCTATCAAAAAAGTGACTGGTTAATAAAGAGTGGCCATTAAAAAAAGGTGGCCGACCAAAAAAGAATTGGCCCCTAAGATCATTAAAAAAAAAATTGGCCAGTAAAAAGATGTGGCCGTGAAAAAAGTGACTGGTTAAAAAAGAATGGCCATTAAAAAAAAGAGTGACAACAAAAAATTGGCCCATAAAAAAGAAAGACCAGTCAAACAAATTGGCCAGGAAAGAATGTGGCCATCAAAAATAATTACCTGTAAAAAAAAAGTGGCCATCAAAAAAAGTAAAAAAATTTGCCGGTAAAAAAGATAAATGGCCATCAAAAAAAGTGACCTTTTAAAAACGAGTAGCCATTAAAAAAAAGTGGCCGACCAAAAAAGAATTGGCCCCTAAAAAAGATTTGTGAAAAAAAATTGTCCAGTAAAAAGACATGGCTGTAAAAAAAAAGTGACCGGTTAAAAAAGAGTGGCCATTAAAGAAAAAAATAATTGTAAAAAGAAAAGTGGTCATTAAAGAAAAGTTTAAAAATTGGCCGGTAAAAAAGATAAGTGGCTATCAAAAAATAATGACTGCTTAAAAAAGAATGACCGTCAAAAAAAGTGACCACAAAATATTGGCCCTTAAAAAAAGAAAGACCAGTCATAAAAATGATTGGTCAATCAAAAAATAATTGGCCATCACACAAAGTGAGGCGGAGGTGGCGGAGTCGGCGGCGGAGGCGGCGGCGGAGGAGGCGGTGGAGGCGGCGGAGACGGCGGCAGAGGCGGCGGAGGCGGCGGAGGCGGCGGCGGAGGCGGCGGAGGCGGCGGAGGCGGCGGAGGAGGAGGTAGGTGGCCCGTAAAAAAAAACAAGACCAGTTAAACAAAAATTGACTTGTAAAAAAAAAATGGCCATCAAAAAAATGACTGGTTAAAAAGAGTGGCCATTCAAAAACAAGTGGCCGACCAAAAAAGAATTGGCCCATAAAAAAAGACCAGTGAAAAAACATATTGAACAGTAAAAAAGATGTGGCCATAAAAAAGTGACCGGTTAAAAAAGAAGTGACCATTAAAAAAGATAAGTGGCCCTCAAAAAAAGTGACTGGTTAAAAAAGAGTGGCCATTAAAGAAAAAATTGGCTGGTAAAAAAAAAAGTAAAAAAAAATTGCCCCTAAAAAAGCTAAATGGTCATCAAAAAAAGTGACTGGTTCAAAAAGGAGTGGCCATAAAAAAGAAGTGGCCGACCAAAAAAGAATTGGCCCATAAACAAAACACCAGTCAAAAAAAACTGGCCAGTAAAAAAGATGTGGCCATAAAAAAATGTGACCGGTTAAAAAAGAATGGCCATCAAAAAAAGTGACCACAAAAAATTGGCCCGTAAAAAAAGAAAGACCAGTTAAAAAATGAATTGGTCAATAAAAAAATAATTGACCATCACACAAAGTGAGGCAGAGGCGGCGGCGGAGGCGGCGGAGGCGGCAGCGGAGGAGGCGGCGGCGGAGGCGGCGGAGGCGGAGGAGGCGGCGGAGGAGGCGGCGGAGGCGGCGGAGGAGGCGGCGGAGGCGGCGGAGGCAGCGGCGGAGGCGGCGGAGGCGGCGGAGGCGGCGTAGGCGGCGGAGGCGGCGTAGGCGGGGGAGGAGGTAGGTGGCCCGTAAAAAAAAAAGACCAGTAAAAAAAAAATTGGTCATGATAAATAAAGTTTAAAAATTGTCCGGTAAAAAAGATAAATGGCCATGAAAAAAAGTGACTGGTTAAAAAAGAGTGGCCATTAAAAAAAAGTGGCCGACCAAAAAAGAATTGGCCCCAAAAAAGATCAGTCAAAATAAATTGGCCATTAAAAAGATGTGGCCGTAAAAAAAAAGTGACCGGTTAAAAAAGAGTGGCCATTAAAGAAAAAATTCACTGGTAAAAAAAAAGTGGTCGTAAAAAGAAAAGTTTAAAAATTGGCCGCTAAAAAAGATAAATGGCCATCAAAAAAAATTGACTGGTTAAAAAACAGTGGCCATTCAAAAACAAGTGGCCGACCAAAAAAGAATTGGCCCATAAAAAAAGACCAGTGAAAAAAAAATTGAACAGTAAAAAAGATGTGGCCATAAAAAAAGTGACCGGTTAAAAAAAAGTGGCCATTAAAAAAGATAAGTGGCCCTCAAAAAAAGTGACTGGTTAAGAAAGAGTGGCCATTAAAGCAAAAATTGACTGGTAAAAAAATGTAAAAAAAAATTGCCTCTAAAAAAGATAAATGGTCATCAAAAAAAGTGACTGGTTAAAAAAGAGTGGCCATGAAAAAGAAGTGGCCGACCAAAAAAGAATTGGCCCATAAAAAAAACACCAGTCAAAAAAAATTGGCCAGTAAAAAAGATGTGGCCATAAAAAAAGTGACCGGTTAAAAAAAAGTGGCCATTAAAAAAGATAAGTGGCCCTCAAAAAAAGTGACTGGTTAAGAAAGAGTGGCCATTAAATCAAAAATTGACTGGTAAAAAAATGTAAAAAAGAATTGCCCCTAAAAAAGATAAATGGTCATCAAAAAAAGTGACTGGTTAAAAAAGAGTGGCCATGAAAAAGAAGTGGCCGACCAAAAAAGAATTGGCCCATAAAAAAAACACCAGTCAAAAAAAATTGGCCAGTAAAAAGATGTGGCCATCAAAAATAATTACAGGTAAAAAAAAAGTGGCCATCAAAAAAAGTAACTTGTTAAAAAAAAGAATGGCCATTAAAGAAAAAATTGGTAAAAAAAATAAGTAGTCATAAAAAAAAGTTTAAAAATTGGCCAGTAAAAAAGACAAATGGCCATCAAAAATAAGTGACTGGTTAAAAAAAGAATGGCCATTAAAGAAAAAATTGGTAAAAAAAAAGTGGTCAAAAAAAGAAAAGTTTAAAAATTGGCCGGTCAAAAAGATAAATGGCCATGAAAAAAAGTGACTGGTTAAAAAAGAGTGGCCATTAAAAAAAAGTGGCCGACCAAAAAAGAATTGGCCCCTAAGATCATTCAAAAAAAATTGGCCATTAAAAAGATGTGGCCGTAAAAAAAAGTGACTGGTTAAAAAAGAATGGCCATTAAAAAAAGTGACAACAAAAAATTGGCCCATAAAAAAGAAAGACTAGTCAAAAAAAATTGGCCAGGAAAGAATGTGGCCATCAAAAATAATTACCGGTAAAAAAAAAGTGGCCATCAAAAAAAGTAAAAAAATTGGCTGGTAAAAAAGATAAATGGCCATCAAAAAAAGTGACCGGTTAAAAAAGAGTAGCCATTAAAAAAAAGTGGCCGACCAAAAAAGAATTGGCCCCTAAAAAAGATCAGTGAAAAAAAATTGGCCAGTAAAAATACATGGCTGTAAAAAAAAAGTGACTGGTTAAAAAAGAATGGCCATTAAAAAAAAGTGACAACAAAAAATTGGCCCATAAAAAAGAAAGACCAGTCAAAAAAAATTGGCCAGGAAAGAATGTGGCCATCAAAAATAATTACCGGTAAAAAAAAAGTGGCCATCAAAAAAAGTAAAAAAATTGGCTGGTAAAAAAGATAAATGGCCATCAAAAAAAGTGACCGGTTAAAAAAGAGTAGCCATTAAAAAAAAGTGGCCGACCAAAAAAGAATTGGCCCGTAAAAAAGATCAGTGAAAAAAAATTGGCCAGTAAAAATACATGGCTGTAAAAAAAAAGTGACCGGTTAAAAAAGAGTGGCCATTAAAGAAAAAATTAATTTGTAAAAAGAGAAGTGGTCATTAAAGAAAAGTTTAAAAATTGGCCAGTAAAAAAGATAAGTGGCTATCAAAAAATAATGACTGGTTAAAAAAGAATGACCATCAAAAAAAGTGACCACAATATATTGGCCCGTAAAAAAATAAAGACCAGTCAAAAAAAGAATTGGTCAATCAAAAAATAATTGGCCATCACACAAAGTGAGGCGGAGGCGGCGGAGGCGGCGGCGGCGGAGGAGGCGGCGGAGGAGGCGGCGGAGGCGGCGGCGGAGGCGGCGGAGGAGGCGGCGGAGGCGGCGGCGAGGCGGCGGAGGCGGCGGAGGCGGCGGAGACGGCGGCGGAGGCGGCGGCGGAGGCGGCGGAGGCGGCATAGGCGGGGGAGGAGGTAGGTGGCCCGTAAAAAAAAAAGACCAGTTAAAAAAAAATTGGTCATAATAAATAAAGTTTAAAAATTGTCCGGTAAAAAAGATAAATGGCCATGAAAAAAAGTGACTGGTTAAAAAAGAGTGGCCATTAAAAAAAAGTGACCGACCAAAAAAGAATTGGCCCCAAAAAAGATCAGTCAAAACAAATTGGCCATTAAAAAGATGTGGCCGTAAAAAAAAAGTGACCGGTTAAAAAAGAGTGGCCATTAAAGAAAAAATTCACTGGTAAAAAAAAAGTGGTCGTAAAAAGAAAAGTTTAAAAATTGGCCGCTAAAAAAGATAAATGGCCATCAAAAAAAATTGACTGGTTAAAAAACAGTGGCCATTCAAAAACAAGTGGCCGACCAAAAAAGAATTGGCCCATAAAAAAAGACCAGTGAAAAAAAAATTGAACAGTAAAAAAGATGTGGCCATAAAAAAAGTGACCGGTTAAAAAAAAGTGGCCATTAAAAAAGATAAGTGGTCCTCAAAAAAAGTGACTGGTTAAGAAAGAGTGGCCATTAAAGCAAAAATTGACTGGTAAAAAAAAGTAAAAAAAAATTGCCCCTAAAAAAGATAAATGGCCATCAAAAAAAGTGACCGGTTAAAAAAGAGTGGCCATGAAAAAGAAGTGGCCGACCAAAAAAGAATTGGCCCATAAACAAAACACCAGTCAAAAAAAATTGGCCAGTAAAAAAGATGTGGCCATCAAAAATAATTACCGGTAAAAAAAAAGTGGCCATCAAAAAAAGTAACTTGTTAAAAAAAGAATGGCCATTAAAGAAAAAATTGGTAAAAAAAAAGTGGTCAAAAAAAGAAAAGTTTAAAAATTGGCCAGTCAAAAAGATAAATGGCCATGAAAAAAAGTGACTGGTTAAAAAAGAGTGGCCATTAAAAAAAAGTGGCCGACCAAAAAAGAATTGGCCCCAAAAAAGATCAGTCAAAACAAATTGGCCATTAAAAAGATGTGGCTGTAAAAAAAAAGTGACCGGTTAAAAAAGAGTGGCCATTAAAGAAAAAATTCACTGGTAAAAAAAAAGTGGTCGTAAAAAGAAAAGTTTAAAAATTGGACGCTAAAAAGGATAAATGGCCATCAAAAAAAATTGACTGGTTAAAAAACAGTGGCCATTCAAAAACAAGTGGCCGACCAAAAAAGAATTGGCCCATAAAAAAAGACCAGTGAAAAAAAAATTGAACAGTAAAAAAGATGTGGCCATAAAAAAAGTGACCGGTTAAAAAAAAAGGGCCATTAAAAAAGATAAGTGGCCCTCAAAAAAAGTGACTGGTTAAGAAAGAGTGGCCATTAAAGCAAAAATTGACTGGTAAAAAAAAAGTAAAAAAAAATTGCCCCTAAAAAAGATAAATGGCCATCAAAAAAAGTGACCGGTTAAAAAAGAGTGGCCATGAAAAAGAAGTGGCCGACCAAAAAAGAATTGGCCCATAAACAAAACACCAGTCAAAAAAAATTGGCCAGTAAAAAAGATGTGGCCATCAAAAATAATTACCGGTAAAAAAGTGGCCATCAAAAAAAGTAACTTGTTAAAAAAAGAATGGCCATTAAAGAAAAAAATTGGTAAAAAAAAAAGTGGTCAAAAAAAGAAAAGTTTAAAAATTGGCCAGTCAAAAAGATAAATGGCCATGAAAAAAAGTGACTGGTTAAAAAAGAGTGGCCATTAAAAAAAAGTGGCCGACCAAAAAAGAATTGGCCCCAAAAAAGATCAGTCAAAACAAATTGGCCATTAAAAAGATGTGGCTGTAAAAAAAAAGTGACCGGTTAAAAAAGAGTGGCCATTAAAGAAAAAATTCACTGGTAAAAAAAAAGTGGTCGTAAAAAGAAAAGTTTAAAAATTGGACGCTAAAAAGGATAAATGGCCATCAAAAAAAATTGACTGGTTAAAAAACAGTGGCCATTCAAAAACAAGTGGCCGATCAAAAAAGAATTGGCCCATAAAAAAAGACCAGTGAAAAAAAAATTGAACAGTAAAAAAGATGTGGCCATAAAAAAAGTGACCGGTTAAAAAAAAGTGGCCATTAAAAAAGATAAGTGGTCCTCAAAAAAAGTGACTGGTTAAGAAAGAGTGGCCATTAAAGCAAAAATTGACTGGTAAAAAAAAAGTAAAAAAAAATTGCCCCTAAAAAAGATAAATGGCCATCAAAAAAAGTGACCGGTTAAAAAAGAGTGGCCATGAAAAAGAAGTGGCCGACCAAAAAAGAATTGGCCCATAAACAAAACACCAGTCAAAAAAAATTGGCCAGTAAAAAAGATGTGGCCATCAAAAATAATTACCGGTAAAAAAGTGGCCATCAAAAAAAGTAACTTGTTAAAAAAAGAATGGCCATTAAAGAAAAAAATTGGTAAAAAAAAAAGTGGTCAAAAAAAGAAAAGTTTAAAAATTGGCCAGTCAAAAAGATAAATGGCCATGAAAAAAAGTGACTGGTTAAAAAAGAGTGGCCATTAAAAAAAAGTGGCCGACCAAAAAAGAATTGGCCCCAAAAAAGATCAGTCAAAACAAATTGGCCATTAAAAAGATGTGGCTGTAAAAAAAAAGTGACCGGTTAAAAAAGAGTGGCCATTAAAGAAAAAATTCACTGGTAAAAAAAAAGTGGTCGTAAAAAGAAAAGTTTAAAAATTGGACGCTAAAAAGGATAAATGGCCATCAAAAAAAATTGACTGGTTAAAAAACAGTGGCCATTCAAAAACAAGTGGCCGACCAAAAAAGAATTGGCCCATAAAAAAAGACCAGTGAAAAAAAAATTGAACAGTAAAAAAGATGTGGCCATAAAAAAAGTGACCGGTTAAAAAAAAGTGGCCATTAAAAAAGATAAGTGGCCCTCAAAAAAAGTGACTGGTTAAGAAAGAGTGGCCATTAAAGCAAAAATTGACTGGTAAAAAAATGTAAAAAAAAATTGCCCCTAAAAAAGATAAATGGTCATCAAAAAAAGTGACTGGTTAAAAAAGAGTGGCCATGAAAAAGAAGTGGCCGACCAAAAAAGAATTGGCCCATAAAAAAAACACCAGTAAAAAAAAATTGGCCAGTAAAAATGATGTGGCCATAAAAAAAGTGACCGGTTAAAAAAAAGTGGCCATTAAAAAAGATAAGTGGTCCTCAAAAAAAGTGACTGGTTAAGAAAGAGTGGCCATTAAAGCAAAAATTGACTGGTAAAAAAAAAGTAAAAAAAAATTGCCCCTAAAAAAGATAAATGGCCATCAAAAAAAGTGACCGGTTAAAAAAGAGTGGCCATGAAAAAGAAGTGGCCGACCAAAAAAGAATTGGCCCATAAACAAAACACCAGTCAAAAAAAATTGGCCAGTAAAAAAGATGTGGCCATCAAAAATAATTACCGGTAAAAAAGTGGCCATCAAAAAAAGTAACTTGTTAAAAAAAGAATGGCCATTAAAGAAAAAAATTGGTAAAAAAAAAAGTGGTCAAAAAAAGAAAAGTTTAAAAATTGGCCAGTCAAAAAGATAAATGGCCATGAAAAAAAGTGACTGGTTAAAAAAGAGTGGCCATTAAAAAAAAGTGGCCGACCAAAAAAGAATTGGCCCCAAAAAAGATCAGTCAAAACAAATTGGCCATTAAAAAGATGTGGCTGTAAAAAAAAAGTGACCGGTTAAAAAAGAGTGGCCATTAAAGAAAAAATTCACTGGTAAAAAAAAAGTGGTCGTAAAAAGAAAAGTTTAAAAATTGGACGCTAAAAAGGATAAATGGCCATCAAAAAAAATTGACTGGTTAAAAAACAGTGGCCATTCAAAAACAAGTGGCCGACCAAAAAAGAATTGGCCCATAAAAAAAGACCAGTGAAAAAAAAATTGAACAGTAAAAAAGATGTGGCCATAAAAAAAGTGACCGGTTAAAAAAAAGTGGCCATTAAAAAAGATAAGTGGCCCTCAAAAAAAGTGACTGGTTAAGAAAGAGTGGCCATTAAAGCAAAAATTGACTGGTAAAAAAATGTAAAAAAAAATTGCCCCTAAAAAAGATAAATGGTCATCAAAAAAAGTGACTGGTTAAAAAAGAGTGGCCATGAAAAAGAAGTGGCCACCAAAAAAGAATTGGCCCATAAAAAAAACACCAGTAAAAAAAAATTGGCCAGTAAAAATGATGTGGCCATAAAAAAAGTGACCGGTTAAAAAAAAGTGGCCATTAAAAAAGATAAGTGGCCCTCAAAAAAAGTGACTGGTTAAGAAAGAGTGGCCATTAAAGCAAAAATTGACTGGTAAAAAAATGTAAAAAAAAATTGCCCCTAAAAAAGATAAATGGTCATCAAAAAAAGTGACTGGTTAAAAAAGAGTGGCCATGAAAAAGAAGTGGCCGACCAAAAAAGAATTGGCCCATAAAAAAAACACCAGTCAAAAAAAATTGGCCAGTAAAAAAGATGTGGCCATCAAAAATAATTACCGGTAAAAAAAAAGTGGCCATCAAAAAAAGTAACTTGTTAAAAAAAGAATGGCCATTAAAGAAAAAATTGGTAAAATAAATAAGTAGTCATAAAAAAAAGTTTAAAAATTGGCTGGTAAAAAAGATAAATGGCCATCAAAAATAAGTGACTGGTTAAAAAAAGAATGGCCATTAAAGAAAAAATTGGTAAAAAAAAAGTGGTCAAAAAAAGAAAAGTTTAAAAATTGGCCGGTCAAAAAGATAAATGGCCATGAAAAAAAGTGACTGGTTAAAAAAGAGTGGCCATTAAAAAAAAGTGGCCGACCAAAAAAGAATTGGCCCCAAAAAAGATCAGTCAAAACAAATTGGCCATTAAAAAGATGTGGCCGTAAAAAAAAAGTGACCGGTTAAAAAAGAGTGGCCATTAAAGAAAAAATTCACTGGTAAAAAAAAAGTGGTCAAAAAAAGAAAAGTTTAAAAATTGGCCGGTCAAAAAGATAAATGGCCATCAAAAAAGTGACCGGTTAAAAAACGAGTGGCCATTAAAAAAAGGTGGCCGACCAAAAAAGAATTGGCCCCTAAATAAGATCATTAAAAAACAAAATTGGCCAGTAAAACAGATGTGGCCATAAAAAAATGTGACCGGTTAAAAAAGAATGGCCATTAAAAAAAGTGACAACAAAAAATTGGCCCCTAAAAAAGAATGACGAGTCAAAAAAAATTGGTCAGGAAAAGAATGTGGCCATCAAAAATAATTACCGGTTAAAAAAAATAGCCATCAAAAAAAGTGACCGGTTAAAAAGAATGGCCATCAAAAAAAGTGACCACAAAAAATTGCCCGTAAAAAAAGAAAGACCAGTTAAAAAAAGAATTGGTGAATAAAAAAATAATTGACCATCACACAAAGTGAGGCAGAGGCGGCGGCGGAGGCGGCGGAGGAGGCGGCGGCGGAGGCGACGGCGGAGGCGGCGGAGACGGCGGAGGAGGAGGTAGGTGGCCCGTAAAAAAAAAGAGACCAGTAAAACAAAAATTGACTTGTAAAAAAAAAAGTGGTCATAAAAAAAAGTTTAAAAATTGGCCTGTAAAAAATACAAGTGGCCATCAAAAAAAAATGAATGGTTAAAAAAGAATGGCCATCAAAAAAGTGACCACAAAATATTGGCCGTAAAAAAAGAAAGACCAGTCAAAAAAAGAATTGGTCAATAAAAAAATAATTGGCCATCACACAAAGTGAGGCGGAAGAGGCGGCGGAGGCGGCGGAGGCGGCGGAGGCGGCGGAGGCGGCGGAGGCGGCGGAGGCGGCGGCGGAGGCGGCGGAGGCGGCGGAGGCGGCGGAGGCGGCGGAGGCGGCGGAGGCGGTAGGTGGCCCGTAAAAAAAAGAGACCAGTAAAAAAGAAAATTGGTCATAATAAATAAAGTTTAAAAATTGGCCAGTAATAAAGATAAATGGCCATCAAAAATCAGTGACTGGTTAAAAAAAGAATGGCCATTAAAGAAAAAATTGGTAAAAATAAAAGTGGTCATAAAAAAGAAAAGTTTAAAAATTGGCCGGTCAAAAAGATAAATGGCTATCAAAAAAGTGACTGGTTAATAAAGAGTGGCCATTAAAAAAAGGTGGCCGACCAAAAAAGAATTGGCCCCTAAGATCATTAAAAAAAAAATTAGCCAGTAAAAAGATGTGGCCGTGAAAAAAGTGACTGGTTAAAAAAGAATGGCCATTAAAAAAAAGAGTGACAACAAAAAATTGGCCCATAAAAAAGAAAGACCAGTCTAACAAATTGGCCAGGAAAGAATGTGGCCATCAAAAATAATTACCTGTAAAAAAAAAGTGGCCATCAAAAAAAGTAAAAAAAATTGCCGGTAAAAAAGATAAATGGCCATCAAAAAAAGTGACCTTTTAAAAACGAGTAGCCATTAAAAAAAAGTGGCCGACCAAAAAAGAATTGGCCCCTAAAAAAGATTTGTGAAAAAAAATTGTCCAGTAAAAAGACATGGCTGTAAAAAAAAAGTGACCGGTTAAAAAAGAGTGGCCATTAAAGAAAAAATTAATTGTAAAAAGAAAAGTGGTCATTAAAGAAAAGTTAAAAAATTGGCCGGTAAAAAAGATAAGTGGCTATCAAAAAATAATGACTGCTTAAAAAAGAATGACCATCAAAAAAAGTGACCACAAAATATTGGCCCTTAAAAAAAGAAAGACCAGTCAAAAAAATGATTGGTCAATCAAAAAATAATTGGCCATCACACAAAGTGAGGCGGAGGTGGCGGAGTCGGCGGCGGCAGTGGCGGCGGCGGCGGAGGCGGCGGCGGAGGAGGCGGTGGAGGCGGCGGAGGCGGCGGCGGACGCGGCGGAGGCGGCGGAGGAGGAGGTAGGTGGCCCGTAAAAAAAAAACAAGACCAGTTAAACAAAAATTGACTTGGAAAAAAAAAATGGCCATCAAAAAAATGACTGGTTAAAAAGAGTGGCCATTCAAAAACAAGTGGCCGACCAAAAAAGAATTGGCCCATAAAAAAAGACCAGTGAAAAAACATATTGAACAGTAAAAAAGATGTGGCCATAAGAAAGTGACCGGTTAAAAAAGAAGTGGCCATTAAAAAAGATAAGTGGCCCTCAAAAAAAGTGACTGGTTAAAAAAGAGTGGCCATTAAAGAAAAAATTGACTGGTAAAAAAAAAGTAAAAAAAAATTGCCCCTAAAAAAGCTAAATGGTCATCAAAAAAAGTGACTGGTTCAAAAAGGAGTGGCCATAAAAAAGAAGTGGCCGACCAAAAAAGAATTAGCCCATAAACAAAACACCAGTCAAAAAAAATTGGCCAGTAAAAAAGATGTGGCCATAAAAAAATGTGACCGGTTAAAAAAGAATGGCCATCAAAAAAAGTGACCACAAAAAATTGGCCCGTAAAAAAAGAAAGACCAGTTAAAAAATGAATTGGTCAATAAAAAAATAATTGACCATCACACAAAGTGAGGCAGAGGCGGCGGCGGAGGCGGCGGAGGCGGCAGCGGAGGAGGCGGCGGCGGAGGCGGCGGAGGCGGAGGAGGCGGCGGAGGAGGCGGCGGAGGCGGCGGAGGCAGCGGCGGAGGCAGCGGTGGAGGCGGCGGAGACGGCGGAGGCGGCGGAGACGGCGGAGGCGGCGGAGACGGCGGAGGCGGCGGAGACGGCGGAGGCGGCGTAGGCGGGGGAGGAGGTAGGTGGCCCGTAAAAAAAAAAGACCAGTAAAAAAAAAATTGGTCATGATAAATAAAGTTTAAAAATTGTCCGGTAAAAAAGATAAATGGCCATGAAAAAAAGTGACTGGTTAAAAAAGAGTGGCCATTAAAAAAAAGTGGCCGACCAAAAAAGAATTGGCCCCAAAAAAGATCAGTCAAAACAAATTGGCCATTAAAATGATGTGGCCGTAAAAAAAAAGTGACCGGTTAAAAAAGAGTGGCCATTAAAGAAAAAATTCACTGGTAAAAAAAAAGTGGTCATAAAAAGAAAAGTTTAAAAATTGGCCGCTAAAAAAGATAAATGGCCATCAAAAAAAATTGACTGGTTAAAAAACAGTGGCCATTCAAAAACAAGTGGCCGACCAAAAAAAAATTGGCCCATAAAAAAAGACCAGTGAAAAAAAAATTGAACAGTAAAAAAGATGTGGCCATAAAAAAAGTGACCGGTTAAAAAGGAGTGGCCATTAAAGAAAAAATTAACTTGTAAAAAGAAAAGTGGTCATTAAAGAAAAGTTTAAAAATTGGCCGGTAAAAAAGATAAGTGGCTATCAAAAAAAAATGACTGGTTAAAAAAGAATGGCCATCAAAAAAGTGACCACAAAATATTGGCCCGTAAAAAAAGAAAGACCAGTCAAAAAAAGAATTGGTCAATCAAAAAATAATTGGCCATCACGCAAAGTGAGGCGGCGGAGGCGGCGGAGTCGGCGGAGTCGGCGGAGGCAGGGGAGGAGGTAGGTGGCCCGTAAAAAAAAGAGACCAGTAAAAAAGAAAATTGGTCATAATAAATAAAGTTTAAAAATTGGCCAGTAAAAAAGACAAATGGCCATCAAAAATCAGTGACTGGTTAAAAAAAGAATGGCCATTAAAGAAAAAATTGGTAAAAAAAAAAGTGGTCATAAAAAAGAAAAGTTTAAAAATTAGCCGGTCAAAAAGATAAATGGCTATCAAAAAAAGTGACTGGTTAATAAAGAGTGGCCATTAAAAAAAGGTGGCCGACCAAAAAAGAATTGGCCCCTAAGATCATAAAAAAAAAATCGGCCAGTAAAAAGATGTGGCCGTAAAAAAAAGTGACTGGTTAAAAAAGAATGGCCATTAAAAAAAATGACAACAAAAAATTGGCCCATAAAAAAGAAAGACCAGTCAAAAAAAATTGGCCAGGAAAGAATGTGGCCATCAAAAATAATTACCGGTAAAAAAAAAGTGGCCATCAAAAAAAGTAAAAAAATTGGCTTGTAAAAAAGATAAATGGCCATCAAAAAAAGTGACCGGTTAAGTAGCCATTAAAAAAAAGTGGCCGACCAAAAAAGAATTGGCCCGTAAAAAAGATCAGTGAAAAAAAATTGGCCAGTAAAAATACATGGCTGTAAAAAAAAAGTGACTGGTTAAAAAAGAATGGCCATTAAAAAAAAGTGACAACAAAAAATTGGCCCATAAAAAAGAAAGACCAGTCAAAAAAAATTGGCCAGGAAAGAATGTGGCCATCAAAAATAATTACCGGTAAAAAAAAAGTGGCCATCAAAAAAAGTTTAAAAATTGGCTGGTAAAAAAGATAAATGGCCATCAAAAAAAGTGACCGGTTAAAAAAGAGTAGCCATTAAAAAAAAGTGGCCGACCAAAAAAGAATTGGCACGTAAAAAAGATCAGTGAAAAAAAATTGGCCAGTAAAAATACATGGCTGTAAAAAAAAAGTGACCGGTTAAAAAAGAGTGGCCATTAAAGAAAAAATTAATTTGTAAAAAGAGAAGTGGTCATTAAAGAAAAGTTTAAAAATTGGCCAGTAAAAAAGATAAGTGGCTATCAAAAAATAATGACTGGTTAAAAAAGAATGACCATCAAAAAAAGTGACCACAATATATTGGCCCGTAAAAAAATAAAGACCAGTCAAAAAAAGAATTGGTCAATCAAAAAATAATTGGCCATCACACAAAGTGAGGCGGAGGCGGCGGAGGAGGCGGCGGAGGCGGCGGAGGAGGCGGCGGAGGAGGCGGCGGAGGCGGCGGAGGCGGAGGCGGCGGAGGCGGCGGAGGCGGCGGAGACGGCGGAGACGGTGGCGGAGGCGGCGGAGGCGGCGTAGGCGGGGGAGAAGGTAGGTGGCCCGTAAAAAAAAAAGACCAGTTAAAAAAAAAATTGGTCATAATAAATAAAGTTTAAAAATTGTCCGGTAAAAAAGATAAATGGCCATGAAAAAAAGTGACTGGTTAAAAAACAGTGGCCATTCAAAAACAAGTGGCCGACCAAAAAAGAATTGGCCCATAAAAAAAGACCAGTGAAAAAAAAATTGAACAGTAAAAAAGATGTGGCCATAAAAAAAGTGGCCGGTTAAAAAAAAGTGGCCATTAAAAAAGATAAGTGGTCCTCAAAAAAAGTGACTGGCTAAGAAAGAGTGGTCATTAAAGCAAAAATTGACTGGTAAAAAAAAAGTAAAAAAAAATTGCCCCTAAAAAAGATAAATGGCCATCAAAAAAAGTGACCGGTTAAAAAAGAGTGGCCATGAAAAAGAAGTGGCCGACCAAAAAAGAATTGGCCCATAAACAAAACACCAGTCAAAAAAAATTGGCCAGTAAAAAAGATGTGGCCATCAAAAATAATTACCGGTAAAAAAAAGTGGCCATCAAAAAAAGTAACTTGTTAAAAAAAGAATGGCCATTAAAGAAAAAATTGGTTAAAAAAATAAGTAGTCATAAAAAAAGTTAAAAAATTGGCTGGTAAAAAATATAAATGGCCATCAAAAATAAGTGACTGGTTAAAAAAAGAATGGCCATTAAAGAAAAAATTGGTAAAAAAAAAAGTGGTCAAAAAAAGAAAAGTTTAAAAATTGGCCAGTCAAAAAGATAAATGGCCATGAAAAAAAGTGACTGGTTAAAAAAGAGTGGCCATTAAAAAAAAGTGGCCGACCAAAAAAGAATTGGCCCCAAAAAAGATCAGTCAAAACAAATTGGCCATTAAAAAGATGTGGCTGTAAAAAAAAAGTGACCGGTTAAAATAGAGTGGCCATTAAAGAAAAAATTCACTGGTAAAAAAAAGTGGTCGTAAAAAGAAAAGTTTAAAAATTGGACGCTAAAAAAGATAAATGGCCATCAAAAAAAATTGACTGGTTAAAAAACAGTGGCCATTCAAAAACAAGTGGCCGACCAAAAAAGAATTGGCCCATAAAAAAAGACCAGTGAAAAAAAAATTGAACAGTAAAAAAGATGTGGCCATAAAAAAAGTGACCGGTTAAAAAAAAGTGGCCATTAAAAAAGATAAGTGGCCCTCAAAAAAAGTGACTGGTTAAGAAAGAGTGGCCATTAAAGAAAAGATTGACTGGTAAAAAAAAAAGTAAAAAAAAATTGCCCCTAAAAAAGATAAATGGCCATCAAAAAAAGTGACTGGTTCAAAAAGGAGTGGCCATAAAAAAGAAGTGGCCGACCAAAAAAGAATTGGCCCATAAACAAAACACCAGTCAAAAAAAATTGGCCAGTAAAAAAGATGTGGCCATAAAAAAATGTGACCGGTTAAAAAAGAATGGCCATTAAAAAAAGTGACAACAAAAAATTGGCCCCTAAAAAAGAATGACGAGTCAAAAAAAATTGGTCAGGAAAAGAATGTGGCCATCAAAAATAATTACCGGTTAAAAAAAAATAGCCATCAAAAAAAGTGACCGGTTAAAAAGAATGGCCATCAAAAAAAGTGACCACAAAAAATTGGCCCGTAAAAAAAGAAAGACCAGTCAAAAAAAGAATTGGTCAATAAAAAAATAATTGACCATCACACAAAGTGAGGCAGAGGCGGCGGCGGAGGCGGCGGCGGAGGAGGCGGCGGCGGCGGAGGAGGCGGCGGCGGAGGCAACGGCGGAGGCGGCGGAGATGGCGGAGGAGGAGATAGGTGGCCCGTAAAAAAAAAGAGACCAGTAAAACAAAAATTGACTTGTAAAAAAGAAAGTGGTCATAAAAAAAAGTTTAAAAATTGGCCTGTAAAAAAGACAAGTGGCCATAAAAAAAAAATGACTGGTTAAAAAGAATGGCCATCAAAAAAGTGACCTTAAAATATTGGCCCGTAAAAAAAGAAAGACCAGTCAAAAAAAGAATTGGTCAATCAAAAAATAATTGGCCATCACACAAAGTGAGGCGGAGGCGGCGGAGGCGGCGGGGGCGGCGGAGGCGGCGGAGGCGGCGGAGGAGGTAGGTGGCCCGTAAAAAAAAGAGACCAGTAAAAAAGAAAATTGGTCATAATAAATCAAGTTTAAAAATTGGCCAGTAAAAAAGACAAATGGCCATCAAAAATCAGTGACTGGTTAAAAAAAGAACGGCCATTAAAGAAAAAATTGGTCAAAAAAAGAAGTGGTCATAAAAAAGAAAAGTAAAAAAATTGGCCGGTCAAAAAGATAAATGGCCATCAAAAAAAGTGACCGGTTAAAAAGAGTGGGCATTCAAAAAAAGTGGCTGACCAACAAAGAATTGGCCCCTGAAAAAGATCAGTAAAAAAAATTGCCCAGTAAATAGATGTGGCCGTAAAAAAAAGTGACCGGTTAAAAAAGAGTGGCCATAAAAGAAGTGGCTATCAAAAAATAATGACTGGTTAAAAAAGAATGACCATCAAAAAAAGTGACCACAAAATATTGGCCCATAAAAAAAGAAAGACCAGTCAAAAAAATGATTGGTCAATCAAAAAATAATTGGCCATCACACAAAGTGAGGCGGAGGTGGCGGAGTCGGCGGCGGCGGTGGCGGTGGAGGCGGCAGCGGAGGTGGCGGAGGAGGCGGTGGAGGCGGCGGCGGAGGCTGCGGAGGCGGCGGAAGCGGCAGAGGCGGCGGAGGAGGTAGGTGGCCCGTAAAAAAAAGAAACCAGTAAAAAAACAATTTGTCATAATAAATAAAGTTTAAAAATTGGCCGGTAAAAAAGATAAATGGCCGTCAAAAAAGAATGACTGGTTAAAAAAGAGTGGCCATTAAAAAAGAAGTGGCCGACCAAAAAGAATTGGCCCATAAAAAAAGACCAGTCAAAAAAATTTTGGCCAGTAAAAAAGATGTGGCCATAAAAAAAAGTGACCTGTTAAAAAAGAATGGCCATCAAAAAAAGTGACCACAAAAAATTGGCCCGTAAAAAATGGAAGACCAGTCAAAAAAAGAATTGGTCAATAATAAAATATTTGGCCATCACACAAAGTGAGGCGAAGGCGGCGGAGGCGGCGGCGGAGGCGGTGGTGGAGGCGGCGGCAGCTGCGGCGGAGGTGGCGGAAGCGGCGGCGGAGGAGGCGGCGGAGGAGGCGGCGGAGGAGGCGGCAGCGGAGGCGACGGCGGAGGCGGCGGAGACGGCGGAGGAGGAGATAGGTGGCCCGTAAAAAAAGAGACTAGTAAAACAAAAATTAACTTGTAAAAAAAAAAGTGGTCATACAAAAAAGTAAAAAAATTGGCCAGTAAAAAGATGTGGCCATTAAAAAAAGTGACCGGTTAAAAAAGAGTGGCCATTAAAGAAAAAATTGACTGGTAAAAAAAAAACAGTGGTAGTAAAAAAAGTTTTTAAAAATTGGCCGCTAAAAAAGGATAAATGGCCATCAAAAAAAATGACTGGTTAAAAAAGAGTGGCCATTCAAAAACAAGTTGCCGACCAAAAAAGAATTGGCCCGTAAAAAAAGACCAGTGAAAAAAAAATTGAACAGTAAAAAAGATGTGGCCATAAAAAAAAGTGACCGGTTAAAAAAAAAGTGGCCATTAAAAAAGATAAGTGACCCTCAAAAAAAGTGACTGGTTAAAAAAGAGTGGCCATTAAATAAAAAATTGACTGGTAAAAAAAAAGTAAAAAAAATTGCCCCTAAAAAGATAAATGGTCATCAAAAAAAGTGACCGGTTAAAAAAGAGTGGCCATAAAAAAGAAGTGGCCGACCAAAAAAGAATTGGCCCATAAAAAAAAAGCAGTCAAAAAAAATTGGCCAGTAAAAAAGATGTGGCCATAAAAAAATGTGACCGGTTAAAAAAGAATGGCCATTAAAAAAAGTGACAACAAAAAATTGGCCCCTAAAAAAGAATGACGAGTCAAAAAAAATTGGTCAGGAAAAGAATGTGGCCATCAAAAATAATCACCGGTTAAAAAAAAATAGCCATCAAAAAAAGTGACCGGTTAAAAAGAATGGCCATTAAAAAAAGTGACAACAAAAAATTGGCCCCTAAAAAAGAATGACGAGTCAAAAAAAATTGGTCAGGAAAAGAATGTGGCCATCAAAAATAATTACCGGTTAAAAAAAAATAGCCATCAAAAAAAGTGACCGGTTAAAAAGAATGGCCATCAAAAAAAGTGACCACAAAAAATTGGCCCGTAAAAAAAGAAAGACCAGTCAAAAAAAGAATTGGTCAATAAAAAATAATTGACCATCACACAAAGTGAGGCAGAGGCGGCGGCGGAGGCGGCGGCGGAGGACGCGGCGGCGGAGGCGACGGTGGAGGCGGCGGAGACGGCGGAGGAGGAGATAGGTGGCCCGTAAAAAAAAAGAGACCAGTAAAACAAAAATTGACTTGTAAAAAAAAAAGTGGTCATAAAAAAAAGTTTAAAAATTGGCCTGTAAAAAAGACAAGTGGCCATCAAAAAAAAATGACTGGTTAAAAAGAATGGCCATCAAAAAAGTGACCTTAAAATATTGGCCTGTAAAAAAAGAAAGACCAGTCAAAAAAATAATTGATCAATCAAAAAATAATTGGCCATCACACAAAGTGAGGCGGAGGCGGCGGAGGCGGCGGAGGAGGCGGCGGAGGAGGCGGAGGCGGAGGCGGCGGCGGAGGCGGCGGAGGCGGCGGAGGCGGCATAGGCGGGGGAGGAGGTAGGTGGCCCGTAAAAAAAAAAGACCATTAAAAAAAAAAATTGGTCATAATATATAAAGTTTAAAAATTGTCCGGTAAAAAAGATAAATGGCCATGAAAAAAAGTGACTGGTTAAAAAAGAGTGGCCATTAAAAAAAAGTGGCCGACCAAAAAAGAATTGGCCCCAAAAAAGATCAGTCAAAACAAATTGGCCATTAAAAAGATGTGGCCGTAAAAAAAAAGTGACCGGTTAAAAAAGAGTGGCCATTAAAGAAAAAATTCACTGGTAAAAAAAAAGTGGTCGTAAAAATAAAAGTTTAAAAATTGGCCGCTAAAAAAAGATAAATGGCCATCAAAAAATAAGTGACTGGTTAAAAAACAGTGGCCATTCAAAAACAAGTGGCCGACCATAAAAGAATTGGCCTATAAAAAAAGACCAGTGAAAAAAAAATTGAACAGTAAAAAAGATGTGGCCATAAAAAAAGTGACCGGTTAAAAAAAAGTGGCCATTAAAAAAGATAAGTGGCCCTCAAAAAAAGTGACTGGTTAAGAAAGAGTGGCCATTAAAGCAAAAATTGACTGGTAAAAAAAAAGTAAAAAAAAATTGCCCCTAAAAAAGATAAATGGTCATCAAAAAAAGTGACTGGTTAAAAAAGAGTGGCCATGAAAAAGAAGTGGCCGACCAAAAAATAATTGGCCCATAAACAAAACACCAGTCAAAAAAAATTGGCCAGTAAAAAAGATGTGGCCATCAAAAATAATTACCGGTAAAAAAAAAGTGGCCATCAAAAAAAGTTAATTGTTAAAAAAAGAATGGCCATTAAAGAAAAAATTGGTAAAATAAGTATTCATAAAAAAAAGTTTAAAAATTGGCTGGTAAAAAAGATAAATGGCCATCAAAAATAAGTGACTGGTTAAAAAAAGAATGGCCATTTAAGAAAAAATTGGTAAAAAAAAAGTGGTCATAAAAAAGAAAAGTTTAAAAATTGGCCTGTCAAAAAGATAAATGGCCATCAAAAAAGTGACCGGTTAAAAAACGAGTGGCCATTAAAAAAAGGTGGCCGACCAAAAAAGAATTGGCCCCTAAATAAGATCATTCAAAAAAAATTGGCCAGTAAAAAGATGTGGCCGTAAAAAAAAGTGACTGGTTAAAAAAGAATGGCCATTAAAAAAAAGTGACAACAAAAAATTGGCCCATTAAAAGAAAGACAAGTCAAAAAAAATTGGCCAGGAAAGAATGTGGCCATCAAAAATAATTACCGGTAAAAAAAAGTGGCCATCAAAAAAAGTGACTTGTTAAAAAAGAGTGACCATTAAAGAAAAAATTGAGTGGTAAAAAAAAAAAGTGGTCATAAAAGAAAAGTTAAAAAATTGGCCGATAAAAAAGATAAGTGGCTATCAAAAAATAATGACTGGTTAAAAAAGAGTGGCCTTTAAAAAAGAAGTTTACGACCAAAAAGAATTGGCCCATAAAAAAAGACCAGTCAAAAAATAAATTGGTCAATAATAAAATAATTGGCCATCACAAAAAGTGAGGCGGAGGCGGCAGCGGAGGCGGCGGAAACGGCGGAGGAGGAGGTAGGTGGCCCGTAAAAAGAGACCAGTAAAACAAAAATTGACTTGTAAAAAAAAAAGTGCTCATCAAAAAAAGTAAAAAAATTGGCCGGTAAAAAAGATAAATGGCCATCAAAAAAAGTGACCGGTTAAAAAAGAGTAGCCATTAAAAAAAAGTGGCCGACCAAAAAAGAATTGGCCCGTAAAAAAGATCAGTGAAAAAAAATTGGCCAGTAAAAATACATGGCTGTAAAAAAAAAGTGACCGGTTAAAAAAGAGTGGCCATTAAAGAAAAAATTAAGTTGTAAAAAGAGAAGTGGTCATTAAAGAAAAGTTTAAAAATTGGCCAGTAAAAAAGATAAGTGGCTATCAAAAAATAATGACTGGTTAAAAAAGAATGACCATCAAAAAAAGTGACCACAATATATTGGCCCGTAAAAAAATAAAGACCAGTCAAAAAAAGAATTGGTCAATCAAAAAATAATTGGCCATCACACAAAGTGAGGCGGAGGCGGCGGAGGAGGCGGCGGAGGCGGCGGAGGCGGCGGAGGCGGCGGAGGCGGCGGAGACGGCGGCGGAGGCGGCGCAGGCGGCGTAGGCGGGGGAGGAGGTAGGTGGCCCGTAAAAAAAAAAGACCAGTTAAAAAAAAATTGGTCATAATAAATAAAGTTTAAAAATTGTCCGGTAAAAAAGATAAATGGCCGTGAAAAAAAGTGACTGGTTAAAAAACAGTGGCCATTCAAAAACAAGTGGCCGACCAAAAAAGAATTGGCCCATAAAAAAAGACCAGTGAAAAAAAAATTGAACAGTAAAAAAGATGTGGCCATAAAAAAAGTGACCGGTTAAAAAAAAGTGGCCATTAAAAAAGATAAGTGGTCCTCAAAAAAAGTGACTGGCTAAGAAAGAGTGGCCATTAAAGCAAAAATTGACTGGTAAAAAAAAAGTGAAAAAAAATTGCCACTAAAAAAGATAAATGGCCATCAAAAAAAGTGACCGGTTAAAAAAGAGTGGCCATGAAAAAGAAGTGGCCGACCAAAAAAGAATTGGCCCATAAACAAAACACCAGTCAAAAAAAATTGGCCAGTAAAAAAGATGTGGCCATCAAAAATAATTACCGGTAAAAAAAAGTGGCCATCAAAAAAAGTAACTTGTTAAAAAAAGAATGGCCATTAAAGAAAAAATTGGTTAAAAAAATAAGTAGTCATGAAAAAAAGTTAAAAAATTGGCTGGTAAAAAATATAAATGGCCATCAAAAATAAGTGACTGGTTAAAAAAAGAATGGCCATTAAAGAAAAAATTGGTAAAAAAAAAAGTGGTCAAAAAAAGAAAAGTTTAAAAATTGTCCGGTAAAAAAGATAAATGGCCATGAAAAAAAGTGACTGGTTAAAAAAGAGTGGCCATTAAAAAAAAGTGGCCGACCAAAAAAGAATTGGCCCCAAAAAAGATCAATCAAAACAAATTGGCCATTAAAAAGATGTGGCTGTAAAAAAAAAGTGACCGGTTAAAAAAGAGTGGCCATTAAAGAAAAAATTCACTGGTAAAAAAAAAGTGGTCGTAAAAAGAAAAGTTTAAAAATTGGACGCTAAAAAAGATAAATGGCCATCAAAAAAAATTGACTGGTTAAAAAACAGTGGCCATTCAAAAACAAGTGGCCGACCAAAAAAGAATTGGCGCATAAAAAAAGACCAGTGAAAAAACATATTGAACAGTAAAAAAGATGTGGCCATAAAAAAAGTGACCGGTTAAAAAAAAGTGGCCATTAAAAAAGATAAGTGGCCCTCAAAAAAAGTGACTGGTTAAGAAAGAGTGGCCATTAAAGAAAAGATTGACTGGTAAAAAAAAAAGTAAAAAAAAATTGCCCCTATAAAAGATAAATGGCCATCAAAAAAAGTGACTGGTTCAAAAAGGAGTGGCCATAAAAAATAAGTGGCCGACCAAAAAAGAATTGGCCCATAAACAAAACACCAGTCAAAAAAAATTGGCCAGTAAAAAAGATGTGGCCATAAAAAAATGTGACCGGTTAAAAATGAATGGCCATTAAAAAAAGTGACAACAAAAAATTGGCCCCTAAAAAAGAATGACGAGTCAAAAAAAATTGGTCAGGAAAAGAATGTGGCCATCAAAAATAATTACCGGTTAAAAAAAAATAGCCATCAAAAAAAGTGACCGGTTAAAAAGAATGGCCATCAAAAAAAGTGACCACAAAAAATTGGCCCGTAAAAAAAGAAAGACCAGTCAAAAAAAGAATTGGTCAATAAAAAAATAATTGACCATCACACAAAGTGAGGCAGAGGCGGCGGCGGAGGCGGCGGCGGAGGAGGCGGCGGCGGCGGAGGAGGCGGCGGCGGAGGCAACGGCGGAGGCGGCGGAGATGGCGGAGGAGGAGATAGGTGGCCCGTAAAAAAAAAGAGACCAGTAAAACAAAAATTGACTTGTAAAAAAGAAAGTGGTCATAAAAAAAAGTTAAAAAATTGGCCTGTAAAAAAGACAAGTGGCCATAAAAAAGAAATGACTGGTTAAAAAGAATGGCCATCAAAAAAGTGACCTTAAAATATTGGCCCGTAAAAAAAGAAAGACCAGTCAAAAAAAGAATTGGTCAATCAAAAAATAATTGGCCATCACACAAAGTGAGGCGGCGGAGGCGGCGGAGGCGGCGGAGGCGGCGGGGGCGGCGGGGGCGGCGGAGGCGGCGGAGGCGGCGGAGGAGGTAGGTGGCCCGTAAAAAAAAGAGACCAGTAAAAAAGAAAATTGGTCATAATAAATCAAGTTTAAAATTGGTTAGTAAAAAAGACAAATGGCCATCAAAAATCAGTGACTGGTTAAAAAAAGAACGGCCATTAAAGAAAAAATTGGTCAAAAAAAGAAGTGGTCATAAAAAAGAAAAGTAAAAAAATTGGCCGGTCAAAAAGATAAATGGCCATCAAAAAAAGTGACCGGTTAAAAAGAGTGGGCATTCAAAAAAAGTGGCTGACCAACAAAGAATTGGCCCCTAAAAAAGATCAGTAAAAAAAATTGCCCAGTAAATAGATGTGGCCGTAAAAAAAAGTGACCGGTTAAAAAAGAGTGGCCATAAAAGAAGTGGCTATCAAAAAATAATGACTGGTTAAAAAAGAATGACCATCAAAAAAAGTGACCACAAAATATTGGCCCATAAAAAAAGGAAGACCAGTCAAAAAAATGATTGGTCAATCAAAAAATAATTGGCCATCACACAAAGTGAGGCGGAGGTGGCGGAGTCGGCGGCGGCGGTGGCGGCGGCGGTGGAGGCGGCAGCGGAGGTGGCGGAGGAGGCGGTGGAGGCGGCAGCGGAGGCTGCGGAGGCGGCGGAAGCGGCAGAGGCGGCGGAGGAGGTAGGTGGCCCGTAAAAAAAAGAAACCAGTAAAAAAACAATTTGTCATAATAAATAAAGTTTAAAAATTGGCCGGTAAAAAAGATAAATGGCCGTCAAAAATGAATGACTGGTTAAAAAAGAGTGGCCATTAAAAAAGAAGTGGCCGACCAAAAAGAATTGGCCCATAAAAAAAGACCAGTCAAAAAAATTTTGGCCAGTAAAAAAGATGTGGCCATAAAAAAAAGTGACCTGTTAAAAAAGAATGGCCATCAAAAAAAGTGACCACAAAAAATTGGCCCGTAAAAAATGGAAGACCAGTCAAAAAAAGAATTGGTCAATAATAAAATATTTGGCCATCACACAAAGTGAGGCGAAGGCGGCGGAGGCGGCGGCGGAGGCGGTGGTGGAGGCGGCGGCAGCGGCGGCGGAGGAGGCGGCGGAGGAGGCGGCGGAGGAGGCGGCGGCGGAGGCGGCGGAGGAGGAGATAGGTGGCCCGTAAAAAAAGAGACTAGTAAAACAAAAATTAACTTGTAAAAAAAAAAGTGGTCATACAAAAAAGTAAAAAAATTGGCCAGTAAAAAGATGTGGCCATTAAAAAAAGTGACCGGTTAAAAAAGAGTGGCCATTAAAGAAAAAATTGACTGGTAAAAAAAAAACAGTGGTAGTAAAAAAAGTTTTTAAAAATTGGCCGCTAAAAAAGGATAAATGGCCATCAAAAAAAATGACTGGTTAAAAAAGAGTGGCCATTCAAAAACAAGTTGCCGACCAAAAAAGAATTGGCCCGTAAAAAAAGACCAGTGAAAAAAAAATTGAACAGTAAAAAAGATGTGGCCATAAAAAAAAGTGACCGGTTAAAAAAAAAGTGGCCATTAAAAAAGATAAGTGACCCTCAAAAAAAGTGACTGGTTAAAAAAGAGTGGCCATTAAATAAAAAATTGACTGGTAAAAAAAAAAGTCAAAAAAATTGCCCCTAAAAAGATAAATGGTCATCAAAAAAAGTGACCGGTTAAAAAAGAGTGGCCATAAAAAAGAAGTGGCCGACCAAAAAAGAATTGGCCCATAAAAAAAAAGCAGTCAAAAAAAATTGGCCAGTAAAAAAGATGTGGCCATAAAAAAATGTGACCGGTTAAAAAAGAATGGCCATTAAAAAAAGTGACAACAAAAAATTGGCCCCTAAAAAAGAATGACGAGTCAAAAAAAATTGGTCAGGAAAAGAATGTGGCCATCAAAAATAATTACCGGTTAAAAAAAAATAGCCATCAAAAAAAGTGACCGGTTAAAAAGAATGGCCATTAAAAAAAGTGACAACAAAAAATTGGCCCCTAAAAAAGAATGACGAGTCAAAAAAAATTGGTCAGGAAAAGAATGTGGCCATCAAAAATAATTACCGGTTAAAAAAAAATAGCCATCAAAAAAAGTGACCGGTTAAAAAGAATGGCCATCAAAAAAAGTGACCACAAAAAATTGGCCCGTAAAAAAAGAAAGACCAGTCAAAAAAAGAATTGGTCAATAAAAAAATAATTGACCATCACACAAAGTGAGGCAGAGGCGGAGGCGGCGGCGGAGGACGCGGCGGCGGAGGCGACGGTGGAGGCGGCGGAGACGGCGGAGGAGGAGATAGGTGGCCCGTAAAAAAAAAGAGACCAGTAAAACAAAAATTGACTTGTAAAAAAAAAAGTGGTCATAAAAAAAAGTTTAAAAATTGGCCTGTAAAAAAGACAAGTGGCCATCAAAAAAAAATGACTGGTTAAAAAGAATGGCCATCAAAAAAGTGACCTTAAAATATTGGCCTGTAAAAAAAGAAAGACCAGTCAAAAAAAGAATTGATCAATAAAAAAATTATTGGCCATCACACAAAGTGAGGCGGAGGCGGCGGAGGCGGCGGAGGCGGCGGAGGCGGCGGAGGCGGCGGAGGAGGCGGCGGAGGAGGCGGCGGAGGAGGCGGCGGAGGAGGCGGAGGCGGCGGAGGCGGCGGAGGCGGCGGAGGCGGCGTAGGCGGGGGAGGAAGTAGGTGGCCCGTAAAAAAAAAAGACCATTAAACAAAAAAAATTGGTCATAATATATAAAGTTTAAAAATTGTCCGGTAAAAAAGATAAATGGCCATGAAAAAAAGTGACTGGTTAAAAAAGAGTGGCCATTAAAAAAAAGTGGCCGACCAAAAAAGAATTGGCCCCAAAAAAGATCAGTCAAAACAAATTGGCCATTAAAAAGATGTGGCCGTAAAAAAAAAGTGACCGGTTAAAAAAGAGTGGCCATTAAAGAAAAAATTCACTGGTAAAAAAAAAGTGGTCGTAAAAATATAAGTTTAAAAATTGGCCGCTAAAAAAGATAAATGGCCATCAAAAAATAAGTGACTGGTTAAAAAACAGTGGCCATTCAAAAACAAGTGGCCGACCATAAAAGAATTGGCCTATAAAAAAAGACCAGTGAAAAAAAAATTGAACAGTAAAAAAGATGTGGCCATAAAAAAAGTGACCGGTTAAAAAAAAGTGGCCATTAAAAAAGATAAGTGGCCCTCAAAAAAAGTGACTGGTTAAGAAAGAGTGGCCATTAAAGCAAAAATTGACTGGTAAAAAAAAAGTAAAAAAAAATTGCCCCTAAAAAAGATAAATGGTCATCAAAAAAAGTGACTGGTTAAAAAAGAGTGGCCATGAAAAAGAAGTGGCCGACCAAAAAATAATTGGCCCATAAACAAAACACCAGTCAAAAAAAATTGGCCAGTAAAAAAGATGTGGCCATCAAAAATAATTACCGGTAAAAAAAAAGTGGCCATCAAAAAAAGTTACTTGTTAAAAAAAGAATGGCCGTTAAAGAAAAAATTGGTAAAATAAGTATTCATAAAAAAAAGTTTAAAATTGGCTGGTAAAAAAGATAAATGGCCATCAAAAATAAGTGACTGGTTAAAAAAAGAATGGCCATTTAAGAAAAAATTGGTTAAAAAAAAGTGGTCATAAAAAAGAAAAGTTTAAAAATTGGCCGGTCAAAAAGATAAATGGCCATCAAAAAAGTGACCGATTAAAAAACGAGTGGCCATTAAAAAAAGGTGGCCGACCAAAAAAGAATTGGCCCCTAAATAAGATCATTCAAAAAAAATTGGCCAGTAAAAAGATGTGGCCGTAAAAAAAAGTGACTGGTTAAAAAAGAATGGCCATTAAAAAAAAGTGACAACAAAAAATTGGCCCATTAAAAGAAAGACAAGTCAAAAAAAATTGGCCAGGAAAGAATGTGGCCATCAAAAATAATTACCGGTAAAAAAAAAGTGGCCATCAAAAAAAGTGACTTGTTAAAAAAGAGTGACCATTAAAGAAAAAATTGAGTGGTAAAAAAAAAAAAGTGGTCATAAAAGAAAAGTTAAAAAATTGGCCGATAAAAAAGATAAGTGGCTATCAAAAAATAATGACTGGTTCAAAAAGAGTGGCCTTTAAAAAAGAAGTTTACGACCAAAAAGAATTGGCCCATAAAAAAAGACCAGTCAAAAAATAAATTGGTCAATAATAAAATAATTGGCCATCACAAAAAGTGAGGCGGAGGCGGCAGCGGAGGCGGCGGAGACGGCGGAGGAGGAGGTAGGTGGCCCGTAAAAAGAGACCAGTAAAACAAAAATTTACTTGTAAAAAAAAAGTGCTCATCAAAAAAAGTAAAAAAATTGGCCGGTAAAAAAGATAAATGGCCATCAAAAAAAGTGACCGGTTAAAAGAGAGTAGCCATTAAAAAAAAGTGGCCGACCAAAAAAGAATTGGCCCCTAAAAAAGATTTGTGAAAAAAAATTGTCCAGTAAAAAGACATGGCTGTAAAAAAAAAGTGACCGGTTAAAAAAGAGTGGCCATTAAAGAAAAAATTAACTTGTAAAAAGAAAAGTGGTCATTAAAGAAAAGTTTAAAAATTGGCCAGTAAAAAAGATAAGTGGCTATCAAAAAATAATGACTGGTTAAAAAAGAATGACCATCAAAAAAAGTGACCACAAAATATTGGCCCGTAAAAAAATAAAGACCAGTCAAAAAAAGAATTGGTCAATCAAAAAATAATTGGCCATCACACAAAGTGAGGCGGAGGCATCGGAGGCGTCGGAGGCGTCGGAGGCGTCGGAGGCGTCGGCGGAGGCGGCGGAGGCGGCGGAGGCGGCGGAGGCGGCGGAGTCGGCGGAGTCGGCGGAGTCGGCGGAGGCAGGGGAGGAGGTAGGTGGCCCGTAAAAAAAAGAGACCAGTAAAAAAGAAAATTGGTCATAATAAATAAAGTTTAAAAATTGGCCAGTAAAAAAGACAAATGGCCATCAAAAATCAGTGACTGGTTAAAAAAAGAATGGCCATTAAAGAAAAAATTGGTAAAAAAAAAAGTGGTCATAAAAAAGAAAAGTTTAAAAATTAGCCGGTCAAAAAGATAAATGGCTATCAAAAAAAGTGACTGGTTAATAAAGAGTGGCATTAAAAAAAGGTGGCCGACCAAAAAAGAATTGGCCCCTAAGATCATTCAAAAAAAATTGGCCAGTAAAAAGATGTGGCCGTAAAAAAAAGTGACTGGTTAAAAAAGAATGGCCATTCAAAAAAAGTGACAACAAAAAATTGGCCCATAAAAAAGAAAGACCAGTCAAAAAAAATTGGCCAGGAAAGAATGTGGCCATCAAAAATAATTACCGGTAAAAAAAAAGTGGCCATCAAAAAAAGTAAAAAAATTGGCTGGTAAAAAAGATAAATGGCCATCAAAAAAAGTGACCGGTTAAAAAAGAGAAGCCATTAAAAAAAAGTGGCCGACCAAAAAAGAATTGGCCCATAAAAAATATCAGTGAAAAAAAATTGGCCAGTAAAAATACATGGCTGTAAAAAAAAAGTGACCGGTTAAAAAAGAGTGGCCATTAAAGAAAAAATTAACTTGTAAAAAGAGAAGTGGTCATTAAAGAAAAGTTTAAAAATTGGCCAGTAAAAAAGATAAGTGGCTATCAAAAAATAATGACTGGTTAAAAAAGAATGACCATCAAAAAAAGTGACCACAATATATTGGCCCGTAAAAAAAGAAAGACCAGTCAAAAAAAGAATTGGTCAATCAAAAAATAATTGGCCATCACACAAAGTGAGGCGGAGGCGGAGGCGGCGGCGGCGGCGGAGGCGTCGGAGGCGGCGGAGGCGTCGGAGGCGGCGGAGGAGGCGGCGGAGGAGGCGGCGGAGGAGGCGGCTGAGGTGGCGGCGGAGGCGGCGGAGGCAGCGGAGACGGCGGAGACGGCGGCGGAGGCGACGGAGGCGGCGTAGGCGGGGGAGGAGGTAGGTGGCCCGTAAAAAAAGAAAAGACCAGTAAAAAAAAAATTGGTCATAATAAATAAAGTTTAAAAATTGTCCGGTAAAAAAGATAAATGGCCATGAAAAAAAGTGACTGGTTAAAAAAGAGTGGCCATTAAAAAAAAGTGGCCGACCAAAAAAGAATTGGCCCCAAAAAAGATCAGTCAAAACAAATTGGCCATTAAAAAGATGTGGCCAAAAAAAAGTGACCGGTTAAAAAAAAGTGGCCATTAAAAAAGATAAGTGGCCCTCAAAAAAAGTGACTGGTTAAGAAAGAGTGGCCATTAAAGCAAAAATTGACTGGTAAAAAAAAAGTAAAAAAAAATTGCCCCTAAAAAAGATAAATGGTCATCAAAAAAAAATGAGTGGTTAAAAAACAGTGGCCATGACAAAGAAGTGGCCGACCAAAAAATAATTGGCCCATAAACCAAACACCAGTCAAAAAAAATTGGCCAGTAAAAAAGATGTGGCCATCAAAAATAATTACCGGTAAAAAAAAAGTGGCCATCAAAAAAAGTAACTTGTTAAAAAAAGAATGGCCATTAAAGAAAAAATTGGTAAAATAAGTATTCATAAAAAAAAGTTAAAAAATTGGCTGGTAAAAAAGATAAATGGCCATCAAAAATAAGTGACTGGTTAAAAAAAGAATGGCCATTAAAGAAAAAATTGGTAAAAAAAAAAGTGGTCATAAAAAAGAAAAGTTTAAAAATTGGCCGGTCAAAAAGATAAATGGCCATCAAAAAAGTGATCGGTTAAAAAACGAGTGGCCATTAAAAAAAGGTGGCCGACCAAAAAAGAATTGGCCCCTAAATAAGGTCATTCAAAAAAAATTGGCCAGTAAAACAGATGTGGCCATAAAAAAATGTGACCGGTTAAAAAAGAATGGCCATTAAAAAAAGTGACAACAAAAAATTGGCCCCTAAAAAAGAATGACGAGTCAAAAAAAATTGGTCAGGAAAAGAATGTGGCCATCAAAAATAATTACCGGTTAAAAAAAAGTAGCCATCAAAAAAAGTGACCGGTTAAAAAGAATGGCCATCAAAAAAAGTGACCACAAAAAATTGGCCCGTAAAAAAAGAAAGACCAGTCAAAAAAAGAATTGGTCAATAAAAAAATAATTGACCATCGCACAAAGTGAGGCAGAGGCGGCGGCGGAGGCGAAAGCGGCGGAGGCGGCGGCAGAGGAGGCGGAGGCGGCGGCGGAGGAGGCGGCGGCGGAGGCGACGGCGGAGGCGGCGGAGACGGCGGAGGAGGAGGTAGGTGGCCCGTAAAAAAAAAGAGTGGCCATTAAAGAAAAAATTGATTTGTAAAAAAAAAAGTGGTCATGAAAAAAAGTTTAAAAATTGGCCTGTAAAAAAGACAAGTGGCTATCAAAAAATAATGACTGGTTAAAAAAGAATGGCCATCAAAAAAGTGACCACAAAATATTGGCCCGTAAAAAAAGAAAGACCAGTCAAAAAAAGAATTGGTCAATCAAAAAATAATTGGCCATCACACAAAGTGAGGCGGAGGCGGCGGAGGCGTCGGAGGCGTCGGAGGCGTCGGAGGCGTCGGAGGCGTCGGAGGCGGCGGAGGCGGCGGAGGCGGCGGAGGCGGCGGAGGCGGCGGAGGCGGCGGAGGCGGCGGAGGCGGCGGAGTCGGCGGAGGCAGGGGAGGAGGTAGGTGGCCCGTAAAAAAAAGAGACCAGTAAAAAAGAAAATTGGTCATAATAAATAAAGTTTAAAAATTGGCCAGTAAAAAAGACAAATGGCCATCAAAAATCAGTGACTGGTTAAAAAAAATGGCCATTAAAGAAAAAATTGGTAAAAAAAAAAGTGGTCATAAAAAAGAAAAGTTTAAAAATTAGCCGGTCAAAAAGATAAATGGCTATCAAAAAAAGTGACTGGTTAATAAAGAGTGGCCATTAAAAAAAGGTGGCCGACCAAAAAAGAATTGGCCCCTAAGATCATTCAAAAAAAATTGGCCAGTAAAAAGATGTGGCCGTAAAAAAAGTGACTGGTTAAAAAAGAATGGCCATTCAAAAAAAGTGACAACAAAAAATTGGCCCATAAAAAAGAAAGACCAGTCAAAAAAAATTGGCCAGGAAAGAATGTGGCCATCAAAAATAATTACCGGTAAAAAAAAAGTGGCCATCAAAAAAAGTAAAAAAATTGGCTGGTAAAAAAGATAAATGGCCATCAAAAAAAGTGACCGGTTAAAAAAGAGTAGCCATTAAAAAAAAGTGGCCGACCAAAAAAGAATTGGCCCATAAGAAAGATCAGTGAAAAAAAAATTGGCCAGTAAAAATACATGGCTGTAAAAAAAAAGTGACCGGTTAAAAAAGAGTGGCCATTAAAGAAAAAATTAACTTGTAAAAAGAGAAGTGGTCATTAAAGAAAAGTTTAAAAATTGGCCAGTAAAAAAGATAAGTGGCTATCAAAAAATAATGACTGCTTAAAAAAGAATGACCATCAAAAAAAGTGACCACAATATATTGGCCCGTAAAAAAAGAAAGACCAGTCAAAAAAAGAATTGGTCAATCAAAAAATAATTGGCCATCACACAAAGTGAGGCGGAGGCGGCGGAGGCGGCGGAGGCGGCGGCGGAGGAGGAGGCGGCGGAGGAGGCGGCGGAGGAGGCGGCGGAGGAGGCGGCGGAGGCGGCGGAGGCGGCGGAGGCGGCGGAGGCGGCGGAGGCGGCGGCGGAGGAGGCGGCGGAGGAGGCGGCGGAGGCGGCGGAGGCGGCGGAGGCGGCGGAGACGGCGGATACGGCGGCGGAGGCGGCGGAGGCGGCGTAGGCGGGGGAGGAGGTAGGTGGCCCGTAAAAAAAGAAAAGACCAGTAAAAAAAAAATTGGTCATAATAAATAAAGTTTAAAAATTGTCCGGTAAAAAAGATAAATGGCCATGAAAAAAAGTGACTGGTTAAAAAAGAGTGGCCATTAAAAAAGATAAGTGGCCCTCAAAAAAAGTGACTGGTTAAGAAAGAGTGGCCATTAAAGCAAAAATTGACTGGTAAAAAAATGTAAAAAAAAATTGCCCCTAAAAAAGATAAATGGTCATCAAAAAAAGTGACTGGTTAAAAAAGAGTGGCCATGAAAAAGAAGTGGCCGACCAAAAAAGAATTGGCCCATAAAAAAAACACCAGTCAAAAAAAATTGGCCAGTAAAAAAGATGTGGCCATCAAAAATAATTACCGGTAAAAAAAAAGTGGCCATCAAAAAAAGTAACTTGTTAAAAAAAGAATGGCCATTAAAGAAAAAATTGGTAAAAAAAATAAGTCGTCATAAAAAAAAGTTTAAAAATTGGCTGGTAAAAAAGATAAATGGCCATCAAAAATAAGTGACTGGTTAAAAAAAGAATGGCCATTAAAGAAAAAATTGGTCAAAAAAAGTGGTCATAAAAAAGAAAAGTTTAAAAATTGGCCGGTCAAAAAGATAAATGGCCATCAAAAAAGTGACCGGTTAAAAAACGAGTGGCCATTAAAAAAAGGTGGCCGACCAAAAAAGAATTGGCCCCTAAATAAGATCATTAAAAAAAATTGGCCAGTAAAACAGATGTGGCCATAAAAAAATGTGACCGGTTAAAAAAGAATGGCCATTAAAAAAAGTGACAACAAAAAATTGGCCCCTAAAAAAGAATGACGAGTCAAAAAAAATTGGTCAGGAAAAGAATGTGGCCATCAAAAATAATTACCGGTTAAAAAAAAGTAGCCATCAAAAAAAGTGACCGGTTAAAAAGAATGGCCATCAAAAAAAGTGACCACAAAAAATGGCCCGTAAAAAAAGAAAGACCAGTCAAAAAAAGAATTGGTTAATAAAAAAATAATTGACCATCACACAAAGTTAGGCAGAGGCGGCGGCGGAGGAGGCGGCGGAGGAGTCGGCGGAGACGGCAGAGGAGGAGGTAGGTGGCCCGTAAAAAAAAAGAGACCAGTAAAACAAAAATTGACTTGTAAAAAAAAAAGTGGTCATAAAAAAAAGTTTAAAAATTGGCCTGTAAAAAAGGCAAGTGGCCATCAAAAAAAAATGACTGGTTAAAAAAGAATGGCCATCAAAAAAGTGACCACAAAATATTGGCCCATATAAAAAGAAAGACCAGTCAAAAAAAGAATTGGTCAATAAAAAAATAATTGGCCATCACACAAAGTGAGGCGGAAGAGGCGGCGGAGGCGGCGGAGGCGGCGGAGGCGGCGGAGGCGGCGGAGGCGGCGGAGGCGGCGGAGGCGGCGGAGGCGGCGGAGGCGGCGGAGGCGGCGGAGGCGGCGGAGGCGGTAGGTGGCCCGTAAAAAAAAGAGACCAGTAAAAAAGAAAATTGGTCATAATAAATAAAGTTTAAAAATTGGCCAGTAATAAAGATAAATGGCCATCAAAAATCAGTGACTGGTTAAAAAAAGAATGGCCATTAAAGAAAAAATTGGTAAAAATAAAAGTGGTCATAAAAAAGAAAAGTTTAAAAATTGGCCGGTCAAAAAGATAAATGGCTATCAAAAAAGTGACTGGTTAATAAAGAGTGGCCATTAAAAAAAGGTGGCCGACCAAAAAAGAATTGGCCCCTAAGATCATTAAAAAAAAAATTGGCCAGTAAAAAGATGTGGCCGTGAAAAAAGTGACTGGTTAAAAAAGAATGGCCATTAAAAAAAGTGACCACAAAATATTGGCCCTTAAAAAAAGAAAGACCAGTCAAAAAAATGATTGGTCAATCAAAAAATAATTGGCCATCACACAAAGTGAGGCGGAAGAGGCGGAAGAGGCGGCGGAGGCGGCGGAGGCGGCGGAGGCGGCGGAGGCGGCGGAGGCGGCGGAGGCGGCGGAGGCGGTAGGTGGCCCGTAAAAAAAAGAGACCAGTAAAAAAGAAAATTGGTCATAATAAATAAAGTTTAAAAATTGGCCAGTAATAAAGATAAATGGCCATCAAAAATCAGTGACTGGTTAAAAAAAGAATGGCCATTAAAGAAAAAATTGGTAAAAATAAAAGTGGTCATAAAAAAGAAAAGTTTAAAAATTGGCCGGTCAAAAAGATAAATGGCTATCAAAAAAGTGACTGGTTAATAAAGAGTGGCCATTAAAAAAAGGTGGCCGACCAAAAAAGAATTGGCCCCTAAGATCATTAAAAAAAAAATTGGCCAGTAAAAAGATGTGGCCGTGAAAAAAGTGACTGGTTAAAAAAGAATGGCCATTAAAAAAAGTGACCACAAAATATTGGCCCTTAAAAAAAGAAAGACCAGTCAAAAAAATGATTGGTCAATCAAAAAATAATTGGCCATCACACAAAGTGAGGCGGAGGTGGCGGAGTCGGCGGCGGCAGTGGCGGCGGCGGCGGAGGCGGCGGCGGAGGAGGCGGTGGAGGCGGCGGAGACGGCGGCAGAGGCGGCGGAGGCGGCGGAGGCGGAGGCGGCGGAGGCGGCGGAGGCGGCCCGTAAAAAAAAACAAGACCAGTTAAACAAAAATTGACTTGTAAAAAAAAAATGGCCATCAAAAAAATGACTGGTTAAAAAGAGTGGCCATTCAAAAACAAGTGGCCGACCAAAAAAGAATTGGCCCATAAAAAAAGACCAGTGAAAAAACATATTGAACAGTAAAAAAGATGTGGCCATAAAAAAGTGACCGGTTAAAAAAGAAGTGGCCATTAAAAAAGATAAGTGGCCCTCAAAAAAAGTGACTGGTTAAAAAAGAGTGGCCATTAAAGAAAAAATTGACTGGTAAAAAAAAAAGTAAAAAAAAATTGCCCCTAAAAAAGCTAAATGGTCATCAAAAAAAGTGACTGGTTCAAAAAGGAGTGGCCATAAAAAGAAGTGGCCGACCAAAAAAGAATTGGCCCATAAACAAAACACCAGTCAAAAAAAATTGGCCAGTAAAAAAGATGTGGCCATAAAAAAATGTGACCGGTTAAAAAAGAATGGCCATCAAAAAAAGTGACCACAAAAAATTGGCCCGTAAAAAAAGAAAGACCAGTTAAAAAAAGAATTGGTCAATAAAAAAATAATTGACCATCACACAAAGTGAGGCAGAGGCGGCGGCGGAGGCGGCGGAGGCGGCGGCGGAGGAGGCGGCGGCGGAGGCGGCGGAGGCGGCGGAGGCGGAGGAGGTGGCGGAGGCGGCGGAGGCGGAGGAGGCGGCGGAGGAGGCGGCGGAGGCGGCGGAGACGGCGGAGACGGCGGCGGAGGCGGCGGAGGCGGCGGAGGCGGCGTAGGCGGGGGAGGAGGTAGGTGGCCCGTAAAAAAAAAAGACCAGTAAAAAAAAAATTGGTCATGATAAATAAAGTTTAAAAATTGTCCGGTAAAAAAGATAAATGGCCATGAAAAAAAGTGACTGGTTAAAAAAGAGTGGCCATTAAAAAAAAGTGGCCGACCAAAAAAGAATTGGCCCCAAAAAAGATCAGTCAAAACAAATTGGCCATTAAAAAGATGTGGCCGTAAAAAAAAAGTGACCGGTTAAAAAAGAGTGGCCATTAAAGAAAAAATTCACTGGTAAAAAAAAAGTGGTCGTAAAAAGAAAAGTTTAAAAATTGGCCGCTAAAAAAGATAAATGGCCATCAAAAAAAATTGACTGGTTAAAAAACAGTGGCCATTCAAAAACAATTGGCCGACCAAAAAAGAATTGGCCCATAAAAAAAGACCAGTGAAAAAAAAATTGAACAGTAAAAAAGATGTGGCCATAAAAAAAGTGACCGGTTAAAAAAAAGTGGCCATTAAAAAAGATAAGTGGCCCTCAAAAAAAGTGACTGGTTAAGAAAGAGTGGCCATTAAAGCAAAAATTGACTGGTAAAAAAATGTAAAAAAAAATTGCCCCTAAAAAAGATAAATGGTCATCAAAAAAAGTGACTGGTTAAAAAAGAGTGGCCATGAAAAAGAAGTGGCCGACCAAAAAAGAATTGGCCCATAAAAAAAACACGTCAAAAAAAATTGGCCAGTAAAAAAGATGTGGCCATCAAAAATAATTACCGGTAAAAAAAAAGTGGCCATCAAAAAAAGTAACTTGTTAAAAAAAGAATGGCCATTAAAGAAAAAATTGGTAAAAAAAATAAGTAGTCATAAAAAAAAGTTTAAAAATTGGCTGGTAAAAAAGATAAATGGCCATCAAAAATAAGTGACTGGTTAAAAAAAGAATGGCCATTAAAGAAAAAATTGGTAAAAAAAAAGTGGTCAAAAAAAGAAAAGTTTAAAAATTGGCCGGTCAAAAAGATAAATGGCCATGAAAAAAAGTGACTGGTTAAAAAAGAGTGGCCATTAAAAAAAAGTGGCCGACCAAAAAAGAATTGGCCCCAAAAAAGATCAGTCAAAACAAATTGGCCATTAAAAAGATGTGGCCGTAAAAAAAAAGTGACCGGTTAAAAAAGAGTGGCCATTAAAGAAAAAATTCACTGGTAAAAAAAAAGTGGTCGTAAAAAGAAAAGTTTAAAAATTGGCCGGTAAAAAAGATAAGTGGCTATCAAAAAAAAATGACTGGTTAAAAAAGAATGGCCATCAAAAAAGTGACCACAAAATATTGGCCCGTAAAAAAAGAAAGACCAGTCAAAAAAAGAATTGGTCAATCAAAAAATAATTGGCCATCACGCAAAGTGAGGCGGCGGAGGCGGCGGAGGCGGCGGAGGCGGCGGAGTCGGCGGAGTCGGCGGAGGCAGGGGAGGAGGTAGGTGGCCCGTAAAAAAAAGAGACCAGTAAAAAAGAAAATTGGTCCAAATAAAGAAAAGTTTAAAAATTAGCCGGTCAAAAAGATAAATGGCTATCAAAAAAAGTGACTGGTTAAAAAAAGAGTGGCCATTAAAAAAAGGTGGCCGACCAAAAAAGAATTGGCCCCTAAGATCATTCCAAAAAAATTGGCCAGTAAAAAGATGTGGCCGTAAAAAAAAGTGACTGGTTAAAAAAGAATGGCCATTAAAAAAAGTGACAACAAAAAATTGGCCCATAAAAAAGAAAGACCAGTCAAAAAAAATTGGCCAGGAAAGAATGTGGCCATCAAAAATAATTACCGGTAAAAAAAAAGTGGCCATCAAAAAAAGTAAAAAAATTGGCTGGTAAAAAAGATAAATGGCCATCAAAAAAAGTGACCGGTTAAAAAAGAGTAGCCATTAAAAAAAAGTGGCCGACCAAAAAAGAATTGGCCCCTAAAAAAGATCAGTGAAAAAAAATTGGCCAGTAAAAATACATGGCTGTAAAAAAAAAAGTGACTGGTTAAAAAAGAATGGCCATTAAAAAAAAGTGACAACAAAAAATTGGCCCATAAAAAAGAAAGACCAGTCAAAAAAAATTGGCCAGGAAAGAATGTGGCCATCAAAAATAATTACCGGTAAAAAAAAAGTGGCCATCAAAAAAAGTAAAAAAATTGGCTGGTAAAAAAGATAAATGGCCATCAAAAAAAGTGACCGGTTAAAAAAGAGTAGCCATTAAAAAAAAGTGGCCGACCAAAAAAGAATTGGCCCGTAAAAAAGATCAGTGAAAAAAAATTGGCCAGTAAAAATACATGGCTGTAAAAAAAAAGTGACCGGTTAAAAAAGAGTGGCCATTAAAGAAAAAATAAATTTGTAAAAAGAGAAGTGGTCATTAAAGAAAAGTTTAAAAATTGGCCAGTAAAAAATATAAGTGGCTATCAAAAAATAATGACTGGTTAAAAAAGAATGACCATAAAAAAAGTGACCACAATATATTGGCCCGTAAAAAAATAAAGACCAGTCAAAAAAAGAATTGGTCAATCAAAAAATAATTGGCCATCACACAAAGTGAGGCGGAGGCGGCGGAGGCGGCGGAGGCGGCGGAGGCGGCGGCGGCGGAGGAGGCGGCGGAGGAGGCGGCGGAGGCGGCGGCGGAGGCGGCGGAGGAGGCGGCGGAGGAGGCGGCGGAGGAGGCGGCGGAGGAGGCGGCGGAGGCGGCGGAGGCGGCGGCGGAGGCGGCGGAGGCGGCGGAGACGGCGGAGACGGCGGCGGAGGCGGCGGAGGCGGCGTAGGCATGGGAGGAGGTAGGTGGCCCGTAAAAAAAAAAGACCAGTTAAAAAAAAAATTGGTCATAATAAATAAAGTTTAAAAATTGTCCGGTAAAAAAGATAAATGGCCATGAAAAAAAGTGACTGGTTAAAAAAGAGTGGCCATTAAAAAAAAGTGACCGACCAAAAAAGAATTGGCCCCAAAAAAGATCAGTCAAAACAAATTGGCCATTAAAAAGATGTGGCCGTAAAAAAAAAGTGACCGGTTAAAAAAGAGTGGCCATTAAAGAAAAAATTCACTGGTAAAAAAAAAGTGGTCGTAAAAAGAAAAGTTTAAAAATTGGCCGCTAAAAAAGATAAATGGCCATCAAAAAAAATTGACTGGTTAAAAAACAGTGGCCATTCAAAAACAAGTGGCCGACCAAAAAAGAATTGGCCCTTAAAAAAAGACCAGTGAAAAAAAAATTGAACAGTAAAAAAGATGTGGCCATAAAAAAGTGACCGGTTAAAAAAAAGTGGTCATTAAAAAAGATAAGTGGTCCTCAAAAAAAGTGACTGGTTAAGAAAGAGTGGCCATTAAAGCAAAAATTGGCTGGTAAAAAAAAAGTAAAAAAAAATTGCCCCTAAAAAAGATAAATGGCCATCAAAAAAAGTGACCGGTTAAAAAAGAGTAGCCATTAAAAAAAAGTGGCCGACCAAAAAAGAATTGGCCCGTAAAAAAGATCAGTGAAAAAAAATTGGCCAGTAAAAATACATGGCTGTAAAAAAAAAGTGACCGGTTAAAAAAGAGTGGCCATTAAAGAAAAAATAAATTTGTAAAAAGAGAAGTGGTCATTAAAGAAAAGTTTAAAAATTGGCCAGTAAAAAAGATAAGTGGCTATCAAAAAATAATGACTGGTTAAAAAAGAATGACCATAAAAAAAAGTGACCACAATATATTGGCCCGTAAAAAAATAAAGACCAGTCAAAAAAAGAATTGGTCAATCAAAAAATAATTGGCCATCACACAAAGTGAGGCGGAGGCGGCGGAGGCGGCGGAGGCGGCGGAGGCGGCGGAGGCGGCGGAGGCGGCGGAGGCGGCGGCGGCGGAGGAGGCGGCGGCGGCGGAGGAGGCGGCGGAGGAGGCGGCGGAGGCGGCGGCGGAGGCGGCGGAGGCGGCGGAGGAGGCGGCGGAGGAGGCGGCGGAGGAGGCGGCGGAGGAGGCGGCGGAGGCGGCGGAGGCGGCGGAGACGGCGGAGACGGCGGCGGAGGCGGCGGAGGCGGCGTAGGCGTGGGAGGAGGTAGGTGGCCCGTAAAAAAAAAAGACCAGTTAAAAAAAAAATTGGTCATAATAAATAAAGTTTAAAAATTGTCCGGTAAAAAAGATAAATTGCCATGAAAAAAAGTGACTGGTTAAAAAAGAGTGGCCATTAAAAAAAAGTGACCGACCAAAAAAGAATTGGCCCCAAAAAAGATCAGTCAAAACAAATTGGCCATTAAAAAGATGTGGCCGTAAAAAAAAAGTGACCGGTTAAAAAAGAGTGGCCAATAAAGAAAAAATTCACTGGTAAAAAAAAAGTGGTCGTAAAAAGAAAAGTTTAAAAATTGGCCGCTAAAAAAGATAAATGGCCATCAAAAAAAATTGACTGGTTAAAAAACAGTGGCCATTCAAAAACAAGTGGCCGACCAAAAAAGAATTGGCCCTTAAAAAAAGACCAGTGAAAAAAAAATTGAACAGTAAAAAAGATGTGGCCATAAAAAAGTGACCGGTTAAAAAAAAGTGGCCATTAAAAAAGATAAGTGGTCCTCAAAAAAAGTGACTGGTTAAGAAAGAGTGGCCATTAAAGCAAAAATTGACTGGTAAAAAAAAAGTAAAAAAAAATTGCCCCTAAAAAAGATAAATGGCCATCAAAAAAAGTGACCGGTTAAAAAAGAGTAGCCATTAAAAAAAAGTGGCCGACCAAAAAAGAATTGGCCCGTAAAAAAGATCAGTGAAAAAAAATTGGCCAGTAAAAATACATGGCTGTAAAAAAAAAGTGACCGGTTAAAAAAGAGTGGCCATTAAAGAAAAAATAAATTTGTAAAAAGAGAAGTGGTCATTAAAGAAAAGTTTAAAAATTGGCCAGTAAAAAAGATAAGTGGCTATCAAAAAATAATGACTGGTTAAAAAAGAATGACCATAAAAAAAAGTGACCACAATATATTGGCCCGTAAAAAAATAAAGACCAGTCAAAAAAAGAATTGGTCAATCAAAAAATAATTGGCCATCACACAAAGTGAGGCGGAGGCGGCGGAGGCGGTGGAGGCGGCGGAGGCGGCGGAGGCGGCGGCGGCGGAGGAGGCGGCGGAGGAGGCGGCGGAGGCGGCGGCGGAGGCGGCGGAGGCGGCGGAGGAGGCGGCGGAGGAGGCGGCGGAGGCGGCGGAGGCGGCGGCGGAGGCGGCGGAGGCGGCGGAGGCGGCGGAGACGGCGGAGACGGCGGCGGAGGCGGCGGAGGCGGCGTAGGCGTGGGAGGAGGTAGGTGGCCCGTAAAAAAAAAAGACCAGTTAAAAAAAAAATTGGTCATAATAAATAAAGTTAAAAAATTGTCCGGTAAAAAAGATAAATGGCCATGAAAAAAAGTGACTGGTTAAAAAAGAGTGGCCATTAAAAAAAAGTGACCGACCAAAAAAGAATTGGCCTATAAAAAAAGACCAGTGAAAAAAAAATTGAACAGTAAAAAAGATGTGGCCATAAAAAAAGTGACCGGTTAAAAAAAAGTGGCCATTAAAAAAGATAAGTGGCCCTCAAAAAAAGTGACTGGTTAAGAAAGAGTGGCCATTAAAGCAAAAATTGACTGGTAAAAAAAAAGTAAAAAAAAATTGCCCCTAAAAAAGATAAATGGTCATCAAAAAAAGTGACTGGTTAAAAAAGAGTGGCCATGAAAAAGAAGTGGCCGACCAAAAAATAATTGGCCCATAAACAAAACACCAGTCAAAAAAAATTGGCCAGTAAAAAAGATGTGGCCATCAAAAATAATTACCGGTAAAAAAAAAGTGGCCATCAAAAAAAGTTACTTGTTAAAAAAAGAATGGCCGTTAAAGAAAAAATTGGTAAAATAAGTATTCATAAAAAAAAGTTTAAAATTGGCTGGTAAAAAAGATAAATGGCCATCAAAAATAAGTGACTGGTTAAAAAAAGAATGGCCATTTAAGAAAAAATTGGTTAAAAAAAAGTGGTCATAAAAAAGAAAAGTTTAAAAATTGGCCGGTCAAAAAGATAAATGGCCATCAAAAAAGTGACCGATTAAAAAACGAGTGGCCATTAAAAAAAGGTGGCCGACCAAAAAAGAATTGGCCCCTAAATAAGATCATTCAAAAAAAATTGGCCAGTAAAAAGATGTGGCCGTAAAAAAAAGTGACTGGTTAAAAAAGAATGGCCATTAAAAAAAAGTGACAACAAAAAATTGGCCCATTAAAAGAAAGACAAGTCAAAAAAAATTGGCCAGGAAAGAATGTGGCCATCAAAAATAATTACCGGTAAAAAAAAAGTGGCCATCAAAAAAAGTGACTTGTTAAAAAAGAGTGACCATTAAAGAAAAAATTGAGTGGTAAAAAAAAAAAAGTGGTCATAAAAGAAAAGTTAAAAAATTGGCCGATAAAAAAGATAAGTGGCTATCAAAAAATAATGACTGGTTCAAAAAGAGTGGCCTTTAAAAAAGAAGTTTACGACCAAAAAGAATTGGCCCATAAAAAAAGACCAGTCAAAAAATAAATTGGTCAATAATAAAATAATTGGCCATCACAAAAAGTGAGGCGGAGGCGGCAGCGGAGGCGGCGGAGACGGCGGAGGAGGAGGTAGGTGGCCCGTAAAAAGAGACCAGTAAAACAAAAATTTACTTGTAAAAAAAAAGTGCTCATCAAAAAAAGTAAAAAAATTGGCCGGTAAAAAAGATAAATGGCCATCAAAAAAAGTGACCGGTTAAAAGAGAGTAGCCATTAAAAAAAAGTGGCCGACCAAAAAAGAATTGGCCCCTAAAAAAGATTTGTGAAAAAAAATTGTCCAGTAAAAAGACATGGCTGTAAAAAAAAAGTGACCGGTTAAAAAAGAGTGGCCATTAAAGAAAAAATTAACTTGTAAAAAGAAAAGTGGTCATTAAAGAAAAGTTTAAAAATTGGCCAGTAAAAAAGATAAGTGGCTATCAAAAAATAATGACTGGTTAAAAAAGAATGACCATCAAAAAAAGTGACCACAAAATATTGGCCCGTAAAAAAATAAAGACCAGTCAAAAAAAGAATTGGTCAATCAAAAAATAATTGGCCATCACACAAAGTGAGGCGGAGGCATCGGAGGCGTCGGAGGCGTCGGAGGCGTCGGAGGCGTCGGCGGAGGCGGCGGAGGCGGCGGAGGCGGCGGAGGCGGCGGAGTCGGCGGAGTCGGCGGAGTCGGCGGAGGCAGGGGAGGAGGTAGGTGGCCCGTAAAAAAAAGAGACCAGTAAAAAAGAAAATTGGTCATAATAAATAAAGTTTAAAAATTGGCCAGTAAAAAAGACAAATGGCCATCAAAAATCAGTGACTGGTTAAAAAAAGAATGGCCATTAAAGAAAAAATTGGTAAAAAAAAAAGTGGTCATAAAAAAGAAAAGTTTAAAAATTAGCCGGTCAAAAAGATAAATGGCTATCAAAAAAAGTGACTGGTTAATAAAGAGTGGCATTAAAAAAAGGTGGCCGACCAAAAAAGAATTGGCCCCTAAGATCATTCAAAAAAAATTGGCCAGTAAAAAGATGTGGCCGTAAAAAAAAGTGACTGGTTAAAAAAGAATGGCCATTCAAAAAAAGTGACAACAAAAAATTGGCCCATAAAAAAGAAAGACCAGTCAAAAAAAATTGGCCAGGAAAGAATGTGGCCATCAAA
Source organism: Lampetra planeri (assembly GCF_965212315.1). Classification (NCBI taxonomy): domain Eukaryota; kingdom Metazoa; phylum Chordata; class Hyperoartia; order Petromyzontiformes; family Petromyzontidae; genus Lampetra; species Lampetra planeri. The sequence continues at coordinate 11,511,728 of NC_136126.1, forward strand.
AATAATTACCGGTAAAAAAAAAGTGGCCATCAAAAAAAGTAAAAAAATTGGCTGGTAAAAAAGATAAATGGCCATCAAAAAAAGTGACCGGTTAAAAAAGAGAAGCCATTAAAAAAAAGTGGCCGACCAAAAAAGAATTGGCCCATAAAAAATATCAGTGAAAAAAAATTGGCCAGTAAAAATACATGGCTGTAAAAAAAAAGTGACCGGTTAAAAAAGAGTGGCCATTAAAGAAAAAATTAACTTGTAAAAAGAGAAGTGGTCATTAAAGAAAAGTTTAAAAATTGGCCAGTAAAAAAGATAAGTGGCTATCAAAAAATAATGACTGGTTAAAAAAGAATGACCATCAAAAAAAGTGACCACAATATATTGGCCCGTAAAAAAAGAAAGACCAGTCAAAAAAAGAATTGGTCAATCAAAAAATAATTGGCCATCACACAAAGTGAGGCGGAGGCGGAGGCGGCGGCGGCGGCGGAGGCGTCGGAGGCGGCGGAGGCGTCGGAGGCGGCGGAGGAGGCGGCGGAGGAGGCGGCGGAGGAGGCGGCTGAGGTGGCGGCGGAGGCGGCGGAGGCAGCGGAGACGGCGGAGACGGCGGCGGAGGCGACGGAGGCGGCGTAGGCGGGGGAGGAGGTAGGTGGCCCGTAAAAAAAGAAAAGACCAGTAAAAAAAAAATTGGTCATAATAAATAAAGTTTAAAAATTGTCCGGTAAAAAAGATAAATGGCCATGAAAAAAAGTGACTGGTTAAAAAAGAGTGGCCATTAAAAAAAAGTGGCCGACCAAAAAAGAATTGGCCCCAAAAAAGATCAGTCAAAACAAATTGGCCATTAAAAAGATGTGGCCAAAAAAAAGTGACCGGTTAAAAAAAAGTGGCCATTAAAAAAGATAAGTGGCCCTCAAAAAAAGTGACTGGTTAAGAAAGAGTGGCCATTAAAGCAAAAATTGACTGGTAAAAAAAAAGTAAAAAAAAATTGCCCCTAAAAAAGATAAATGGTCATCAAAAAAAAATGAGTGGTTAAAAAACAGTGGCCATGACAAAGAAGTGGCCGACCAAAAAATAATTGGCCCATAAACCAAACACCAGTCAAAAAAAATTGGCCAGTAAAAAAGATGTGGCCATCAAAAATAATTACCGGTAAAAAAAAAGTGGCCATCAAAAAAAGTAACTTGTTAAAAAAAGAATGGCCATTAAAGAAAAAATTGGTAAAATAAGTATTCATAAAAAAAAGTTAAAAAATTGGCTGGTAAAAAAGATAAATGGCCATCAAAAATAAGTGACTGGTTAAAAAAAGAATGGCCATTAAAGAAAAAATTGGTAAAAAAAAAAGTGGTCATAAAAAAGAAAAGTTTAAAAATTGGCCGGTCAAAAAGATAAATGGCCATCAAAAAAGTGATCGGTTAAAAAACGAGTGGCCATTAAAAAAAGGTGGCCGACCAAAAAAGAATTGGCCCCTAAATAAGATCATTCAAAAAAAATTGGCCAGTAAAACAGATGTGGCCATAAAAAAATGTGACCGGTTAAAAAAGAATGGCCATTAAAAAAAGTGACAACAAAAAATTGGCCCCTAAAAAAGAATGACGAGTCAAAAAAAATTGGTCAGGAAAAGAATGTGGCCATCAAAAATAATTACCGGTTAAAAAAAAGTAGCCATCAAAAAAAGTGACCGGTTAAAAAGAATGGCCATCAAAAAAAGTGACCACAAAAAATTGGCCCGTAAAAAAAGAAAGACCAGTCAAAAAAAGAATTGGTCAATAAAAAAATAATTGACCATCGCACAAAGTGAGGCAGAGGCGGCGGCGGAGGCGAAAGCGGCGGAGGCGGCGGCAGAGGAGGCGGAGGCGGCGGCGGAGGAGGCGGCGGCGGAGGCGACGGCGGAGGCGGCGGAGACGGCGGAGGAGGAGGTAGGTGGCCCGTAAAAAAAAAGAGTGGCCATTAAAGAAAAAATTGATTTGTAAAAAAAAAAGTGGTCATGAAAAAAAGTTTAAAAATTGGCCTGTAAAAAAGACAAGTGGCTATCAAAAAATAATGACTGGTTAAAAAAGAATGGCCATCAAAAAAGTGACCACAAAATATTGGCCCGTAAAAAAAGAAAGACCAGTCAAAAAAAGAATTGGTCAATCAAAAAATAATTGGCCATCACACAAAGTGAGGCGGAGGCGGCGGAGGCGTCGGAGGCGTCGGAGGCGTCGGAGGCGTCGGAGGCGGCGGAGGCGGCGGAGGCGGCGGAGGCGGCGGAGGCGGCGGAGGCGGCGGAGTCGGCGGAAGCAGGGGAGGAGGTAGGTGGCCCGTAAAAAAAAGAGACCAGTAAAAAAGAAAATTGGTCATAATAAATAAAGTTTAAAAATTGGCCAGTAAAAAAGACAAATGGCCATCAAAAATCAGTGACTGGTTAAAAAAAATGGCCATTAAAGAAAAAATTGGTAAAAAAAAAAGTGGTCATAAAAAAGAAAAGTTTAAAAATTAGCCGGTCAAAAAGATAAATGGCTATCAAAAAAAGTGACTGGTTAATAAAGAGTGGCCATTAAAAAAAGGTGGCCGACCAAAAAAGAATTGGCCCCTAAGATCATTCAAAAAAAATTGGCCAGTAAAAAGATGTGGCCGTAAAAAAAGTGACTGGTTAAAAAAGAATGGCCATTCAAAAAAAGTGACAACAAAAAATTGGCCCATAAAAAAGAAAGACCAGTCAAAAAAAATTGGCCAGGAAAGAATGTGGCCATCAAAAATAATTACCGGTAAAAAAAAAGTGGCCATCAAAAAAAGTAAAAAAATTGGCTGGTAAAAAAGATAAATGGCCATCAAAAAAAGTGACCGGTTAAAAAAGAGTAGCCATTAAAAAAAAGTGGCCGACCAAAAAAGAATTGGCCCATAAGAAAGATCAGTGAAAAAAAAATTGGCCAGTAAAAATACATGGCTGTAAAAAAAAAGTGACCGGTTAAAAAAGAGTGGCCATTAAAGAAAAAATTAACTTGTAAAAAGAGAAGTGGTCATTAAAGAAAAGTTTAAAAATTGGCCAGTAAAAAAGATAAGTGGCTATCAAAAAATAATGACTGCTTAAAAAAGAATGACCATCAAAAAAAGTGACCACAATATATTGGCCCGTAAAAAAAGAAAGACCAGTCAAAAAAAGAATTGGTCAATCAAAAAATAATTGGCCATCACACAAAGTGAGGCGGAGGCGGCGGAGGCGGCGGAGGCGGCGGCGGAGGAGGAGGCGGCGGAGGAGGCGGCGGAGGAGGCGGCGGAGGAGGCGGCGGAGGCGGCGGAGGCGGCGGAGGCGGCGGAGGCGGCGGAGGCGGCGGCGGAGGAGGCGGCGGAGGAGGCGGCGGAGGCGGCGGAGGCGGCGGAGGCGGCGGAGACGGCGGAGACGGCGGCGGAGGCGGCGGAGGCGGCGTAGGCGGGGGAGGAGGTAGGTGGCCCGTAAAAAAAGAAAAGACCAGTAAAAAAAAAATTGGTCATAATAAATAAAGTTTAAAAATTGTCCGGTAAAAAAGATAAATGGCCATGAAAAAAAGTGACTGGTTAAAAAAGAGTGGCCATTAAAAAAGATAAGTGGCCCTCAAAAAAAGTGACTGGTTAAGAAAGAGTGGCCATTAAAGCAAAAATTGACTGGTAAAAAAATGTAAAAAAAAATTGCCCCTAAAAAAGATAAATGGTCATCAAAAAAAGTGACTGGTTAAAAAAGAGTGGCCATGAAAAAGAAGTGGCCGACCAAAAAAGAATTGGCCCATAAAAAAAACACCAGTCAAAAAAAATTGGCCAGTAAAAAAGATGTGGCCATCAAAAATAATTACCGGTAAAAAAAAAGTGGCCATCAAAAAAAGTAACTTGTTAAAAAAAGAATGGCCATTAAAGAAAAAATTGGTAAAAAAAATAAGTCGTCATAAAAAAAAGTTTAAAAATTGGCTGGTAAAAAAGATAAATGGCCATCAAAAATAAGTGACTGGTTAAAAAAAGAATGGCCATTAAAGAAAAAATTGGTCAAAAAAAGTGGTCATAAAAAAGAAAAGTTTAAAAATTGGCCGGTCAAAAAGATAAATGGCCATCAAAAAAGTGACCGGTTAAAAAACGAGTGGCCATTAAAAAAAGGTGGCCGACCAAAAAAGAATTGGCCCCTAAATAAGATCATTAAAAAAAATTGGCCAGTAAAACAGATGTGGCCATAAAAAAATGTGACCGGTTAAAAAAGAATGGCCATTAAAAAAAGTGACAACAAAAAATTGGCCCCTAAAAAAGAATGACGAGTCAAAAAAAATTGGTCAGGAAAAGAATGTGGCCATCAAAAATAATTACCGGTTAAAAAAAAGTAGCCATCAAAAAAAGTGACCGGTTAAAAAGAATGGCCATCAAAAAAAGTGACCACAAAAAATGGCCCGTAAAAAAAGAAAGACCAGTCAAAAAAAGAATTGGTTAATAAAAAAATAATTGACCATCACACAAAGTTAGGCAGAGGCGGCGGCGGAGGAGGCGGCGGAGGAGTCGGCGGAGACGGCAGAGGAGGAGGTAGGTGGCCCGTAAAAAAAAAGAGACCAGTAAAACAAAAATTGACTTGTAAAAAAAAAAGTGGTCATAAAAAAAAGTTTAAAAATTGGCCTGTAAAAAAGGCAAGTGGCCATCAAAAAAAAATGACTGGTTAAAAAAGAATGGCCATCAAAAAAGTGACCACAAAATATTGGCCCATATAAAAAGAAAGACCAGTCAAAAAAAGAATTGGTCAATAAAAAAATAATTGGCCATCACACAAAGTGAGGCGGAAGAGGCGGCGGAGGCGGCGGAGGCGGCGGAGGCGGCGGAGGCGGCGGAGGCGGCGGAGGCGGCGGAGGCGGCGGAGGCGGCGGAGGCGGCGGAGGCGGCGGAGGCGGCGGAGGCGGTAGGTGGCCCGTAAAAAAAAGAGACCAGTAAAAAAGAAAATTGGTCATAATAAATAAAGTTTAAAAATTGGCCAGTAATAAAGATAAATGGCCATCAAAAATCAGTGACTGGTTAAAAAAAGAATGGCCATTAAAGAAAAAATTGGTAAAAATAAAAGTGGTCATAAAAAAGAAAAGTTTAAAAATTGGCCGGTCAAAAAGATAAATGGCTATCAAAAAAGTGACTGGTTAATAAAGAGTGGCCATTAAAAAAAGGTGGCCGACCAAAAAAGAATTGGCCCCTAAGATCATTAAAAAAAAAATTGGCCAGTAAAAAGATGTGGCCGTGAAAAAAGTGACTGGTTAAAAAAGAATGGCCATTAAAAAAAGTGACCACAAAATATTGGCCCTTAAAAAAAGAAAGACCAGTCAAAAAAATGATTGGTCAATCAAAAAATAATTGGCCATCACACAAAGTGAGGCGGAAGAGGCGGAAGAGGCGGCGGAGGCGGCGGAGGCGGCGGAGGCGGCGGAGGCGGCGGAGGCGGCGGAGGCGGCGGAGGCGGTAGGTGGCCCGTAAAAAAAAGAGACCAGTAAAAAAGAAAATTGGTCATAATAAATAAAGTTTAAAAATTGGCCAGTAATAAAGATAAATGGCCATCAAAAATCAGTGACTGGTTAAAAAAAGAATGGCCATTAAAGAAAAAATTGGTAAAAATAAAAGTGGTCATAAAAAAGAAAAGTTTAAAAATTGGCCGGTCAAAAAGATAAATGGCTATCAAAAAAGTGACTGGTTAATAAAGAGTGGCCATTAAAAAAAGGTGGCCGACCAAAAAAGAATTGGCCCCTAAGATCATTAAAAAAAAAATTGGCCAGTAAAAAGATGTGGCCGTGAAAAAAGTGACTGGTTAAAAAAGAATGGCCATTAAAAAAAGTGACCACAAAATATTGGCCCTTAAAAAAAGAAAGACCAGTCAAAAAAATGATTGGTCAATCAAAAAATAATTGGCCATCACACAAAGTGAGGCGGAGGTGGCGGAGTCGGCGGCGGCAGTGGCGGCGGCGGCGGAGGCGGCGGCGGAGGAGGCGGTGGAGGCGGCGGAGACGGCGGCAGAGGCGGCGGAGGCGGCGGAGGCGGAGGCGGCGGAGGCGGCGGAGGCGGCCCGTAAAAAAAAACAAGACCAGTTAAACAAAAATTGACTTGTAAAAAAAAAATGGCCATCAAAAAAATGACTGGTTAAAAAGAGTGGCCATTCAAAAACAAGTGGCCGACCAAAAAAGAATTGGCCCATAAAAAAAGACCAGTGAAAAAACATATTGAACAGTAAAAAAGATGTGGCCATAAAAAAGTGACCGGTTAAAAAAGAAGTGGCCATTAAAAAAGATAAGTGGCCCTCAAAAAAAGTGACTGGTTAAAAAAGAGTGGCCATTAAAGAAAAAATTGACTGGTAAAAAAAAAAGTAAAAAAAAATTGCCCCTAAAAAAGCTAAATGGTCATCAAAAAAAGTGACTGGTTCAAAAAGGAGTGGCCATAAAAAGAAGTGGCCGACCAAAAAAGAATTGGCCCATAAACAAAACACCAGTCAAAAAAAATTGGCCAGTAAAAAAGATGTGGCCATAAAAAAATGTGACCGGTTAAAAAAGAATGGCCATCAAAAAAAGTGACCACAAAAAATTGGCCCGTAAAAAAAGAAAGACCAGTTAAAAAAAGAATTGGTCAATAAAAAAATAATTGACCATCACACAAAGTGAGGCAGAGGCGGCGGCGGAGGCGGCGGAGGCGGCGGCGGAGGAGGCGGCGGCGGAGGCGGCGGAGGCGGCGGAGGCGGAGGAGGTGGCGGAGGCGGCGGAGGCGGAGGAGGCGGCGGAGGAGGCGGCGGAGGCGGCGGAGACGGCGGAGACGGCGGCGGAGGCGGCGGAGGCGGCGGAGGCGGCGTAGGCGGGGGAGGAGGTAGGTGGCCCGTAAAAAAAAAAGACCAGTAAAAAAAAAATTGGTCATGATAAATAAAGTTTAAAAATTGTCCGGTAAAAAAGATAAATGGCCATGAAAAAAAGTGACTGGTTAAAAAAGAGTGGCCATTAAAAAAAAGTGGCCGACCAAAAAAGAATTGGCCCCAAAAAAGATCAGTCAAAACAAATTGGCCATTAAAAAGATGTGGCCGTAAAAAAAAAGTGACCGGTTAAAAAAGAGTGGCCATTAAAGAAAAAATTCACTGGTAAAAAAAAAGTGGTCGTAAAAAGAAAAGTTTAAAAATTGGCCGCTAAAAAAGATAAATGGCCATCAAAAAAAATTGACTGGTTAAAAAACAGTGGCCATTCAAAAACAATTGGCCGACCAAAAAAGAATTGGCCCATAAAAAAAGACCAGTGAAAAAAAAATTGAACAGTAAAAAAGATGTGGCCATAAAAAAAGTGACCGGTTAAAAAAAAGTGGCCATTAAAAAAGATAAGTGGCCCTCAAAAAAAGTGACTGGTTAAGAAAGAGTGGCCATTAAAGCAAAAATTGACTGGTAAAAAAATGAAATGTAAAAAAAAATTGCCCCTAAAAAAGATAAATGGTCATCAAAAAAAGTGACTGGTTAAAAAAGAGTGGCCATGAAAAAGAAGTGGCCGACCAAAAAAGAATTGGCCCATAAAAAAAACACGTCAAAAAAAATTGGCCAGTAAAAAAGATGTGGCCATCAAAAATAATTACCGGTAAAAAAAAAGTGGCCATCAAAAAAAGTAACTTGTTAAAAAAAGAATGGCCATTAAAGAAAAAATTGGTAAAAAAAATAAGTAGTCATAAAAAAAAGTTTAAAAATTGGCTGGTAAAAAAGATAAATGGCCATCAAAAATAAGTGACTGGTTAAAAAAAGAATGGCCATTAAAGAAAAAATTGGTAAAAAAAAAGTGGTCAAAAAAAGAAAAGTTTAAAAATTGGCCGGTCAAAAAGATAAATGGCCATGAAAAAAAGTGACTGGTTAAAAAAGAGTGGCCATTAAAAAAAAGTGGCCGACCAAAAAAGAATTGGCCCCAAAAAAGATCAGTCAAAACAAATTGGCCATTAAAAAGATGTGGCCGTAAAAAAAAAGTGACCGGTTAAAAAAGAGTGGCCATTAAAGAAAAAATTCACTGGTAAAAAAAAAGTGGTCGTAAAAAGAAAAGTTTAAAAATTGGCCGGTAAAAAAGATAAGTGGCTATCAAAAAAAAATGACTGGTTAAAAAAGAATGGCCATCAAAAAAGTGACCACAAAATATTGGCCCGTAAAAAAAGAAAGACCAGTCAAAAAAAGAATTGGTCAATCAAAAAATAATTGGCCATCACGCAAAGTGAGGCGGCGGAGGCGGCGGAGGCGGCGGAGGCGGCGGAGTCGGCGGAGTCGGCGGAGGCAGGGGAGGAGGTAGGTGGCCCGTAAAAAAAAGAGACCAGTAAAAAAGAAAATTGGTCCAAATAAAGAAAAGTTTAAAAATTAGCCGGTCAAAAAGATAAATGGCTATCAAAAAAAGTGACTGGTTAAAAAAAGAGTGGCCATTAAAAAAAGGTGGCCGACCAAAAAAGAATTGGCCCCTAAGATCATTCCAAAAAAATTGGCCAGTAAAAAGATGTGGCCGTAAAAAAAAGTGACTGGTTAAAAAAGAATGGCCATTAAAAAAAGTGACAACAAAAAATTGGCCCATAAAAAAGAAAGACCAGTCAAAAAAAATTGGCCAGGAAAGAATGTGGCCATCAAAAATAATTACCGGTAAAAAAAAAGTGGCCATCAAAAAAAGTAAAAAAATTGGCTGGTAAAAAAGATAAATGGCCATCAAAAAAAGTGACCGGTTAAAAAAGAGTAGCCATTAAAAAAAAGTGGCCGACCAAAAAAGAATTGGCCCCTAAAAAAGATCAGTGAAAAAAAATTGGCCAGTAAAAATACATGGCTGTAAAAAAAAAAGTGACTGGTTAAAAAAGAATGGCCATTAAAAAAAAGTGACAACAAAAAATTGGCCCATAAAAAAGAAAGACCAGTCAAAAAAAATTGGCCAGGAAAGAATGTGGCCATCAAAAATAATTACCGGTAAAAAAAAAGTGGCCATCAAAAAAAGTAAAAAAATTGGCTGGTAAAAAAGATAAATGGCCATCAAAAAAAGTGACCGGTTAAAAAAGAGTAGCCATTAAAAAAAAGTGGCCGACCAAAAAAGAATTGGCCCGTAAAAAAGATCAGTGAAAAAAAATTGGCCAGTAAAAATACATGGCTGTAAAAAAAAAGTGACCGGTTAAAAAAGAGTGGCCATTAAAGAAAAAATAAATTTGTAAAAAGAGAAGTGGTCATTAAAGAAAAGTTTAAAAATTGGCCAGTAAAAAATATAAGTGGCTATCAAAAAATAATGACTGGTTAAAAAAGAATGACCATAAAAAAAAGTGACCACAATATATTGGCCCGTAAAAAAATAAAGACCAGTCAAAAAAAGAATTGGTCAATCAAAAAATAATTGGCCATCACACAAAGTGAGGCGGAGGCGGCGGAGGCGGCGGAGGCGGCGGAGGCGGCGGCGGCGGAGGAGGCGGCGGAGGAGGCGGCGGAGGCGGCGGCGGAGGCGGCGGAGGCGGCGGAGGAGGCGGCGGAGGAGGCGGCGGAGGAGGCGGCGGAGGCGGCGGAGGCGGCGGCGGAGGCGGCGGAGGCGGCGGAGACGGCGGAGACGGCGGCGGAGGCGGCGGAGGCGGCGTAGGCATGGGAGGAGGTAGGTGGCCCGTAAAAAAAAAAGACCAGTTAAAAAAAAAATTGGTCATAATAAATAAAGTTTAAAAATTGTCCGGTAAAAAAGATAAATGGCCATGAAAAAAAGTGACTGGTTAAAAAAGAGTGGCCATTAAAAAAAAGTGACCGACCAAAAAAGAATTGGCCCCAAAAAAGATCAGTCAAAACAAATTGGCCATTAAAAAGATGTGGCCGTAAAAAAAAAGTGACCGGTTAAAAAAGAGTGGCCATTAAAGAAAAAATTCACTGGTAAAAAAAAAGTGGTCGTAAAAAGAAAAGTTTAAAAATTGGCCGCTAAAAAAGATAAATGGCCATCAAAAAAAATTGACTGGTTAAAAAACAGTGGCCATTCAAAAACAAGTGGCCGACCAAAAAAGAATTGGCCCTTAAAAAAAGACCAGTGAAAAAAAAATTGAACAGTAAAAAAGATGTGGCCATAAAAAAGTGACCGGTTAAAAAAAAGTGGTCATTAAAAAAGATAAGTGGTCCTCAAAAAAAGTGACTGGTTAAGAAAGAGTGGCCATTAAAGCAAAAATTGGCTGGTAAAAAAAAAGTAAAAAAAAATTGCCCCTAAAAAAGATAAATGGCCATCAAAAAAAGTGACCGGTTAAAAAAGAGTAGCCATTAAAAAAAAGTGGCCGACCAAAAAAGAATTGGCCCGTAAAAAAGATCAGTGAAAAAAAATTGGCCAGTAAAAATACATGGCTGTAAAAAAAAAGTGACCGGTTAAAAAAGAGTGGCCATTAAAGAAAAAATAAATTTGTAAAAAGAGAAGTGGTCATTAAAGAAAAGTTTAAAAATTGGCCAGTAAAAAAGATAAGTGGCTATCAAAAAATAATGACTGGTTAAAAAAGAATGACCATAAAAAAAAGTGACCACAATATATTGGCCCGTAAAAAAATAAAGACCAGTCAAAAAAAGAATTGGTCAATCAAAAAATAATTGGCCATCACACAAAGTGAGGCGGAGGCGGCGGAGGCGGCGGAGGCGGCGGAGGCGGCGGCGGCGGAGGAGGCGGCGGCGGCGGAGGAGGCGGCGGAGGAGGCGGCGGAGGCGGCGGCGGAGGCAGCGGAGGCGGCGGAGGAGGCGGCGGAGGCGGCGGAGGAGGCGGCGGAGGAGGCGGCGGAGGAGGCGGCGGAGGAGGCGGCGGAGGCGGCGGAGGCGGCGGAGACGGCGGAGACGGCGGCGGAGGCGGCGGAGGCGGCGTAGGCGTGGGAGGAGGTAGGTGGCCCGTAAAAAAAAAAGACCAGTTAAAAAAAAAATTGGTCATAATAAATAAAGTTTAAAAATTGTCCGGTAAAAAAGATAAATTGCCATGAAAAAAAGTGACTGGTTAAAAAAGAGTGGCCATTAAAAAAAAGTGACCGACCAAAAAAGAATTGGCCCCAAAAAAGATCAGTCAAAACAAATTGGCCATTAAAAAGATGTGGCCGTAAAAAAAAAGTGACCGGTTAAAAAAGAGTGGCCAATAAAGAAAAAATTCACTGGTAAAAAAAAAGTGGTCGTAAAAAGAAAAGTTTAAAAATTGGCCGCTAAAAAAGATAAATGGCCATCAAAAAAAATTGACTGGTTAAAAAACAGTGGCCATTCAAAAACAAGTGGCCGACCAAAAAAGAATTGGCCCTTAAAAAAAGACCAGTGAAAAAAAAATTGAACAGTAAAAAAGATGTGGCCATAAAAAAGTGACCGGTTAAAAAAAAGTGGCCATTAAAAAAGATAAGTGGTCCTCAAAAAAAGTGACTGGTTAAGAAAGAGTGGCCATTAAAGCAAAAATTGACTGGTAAAAAAAAAGTAAAAAAAAATTGCCCCTAAAAAAGATAAATGGCCATCAAAAAAAGTGACCGGTTAAAAAAGAGTAGCCATTAAAAAAAAGTGGCCGACCAAAAAAGAATTGGCCCGTAAAAAAGATCAGTGAAAAAAAATTGGCCAGTAAAAATACATGGCTGTAAAAAAAAAGTGACCGGTTAAAAAAGAGTGGCCATTAAAGAAAAAATAAATTTGTAAAAAGAGAAGTGGTCATTAAAGAAAAGTTTAAAAATTGGCCAGTAAAAAAGATAAGTGGCTATCAAAAAATAATGACTGGTTAAAAAAGAATGACCATAAAAAAAAGTGACCACAATATATTGGCCCGTAAAAAAATAAAGACCAGTCAAAAAAAGAATTGGTCAATCAAAAAATAATTGGCCATCACACAAAGTGAGGCGGAGGCGGCGGAGGCGGTGGAGGCGGCGGAGGCGGCGGAGGCGGCGGCGGCGGAGGAGGCGGCGGAGGAGGCGGCGGAGGCGGCGGCGGAGGCGGCGGAGGCGGCGGAGGAGGCGGCGGAGGAGGCGGCGGAGGCGGCGGAGGCGGCGGCGGAGGCGGCGGAGGCGGCGGAGGCGGCGGAGACGGCGGAGACGGCGGCGGAGGCGGCGGAGGCGGCGTAGGCGTGGGAGGAGGTAGGTGGCCCGTAAAAAAAAAAGACCAGTTAAAAAAAAAATTGGTCATAATAAATAAAGTTAAAAAATTGTCCGGTAAAAAAGATAAATGGCCATGAAAAAAAGTGACTGGTTAAAAAAGAGTGGCCATTAAAAAAAAGTGACCGACCAAAAAAGAATTGGCCCCAAAAAAGATCAGTCAAAACAAATTGGCCATTAAAAAGATGTGGCCGTAAAAAAAAAGTGACCGGTTAAAAAAGAGTGGCCATTAAAGAAAAAATTCACTGGTAAAAAAAAAGTGGTCGTAAAAAGAAAAGTTTAAAAATTGGCCGCTAAAAAAGATAAATGGCCATCAAAAAAAATTGACTGGTTAAAAAACAGTGGCCATTCAAAAACAAGTGGCCGACCAAAAAAGAATTGGCCCTTAAAAAAAGACCAGTGAAAAAAAAATTGAACAGTAAAAAAGATGTGGCCATAAAAAAGTGACCGGTTAAAAAAAAGTGGCCATTAAAAAAGATAAGTGGTCCTCAAAAAAAGTGACTGGTTAAGAAAGAGTGGCCATTAAAGCAAAAATTGACTGGTAAAAAAAAAGTAAAAAAAAATTGCCCCTAAAAAAGATAAATGGCCATCAAAAAAAGTGACCGGTTAAAAAAGAGTGGCCATGAAAAAGAAGTGGCCGACCAAAAAAGAATTGGCCCATAAACAAAACACCAGTCAAAAAAAATTGGCCAGTAAAAAAGATGTGGCCATCAAAAATAATTACCGGTAAAAAAAAGTGGCCATCAAAAAAAGTAACTTGTTAAAAAAAGAATGGCCATTAAAGAAAAAATTGGTTAAAAAAAATAAGTAGTCATAAAAAAAAGTTAAAAAATTGGCTGGTAAAAAATATAAATGGCCATCAAAAATAAGTGACTGGTTAAAAAAAGAATGGCCATTAAAGAAAAAATTGGTAAAAAAAAAAGTGGTCAAAAAAAGAAAAGTTTAAAAATTGGCCGGTCAAAAAGATAAATGGCCATCAAAAAAGTGACCGGTTAAAAAACGAGTGGCCATTAAAAAAAGGTGGCCGACCAAAAAAGAATTGGCCCCAAAAAAGATTGGTCAAAACAAATTGGCCATTAAAAAGATGTGGCTGTAAAAAAAAAGTGACCGGTTAAAAAAGAGTGGCCATTAAAGAAAAAATTCACTGGTAAAAAAAAAGTGGTCGTAAAAAGAAAAGTTTAAAAATTGGACGCTAAAAAAGATAAATGGCCATCAAAAAAAATTGACTGGTTAAAAAACAGTGGCCATTCAAAAACAAGTGGCCGACCAAAAAAGAATTGGCCCATAAAAAAAGACCAGTGAAAAAAAAATTGAACAGTAAAAAAGATGTGGCCATAAAAAAAGGGACCGGTTAAAAAAAAGTGGCCATTAAAAAAGATAAGTGGCCCTCAAAAAAAGTGACTGGTTAAGAAAGAGTGGCCATTAAAGCAAAAATTGACTGGTAAAAAAAAAGTAAAAAAAAATTGCCCCTAAAAAAGATAAATGGTCATCAAAAAAAGTGACTGGTTAAAAAAGAGTGGCCATGAAAAAGAAGTGGCCGACCAAAAAAGAATTGGCCCATAAACAAAATACCAGTCAAAAAAAATTGGTCAGTAAGAAAGATGTGGCCATCAAAAATAATTACCGGTAAAAAAAAAGTGGCCATCAAAAAAAGTAACTTGTTAAAAAAAGAATGGCCATTAAAGAAAAAATTGGTAAAAAAAAAAAGTAGTCATAAAAAAAAGTTTAAAAATTGGCTGGTAAAAAAGATTAATGGCCATCAAAAATAAGTGACTGGTTAAAAAAAGAATGGCCATTAAAGAAAAAATTGGTAAAAAAAAAAGTGGTCATAAAAAAGAAAAGTTTAAAAATTGGCCGGTCAAAAAGATAAATGGCCATCAAAAAAGTGACCGGTTAAAAAACGAGTGGCCATTAAAAAAAGGTGGCCGACCAAAAAAAAATTGGCCCCTAAATAAGATCATTAAAAAACAAAATTGGCCAGTAAAACAGATGTGGCCATAAAAAAATGTGACCGGTTAAAAAAGAATGGCCATTAAAAAAAGTGACAACAAAAAATTGGCCCCTAAAAAAGAATGACGAGTCAAAAAAAATTGGTCAGGAAAAGAATGTGGCCATCAAAAATAATTACCGGTTAAAAAAAAGTAGCCATCAAAAAAAGTGACCGGTTAAAAAGAATGGCCATCAAAAAAAGTGACCACAAAAAATTGGCCCGTAAAAAAGAAAGACCAGTTAAAAAAAGAATTGGTAAATAAAAAAATAATTGACCATCACACAAAGTGAGGCAGAGGCGGCGGCGGAGGCGGCGGAGGCGGCGGCGGAGGAGGCGGCGGCGGAGGCGGCGGCGGAGGAGGCGGCGGCGGAGGCGACGGCGGAGGCGGCGGAGACGGCGGAGGAGGAGGTAGGTGGCCCGTAAAAAAAAAGAGACCAGTAAAACAAAAATTGACTTGTAAAAAAAAAAGTGGTCATAAAAAAAAGTTTAAAAATTGGCCTGTAAAAAAGACAAGTGGCCATCAAAAAAAAATGAATGGTTAAAAAAGAATGGCCATCAAAAAAGTGACCACAAAATATTGGCCGTAAAAAAAGAAAGACCAGTCAAAAAAAGAATTGGTCAATAAAAAAATAATTGGCCATCACACAAAGTGAGGCGGAAGAGGCGGCGGAGGCGGCGGAGGCGGCGGAGGCGGCGGAGGCGGCGGAGGCGGCGGAGGCGGCGGAGGCGGCGGAGGCGGCGGAGGCGGCGGAGGCGGTAGGTGGCCCGTAAAAAAAAAGAGACCAGTAAAAAAGAAAATTGGTCATAATAAATAAAGTTTAAAAATTGGCCAGTAATAAAGATAAATGGCCATCAAAAATCAGTGACTGGTTAAAAAAAGAATGGCCATTAAAGAAAAAATTGGTAAAAATAAAAGTGGTCATAAAAAAGAAAAGTTTAAAAATTGGCCGGTCAAAAAGATAAATGGCTATCAAAAAAGTGACTGGTTAATAAAGAGTGGCCATTAAAAAAAGGTGGCCGACCAAAAAAGAATTGGCCCCTAAGATCATTAAAAAAAAAATTAGCCAGTAAAAAGATGTGGCCGTGAAAAAAGTGACTGGTTAAAAAAGAATGGCCATTAAAAAAAAGAGTGACAACAAAAAATTGGCCCATAAAAAAGAAAGACCAGTCAAACAAATTGGCCAGGAAAGAATGTGGCCATCAAAAATAATTACCTGTAAAAAAAAAGTGGCCATCAAAAAAAGTAAAAAAATTTGCCGGTAAAAAAGATAAATGGCCATCAAAAAAAGTGACCTTTTAAAAACGAGTAGCCATTAAAAAAAAGTGGCCGACCAAAAAAGAATTGGCCCCTAAAAAAGATTTGTGAAAAAAAATTGTCCAGTAAAAAGACATGGCTGTAAAAAAAAAGTGACCGGTTAAAAAAGAGTGGCCATTAAAGAAAAAATTAATTGTAAAAAGAAAAGTGGTCATTAAAGAAAAGTTTAAAAATTGGCCGGTAAAAAAAATAAGTGGCTATCAAAAAATAATGACTGCTTAAAAAAGAATGACCATCAAAAAAAGTGACCACAAAATATTGGCCCTTAAAAAAAGAAAGACCAGTCAAAAAAATGATTGGTCAATCAAAAAATAATTGGCCATCACACAAAGTGAGGCGGAGGTGGCGGAGTCGGCGGCGGCAGTGGCGGCGGCGGCGGAGGAGGCGGTGGAGGCGGTGGAGGCGGCAGAGACGGCGGCGGAGGCGGCGGAGGCGGCGGAGGCGGCGGCGGAGGCGGCGGAGGCGGCGGAGGAGGAGGTAGGTGGCCCGTAAAAAAAAACAAGACCAGTTAAACAAAAATTGACTTGTAAAAAAAAAATGGCCATCAAAAAAATGACTGGTTAAAAAGAGTGGCCATTCAAAAACAAGTGGCCGACCAAAAAAGAATTGGCCCATAAAAAAAGACCAGTGAAAAAACATATTGAACAGTAAAAAAGATGTGGCCATAAAAAAGTGACCGGTTAAAAAAGAAGTGGCCATTAAAAAAGATAAGTGGCCCTCAAAAAAAGTGACTGGTTAAGAAAGAGTGGCCATGAAAAAGAAGTGGCCGACCAAAAAAGAATTGGCCCATAAACAAAACACCAGTCAAAAAAAATTGGCCAGTAAAAAAGATGTGGCCATCAAAAATAATTACTGGTAAAAAAAAGTGGCCATCAAAAAAAGTAACTTGTTAAAAAAGAATGGCCATTAAAGAAAAAATTGGTTAAAAAAATAAGTAGTCATAAAAAAAAGTAAAAAAATTGGCTGGTAAAAAAGATAAATGGCCATCAAAAATAAGTGACTGGTTAAAAAAAGAATGGCCATTAAAGAAAAAATTGGTAAAAAAAAAAGTGGTCAAAAAAGAAAAGTTTAAAAATTGGCCGGTCAAAAAGATAAATGGCCATGAAAAAAAGTGACTGGTTAAAAAAGAGTGGCCATTAAAAAAAAGTGGCCGACCAAAAAAGAATTGGCCCCAAAAAAGATCAGTCAAAACAAATTGGCCATTAAAAAGATGTGGCCGTAAAAAAAAGTGACCGGTTAAAAAAGAGTGGCCATTAAAGAAAAAATTCACTGGTAAAAAAAAGTAGTCGTAAAAAGAAAAGTTTAAAAATTGGCCGCTAAAAAAGATAAATGGCCATCAAAAAAAATTGACTGGTTAAAAAACAGTGGCCATTCAAAAACAAGTGGCCGACCAAAAAAGAATTGGCCCCAAAAAAGATCAGTCAAAACAAATTGGCCATTAAAAAGATGTGGCCGTAAAAAAAAGTGACCGGTTAAAAAAGAGTGGCCATTAAAGAAAAAATTCACTGGTAAAAAAAAAGTGGTCGTAAAAAGAAAAGTTTAAAAATTGGCCGCTAAAAAAGATAAATGGCCATCAAAAAAAATTGACTGGTTAAAAAACAGTGGCCATTCAAAAACAAGTGGCCGACCAAAAAAGAATTGGCCCATAAAAAAAGACCAGTGAAAAAAAAATTGAACAGTAAAAAAGATGTGGCCATAAAAAAAGTGACCGGTTGAAAAAAAGTGGCCATTAAAAAAGATAAGTGGTCCTCAAAAAAAGTGACTGGTTAAGAAAGAGTGGCCATGAAAAAGAAGTGGCCGACCAAAAAAGAATTGGCCCATAAACAAAACACCAGTCAAAAAAAATTGGCCAGTAAAAAAGATGTGGCCATCAAAAATAATTACCGGTAAAAAAAAGTGGCCATCAAAAAAAGTAACTTGTTAAAAAAGAATGGCCATTAAAGAAAAAATTGGTTAAAAAAATAAGTAGTCATAAAAAAAAGTTAAAAAATTGGCTGGTAAAAAAGATAAATGGCCATCAAAAATAAGTGACTGGTTAAAAAAAGAATGGCCATTAAAGAAAAAATTGGTAAAAAAAAAAGTGGTCAAAAAAGAAAAGTTTAAAAATTGGCCGGTCAAAAAGATAAATGGCCATGAAAAAAAGTGACTGGTTAAAAAAGAGTGGCCATTAAAAAAAAGTGGCCGACCAAAAAAGAATTGGCCCCAAAAAAGATCAGTCAAAACAAATTGGCCATTAAAAAGATGTGGCCGTAAAAAAAAGTGACCGGTTAAAAAAGAGTGGCCATTAAAGAAAAAATTCACTGGTAAAAAAAAGTGGTCGTAAAAAGAAAAGTTTAAAAATTGGCCGCTAAAAAAGATAAATGGCCATCAAAAAAAATTGACTGGTTAAAAAACAGTGGCCATTCAAAAACAAGTGGCCGACCAAAAAAGAATTGGCCCCAAAAAAGATCAGTCAAAACAAATTGGCCATTAAAAAGATGTGGCCGTAAAAAAAAGTGACCGGTTAAAAAAGAGTGGCCATTAAAGAAAAAATTCACTGGTAAAAAAAAGTGGTCGCAAAAAGAAAAGTTTAAAAATTGGCCGCTAAAAAAGATAAATGGCCATCAAAAAAAATTGACTGGTTAAAAAACAGTGGCCATTCAAAAACAAGTGGCCGACCAAAAAAGAATTGGCCCCAAAAAAGATCAGTCAAAACAAATTGGCCATTAAAAAGATGTGGCCGTAAAAAAAAGTGACCGGTTAAAAAAGAGTGGCCATTAAAGAAAAAATTCACTGGTAAAAAAAAAGTGGTCGTAAAAAGAAAAGTTTAAAAATTGGCCGCTAAAAAAGATAAATGGCCATCAAAAAAAATTGACTGGTTAAAAAACAGTGGCCATTCAAAAACAAGTGGCCGACCAAAAAAGAATTGGCCCATAAAAAAAGACCAGTGAAAAAAAAATTGAACAGTAAAAAAGATGTGGCCATAAAAAAAGTGACCGGTTGAAAAAAAGTGGCCATTAAAAAAGATAAGTGGTCCTCAAAAAAAGTGACTGGTTAAGAAAGAGTGGCCATGAAAAAGAAGTGGCCGACCAAAAAAGAATTGGCCCATAAACAAAACACCAGTCAAAAAAAATTGGCCAGTAAAAAAGATGTGGCCATCAAAAATAATTACCGGTAAAAAAAAGTGGCCATCAAAAAAAGTAACTTGTTAAAAAAGAATGGCCATTAAAGAAAAAATTGGTTAAAAAAATAAATAGTCATAAAAAAAAGTTTAAAAATTGGCTGGTAAAAAAGATAAATGGCCATCAAAAATAAGTGACTGGTTAAAAAAAGAATGGCCATTAAAGAAAAAATTGGTAAAAAAAAAAGTGGTCAAAAAAGAAAAGTTTAAAAATTGGCCGGTCAAAAAGATAAATGGCCATGAAAAAAAGTGACTGGTTAAAAAAGAGTGGCCATTAAAAAAAAGTGGCCGACCAAAAAAGAATTGGCCCCAAAAAAGATCAGTCAAAACAAATTGGCCATTAAAAAGATGTGGCCGTAAAAAAAAGTGACCGGTTAAAAAAGAGTGGCCATTAAAGAAAAAATTCACTGGTAAAAAAAAAGTGGTCGTAAAAAGAAAAGTTAAAAAATTGGACGCTAAAAAAGATAAATGGCCATCAAAAAAAATTGACTGGTTAAAAAACAGTGGCCATTCAAAAACAAGTGGCCGACCAAAAAAGAATTGGCCCATGAAAAAAGACCAGTGAAAAAAAAATTGAACAGTAAAAAAGATGTGGCCATAAAAAAAGTGACCGGTTGAAAAAAAGTGGCCATTAAAAAAGATAAGTGGTCCTCAAAAAAAGTGACTGGTTAAGAAAGAGTGGCCATGAAAAAGAAGTGGCCGACCAAAAAAGAATTGGCCCATAAACAAAACACCAGTCAAAAAAAATTGGCCAGTAAAAAAGATGTGGCCATCAAAAATAATTACCGGTAAAAAAAAGTGGCCATCAAAAAAAGTAACTTGTTAAAAAAGAATGGCCATTAAAGAAAAAATTGGTTAAAAAAATAAGTAGTCATAAAAAAAAGTTAAAAAATTGGCTGGTAAAAAAGATAAATGGCCATCAAAAATAAGTGACTGGTTAAAAAAAGAATGGCCATTAAAGAAAAAATTGGTAAAAAAAAAAGTGGTCAAAAAAGAAAAGTTTAAAAATTGGCCGGTCAAAAAGATAAATGGCCATGAAAAAAAGTGACTGGTTAAAAAAGAGTGGCCATTAAAAAAAAGTGGCCGACCAAAAAAGAATTGGCCCCAAAAAAGATCAGTCAAAACAAATTGGCCATTAAAAAGATGTGGCCGTAAAAAAAAGTGACCGGTTAAAAAAGAGTGGCCATTAAAGAAAAAATTCACTGGTAAAAAAAAAGTGGTCGTAAAAAGAAAAGTTAAAAAATTGGACGCTAAAAAAGATAAATGGCCATCAAAAAAAATTGACTGGTTAAAAAACAGTGGCCATTCAAAAACAAGTGGCCGACCAAAAAAGAATTGGCCCATGAAAAAAGACCAGTGAAAAAAAAATTGAACAGTAAAAAAGATGTGGCCATAAAAAAAGTGACCGGTTGAAAAAAAGTGGCCATTAAAAAAGATAAGTGGTCCTCAAAAAAAGTGACTGGTTAAGAAAGAGTGGCCATGAAAAAGAAGTGGCCGACCAAAAAAGAATTGGCCCATAAACAAAACACCAGTCAAAAAAAATTGGCCAGTAAAAAAGATGTGGCCATCAAAAATAATTACCGGTAAAAAAAAGTGGCCATCAAAAAAAGTAACTTGTTAAAAAAGAATGGCCATTAAAGAAAAAATTGGTTAAAAAAATAAGTAGTCATAAAAAAAAGTTAAAAAATTGGCTGGTAAAAAAGATAAATGGCCATCAAAAATAAGTGACTGGTTAAAAAAAGAATGGCCATTAAAGAAAAAATTGGTAAAAAAAAAAGTGGTCAAAAAAGAAAAGTTTAAAAATTGGCCGGTCAAAAAGATAAATGGCCATGAAAAAAAGTGACTGGTTAAAAAAGAGTGGCCATTAAAAAAAAGTGGCCGACCAAAAAAGAATTGGCCCCAAAAAAGATCAGTCAAAACAAATTGGCCATTAAAAAGATGTGGCCGTAAAAAAAAGTGACCGGTTAAAAAAGAGTGGCCATTAAAGAAAAAATTCACTGGTAAAAAAAAGTGGTCGTAAAAAGAAAAGTTTAAAAATTGGCCGCTAAAAAAGATAAATGGCCATCAAAAAAAATTGACTGGTTAAAAAACAGTGGCCATTCAAAAACAAGTGGCCGACCAAAAAAGAATTGGCCCCAAAAAAGATCAGTCAAAACAAATTGGCCATTAAAAAGATGTGGCCGTAAAAAAAAGTGACCGGTTAAAAAAGAGTGGCCATTAAAGAAAAAATTCACTGGTAAAAAAAAAGTGGTCGTAAAAAGAAAAGTTTAAAAATTGGCCGCTAAAAAAGATAAATGGCCATCAAAAAAAATTGACTGGTTAAAAAACAGTGGCCATTCAAAAACAAGTGGCCGACCAAAAAAGAATTGGCCCATAAAAAAAGACCAGTGAAAAAAAAATTGAACAGTAAAAAAGATGTGGCCATAAAAAAAGTGACCGGTTGAAAAAAAGTGGCCATTAAAAAAGATAAGTGGTCCTCAAAAAAAGTGACTGGTTAAGAAAGAGTGGCCATGAAAAAGAAGTGGCCGACCAAAAAAGAATTGGCCCATAAACAAAACACCAGTCAAAAAAAATTGGCCAGTAAAAAAGATGTGGCCATCAAAAATAATTACCGGTAAAAAAAAGTGGCCATCAAAAAAAGTAACTTGTTAAAAAAGAATGGCCATTAAAGAAAAAATTGGTTAAAAAAATAAGTAGTCATAAAAAAAAGTTAAAAAATTGGCTGGTAAAAAAGATAAATGGCCATCAAAAATAAGTGACTGGTTAAAAAAAGAATGGCCATTAAAGAAAAAATTGGTAAAAAAAAAGTGGTCAAAAAAGAAAAGTTTAAAAATTGGCCGGTCAAAAAGATAAATGGCCATGAAAAAAAGTGACTGGTTAAAAAAGAGTGGCCATTAAAAAAAAGTGGCCGACCAAAAAAGAATTGGCCCCAAAAAAGATCAGTCAAAACAAATTGGCCATTAAAAAGATGTGGCCGTAAAAAAAAGTGACCGGTTAAAAAAGAGTGGCCATTAAAGAAAAAATTCACTGGTAAAAAAAAAGTGGTCGTAAAAAGAAAAGTTAAAAAATTGGACGCTAAAAAAGATAAATGGCCATCAAAAAAAATTGACTGGTTAAAAAACAGTGGCCATTCAAAAACAAGTGGCCGACCAAAAAAGAATTGGCCCATGAAAAAAGACCAGTGAAAAAAAAATTGAACAGTAAAAAAGATGTGGCCATAAAAAAAGTGACCGGTTAAAAAAAAGTGGCCATTAAAAAAGATAAGTGGCCCTCAAAAAAAGTGACTGGTTAAGAAAGAGTGGCCATTAAAGCAAAAATTGACTGGTAAAAAAATGTAAAAAAAAATTGCCCCTTAAAAAGATAAATGGTCATCAAAAAAAGTGACTGGTTAAAAAAGAGTGGCCATGAAAAAGAAGTGGCCGACCAAAAAAGAATTGGCCCATAAAAAAAACACCAGTCAAAAAAAATTGGCCAGTAAAAAAGATGTGGCCATCAAAAATAATTACCGGTAAAAAAAAGTGGCCATCAAAAAAAGTAACTTGTTAAAAAAGAATGGCCATTAAAGAAAAAATTGGTTAAAAAAATAAGTAGTCATAAAAAAAAGTTAAAAAATTGGCTGGTAAAAAAGATAAATGGCCATCAAAAATAAGTGACTGGTTAAAAAAAGAATGGCCATTAAAGAAAAAATTGGTAAAAAAAAAAGTGGTCAAAAAAGAAAAGTTTAAAAATTGGCCGGTCAAAAAGATAAATGGCCATGAAAAAAAGTGACTGGTTAAAAAAGAGTGGCCATTAAAAAAAAGTGGCCGACCAAAAAAGAATTGGCCCCAAAAAAGATCAGTCAAAACAAATTGGCCATTAAAAAGATGTGGCCGTAAAAAAAAGTGACCGGTTAAAAAAGAGTGGCCATTAAAGAAAAAATTCACTGGTAAAAAAAAAGTGGTCGTAAAAAGAAAAGTTAAAAAATTGGACGCTAAAAAAGATAAATGGCCATCAAAAAAAATTGACTGGTTAAAAAACAGTGGCCATTCAAAAACAAGTGGCCGACCAAAAAAGAATTGGCCCATGAAAAAAGACCAGTGAAAAAAAAATTGAACAGTAAAAAAGATGTGGCCATAAAAAAAGTGACCGGTTAAAAAAAAGTGGCCATTAAAAAGGATAAGTGGCCCTCAAAAAAAGTGACTGGTTAAGAAAGAGTGGCCATTAAAGCAAAAATTGACTGGTAAAAAAATGTAAAAAAAAATTGCCCCTTAAAAAGATAAATGGTCATCAAAAAAAGTGACTGGTTAAAAAAGAGTGGCCATGAAAAAGAAGTGGCCGACCAAAAAAGAATTGGCCCATAAAAAAAACACCAGTCAAAAAAAATTGGCCAGTAAAAAAGATGTGGCCATCAAAAATAATTACCGGTAAAAAAAAAGTGGCCATCAAAAAAAGTAACTTGTTAAAAAAAGAATGGCCATTAAAGAAAAAATTGGTAAAAAAAATAAGTAGTCATAAAAAAAAGTTTAAAAATTGGCTGGTAAAAAAGATAAATGGCCATCAAAAATAAGTGACTGGTTAAAAAAAGAATGGCCATTAAAGAAAAAATTGGTAAAAAAAAAGTGGTCAAAAAAAGAAAAGTTAAAAAATTGGCCGGTCAAAAAGATAAATGGCCATGAAAAAAAGTGACTGGTTAAAAAAGAGTGGCCATTAAAAAAAAGTGGCCGACCAAAAAAGAATTGGCCCCAAAAAAGATCAGTCAAAACAAATTGGCCATTAAAAAGATGTGGCCGTAAAAAAAAAGTGACCGGTTAAAAAAGAGTGGCCATTAAAGAAAAAATTCACTGGTAAAAAAAAGTGGTCGTAAAAAGAAAAGTTTAAAAATTGGCCGGTAAAAAAGATAAGTGGCTATCAAAAAAAAATGACTGGTTAAAAAAGAATGGCCATCAAAAAAGTGACCACAAAATATTGGCCCGTAAAAAAAGAAAGACCAGTCAAAAAAAGAATTGGTCAATCAAAAAATAATTGGCCATCACGCAAAGTGAGGCGGCGGCGGAGGCGGCGGAGGCGGCGGAGGCGGCGGAGGCGGCGGAGGCGGCGGAGGCGGCGGAGGCGGCGGAGGCGGCGGAGGCGGTAGGTGGCCCGTAAAAAAAAAGAGACCAGTAAAAAAGAAAATTGGTCATAATAAATAAAGTTTAAAAATTGGCCAGTAATAAAGATAAATGGCCATCAAAAATCAGTGACTGGTTAAAAAAAGAATGGCCATTAAAGAAAAAATTGGTAAAAATAAAAGTGGTCATAAAAAAGAAAAGTTTAAAAATTGGCCGGTCAAAAAGATAAATGGCTATCAAAAAAGTGACTGGTTAATAAAGAGTGGCCATTAAAAAAAGGTGGCCGACCAAAAAAGAATTGGCCCCTAAGATCATTAAAAAAAAAATTAGCCAGTAAAAAGATGTGGCCGTGAAAAAAGTGACTGGTTAAAAAAGAATGGCCATTAAAAAAAAGAGTGACAACAAAAAATTGGCCCATAAAAAAGAAAGACCAGTCAAACAAATTGGCCAGGAAAGAATGTGGCCATCAAAAATAATTACCTGTAAAAAAAAAGTGGCCATCAAAAAAAGTAAAAAAATTTGCCGGTAAAAAAGATAAATGGCCATCAAAAAAAGTGACCTTTTAAAAACGAGTAGCCATTAAAAAAAAGTGGCCGACCAAAAAAGAATTGGCCCCTAAAAAAGATTTGTGAAAAAAAATTGTCCAGTAAAAAGACATGGCTGTAAAAAAGAGTGGCCATTAAAGAAAAAATTAATTGTAAAAAGAAAAGTGGTCATTAAAGAAAAGTTTAAAAATTGGCCGGTAAAAAAAATAAGTGGCTATCAAAAAATAATGACTGCTTAAAAAAGAATGACCATCAAAAAAAGTGACCACAAAATATTGGCCCTTAAAAAAAGAAAGACCAGTCAAAAAAATGATTGGTCAATCAAAAAATAATTGGCCATCACACAAAGTGAGGCGGAGGCGGCGGAGGCGGCGGCGGCGGAGGCGGCGGCGGCGGAGGCGGCGGCGGAGGAGGCGGTGGAGGCGGCGGAGACGGCGGCGGAGGCGGCGGCGGAGGCGGCGGAGGCGGCGGAGGAGGAGGTAGGTGGCCCGTAAAAAAAAACAAGACCAGTTAAACAAAAATTGACTTGTAAAAAAAAAAATGGCCATCAAAAAAATGACTGGTTAAAAAGAGTGGCCATTCAAAAACAAGTGGCCGACCAAAAAAGAATTGGCCCATAAAAAAAGACCACTGAAAAAACATATTGAACAGTAAAAAAGATGTGGCCATAAAAAAGTGACCGGTTAAAAAAGAAGTGGCCATTAAAAAAGATAAGTGGCCCTCAAAAAAAGTGACTGGTTAAAAAAGAGTGGCCATTAAAGAAAAAATTGACTGGTAAAAAAAAAAGTAAAAAAAAATTGCCCCTAAAAAAGATAAATGGCCATCAAAAAAAGTGACTGGTTCAAAAAGGAGTGGCCATAAAAAAGAAGTGGCCGACCAAAAAAGAATTGGCCCATAAACAAAACACCAGTCAAAAAAAATTGGCCAGTAAAAAAGATGTGGCCATAAAAAAATGTGACCGGTTAAAAAAGAATGGCCATCAAAAAAAGTGACCACAAAAAATTGGCCCGTAAAAAAAGAAAGACCAGTTAAAAAATGAATTGGTCAATAAAAAAATAATTGACCATCACACAAAGTGAGGCAGAGGCGGCGGCGGAGGCGGCGGAGGAGGCGGCGGAGGAGGCGGCGGAGGCGGCGGAGGCAGCGGCGGAGGCGGCGGAGGTGGTGGAGGCGGTGGAGGCGGTGGAGGCGGCGGAGGCGGCGGAGACGGCGGCGGAGGCGGCGGAGGCGGCGTAGGCGGGGGAGGAGGTAGGTGGCCCGTAAAAAAAAAAGACCAGTTAAAAAAAAAATTGGTCATAATAAATAAAGTTTAAAAATTGTCCGGTAAAAAAGATAAATGGCCATGAAAAAAAGTGACTGGTTAAAAAAGAGTGGCCATTAAAAAAAAGTGACCGACCAAAAAAGAATTGGCCCCAAAAAAGATCAGTCAAAACAAATTGGCCATTAGAAAGATGTGGCCGTAAAAAAAAAGTGACCGGTTAAAAAAGAGTGGCCATTAAAGAAAAAATTCACTGGTAAAAAAAAAGTGGTCGTAAAAAGAAAAGTTTAAAAATTGGCCGCTAAAAAAGATAAATGGCCATCAAAAAAAATTGACTGGTTAAAAAACAGTGGCCATTCAAAAACAAGTGGCCGACCAAAAAAGAATTGGCCCATAAAAAAAGACCAGTGAAAAAAAAATTGAACAGTAAAAAAGATGTGGCCATAAAAAAAGTCACTGGTTAAAAAAAAGTGGCCATTAAAAAAGCTAAGTGGTCCTCAAAAAAAGTGACTGGTTAAGAAAGAGTGGCCATTAAAGCAAAAATTGACTGGTAAAAAAAAAGTAAAAAAAAATTGCCCCTAAAAAAGATAAATGGCCATCAAAAAAAGTGACCGGTTAAAAAAGAGTGGCCATGAAAAAGAAGTGGCCGACCAAAAAAGAATTGGCCCATAAACAAAACACCAGTCAAAAAAAAATGGCCAGTAAAAAAGATGTGGCCATCAAAAATAATTACCGGTAAAAAAAAGTGGCCATCAAAAAAAGTAACTTGTTAAAAAAAGAATGGCCATTAAAGAAAAAATTGGTTAAAAAAATAAGTAGTCATAAAAAAAAGTTAAAAAATTGGCTGGTAAAAAATATAAATGGCCATCAAAAATAAGTGACTGGTTAAAAAAAGAATGGCCATTAAAGAAAAAATTGGTAAAAATAAAGTGGTCATAAAAAAGAAAAGTTTAAAAATTGGCCGGTCAAAAAGATAAATGGCCATCAAAAAAGTGACCGGTTAAAAAACGAGTGGCCATTAAAAAAAGGTGGCCGACCAAAAAAGAATTGGCCCCTAAATAAGATCATTTAAAAACAAAATTGGCCAGTAAAACAGATGTGGCCATAAAAAAATGTGACCGGTTAAAAAAGAATGGCCATTAAAAAAAGTGACAACAAAAAATTGGCCCCTAAAAAAGAATGACGAGTCAAAAAAAATTGGTCAGGAAAAGAATGTGGCCATCAAAAATAATTACCGGTTAAAAAAAATAGCCATCAAAAAAAGTGACCGGTTAAAAAGAATGGCCATCAAAAAAAGTGACCACAAAAAATTGGCCCGTAAAAAAAGAAAGACCAGTTAAAAAAAGAATTGGTAAATAAAAAAATAATTGACCATCACACAAAGTGAGGCAGAGGCGGCTGCGGAGGCGGCGGAGGCGGCGGCGGAGGAGGCGGCGGCGGAGGCGACGGCGGAGGCGGCGGAGACGGCGGAGGAGGAGGTAGGTGGCCCGTAAAAAAAAAGAGACCAGTAAAACAAAAATTGACTTGTAAAAAAAAAGTCATAAAAAAAAGTTTAAAAATTGGCCTGTAAAAAAGACAAGTGGCCATCAAAAAAAAATGAATGGTTAAAAAAGAATTGCCATCAAAAAAGTGACCACGAAATATTGGCCGTAAAAAAAGAAAGACCAGTCAAAAAAAGAATTGGTCAATAAAAAAATAATTGGCCATCACACAAAGTGAGGCGGAGGCGGCGGAGGCGGCGGAGGCGGCGGAGGCGGCGGAGGCGGCGGAGGCGGCGGAGGCGGCGGAGGCGGCGGAGGCGGCGGAGGCGGCGGAGGCGGCGGAGGCGGCGGAGGCGGCGGAGGCGGTAGGTGGCCCGTAAAAAAAAGAGACCAGTAAAAAAGAAAATTGGTCATAATAAATAAAGTTTAAAAATTGGCCAGTAATAAAGATAAATGGCCATCAAACATCAGTGACTGGTTAAAAAAAGAATGGCCATTAAAGAAAAAATTGGTAAAAAAAAAAGTGGTCATAAAAAAGAAAAGTTTAAAAATTGGCCGGTCAAAAAGATAAATGGCTATCAAAAAAAGTGACTGGTTAATAAAGAGTGGCCATTAAAAAAAGGTGGCCGACCAAAAAAGAATTGGCCCCTAAGATCATTAAAAAAAAATTGGCCAGTAAAAAGATGTGGCCGTGAAAAAAGTGACTGGTTAAAAAAGAATGGCCATTAAAAAAAAGAGTGACAACAAAAAATTGGCCCATAAAAAAGAAAGACCAGTCAAAAAAAATGGGCCAGGAAAGAATGTGGCCATCAAAAATAATTACCTGTAAAAAAAAAGTGGCCATCAAAAAAAGTAAAAAAATTTGCCGGTAAAAAAGATAAATGGCCATCAAAAAAAGAGACCTTTTAAAAAAGAGTAGCCATTAAAAAAAAGTGGCCAACCAAAAAAGAATTGGCCCCTAAAAAAGATTTGTGAAAAAAAATTGTCCAGTAAAAAGACATGGCTGTAAAAAAAAAGTGACCGGTTAAAAAAGAGTGGCCATTAAAGAAAAAATTAACTTGTAAAAAGAAAAGTGGTCATTAAAGAAAAGTTTAAAAATTGGCCGGTAAAAAAGATAAGTGGCTATCAAAAAATAATGACTGCTTAAAAAAGAATGACCATCAAAAAAAGTGACCACAAAATATCGGCCCATAAAAAAAGAAAGACCAGTCAAAAAAATGATTGGTCAATCAAAAAATAATTGGCCATCACACAAAGTGAGGCGGAGGTGGCGGAGTCGGCGGCGGCAGTGGCGGCGGTGGCGGAGGAGGCGGTGGAGGCGGCGGAGACGGCGGCAGAGGCGGCGGAGGCGGCGGAGGCGGCGGAGGAGGAGGTAGGTGGCCCCGTAAAAAAAAACAAGACCAGTAAAACAAAAATTGACTTGTAAAAAAAAAAATGGCCATCAAAAAAATGACTGGTTAAAAAGAGTGGCCATTCAAAAACAAGTGGCCGACCAAAAAAGAATTGGCCCATAAAAAAAGAACAGTGAAAAAACATATTGAACAGTAAAAAAGATGTGGCCATAAAAAAAGTGACCGGTTAAAAAAAAGTGGCCATTAAAAAAGATAAGTGGCCCTCAAAAAAAGTGACTGGTTAAAAAAGAGTGGCCATTAAAGAAAAAAATGACTGGTAAAAAAAAAAGTAAAAAAAAATTGCCCCTAAAAAAGCTAAATGGTCATCAAAAAAAGAGTGACTGGTTCAAAAAGGAGTGGCCATAAAAAAGAAGTGGCCGACCAAAAAAGAATTGGCCCATAAACAAAACACCAGTCAAAAAAAATTGGCCAGTAAAAAAGATGTGGCCATAAAAAAATGTGACCGGTTAAAAAAGAATGGCCATTAAAAAAAAGAGTGACAACAAAAAATTGGCCCCTAAAAAAGAATGACGAGTCAAAAAAAATTGGTCAGGAAAAGAATGTGGCCATCAAAATAATTACCTGTAAAAAAAAAGTGGCCATCAAAAAAAGTAAAAAAATTTGCCGGTAAAAAAGATAAATGGCCATCAAAAAAAGTGACCTTTTAAAAAAGAGTAGCCATTAAAAAAAAGTGGCCAACCAAAAAAGAATTGGCCCCTAAAAAAGATTTGTGAAAAAAAATTGTCCAGTAAAAAGACATGGCTGTAAAAAAAAAGTGACCGGTTAAAAAAGAGTGGCCATTAAAGAAAAAATTAACTTGTAAAAAGAAAAGTGGTCATTAAAGAAAAGTTTAAAAATTGGCCGGTAAAAAAGATAAGTGGCTATCAAAAAATAATGACTGCTTAAAAAAGAATGACCATCAAAAAAAGTGACCACAAAATATCGGCCCATAAAAAAAGAAAGACCAGTCAAAAAAATGATTGGTCAATCAAAAAATAATTGGCCATCACACAAAGTGAGGCGGAGGTGGCGGAGTCGGCGGCGGCGGTGGAGGCGGCAGCGGAGGTGGCGGAGGAGGCGGTGGAGGCGGCGGCGGAGGCTGCGGAGGCGGCGGAAGCGGCAGAGGCGGCGGAGGAGGTAGGTGGCCCGTAAAAAAAAGAAACCAGTAAAAAAACAATTTGTCATAATAAATAAAGTTTAAAAATTGGCTGGTAAAAAAGATAAATGGCCGTCAAAAAAGAATGACTGGTTAAAAAAGAGTGGCCATTAAAAAAGAAGTGGCCGACCAAAAAGAATTGGCCCATAAAAAAAGACCAGTCAAAAAAATTTTGGCCAGTAAAAAAGATGTGGCCATAAAAAAATGTGACCGGTTAAAAAAGAATGGACATTAAAAAAATAGTGACAGCAAAAAATTGGCCCCTACAAAAGAAAGACCAGTCAAAAAAAATTGGGCAGGAAAAGAATGTGGCCATCAAAAATCATTACCGGTTAAAAAAAAGTGGCCATCAAAAAAAGTGACCTGTTAAAACAGAATGGCCATCAAAAAAAGTGACCACAAAAAATTGGCCCGTAAAAAATGGAAGACCAGTCAAAAAAAGAATTGGTCAATAATAAAATATTTGGCCATCACACAAAGTGAGGCGAAGGCGGCGGAGGCGGCGGCGGAGGCGGTGGTGGAGGCGGCGGCAGCGGCGGCGGAGGTGGCGGAAGCGGCGGCGGAGGAGGCGGCGGAGGCGGCGGAGGAGGCGGCAGCGGAGGCGACGGCGGAGGCGGCGGAGACGGCGGAGGAGGAGATAGGTGGCCCGTAAAAAAAAGAGACTAGTAAAACAAAAATTAACTTGTAAAAAAAAAAGTGGTCATACAAAAAAGTAAAAAAATTGGCCAGTAAAAAGATGTGGCCATTAAAAAAAGTGACCGGTTAAAAAAGAGTGGCCATTAAAGAAAAAATTGACTGGTAAAAAAAAAACAGTGGTAGTAAAAAAAGTTTTTAAAAATTGGCCGCTAAAAAAGGATAAATGGCCATCAAAAAAAATGACTGGTTAAAAAAGAGTGGCCATTCAAAAACAAGTTGCCGACCAAAAAAGAATTGGCCCATAAAAAAAGACCAGTGAAAAAAAAATTGAACAGTAAAAAAGATGTGGCCATAAAAAAAGTGACCGGTTGAAAAAAAGTGGCCATTAAAAAAGATAAGTGGTCCTCAAAAAAAGTGACTGGTTAAGAAAGAGTGGCCATGAAAAAGAAGTGGCCGACCAAAAAAGAATTGGCCCATAAACAAAACACCAGTCAAAAAAAATTGGCCAGTAAAAAAGATGTGGCCATCAAAAATAATTACCGGTAAAAAAAAGTGGCCATCAAAAAAAGTAACTTGTTAAAAAAGAATGGCCATTAAAGAAAAAATTGGTTAAAAAAATAAGTAGTCATAAAAAAAAGTTAAAAAATTGGCTGGTAAAAAAGATAAATGGCCATCAAAAATAAGTGACTGGTTAAAAAAAGAATGGCCATTAAAGAAAAAATTGGTAAAAAAAAAAGTGGTCAAAAAAGAAAAGTTTAAAAATTGGCCGGTCAAAAAGATAAATGGCCATGAAAAAAAGTGACTGGTTAAAAAAGAGTGGCCATTAAAAAAAAGTGGCCGACCAAAAAAGAATTGGCCCCAAAAAAGATCAGTCAAAACAAATTGGCCATTAAAAAGATGTGGCCGTAAAAAAAAGTGACCGGTTAAAAAAGAGTGGCCATTAAAGAAAAAATTCACTGGTAAAAAAAAAGTGGTCGTAAAAAGAAAAGTTAAAAAATTGGACGCTAAAAAAGATAAATGGCCATCAAAAAAAATTGACTGGTTAAAAAACAGTGGCCATTCAAAAACAAGTGGCCGACCAAAAAAGAATTGGCCCATGAAAAAAGACCAGTGAAAAAAAAATTGAACAGTAAAAAAGATGTGGCCATAAAAAAAGTGACCGGTTAAAAAAAAGTGGCCATTAAAAAAGATAAGTGGCCCTCAAAAAAAGTGACTGGTTAAGAAAGAGTGGCCATTAAAGCAAAAATTGACTGGTAAAAAAATGTAAAAAAAAATTGCCCCTTAAAAAGATAAATGGTCATCAAAAAAAGTGACTGGTTAAAAAAGAGTGGCCATGAAAAAGAAGTGGCCGACCAAAAAAGAATTGGCCCATAAAAAAAACACCAGTCAAAAAAAATTGGCCAGTAAAAAAGATGTGGCCATCAAAAATAATTACCGGTAAAAAAAAGTGGCCATCAAAAAAAGTAACTTGTTAAAAAAGAATGGCCATTAAAGAAAAAATTGGTTAAAAAAATAAGTAGTCATAAAAAAAAGTTAAAAAATTGGCTGGTAAAAAAGATAAATGGCCATCAAAAATAAGTGACTGGTTAAAAAAAGAATGGCCATTAAAGAAAAAATTGGTAAAAAAAAAAGTGGTCAAAAAAGAAAAGTTTAAAAATTGGCCGGTCAAAAAGATAAATGGCCATGAAAAAAAGTGACTGGTTAAAAAAGAGTGGCCATTAAAAAAAAGTGGCCGACCAAAAAAGAATTGGCCCCAAAAAAGATCAGTCAAAACAAATTGGCCATTAAAAAGATGTGGCCGTAAAAAAAAGTGACCGGTTAAAAAAGAGTGGCCATTAAAGAAAAAATTCACTGGTAAAAAAAAAGTGGTCGTAAAAAGAAAAGTTAAAAAATTGGACGCTAAAAAAGATAAATGGCCATCAAAAAAAATTGACTGGTTAAAAAACAGTGGCCATTCAAAAACAAGTGGCCGACCAAAAAAGAATTGGCCCATGAAAAAAGACCAGTGAAAAAAAAATTGAACAGTAAAAAAGATGTGGCCATAAAAAAAGTGACCGGTTAAAAAAAAGTGGCCATTAAAAAAGATAAGTGGCCCTCAAAAAAAGTGACTGGTTAAGAAAGAGTGGCCATTAAAGCAAAAATTGACTGGTAAAAAAATGTAAAAAAAAATTGCCCCTTAAAAAGATAAATGGTCATCAAAAAAAGTGACTGGTTAAAAAAGAGTGGCCATGAAAAAGAAGTGGCCGACCAAAAAAGAATTGGCCCATAAAAAAAACACCAGTCAAAAAAAATTGGCCAGTAAAAAAGATGTGGCCATCAAAAATAATTACCGGTAAAAAAAAGTGGCCATCAAAAAAAGTAACTTGTTAAAAAAGAATGGCCATTAAAGAAAAAATTGGTTAAAAAAATAAGTAGTCATGAAAAAAAGTTAAAAAATTGGCTGGTAAAAAAGATAAATGGCCATCAAAAATAAGTGACTGGTTAAAAAAAGAATGGCCATTAAAGAAAAAATTGGTAAAAAAAAAAGTGGTCAAAAAAGAAAAGTTTAAAAATTGGCCGGTCAAAAAGATAAATGGCCATGAAAAAAAGTGACTGGTTAAAAAAGAGTGGCCATTAAAAAAAAGTGGCCGACCAAAAAAGAATTGGCCCCAAAAAAGATCAGTCAAAACAAATTGGCCATTAAAAAGATGTGGCCGTAAAAAAAAGTGACCGGTTAAAAAAGAGTGGCCATTAAAGAAAAAATTCACTGGTAAAAAAAAAGTGGTCGTAAAAAGAAAAGTTAAAAAATTGGACGCTAAAAAAGATAAATGGCCATCAAAAAAAATTGACTGGTTAAAAAACAGTGGCCATTCAAAAACAAGTGGCCGACCAAAAAAGAATTGGCCCATGAAAAAAGACCAGTGAAAAAAAAATTGAACAGTAAAAAAGATGTGGCCATAAAAAAAGTGACCGGTTAAAAAAAAGTGGCCATTAAAAAAGATAAGTGGCCCTCAAAAAAAGTGACTGGTTAAGAAAGAGTGGCCATTAAAGCAAAAATTGACTGGTAAAAAAATGTAAAAAAAAATTGCCCCTTAAAAAGATAAATGGTCATCAAAAAAAGTGACTGGTTAAAAAAGAGTGGCCATGAAAAAGAAGTGGCCGACCAAAAAAGAATTGGCCCATAAAAAAAACACCAGTCAAAAAAAATTGGCCAGTAAAAAAGATGTGGCCATCAAAAATAATTACCGGTAAAAAAAAAGTGGCCATCAAAAAAAGTAACTTGTTAAAAAAAGAATGGCCATTAAAGAAAAAATTGGTAAAAAAAATAAGTAGTCATAAAAAAAAGTTTAAAAATTGGCTGGTAAAAAAGATAAATGGCCATCAAAAATAAGTGACTGGTTAAAAAAAGAATGGCCATTAAAGAAAAAATTGGTAAAAAAAAAGTGGTCAAAAAAAGAAAAGTTTAAAAATTGGCCGGTCAAAAAGATAAATGGCCATGAAAAAAAGTGACTGGTTAAAAAAGAGTGGCCATTAAAAAAAAGTGGCCGACCAAAAAAGAATTGGCCCCAAAAAAGATCAGTCAAAACAAATTGGCCATTAAAAAGATGTGGCCGTAAAAAAAAAGTGACCGGTTAAAAAAGAGTGGCCATTAAAGAAAAAATTCACTGGTAAA
Source organism: Lampetra planeri (assembly GCF_965212315.1). NCBI lineage: Eukaryota > Metazoa > Chordata > Hyperoartia > Petromyzontiformes > Petromyzontidae > Lampetra > Lampetra planeri. Next base: position 11,545,420 of record NC_136126.1, read on the forward strand.
AAAAAAGTGGTCGTAAAAAGAAAAGTTTAAAAATTGGCCGGTAAAAAAGATAAGTGGCTATCAAAAAAAAATGACTGGTTAAAAAAGAATGGCCATCAAAAAAGTGACCACAAAATATTGGCCCGTAAAAAAAGAAAGACCAGTCAAAAAAAGAATTGGTCAATCAAAAAATAATTGGCCATCACGCAAAGTGAGGCGGCGGAGGCGGCGGAGGCGGCGGAGGCGGCGGAGGCGGCGGAGGCGGCGGAGGCGGCGGAGGCGGCGGAGGCGGCGGAGGCGGCGGAGGCGGCGGAGGCGGTAGGTGGCCCGTAAAAAAAAAGAGACCAGTAAAAAAGAAAATTGGTCATAATAAATAAAGTTTAAAAATTGGCCAGTAATAAAGATAAATGGTCATCAAAAATCAGTGACTGGTTAAAAAAAGAATGGCCATTAAAGAAAAAATTGGTAAAAATAAAAGTGGTCATAAAAAAGAAAAGTTTAAAAATTGGCCGGTCAAAAAGATAAATGGCTATCAAAAAAGTGACTGGTTAATAAAGAGTGGCCATTAAAAAAAGGTGGCCGACCAAAAAAGAATTGGCCCCTAAGATCATTAAAAAAAAAATTAGCCAGTAAAAAGATGTGGCCGTGAAAAAAGTGACTGGTTAAAAAAGAATGGCCATTAAAAAAAAGAGTGACAACAAAAAATTGGCCCATAAAAAAGAAAGACCAGTCAAACAAATTGGCCAGGAAAGAATGTGGCCATCAAAAATAATTACCTGTAAAAAAAAAGTGGCCATCAAAAAAAGTAAAAAAATTTGCCGGTAAAAAAGATAAATGGCCATCAAAAAAAGTGACCTTTTAAAAACGAGTAGCCATTAAAAAAAAGTGGCCGACCAAAAAAGAATTGGCCCCTAAAAAAGATTTGTGAAAAAAAATTGTCCAGTAAAAAGACATGGCTGTAAAAAAGAGTGGCCATTAAAGAAAAAATTAATTGTAAAAAGAAAAGTGGTCATTAAAGAAAAGTTTTAAAATTGGCCGGTAAAAAAAATAAGTGGCTATCAAAAAATAATGACTGCTTAAAAAAGAATGACCATCAAAAAAAGTGACCACAAAATATTGGCCCTTAAAAAAAGAAAGACCAGTCAAAAAAATGATTGGTCAATCAAAAAATAATTGGCCATCACACAAAGTGAGGCGGAGGCGGCGGAGGCGGCGGCGGCGGAGGCGGCGGCGGCGGAGGCGGCGGCGGAGGAGGCGGTGGAGGCGGCGGAGACGGCGGCGGAGGCGGCGGAGGCGGCGGCGGAGGCGGCGGAGGCGGCGGAGGAGGAGGTAGGTGGCCCGTAAAAAAAAACAAGACCAGTTAAACAAAAATTGACTTGTAAAAAAAAAAATGGCCATCAAAAAAATGACTGGTTAAAAAGAGTGGCCATTCAAAAACAAGTGGCCGACCAAAAAAGAATTGGCCCATAAAAAAAGACCACTGAAAAAACATATTGAACAGTAAAAAAGATGTGGCCATAAAAAAGTGACCGGTTAAAAAAGAAGTGGCCATTAAAAAAGATAAGTGGCCCTCAAAAAAAGTGACTGGTTAAAAAAGAGTGGCCATTAAAGAAAAAATTGACTGGTAAAAAAAAAGTAAAAAAAAATTGCCCCTAAAAAAGATAAATGGCCATCAAAAAAAGTGACTGGTTCAAAAAGGAGTGGCCATAAAAAAGAAGTGGCCGACCAAAAAAGAATTGGCCCATAAACAAAACACCAGTCAAAAAAAATTGGCCAGTAAAAAAGATGTGGCCATAAAAAAATGTGACCGGTTAAAAAAGAATGGCCATCAAAAAAAGTGACCACAAAAAATTGGCCCGTAAAAAAAGAAAGACCAGTTAAAAAATGAATTGGTCAATAAAAAAATAATTGACCATCACACAAAGTGAGGCAGAGGCGGCGGCGGAGGCGGCGGAGGAGGCGGCGGAGGAGGCGGCGGAGGCGGCGGAGGCAGCGGCGGAGGCGGCGGAGGCGGCGGAGGCGGCGGAGGCGGCGGAGGCGGCGGAGGCGGCGGAGGCGGCGGAGGCGGCGGAGACGGCGGAGACGGCGGCGGAGGCGGCGGAGGCGGCGTAGGCGGGGGAGGAGGTAGGTGGCCCGTAAAAAAAAAAGACCAGTTAAAAAAAAAATTGGTCATAATAAATAAAGTTTAAAAATTGTCCGGTAAAAAAGATAAATGGCCATGAAAAAAAGTGACTGGTTAAAAAAGAGTGGCCATTAAAAAAAAGTGACCGACCAAAAAAGAATTGGCCCCAAAAAAGATCAGTCAAAACAAATTGGCCATTAGAAAGATGTGGCCGTAAAAAAAAAGTGACCGGTTAAAAAAGAGTGGCCATTAAAGAAAAAATTCACTGGTAAAAAAAAAGTGGTCGTAAAAAGAAAAGTTTAAAAATTGGCCGCTAAAAAAGATAAATGGCCATCAAAAAAAATTGACTGGTTAAAAAACAGTGGCCATTCAAAAACAAGTGGCCGACCAAAAAAGAATTGGCCCATAAAAAAAGACCAGTGAAAAAAAAATTGAACAGTAAAAAAGATGTGGCCATAAAAAAAGTCACTGGTTAAAAAAAAGTGGCCATTAAAAAAGCTAAGTGGTCCTCAAAAAAAGTGACTGGTTAAGAAAGAGTGGCCATTAAAGCAAAAATTGACTGGTAAAAAAAAAGTAAAAAAAAATTGCCCCTAAAAAAGATAAATGGCCATCAAAAAAAGTGACCGGTTAAAAAAGAGTGGCCATGAAAAAGAAGTGGCCGACCAAAAAAGAATTGGCCCATAAACAAAACACCAGTCAAAAAAAAATGGCCAGTAAAAAAGATGTGGCCATCAAAAATAATTACCGGTAAAAAAAAGTGGCCATCAAAAAAAGTAACTTGTTAAAAAAAGAATGGCCATTAAAGAAAAAATTGGTTAAAAAAATAAGTAGTCATAAAAAAAAGTTAAAAAATTGGCTGGTAAAAAATATAAATGGCCATCAAAAATAAGTGACTGGTTAAAAAAAGAATGGCCATTAAAGAAAAAATTGGTAAAAATAAAGTGGTCATAAAAAAGAAAAGTTTAAAAATTGGCCGGTCAAAAAGATAAATGGCCATCAAAAAAGTGACCGGTTAAAAAACGAGTGGCCATTAAAAAAAGGTGGCCGACCAAAAAAGAATTGGCCCCTAAATAAGATCATTAAAAAACAAAATTGGCCAGTAAAACAGATGTGGCCATAAAAAAATGTGACCGGTTAAAAAAGAATGGCCATTAAAAAAAGTGACAACAAAAAATTGGCCCCTAAAAAAGAATGACGAGTCAAAAAAAATTGGTCAGGAAAAGAATGTGGCCATCAAAAATAATTACCGGTTAAAAAAAATAGCCATCAAAAAAAGTGACCGGTTAAAAAGAATGGCCATCAAAAAAAGTGACCACAAAAAATTGGCCCGTAAAAAAAGAAAGACCAGTTAAAAAAAGAATTGGTAAATAAAAAAATAATTGACCATCACACAAAGTGAGGCAGAGGCGGCTGCGGAGGCGGCGGAGGCGGCGGCGGAGGAGGCGGCGGCGGAGGCGACGGCGGAGGCGGCGGAGACGGCGGAGGAGGAGGTAGGTGGCCCGTAAAAAAAAAGAGACCAGTAAAACAAAAATTGACTTGTAAAAAAAAAGTCATAAAAAAAAGTTTAAAAATTGGCCTGTAAAAAAGACAAGTGGCCATCAAAAAAAAATGAATGGTTAAAAAAGAATTGCCATCAAAAAAGTGACCACGAAATATTGGCCGTAAAAAAAGAAAGACCAGTCAAAAAAAGAATTGGTCAATAAAAAAATAATTGGCCATCACACAAAGTGAGGCGGAGGCGGCGGAGGCGGCGGAGGCGGCGGAGGCGGCGGAGGCGGCGGAGGCGGCGGAGGCGGCGGAGGCGGCGGAGGCGGCGGAGGCGGCGGAGGCGGCGGAGGCGGCGGAGGCGGCGGAGGCGGCGGAGGCGGCGGAGGCGGTAGGTGGCCCGTAAAAAAAAGAGACCAGTAAAAAAGAAAATTGGTCATAATAAATAAAGTTTAAAAATTGGCCAGTAATAAAGATAAATGGCCATCAAACATCAGTGACTGGTTAAAAAAAGAATGGCCATTAAAGAAAAAATTGGTAAAAAAAAAAGTGGTCATAAAAAAGAAAAGTTTAAAAATTGGCCGGTCAAAAAGATAAATGGCTATCAAAAAAAGTGACTGGTTAATAAAGAGTGGCCATTAAAAAAAGGTGGCCGACCAAAAAAGAATTGGCCCCTAAGATCATTAAAAAAAAATTGGCCAGTAAAAAGATGTGGCCGTGAAAAAAGTGACTGGTTAAAAAAGAATGGCCATTAAAAAAAAGAGTGACAACAAAAAATTGGCCCATAAAAAAGAAAGACCAGTCAAAAAAAATGGGCCAGGAAAGAATGTGGCCATCAAAAATAATTACCTGTAAAAAAAAAGTGGCCATCAAAAAAAGTAAAAAAATTTGCCGGTAAAAAAGATAAATGGCCATCAAAAAAAGTGACCTTTTAAAAAAGAGTAGCCATTAAAAAAAAGTGGCCAACCAAAAAAGAATTGGCCCCTAAAAAAGATTTGTGAAAAAAAATTGTCCAGTAAAAAGACATGGCTGTAAAAAAAAAGTGACCGGTTAAAAAAGAGTGGCCATTAAAGAAAAAATTAACTTGTAAAAAGAAAAGTGGTCATTAAAGAAAAGTTTAAAAATTGGCCGGTAAAAAAGATAAGTGGCTATCAAAAAATAATGACTGCTTAAAAAAGAATGACCATCAAAAAAAGTGACCACAAAATATCGGCCCATAAAAAAAGAAAGACCAGTCAAAAAAATGATTGGTCAATCAAAAAATAATTGGCCATCACACAAAGTGAGGCGGAGGTGGCGGAGTCGGCGGCGGCAGTGGCGGCGGTGGCGGAGGAGGCGGTGGAGGCGGCGGAGACGGCGGCAGAGGCGGCGGAGGCGGCGGAGGCGGCGGAGGAGGAGGTAGGTGGCCCCGTAAAAAAAAACAAGACCAGTAAAACAAAAATTGACTTGTAAAAAAAAAAATGGCCATCAAAAAAATGACTGGTTAAAAAGAGTGGCCATTCAAAAACAAGTGGCCGACCAAAAAAGAATTGGCCCATAAAAAAAGAACAGTGAAAAAACATATTGAACAGTAAAAAAGATGTGGCCATAAAAAAAGTGACCGGTTAAAAAAAAGTGGCCATTAAAAAAGATAAGTGGCCCTCAAAAAAAGTGACTGGTTAAAAAAGAGTGGCCATTAAAGAAAAAATTGACTGGTAAAAAAAAAAGTAAAAAAAAATTGCCCCTAAAAAAGATAAATGGCCATCAAAAAAAGTGACTGGTTCAAAAAGGAGTGGCCATAAAAAAGAAGTGGCCGACCAAAAAAGAATTGGCCCATAAACAAAACACCAGTCAAAAAAAATTGGCCAGTAAAAAAGATGTGGCCATAAAAAAATGTGACCGGTTAAAAAAGAATGGCCATTAAAAAAAAGAGTGACAACAAAAAATTGGCCCCTAAAAAAGAATGACGAGTCAAAAAAAAATGGTCAGGAAAAGAATGTGGCCATCAAAAATAATTACCTGTAAAAAAAAAGTGGCCATCAAAAAAAGTAAAAAAATTTGCCGGTAAAAAAGATAAATGGCCATCAAAAAAAGTGACCTTTTAAAAAAGAGTAGCCATTAAAAAAAAGTGGCCAACCAAAAAAGAATTGGCCCCTAAAAAAGATTTGTGAAAAAAAATTGTCCAGTAAAAAGACATGGCTGTAAAAAAAAAGTGACCGGTTAAAAAAGAGTGGCCATTAAAGAAAAAATTAACTTGTAAAAAGAAAAGTGGTCATTAAAGAAAAGTTTAAAAATTGGCCGGTAAAAAAGATAAGTGGCTATCAAAAAATAATGACTGCTTAAAAAAGAATGACCATCAAAAAAAGTGACCACAAAATATCGGCCCATAAAAAAAGAAAGACCAGTCAAAAAAATGATTGGTCAATCAAAAAATAATTGGCCATCACACAAAGTGAGGCGGAGGTGGCGGAGTCGGCGGCGGCAGTGGCGGCGGCGGCGGAGGTGGCGGAGGAGGCGGTGGAGGCGGCGGAGACGGCGGCAGAGGCGGCGGAGGCGGAGGCAGCGGAGGCGGCGGAGGAGGAGGTAGGTGGCCCCGTAAAAAAAAACAAGACCAGTAAAACAAAAATTGACTTGTAAAAAAAAAAATGGCCATCAAAAAAATGACTGGTTAAAAAGAGTGGCCATTCAAAAACAAGTGGCCGACCAAAAAAGAATTGGCCCATAAAAAAAGAACAGTGAAAAAACATATTGAACAGTAAAAAAGATGTGGCCATAAAAAAAGTGACCGGTTAAAAAAAAGTGGCCATTAAAAAAGATAAGTGGCCCTCAAAAAAAGTGACTGGTTAAAAAAGAGTGGCCATTAAAGAAAAAATTGACTGGTAAAAAAAAAAGTAAAAAAAAATTGCCCCTAAAAAAGCTAAATGGTCATCAAAAAAAGAGTGACTGGTTCAAAAAGGAGTGGCCATAAAAAAGAAGTGGCCGACCAAAAAAGAATTGGCCCATAAACAAAACACCAGTCAAAAAAAATTGGCCAGTAAAAAAGATGTGGCCATAAAAAAATGTGACCGGTTAAAAAAGAATGGCCATTAAAAAAAGTGACAACAAAAAATTGGCCCCTAAAAAAGAATGACGAGTCAAAAAAAATTGGTCAGGAAAAGAATGTGGCCATCAAAAATAATTACCGGTTAAAAAAAAATAGCCATCAAAAAAAGTGACCGGTTAAAAAGAATGGCCATCAAAAAAAGTGACCACAAAAAATTTGCCCGTAAAAAAAGAAAGACCAGTCAAAAAAAGAATTGGTCAATAAAAAAATAATTGACCATCACACAAAGTGAGGCAGAGGCGGCGGCGGAGGCGGCGGCGGAGGAGGCGGCGGCGGCGGAGGAGGCGGCGGCGGAGGCAACGGCGGAGGCGGCGGAGATGGCGGAGGAGGAGATAGGTGGCACGTAAAAAAAAGAGACCAGTAAAACAAAAATTGACTTGTAAAAAAGAAAGTGGTCATAAAAAAAAGTTTAAAAATTGGCCTGTAAAAAAGACAAGTGGCCATAAAAAAAAATGACTGGTTAAAAAGAATGGCCATCAAAAAAGTGACCTTAAAATATTGGCCCGTAAAAAAAGAAAGACCAGTCAAAAAAAGAATTGGTCAATCAAAAAATAATTGGCCATCACACAAAGTGAGGCGGAGGCGGCGGAGGCGGCGGAGGCGGCGGGGGGCGGCGGGGGCGGCGGGGGGCGGCGGGGGCGGCGGGGGCGGCGGGGGCGGCGGAGGCGGCGGAGGCGTCGGAGGAGGTAGGTGGCCCGTAAAAAAAAGAGACCAGTAAAAAAGAAAATTGGTCATAATAAATCAAGTTTAAAAATTGGCCAGTAAAAAAGACAAATGGCCATCAAAAATCAGTGACTGGTTAAAAAAAGAATGGCCATTAAAGAAAAAATTGGTCAAAAAAAGAAGTGGTCATAAAAAAGAAAAGTTAAAAAATTGGCCGGTCAAAAAGATAAATGGCCATCAAAAAAAGTGACCGGTTAAAAAGAGTGGGCATTCAAAAAAAGTGGCTGACCAACAAAGAATTGGCCCCTAAAAAAGATCAGTAAAAAAAAATTGCCCAGTAAATAGATGTGGCCGTAAAAAAGTGACCGGTTAAAAAAGAGTGGCCATAAAAGAAGTGGCTATCAAAAAATAATGACTGGTTAAAAAAGAATGACCATCAAAAAAAGTGACCACAAAATATTGGCCCATAAAAAAAGAAAGACCAGTCAAAAAAATGATTGGTCAATCAAAAAATAATTGGCCATCACACAAAGTGAGGCGGAGGTGGCGGAGTCGGCGGCGGCGGTGGAGGCGGCAGCGGAGGTGGCGGAGGAGGCGGTGGAGGCGGCGGCGGAGGCTGCGGAGGCGGCGGAAGCGGCAGAGGCGGCGGAGGAGGTAGGTGGCCCGTAAAAAAAAGAAACCAGTAAAAAAACAATTTGTCATAATAAATAAAGTTTAAAAATTGGCTGGTAAAAAAGATAAATGGCCGTCAAAAAAGAATGACTGGTTAAAAAAGAGTGGCCATTAAAAAAGAAGTGGCCGACCAAAAAGAATTGGCCCATAAAAAAAGACCAGTCAAAAAAATTTTGGCCAGTAAAAAAGATGTGGCCATAAAAAAATGTGACCGGTTAAAAAAGAATGGACATTAAAAAAATAGTGACAGCAAAAAATTGGCCCCTACAAAAGAAAGACCAGTCAAAAAAAATTGGGCAGGAAAAGAATGTGGCCATCAAAAATCATTACCGGTTAAAAAAAAGTGGCCATCAAAAAAAGTGACCTGTTAAAACAGAATGGCCATCAAAAAAAGTGACCACAAAAAATTGGCCCGTAAAAAATGGAAGACCAGTCAAAAAAAGAATTGGTCAATAATAAAATATTTGGCCATCACACAAAGTGAGGCGAAGGCGGCGGAGGCGGCGGCGGAGGCGGTGGTGGAGGCGGCGGCAGCGGCGGCGGAGGTGGCGGAAGCGGCGGCGGAGGAGGCGGCGGAGGCGGCGGAGGAGGCGGCAGCGGAGGCGACGGCGGAGGCGGCGGAGACGGCGGAGGAGGAGATAGGTGGCCCGTAAAAAAAAGAGACTAGTAAAACAAAAATTAACTTGTAAAAAAAAAAGTGGTCATACAAAAAAGTAAAAAAATTGGCCAGTAAAAAGATGTGGCCATTAAAAAAAGTGACCGGTTAAAAAAGAGTGGCCATTAAAGAAAAAATTGACTGGTAAAAAAAAAACAGTGGTAGTAAAAAAAGTTTTTAAAAATTGGCCGCTAAAAAAGGATAAATGGCCATCAAAAAAAATGACTGGTTAAAAAAGAGTGGCCATTCAAAAACAAGTTGCCGACCAAAAAAGAATTGGCCCATAAAAAAAGACCAGTGAAAAAAAAATTGAACAGTAAAAAAGATGTGGCCATAAAAAAAGTGACCGGTTGAAAAAAAGTGGCCATTAAAAAAGATAAGTGGTCCTCAAAAAAAGTGACTGGTTAAGAAAGAGTGGCCATGAAAAAGAAGTGGCCGACCAAAAAAGAATTGGCCCATAAAAAAAGAACAGTGAAAAAACATATTGGACAGTAAAAAAGATGTGGCCATAAAAAAAGTGACCGGTTAAAAAAAAGTGGCCATTAAAAAAGATAAGTGGCCCTCAAAAAAAGTGACTGGTTAAAAAAGAGTGGCCATTAAAGAAAAAATTGACTGGTAAAAAAAAAAGTAAAAAAAAATTGCCCCTAAAAAAGATAAATGGCCATCAAAAAAAGTGACTGGTTCAAAAAGGAGTGGCCATAAAAAAGAAGTGGCCGACCAAAAAAGAATTGGCCCATAAACAAAACGCCAGTCAAAAAAAATTGGCCAGTAAAAAAGATGTGGCCATAAAAAAATGTGACCGGTTAAAAAAGAATGGCCATTAAAAAAAGTGACAACAAAAAATTGGCCCCTAAAAAAGAATGACGAGTCAAAAAAAATTGGTCAGGAAAAGAATGTGGCCATCAAAAATAATTACCGGTTAAAAAAAAATAGCCATCAAAAAAAGTGACCGGTTAAAAAGAATGGCCATCAAAAAAAGTGACCACAAAAAATTTGCCCGTAAAAAAAGAAAGACCAGTCAAAAAAAGAATTGGTCAATAAAAAAATAATTGACCATCACACAAAGTGAGGCAGAGGCGGCGGCGGAGGCGGCGGCGGAGGAGGCGGCGGCGGAGGAGGCGGCGGCGGAGGCAACGGCGGAGGCGGCGGAGATGGCGGAGGAGGAGATAGGTGGCACGTAAAAAAAAGAGTCCAGTAAAACAAAAATTGACTTGTAAAAAAGAAAGTGGTCATAAAAAAAAGTTTAAAAATTGGCCTGTAAAAAAGACAAGTGGCCATAAAAAAAAATGACTGGTTAAAAAGAATGGCCATCAAAAAAGTGACCTTAAAATATTGGCCCGTAAAAAAAGAAAGACCAGTCAAAAAAAGAATTGGTCAATCAAAAAATAATTGGCCATCACACAAAGTGAGGCGGAGGCGGCGGAGGCGGCGGAGGCGGCGGAGGCGGCGGGGGCGGCGGGGGCGGCGGGGGCGGCGGGGGCGGCGGGGGCGGCGGGGGCGGCGGAGGCGGCGGAGGCGTCGGAGGAGGTAGGTGGCCCGTAAAAAAAAGAGACCAGTAAAAAAGAAAATTGGTCATAATAAATCAAGTTTAAAAATTGGCCAGTAAAAAAGACAAATGGCCATCAAAAATCAGTGACTGGTTAAAAAAAGAATGGCCATTAAAGAAAAAATTGGTCAAAAAAAGAAGTGGTCATAAAAAAGAAAAGTTAAAAAATTGGCCGGTCAAAAAGATAAATGGCCATCAAAAAAAGTGACCGGTTAAAAAGAGTGGGCATTCAAAAAAAGTGGCTGACCAACAAAGAATTGGCCCCTAAAAAAGATCAGTAAAAAAAAATTGCCCAGTAAATAGATGTGGCCGTAAAAAAGTGACCGGTTAAAAAAGAGTGGCCATAAAAGAAGTGGCTATCAAAAAATAATGACTGGTTAAAAAAGAATGACCATCAAAAAAAGTGACCACAAAATATTGGCCCATAAAAAAAGAAAGACCAGTCAAAAAAATGATTGGTCAATCAAAAAATAATTGGCCATCACACAAAGTGAGGCGGAGGTGGCGGAGTCGGCGGCGGCGGTGGAGGCGGCAGCGGAGGTGGCGGAGGAGGCGGTGGAGGCGGCGGCGGAGGCTGCGGAGGCGGCGGAAGCGGCAGAGGCGGCGGAGGAGGTAGGTGGCCCGTAAAAAAAAGAAACCAGTAAAAAAACAATTTGTCATAATAAATAAAGTTTAAAAATTGGCTGGTAAAAAAGATAAATGGCCGTCAAAAAAGAATGACTGGTTAAAAAAGAGTGGCCATTAAAAAAGAAGTGGCCGACCAAAAAGAATTGGCCCATAAAAAAAGACCAGTCAAAAAAATTTTGGCCAGTAAAAAAGATGTGGCCATAAAAAAATGTGACCGGTTAAAAAAGAATGGACATTAAAAAAATAGTGACAGCAAAAAATTGGCCCCTACAAAAGAAAGACCAGTCAAAAAAAATTGGGCAGGAAAAGAATGTGGCCATCAAAAATCATTACCGGTTAAAAAAAAGTGGCCATCAAAAAAAGTGACCTGTTAAAACAGAATGGCCATCAAAAAAAGTGACCACAAAAAATTGGCCCGTAAAAAATGGAAGACCAGTCAAAAAAAGAATTGGTCAATAATAAAATATTTGGCCATCACACAAAGTGAGGCGAAGGCGGCGGAGGCGGCGGCGGAGGCGGTGGTGGAGGCGGCGGCAGCGGCGGCGGAGGTGGCGGAAGCGGCGGCGGAGGAGGCGGCGGAGGCGGCGGAGGAGGCGGCAGCGGAGGCGACGGCGGAGGCGGCGGAGACGGCGGAGGAGGAGATAGGTGGCCCGTAAAAAAAAGAGACTAGTAAAACAAAAATTAACTTGTAAAAAAAAAAGTGGTCATACAAAAAAGTAAAAAAATTGGCCAGTAAAAAGATGTGGCCATTAAAAAAAGTGACCGGTTAAAAAAGAGTGGCCATTAAAGAAAAAATTGACTGGTAAAAAAAAAACAGTGGTAGTAAAAAAAGTTTTTAAAAATTGGCCGCTAAAAAGGATAAATGGCCATCAAAAAAAATGACTGGTTAAAAAAGAGTGGCCATTAAAGAAAAAATTGACTGGTAAAAAAAAAAGTCAAAAAAATTGCCCCTAAAAAGATAAATGGTCATCAAAAAAAGTGACCGGTTAAAAAAGAGTGGCCATAAAAAAGAAGTGGCCGACCAAAAAAGAATTGGCCCATAAAAAAAAAGCAGTCAAAAAAAATTGGCCAGTAAAAAAGATGTGGCCATAAAAAAATGTGACCGGTTAAAAAAGAATGGCCATTAAAAAAAGTGACAACAAAAAATTGGCCCCTAAAAAAGAATGACGAGTCAAAAAAAATTGGTCAGGAAAAGAATGTGGCCATCAAAAATAATTACCGGTTAAAAAAAAATAGCCATCAAAAAAAGTGACCGGTTAAAAAGAATGGCCATTAAAAAAAGTGACAACAAAAAATTGGCCCCTAAAAAAGAATGACGAGTCAAAAAAAATTGGTCAGGAAAAGAATGTGGCCATCAAAAATAATTACCGGTTAAAAAAAAATAGCCATCAAAAAAAGTGACCGGTTAAAAAGAATGGCCATCAAAAAAAGTGACCACAAAAAATTGGCCCGTAAAAAAAGAAAGACCAGTCAAAAAAAGAATTGTTCAATAAAAAAATAATTGACCATCACACAAAGTGAGGCAGAGGCGGCGGCGGAGGCGGCGGCAGAGGACGCGGCGGCGGAGGCGACGGTGGAGGCGGCGGAGACGGCGGAGGAGGAGATAGGTGGCCTGTAAAAAAAAAGAGACCAGTAAAACAAAAATTGACTTGTAAAAAAAAAAGTGGTCATAAAAAAAAGTTTAAAAATTGGCCTGTAAAAAAGACAAGTGGCCATCAAAAAAAAATGACTGGTTAAAAAGAATGGCCATCAAAAAAGTGACCTTAAAATATTGGCCTGTAAAAAAAGAAAGACCAGTCAAAAAAAGAATTGATCAATCAAAAAATAATTGGCCATCACACAAAGTGAGGCGGAGGCGGCGGAGGCGGCGGAGGCGGCGGAGGCGGCGGCGGAGGCGGCGGAGGCGGCGGAGGCGGCGGAGGCGGCGGAGGCGGCGGAGGCGGCGGAGGCGGCGGAGGCGGCGGAGGCGGCGGAGGCGGCGGAGGCGGCGGAGGCGGCGGAGGCGGCGGAGGAGGTAGCTGGCCCGTAAAAAAAAGAGACCAGTAAAAAAGAAAATTGGTCCTAATAAATGAAGTTTAAAAATTGGCCAGTAAAAAAGACAAATGGCCATCAAAAAAAGTTACTTGTTAAAAACAGAATGGCGATTAAAGAAAAAATTGGTAAAAACAAATAAGTAGTCATAAAAAAAAGTTTAAAAATTGGCCGGTAAAAAAGATAAATGGCCATCAAAAAAAGTGACTGGTTAAAAAAGAGTGGGCATTCAAAAAAAGTGGCTGACCAAAAAAGAATTGGCCCCTAAAAAAGATAAGTAAAAAAAAATTGCCCAGTAAATAGATGTGGCCGTAAAAAAAAGTGACCGGTTAAAAAAGAGTGGCCATAAAAGAAAAGTTTAAAAATTGGCCGGTAAAAAAGATAAGTGGCTATCAAAAAATAATGACTGGTTAAAAAAGAATGACCATCAACAAAAGTGACCACAAAATATTGGCCCATAAAAAACGAAAGACCAGTCAAAAAAATGATTGGTCAATCAAAAAATAATTGGCCATCACACAAAGTGAGGCGGAGGTGGCGGAGTCGGCGGCGGCGGTGGCGGCGGCGGTGGAGGCGGCAGCGGAGGTGGCGGAGGAGGCGGTGGAGGCGGCGGCGGAGGCTGCGGAGGCGGCGGAAGCGGCAGAGGCGGCGGAGGAGGTAGGTGGCCCGTAAAAAAAAGAAACCAGTAAAAAAACAATTTGTCATAATAAATAAAGTTTAAAAATTGGCCGGTAAAAAAGATAAATGGCCGTCAAAAAAGAATGACTGGTTAAAAAAGAGTGGCCATTAAAAAAGAAGTGGCCGACCAAAAAGAATTGGCCCATAAAAAAAGACCAGTCAAAAAAATTTTGGCCAGTAAAAAAGATGTGGCCATAAAAAAATGTGACCGGTTAAAAAAGAATGGACATTAAAAAAATAGTGACAGCAAAAAATTGGCCCCTACAAAAGAAAGACCAGTCAAAAAAAATTGGGCAGGAAAAGAATGTGGCCATCAAAAATCATTACCGGTTAAAAAAAAGTGGCCATCAAAAAAAGTGACCTGTTAAAAAAGAATGGCCATCAAAAAAAGTGACCACAAAAAATTGGCCCGTAAAAAATGGAAGACCAGTCAAAAAAAGAATTGGTCAATAATAAAATATTTGGCCATCACACAAAGTGAGGCGAAGGCGGCGGCGGAGGCGGTGGTGGAGGCGGCGGCAGCGGCGGCGGAGGTGGCGGAAGCGGCGGCGGAGGAGGCGGCGGAGGCGCCGGAGGAGGCGGCAGCGGAGGCGACGGCGGAGGCGGCGGAGACGGCGGAGGAGGAGATAGGTGGCCCGTAAAAAAAAGAGACTAGTAAAACAAAAATTAACTTGTAAAAAAAAAAGTGGTCATACAAAAAAGTAAAAAAATTGGCCAGTAAAAAGATGTGGCCATTAAAAAAAGTGACCGGTTAAAAAAGAGTGGCCATTAAAGAAAAAATTGACTGGTAAAAAAAAAACAGTGGTAGTAAAAAAAGTTTTTAAAAATTGGCCGCTAAAAAAGGATAAATGGCCATCAAAAAAAATGACTGGTTAAAAAAGAGTGGCCATTCAAAAACAAGTTGCCGACCAAAAAAGAATTGGCCCGTAAAAAAAGACCAGTGAAAAAAAAATTGAACAGTAAAAAAGATGTGGCCATAAAAAAAAGTGACCGGTTAAAAAAAAAGTGGCCATTAAAAAAGATAAGTGACCCTCAAAAAAAGTGACTGGTTAAAAAAGAGTGGCCATTAAAGAAAAAATTGACTGGTAAAAAAAAAAGTCAAAAAAATTGCCCCTAAAAAGATAAATGGTCATCAAAAAAAGTGACCGGTTAAAAAAGAGTGGCCATAAAAAAGAAGTGGCCGACCAAAAAAGAATTGGCCCATAAAAAAAAAGCAGTCAAAAAAAATTGGCCAGTAAAAAAGATGTGGCCATAAAAAAATGTGACCGGTTAAAAAAGAATGGCCATTAAAAAAAGTGACAACAAAAAATTGGCCCCTAAAAAAGAATGACGAGTCAAAAAAAATTGGTCAGGAAAAGAATGTGGCCATCAAAAATAATTACCGGTTAAAAAAAAATAGCCATCAAAAAAAGTGACCGGTTAAAAAGAATGGCCATTAAAAAAAGTGACAACAAAAAATTGGCCCCTAAAAAAGAATGACGAGTCAAAAAAAATTGGTCAGGAAAAGAATGTGGCCATCAAAAATAATTACCGGTTAAAAAAAAATAGCCATCAAAAAAAGTGACCGGTTAAAAAGAATGGCCATCAAAAAAAGTGACCACAAAAAATTGGCCCGTAAAAAAAGAAAGACCAGTCAAAAAAAGAATTGGTCAATAAAAAAATAATTGACCATCACACAAAGTGAGGCAGAGGCGGCGGCGGAGGCGGCGGCAGAGGACGCGGCGGCGGAGGCGACGGTGGAGGCGGCGGAGACGGCGGAGGAGGAGATAGGTGGCCTGTAAAAAAAAAGAGACCAGTAAAACAAAAATTGACTTGTAAAAAAAAAAGTGGTCATAAAAAAAAGTTTAAAAATTGGCCTGTAAAAAAGACAAGTGGCCATCAAAAAAAAATGACTGGTTAAAAAGAATGGCCATCAAAAAAGTGACCTTAAAATATTGGCCTGTAAAAAAAGAAAGACCAGTCAAAAAAAGAATTGATCAATCAAAAAATAATTGGCCATCACACAAAGTGAGGCGGAGGCGGCGGAGGCGGCGGAGGCGGCGGAGGCGGCGGAGGCGGCGGAGGCGGCGGAGGCGGCGGAGGCGGCGGAGGCGGCGGAGGCGGCGGAGGCGGCGGAGGCGGCGGAGGCGGCGGAGGCGGCGGAGGCGGCGGAGGCGGCGGAGGCGGCGGAGGAGGTAGCTGGCCCGTAAAAAAAAGAGACCAGTAAAAAAGAAAATTGGTCCTAATAAATGAAGTTTAAAAATTGGCCAGTAAAAAAGACAAATGGCCATCAAAAAAAGTTACTTGTTAAAAACAGAATGGCGATTAAAGAAAATATTGGTAAAAACAAATAAGTAGTCATAAAAAAAAGTTTAAAAATTGGCCGGTAAAAAAGATAAATGGCCATCAAAAAAAGTGACTGGTTAAAAAAGAGTGGGCATTCAAAAAAAGTGGCTGACCAAAAAAGAATTGGCCCCTAAAAAAGATAAGTAAAAAAAAATTGCCCAGTAAATAGATGTGGCCGTAAAAAAAAGTGACCGGTTAAAAAAGAGTGGCCATAAAAGAAAAGTTTAAAAATTGGCCGGTAAAAAAGATAAGTGGCTATCAAAAAATAATGACTGGTTAAAAAAGAATGACCATCAACAAAAGTGACCACAAAATATTGGCCCATAAAAAACGAAAGACCAGTCAAAAAAATGATTGGTCAATCAAAAAATAATTGGCCATCACACAAAGTGAGGCGGAGGTGGCGGAGTCGGCGGCGGCGGTGGCGGCGGCGGTGGAGGCGGCAGCGGAGGTGGCGGAGGAGGCGGTGGAGGCGGCGGCGGAGGCTGCGGAGGCGGCGGAAGCGGCAGAGGCGGCGGAGGAGGTAGGTGGCCCGTAAAAAAAAGAAACCAGTAAAAAAACAATTTGTCATAATAAATAAAGTTTAAAAATTGGCCGGTAAAAAAGATAAATGGCCGTCAAAAAAGAATGACTGGTTAAAAAAGAGTGGCCATTAAAAAAGAAGTGGCCGACCAAAAAGAATTGGCCCATAAAAAAAGACCAGTCAAAAAAATTTTGGCCAGTAAAAAAGATGTGGCCATAAAAAAATGTGACCGGTTAAAAAAGAATGGACATTAAAAAAATAGTGACAGCAAAAAATTGGCCCCTACAAAAGAACGACCAGTTAAAAAAAATTGGGCAGGAAAAGAATGTGGCCATCAAAAATCATTACCGGTTAAAAAAAAGTGGCCATCAAAAAAAGTGACCTGTTAAAAAAGAATGGCCATCAAAAAAAGTGACCACAAAAAATTGGCTCGTAAAAAATGGAAGACCAGTCAAAAAAAGAATTGGTCAATTATAAAATATTTGGCCATCACACAAAGTGAGGCGAAGGCGGCGGAGGCGGCGGCGGAGGCGGTGGTGGAGGCGGCGGAAGCGGCGGCGGAGGTGGCGGAAGCGGCGGCGGAGGAGGCGGCGGAGGAGGCGGCAGCGGAGGCGACGGCGGAGGCGGCGGAGACGGCGGAGGAGGAGATAGGTGGCCCGTAAAAAAAAGAGACTAGTAAAACAAAAATTAACTTGTAAAAAAAAAAGTGGTCATACAAAAAAGTAAAAAAATTGGCCAGTAAAAAGATGTGGCCATTAAAAAAAGTGACCGGTTAAAAAAGAGTGGCCATTAAAGAAAAAATTGACTGGTAAAAAAAAAACAGTGGTAGTAAAAAAAGTTTTTAAAAATTGGCCGCTAAAAAAGGATAAATGGCCATCAAAAAAAATGACTGGTTAAAAAAGAGTGGCCATTCAAAAACAAGTTGCCGACCAAAAAAGAATTGGCCCGTAAAAAAAGACCAGTGAAAAAAAAATTGAACAGTAAAAAAGATGTGGCCATAAAAAAAAGTGACCGGTTAAAAAAAAAGTGGCCATTAAAAAAGATAAGTGACCCTCAAAAAAAGTGACTGGTTAAAAAAGAGTGGCCATTAAAGAAAAAATTGACTGGTAAAAAAAAAAGTCAAAAAAATTGCCCCTAAAAAGATAAATGGTCATCAAAAAAAGTGACCGGTTAAAAAAGAGTGGCCATAAAAAAGAAGTGGCCGACCAAAAAAGAATTGGCCCATAAAAAAAAGCAGTCAAAAAAAATTGGCCAGTAAAAATGATGTGGCCATAAAAAAATGTGACCGGTTAAAAAAGAATGGCCATTAAAAAAAGTGACAACAAAAAATTGGCCCCTAAAAAAGAATGACGAGTCAAAAAAAATTGGTCAGGAAAAGAATGTGGCCATCAAAAATAATTACCGGTTAAAAAAAAATAGCCATCAAAAAAAGTGACCGGTTAAAAAGAATGGCCATTAAAAAAAGTGACAACAAAAAATTGGCCCCTAAAAAAGAATGACGAGTCAAAAAAAATTGGTCAGGAAAAGAATGTGGCCATCAAAAATAATTACCGGTTAAAAAAAAATAGCCATCAAAAAAAGTGACCGGTTAAAAAGAATGGCCATCAAAAAAAGTGACCACAAAAAATTGGCCCGTAAAAAAAGAAAGACCAGTCAAAAAAAGAATTGGTCAATAAAAAAATAATTGACCATCACACAAAGTGAGGCAGAGGCGGCGGCGGAGGCGGCGGCGGAGGACGCGGCGGCGGAGGCGACGGTGGAGGCGGCGGAGACGGCGGAGGAGGAGATAGGTGGCCCGTAAAAAAATGAGACCAGTAAAACAAAGTGGTCATAAAAAAAAGTTTAAAAATTGGCCTGTAAAAAAGACAAGTGGCCATCAAAAAAAAATGACTGGTTAAAAAGAATGGCCATCAAAAAAGTGACCTTAAAATATTGGCCTGTAAAAAAAGAAAGACCAGTCAAAAAAAGAATTGATCAATCAAAAAATAATTGGCCATCACACAAAGTGAGGCGGAGGAGGCGGCGGAGGCGGCGGAGGCGGCGGAGGCGGCGGAGGCGGCGGAGGCGGCGGAGGCGGCGGAGGCGGCGGAGGCGGCGGAGGCGGCGGAGGCGGCGGAGGCGGCGGAGGCGGCGGAGGCGGCGGAGGCGGCGGAGGCGGTAGCTGGCCCGTAAAAAAAAGAGACCAGTAAAAAAGAAAATTGGTCCTAATAAATGAAGTTTAAAAATTGGCCAGTAAAAAAGACAAATGGCCATCAAAAAAAGTTACTTGTTAAAAACAGAATGGCGATTAAAGAAAAAATTGGTAAAAACAAATAAGTAGTCATAAAAAAAGTTTAAAAATTGGCCGGTAAAAAAGATAAATGGCCATCAAAAAAAGTGACTGGTTAAAAAAGAGTGGGCATTCAAAAAAAGTGGCTGACCAAAAAAGAATTGGCCCCTAAAAAAGATAAGTAAAAAAAAATTGCCCAGTAAATAGATGTGGCCGTAAAAAAAAGTGACCGGTTAAAAAAGAGTGGCCATAAAAGAAAAGTTTAAAAATTGGCCGGTAAAAAAGATAAGTGGCTATCAAAAAATAATGACTGGTTAAAAAAGAATGACCATCAACAAACGTGACCACAAAATATTGGCCCATAAAAAAAGAAAGACCAGTCAAAAAAATGATTGGTCAATCAAAAAATAATTGGCCATCACACAAAGTGAGGCGGAGGTGGCGGAGTCGGCGGCGGCGGTGGCGGCGGTGGCGGCGGCGGCGGAGGCGGCAGCGGAGGTGGCGGAGGAGGCGGTGGAGGCGGCGGCGACGGCTGCGGAGGTGGCGGAAGCGGCAGAGGCGGCGGAGGAGGTAGGTGGCCCGTAAAAAAAAGAAACCAGTAAAAAAACAATTTGTCATAATAAATAAAGTTTAAAAATTGGCCAGTAAAAAAGATAAATGGCCGTCAAAAAAGAATGACTGGTTAAAAAAGAGTGGCCATTAAAAAAGAAGTGGCCCACCAAAAAGAATTGGCTTTTAAAAAAAGACCAGTCAAAAAAAATTTGGCCAGTAAAAAAGATGTGGCCATAAAAAAACCTGACCGGTCAAAAAAGAATTGACATTAAAAAAAGAGTGACAGCAAAAAATTGGCCCCTAAAAAAGAAAGACCAGTCAAAAAAAATTTGGGCAGGAAAAGAATGTGGCCATCAAAAATAATTACCGGTTAAAAAAAAGTAGCCATCAAAAAAGTGACCGGTTAAAAAAGAATGGCCATCAAAAAAAGTGAGCACAAAAAATTGGCCCGTAAAAAATGGAAGACCAGTCAAAAAAAGAATTGGTCAATAATAAAATAATTGGCCATCACACAAAGTGAGGTGGAGGCGGCGGAGACGGCGGCGGAGACGACGGCGGCAGAGGCGGCGGAGGCGGCGGAAGCGGCGGCGACGGAGGCGGTGGCCGCGGAGGAGGATGATGGTGGCCCGTAAAAAAAAAAAAGACCAGTAAAACAAAAATTTACTTGTAAAAAAAAAAAAGCCATCAAAAAAAGTGACTTGTTAAAAAAAGAATGGCCATTAAAGAAAAAATTTCTAAAGAAAATAAAAGTGGTCATAAAAAAAGTAACAAAAATTGGCCGGTAAAAAAGATAAATGGCCATCAAAAAAAGTTACCGGTTAAAAAAGAGTGGCCATTAAAAAAAAGTGGCCGACCAAAAAAGAATTGGCCCCTAAAAAAGATCAGTGAAAAAAAATTGGCCAGTAAAAAGATATGGCCGTAAAAAAAAGTGACCGGTTAAAAATTAGTGGCCATTAAAGAAAAAATGTATTTGTAAAAAGAAAAGTGGTCATAAAAGAAAAGTTTAAAAATTGGCCGGTAAAAAAGATAAGTGGCTATCAAAAAATAATGACGGGTTAAAAAAGAATGACCATCAAAAAAAGTGACCACAAAATATTGGCCCGTAAAAAAAGAAAGACCAGTCAAAAAAAGAATTGGTCAATCAAAAAATAATTGGCCATCACACAAAGTGAGGCGGAGGCGTCGGAGGCGTCGGAGGCGTCGGAGGCGTCGGAGGCGTCGGAGGCGGCGGAGGCGGCGGAGGCGGCGGAGGCGGCGGAGTCGGCGGAGTCGGCGGAGGCAGGGGAGGAGGTAGGTGGCCCGTAAAAAAAAGAGACCAGTAAAAAAGAAAATTGGTCATAATAAATAAAGTTTAAAAATTGGCCAGTAAAAAAGACAAATGGCCATCAAAAATCAGTGACTGGTTAGAAAAAGAATGGCCATTAAAGAAAAAATTGGTAAAAAAAAAGTGGTCATAAAAAAGAAAAGTTTAAAAATTAGCCGGTCAAAAAGATAAATGGCTATCAAAAAAAGTGACTGGTTAATAAAGAGTGGCCATTAAAAAAAGGTGGCTGACCAAAAAAGAATTGGCCCTTAAGATCATTCAAAAAAAATTGGCCAGTAAAAAGATATGGCCGTAAAAAAAAGTGACTGGTTAAAAAAGAATGGCCATTAAAAAAAAGTGACAACAAAAAATTGGCCCATAAAAAAGAAAGACCAGTCAAAAAAAATTGGCCAGGAAAGAATATGGCCATCAAAAATAATTACCGGTTAAAAAAGAAGTGGCCATCAAAAAAAGTGACTGGTTAAAAAAAGAATGGCCATTAAAGAAAAAAGTTGGTAAAAAAAAAAGTGGTCATAAAAAAAAGTTTCAAAATTGACCGGTAAAAAGATAAATGGCCATCAAAAAAAGTGACCGGTTAAAAAAGAGTGGCCGTTAAAAAAAAAGTGGCCGACCAAAAAAGAATTGGCCCATAAAAAAAGACCAGTGAAAAAAAAATTGAACAGTAAAAAAGATGTGGCCATAAAAAAAGTGACCGGTTAAAAAAAAAGTGGCCATTAAAAAAGATAAATGGCCGTCAAAAAAGTGACTGGTTAAGAAAGAGTGGCCATTAAAGCAAAAATTGACTGGTAAAAAAAAAAGTAAAAAAAAATTGTCCCTAAAAAAGATAAATGGTCATCAAAAAAAGTGATCGGTTAAAAAAGAATGGCCATTAAAAAAAGAGTGACAAAAAATTTGCCCATTAAAAAGAAAGACCAGTCTAAAAAAATTGGCCAGGAAAGAATGTGGCCATCAAAAATAATTACCGGTAAAAAAAAGTGGCCATCAAAAAAAGTGACTGGTTAAAAAAAAATGACCCTTAAAGAAAAAATTGGTAAAAAAAAATGGTCATAAAAAAAAGTTTAAAAATTGGCCTGTAAAAAAAAAAGACCAGTCAAAAAAGAGAATTGTTCAATAAAAAAATAATTGGCCATCACACAAAGTGAGGCGGAGGCGGAGGCGGCGGAGGAGGGGGCGGAGGCGGCGGCGGAGGCTGCAGAGGCGGCGGAAGCGGCGGAGGCGGCGGAGGAGGTAGGTGTCCCGTAAAAAAGAAGAGACCAGTAAAAAAAAAATTTGTCATAATAAATAAAGTTTAAAAATTGGACGGTAAAAAAGATGTGGCTGTAAAAAAAAAAGTGACCGGTTAAAAAAGAATGTCCATTAAAAAAGAGTGACCACAAAAAATTGTCCCATAAAAAAGAAAGACCAGTCAAAAAAAATTGGCCTGGAAAAAAATGTGGCCATCAAAAAAAATTAACTCTTAAAAAAAAGTGGCCATTAAAAAAGAAGTGGCCATTAAAAAAGTGACTGGTTAAAAAAAGAATAGCCATTAAAGAAAGAATTGGTAAACAGATTAAGTGGTCAAAAAAAAGTTTAAAAATTTGCCGGTAAAAAAGATTAATGGCCATCAAAAAAAAAGACCGGTTAAGAAAGAATGGCCATCAAAAAAAGTGACCACAAAAAATTGGCCCGTAAAAAAAGAAAGACCACTCAAAAAATATAATTGGTCAATCAAAAAATAGAATTGACCATCACACAAAGTGAGGCGGAGGCGGCGGAGGAGGAGGTAGGTGGCCGGTAAAAAAAAGAGAGACCAGTAAAAAAATAATTGACTGGTAAAAAAAAAAGTGGTCATAAAAAAAAGTTTAAAAATTGGCTGGTAAAAAGGATAAATGGCCATAAAAAAAAGACTGCTTAAAAAAGAGTGGCCATTAAAAAAAAGTGTCCGACCAAAAAATAATTGGCCCATAAAAAAAGACCAGTCAAAAAAAATTGGCCAGTAAAAAAAGATGTGGCCATAAAAAAAGTGACCGGTTAAAAAAGAATGGCCATTAAAAAACAGAGTGACCACAAAAAATAGTCCCGTAAAAAAAGAAAGACCAGTCCAAAAAAATTGGTCAGTAAAAAAGATAAGTGGCCATCAAAAAAAGTGACCGGTTAAAAAAGAATGGCCATTAAAGAAAAAATTGACTGGTAAAAAAAAAAAGTGGTCACAAAAAAAGTGAAAAAAATTGGCCGGTAAATAAGATAAATGGCCATCAAAAAGAAGTGACCAGTTAAAAAAGAGTGGCCATTAAAAAAAAGTGGCTGACCAAAAAAGAATTGGCCCATAAAAAAAGACCTGTCAAAAAAAATTGGCCAGTAAAAAAGATGTGGCCATAAAAAAAAGTGACCGGTTAAAAAAGAATGGCCATTAAAAAAAAAGTGACCACAAAAAATTGGCCCTTAAATAAAGAAAGACCAGTCAAAAAAAGATTGGTCAGTAAAAAATAGTTGCCTATCAAAAAAAAATACCGGTTAAAAAAAAGGGACCATTAAAAAGAAAATGGCCATCAAAAAGAAGTCACCGGTTAAAAAAGAGTGGCCATTAAAAAAAAGTGGCTGACTAAAAAGATTTGGCCCATAAAAAAAGACCTGTCAAAAAAAATTGGACAGTAAAAAAGATGTGGCCATCAAAAAAAGTGACCAGTTAAAAAAGAATGGCCATTAAATATAAAATATACTGGTAAAAAAAAAAAGTGGTCGTAAAAAGAAAAGTTTAAAAATTGGCCGCTAAAAAAGATAAATGGCCATAAAAAAAAATTGACTGGTTAAAAAAGAGTGGCCATTCAAAAACAAGTGGCCGACCAAAAAAGAATTGGCCCATAAAAAAAGACCAGTGAAAAAAAAATTGAACAGTAAAAAAGATGTGGCCATAAAAAAATTGACCGGTTAAAAAAAAGTGGCCATTAAAAAAGATAAATGGCCGTCAAAAAAGTGACTGGTTAAGAAAGAGTGGCCATTAAAGCAAAAATTGACTGGTAAAAAAAAAAGTAAAAAAAAATTGTCCCTAAAAAAGATAAATGGTCATCAAAAAAAGTGATCGGTTAAAAAAGAATGGCCATTAAAAAAAGAGTGACAAAAAATTGGCCCATTAAAAAGAAAGACCAGTCAAAAAAAATTGGCCAGGAAAGAATGTGGCCATCAAAAATAATTACCAGTAAAAAAAAGTGGCCATCAAAAAAAGTGACTGGTTAAAAAAAAATGGCCATTAAAGAAAAAATTGGTTAAAAAAAATGGTCATAAAAAAAAGTTTAAAAATTGTCCTGTAAAAAAAAAAGACCAGTCAAACAAGAGAATTGTTCAATAAAAAAATAATTGGCCATCACACAAAGTGAGGCGGAGGCGGTGGCGGCGGAGGCGGCGGAGGAGGGGGCGGAGGCGGCGGCGGAGGCTGCAGAGGCGGCGTAAGCGGCAGAGGCGGCGGAGGAGGTAGGTGTCCCGTAAAAAAGAAGAGACCAGTAAAAAAAAAATTTGTCATAATAAATAAAGTTTAAAAATTGGCCGGTAAAAAAGATGTGGCTGTAAAAAAAAAAGTGACCGGTTAAAAAAGAATGTCCATTAAAAAAAAAGTGACCACAAAAAATTGGCCCCTAAATAAAGAAAAAGACCAGTCAAAAAAAGATTGGTCAGTAAAAAATAGTTGGTTATAAAAAAAAAAATACCGGTTAAAAAAAAGGGGCCATTAAAAAAGATAAATGGCCATCAAAAAGAAGTGACCGGTTAAAAAAGAGTGGCCATTAAAAAAAGTGGCTGACCAAAAAAGAATTGGCCCATAAAAAAAGACCTGTCAAAAAAAATTGGCTAGTAAAAAAGATGTGGCCATGAAAAAAAGTGACCCGTTAAAAAAGAATGGCCATTAAAAAAAGAGTGACCACAAAAAATCGGCCCCTAAAAAAAGAAAGACCAGTCAAAAAAAAATTGGTCAATAAAAAATATAATTGACCATCACACAAAGTGAGGCGGAGGAGGCGGCGGCGGAGGCGGCGGAGGCGGCGGAGGAGGAGATATGTGGCCGGTAAAAAAAAGAGACCAGTAAAAAAAAAATGACCGGTAAAAAAATAAGTGGTCATAAAAAAAGAGTGAAAAAAATTGGCCGGTAAAAAAGATAAATGACCATCAAAAAAAATGACTGGTTTAAAAAGAGTGGCCTTTAAAAAAGAAGTGTCCGACCAAAAAATAATTGGCCCATAAAAAAAGACCACAGTCAAATAAAATTGGCCAGTAAAAAAAGATGTGGCCATAAAAAAAGTGACCGGTTAAAAAAGAATGGCCATTAAAAAACAGAGTGACCACAAAAAATAGTCCCGTTAAAAAAGAAAGACCAGTCCAAAAAAATTGGTCAGTAAAAAAGATAAGTGGCCATCAAAAAAAGTGACCGGTTAAAAAAGAATGGCCATTAAAGAAAAAATTGACTGGTAAAAAAAACAAGTGGTCACAAAAAAAGTGAAAAAAATTGGCCGGTAAATCAGATGATTGGCCATCAAAAAGAAGTGACCGGTTAAAAAAGAGTGGCCATTAAAAAAAAGTGGCTGACCAAAAAAAAATTGGCCCATAAAAAAGACCTGTCAAAAAAAATTGGCCAGTAAAAAAGATGTGGCCATAAAAAAAAGTGACCGGTTAAAAAAAAGTGGCCATTAAAAAAGTGACTGGTTAAAAAAAGAATAGCCATTAAAGAAAGAATTGGTAAACAGATAAAGTGGTCAAAAAAAGTTTAAAAATTGGCCGGTAAAAAAGATTAATGGCCATCAAAAAAAAAGACCGGTTAAGAAAGAATGGCCATCAAAAAAAGTGACCACAAAAAATTGGCCCGTAAAAAAAGAAAGACCACTCAAAAAATATAATTGGTCAATCAAAAAATATAATTGACCATCACACAAAGTGAGGCGGAGGCGGCGGAGGAGGAGGTAGGTGGCCGGTAAAAAAAAAGAGACCAGTAAAAAAATAATTGACTGGTAAAAAAAAAAGTGGTCATAAAAAAAAGTTTAAAAATTGGCTGGTAAAAAGGATAAATGGCCATGAAAAAAAGACTGCTTAAAAAAGAGTGGCCATTAAAAAAAAGTGTCCGACCAAAAAATAATTGGCCCATAAAAAAAGACCAGTCAAAAAAAATTGGCCAGTAAAAAAAGATGTGGCCATAAAAAAAGTGACCGGTTAAAAAAGAATGGCCATTAAAAAACAGAGTGACCACAAAAAATAGTCGCGTAAAAAAAGAAAGACCAGTCCAAAAAAATTGGTCAGTAAAAAAGATAAGTGGCCATCAAAAAAAGTGACTGGTTAAAAAAGAATGGCCATTAAAGAAAAAATTGACTGGTAAAAAAAAAAAAGTGTTCACAAAAAAAGTGAACAAAATTGGCCGGTAAATTAGATAAATGGCCATCAAAAAGAAGTGACCAGTTAACAAAGAGTGGCCATTAAAAAAAAGTGTCCGACCAAAAAATAATTGGCCCATAAAAAAAGACCTGTCAAAAAAAATTGGCCAGTAAAAAAGATGTGGCCATCAAAAAAAGTGACCGGTTAAAAAAGAATGGCCATTAAAAAAATAGTGACCACAAAAAATTGGCTCTTAAAAAAAGAAAGACCAGTCAAAAAAAGATTGGTCAGTAAAAAATAGTTGGCTATCAAAAAAAAATACCGGTTAAAAAAAAGGGGCCATTAAAAAAGATAAATGGCCATCAAAAAGAAGTGACCGGTTAAAAAAGAGTGGCCATTAAAAAAAGTGGTTGACCAAAAAAGAATTGGCCCATAAAAAAAGACCTGTCAAAAAAAATTGGCCAGTAAAAAAGATGTGGCCATAAAAAAAAAGTGACCGGTTAAAAAAGAATGGCCATTAAAAAAAAAGTGACCACAAAAAATTGGCCCCTAAATAAAGAAAAAGACCAGTCAAAAAAAGATTGGTCAGTAAAAAATATAATTGACCATCACACAAAGTGAGGCGGAGGAGGCGGCAGCGGAGGCGGCGGCAGCGGAGGCGGCGGAGGCGGCGGAGGCGGCGGAGGAGGAGATAGGTGGCCGGTAAAAAAAAAGAGACCAGTAAAAAAAAATGACTGGTAAAAAATAAGTGGTCATAAAAAAAGAGTGAAAAAAATTGGCCGGTAAAAAAGATAAATGACCATCAAAAAAAATGACTGGTTTAAAAAGAGTGGCCTTTAAAAAAGAAGTGTCCGACCAAAAAATAATTGGCCCATAAAAAAAGACCACAGTCAAATAAAATTGGCCAGTAAAAAAAGATGTGGCCATAAAAAAAGTGACCGGTTAAAAAAGAATGGCCATTAAAAAACAGAGTGACCACAAAAAATAGTCCCGTTAAAAAAGAAAGACCAGTCCAAAAAAATTGGTCAGTAAAAAAGATAAGTGACCATCAAAAAAAGTGACCGGTTAAAAAAGAATGGCCATTAAAGAAAAAATTGACTGGTAAAAAAAACAAGTGGTCACAAAAAAAGTGAAAAAAATTGGCCGGTAAATAAGATAATTGGCCATCAAAAAGAAGTGACCGGTTAAAAAAGAGTGACCATTAAAAAAAAGTGGCTGACCAAAAAAGAATTGGCCCATAAAAAAGACCTGTCAAAAAAAATTGGCCAGTAAAAAAGATGTGGCCATAAAAAAAAGTGACCGGTTAAAAAAAAGTGGCCATTAAAAAAGATAAATGGCCGTCAAAAAAGTGACTGGTTAAGAAAGAGTGGCCATTAAAGCAAAAATTGACTGGTAAAAAAGAAAGTAAAAAAAAATTGTCCCTAAAAAAGATAAATGGTCATCAAAAAAAGTGATCGGTTAAAAAAGAATGGCCATTAAAAAAAGAGTGACAAAAAATTGGCCCATTAAAAAGAAAGACCAGTCAAAAAAAATTGGCCAGGAAACAATGTGGCCATCAAAAATAATTACCGGTAAAAAAAAGTGGCCATCAAAAAAAGTGACTGGTTAAAAAAAAATGGCCATTAAAGAAAAAATTGGTAAAAAAAATGGTCATAAAAAAAAGTTAAAAAATTGGCCTGTAAAAAAAAAGACCAGTCAAACAAGAGAATTGTTCAATAAAAAAATAATTGGCCATCACACAAAGTGAGGCGGAGGCAGTGGCGGCGGAGGCGGCGGAGGAGGGGGCGGAGGCGGCGGCGGAGGCTAAAGAGGCGGCGGAAGCGGCGGAGGCGGCGGAGGAGGTAGGTGTCCCGTAAAAAAGAAGAGACCAGTAAAAAAAAAATTTGTCATAATAAATAAAGTTTAAAAATTGGCCGGTAAAAAAGATGTGGCTGTAAAAAAAAAAGTGACCGGTTAAAAAAGAATGTCCATTAAAAAAGAGTGACCACAAAAAATTGGTCCATAAAAAAGAAAGACCAGTCAAAAAAATTTGGCCTGGAAAAAATGTGGCCATCAAAAAAAATTAACTCTTAAAAAAAAGTGGCCATTAAAAAAGAAGTGGCCATTAAAAAAGTGACTGGTTAAAAAAAGAATAGCCATTAAAGAAAGAATTGGTAAACAGATAAAGTGGTCAAAAAAAGTTTAAAAATTGGCCGGTAAAAAAGATTAATGGCCATCAAAAAAAAAGACCGGTTAAGAAAGAATGGCCATCAAAAAAAGTGACCACAAAAAATTGGCCCGTAAAAAAAGAAAGACCACTCAAAAAATATAATTGGTCAATCAAAAAATATAATTGACCATCACACAAAGTGAGGCGGAGGCGGCGGAGGAGGAGGTAGGTGGCCGGTAAAAAAAAGAGACCAGTAAAAAAATAATTGACAGGTAAAAAAAAAAGTGGTCATAAAAAAAGTTTAAAAATTGGCTGGTAAAAAGGATAAATGGCCATGAAAAAAAGACTGCTTAAAAAAGAGTGGCCATTAAAAAAAAGTGTCCGACCAAAAAATAATTGGCCCATAAAAAAAGACCAGTCAAAAAAAATTGGCCAGTAAAAAAAGATGTGGCCATAAAAAAAGTGACCGGTTAAAAAAGAATGGCCATTAAAAAACAGAGTGACCACAAAAAATAGTCGCGTAAAAAAAGAAAGACCAGTCCAAAAACATTGGTCAGTAAAAAAGATAAGTGGCCATCAAAAAAAATGACCGGTTAAAAAAGAATGGCCATTAAAGAAAAAATTGACTGGTAAAAAAAAAAAGTGGTCACAAAAAAAGTGAACAAAATTGGCCGGTAAATAAGATAAATGGCCATCAAAAAGAAGTGACCAGTTAAAAAAGAGTGGCCATTAAAAAAAAGTGTCCGACCAAAAAATAATTGGCCCATAAAAAAAGACCAGTCAAAAAAAATTGGCCAGTAAAAAAAGATGTGGCCATAAAAAAAGTGACCGGTTAAAAAAGAATGGCCATTAAAAAACAGAGTGACCACAAAAAATAGTCGCGTAAAAAAAGAAAGACCAGTCCAAAAAAATTGGTCAGTAAAAAAGATAAGTGGCCATCAAAAAAAGTGACCGATTAAAAAAGAATGGCCATTAAAGAAAAAATTGACTGGTAAAAAAAAAAAAGTGGTCACAAAAAAAGTGAACAAAATTGGCCGGTAAATAAGATAAATGGCCATCAAAAAGAAGTGACCAGTTAAAAAAGAGTGGCCATTAAAAAAAAGTGTCCGACCAAAAAAGAATTGGCCCATAAAAAAAGACCAGTCAAAAAAAATTGGCCAGTAAAAAAAGATGTGGCCATAAAAAAAGTGACCGGTTAAAAAAGAATGGCCATTAAAAAACAGAGTGACCACAAAAAATAGTCCCATAAAAAAAGAAAGACCAGTCCAAAAAAATTGGTCAGTAAAAAAGATAAGTGGCCATCAAAAAAAGTGACCGGTTAAAAAAGAATGGCCATTAAAAAACAGAGTGACCACAAAAAATAGTCGCGTAAAAAAAGAAAGACCAGTCCAAAAAAATTGGTCAGTAAAAAAGATAAGTGGCCATCAAAAAAAGTGACCGATTAAAAAAGAATGGCCATTAAAGAAAAAATTGACTGGTAAAAAAAAAAAAGTGGTCACAAAAAAAGTGAACAAAATTGGCCGGTAAATAAGATAAATGGCCATCAAAAAGAAGTGACCAGTTAAAAAAGAGTGGCCATTAAAAAAAAGTGTCCGACCAAAAAAGAATTGGCCCATAAAAAAAGACCAGTCAAAAAAAATTGGCCAGTAAAAAAAGATGTGGCCATAAAAAAAGTGACCGGTTAAAAAAGAATGGCCATTAAAAAACAGTGACCACAAAAAATAGTCCCATAAAAAAAGAAAGACCAGTCAAAAAAAGATTGGTCAGTAAAAAATAGTTGGCTATCAAAAAAAAATACCGGTTAAAAAAAAGGGGCCATTAAAAAAAGATAAATGGCCATCAAAAAGAAGTGACCGGTTAAAAAAGAGTGGCCATTAAAAAAAAGTGGTTGACCAAAAAAGAATTGGCCCATAAAAAAAGACCTGTCAAAAAAAATTGGCCAGTAAAAAAGATGTGGCCATAAAAAAAAAGTGACCGGTTAAAAAAGAATGGCCATTAAAAAAAAAGTGACCACAAAAAATTGGCCCCTAAATAAAGAAAAACACCAGTCAAAAAAAGATTGGTCAGTAAAAAATATAATTGACCATCACACAAAGTGAGGCGGAGGAGTCGGCGGCGGAGGCGGCGGAGGCGGCGGAGGAGGAGATAGGTGGCCGGTAAAAAAAAGAGACCAGTAAAAAAAAAATGACTGGTTAAAAAATAAGTGGTCATAAAAAAAGAGTGAAAAAAATTGGCCGGTAAAAAAGATAAATGACCATCAAAAAAAATGACTGGTTTAAAAAGAGTGGCCTTTAAAAAAGAAGTGTCCGACCAAAAAATAATTGGCCCATAAAAAAAGACCACAGTCAAATAAAATTGGCCAGTAAAAAAAGATGTGGCCATAAAAAAAGTGACCGGTTAAAAAAGAATGGTCATTAAAAAACAGAGTGACCACAAAAAATAGTCCCGTTAAAAAAGAAAGACCAGTCCAAAAAAATTGGTCAGTAAAAAAGATAAGTGGCCATCAAAAAAAGTGACCGGTTAAAAAAGAATGGCCATTAAAGAAAAAATTGACTGGTAAAAAAAACAAGTGGTCACAAAAAAAGTGAAAAAAATTGGCCGGTAAATAAGATAATTGGCCATCAAAAAGAAGTGACCAGTTAAAAAAGAGTGGCCATTAAAAAAAAGTGGCTGACCAAAAAAGAATTGGCCCATAAAAAAGACCTGTCAAAAAAAATTGGCCAGTAAAAAAGATGTGGCCATAAAAAAAAGTGACCGGTTAAAAAAAAGTGGCCATTAAAAAAGATAAATGGCCGTCAAAAAAGTGACTGGTTAAGAAAGAGTGGCCATTAAAGCAAAAATTGACTGGTAAAAATGAAAGTAAAAAAAAATTGTCCCTAAAAAAGATAAATGGTCATCAAAAAAAGTGATCGGTTAAAAAAGAATGGCCATTAAAAAAAGAGTGACAAAAAATTGGCCCATTAAAAAGAAAGACCAGTCAAAAAAATTGGCCAGGAAAGAATGTGGCCATCAAAAATAATTACCGGTAAAAAAAAAGTGGCCATCAAAAAAAGTGACTGGTTAAAAAAAAATGGCCATTAAAGAAAAAATTGGTAAAAAAAAATGGTAATAAAAAAAAGTTTAAAAATTGGCCTGTAAAAAAAAAAAGACCAGTCAAACAAGAGAATTGTTCAATAAAAAAATAATTGGCCATCACACAAAGTGAGGCGGAGGCGGTGGCGGCGGAGGCGGCGGAGGAGGGGGCGGAGGCGGCGGCGGAGGCTGCAGAGGCGGCGGAAGCGGCGGAGGCGGCGGAGGAGGTAGGTGTCCCGTAAAAAAGAAGAGACCAGTAAAAAAAAAATTTGTCATAATAAATAAAGTTTAATAATTGGCCGGTAAAAAAGATGTGGCTGTAAAAAAAAAAGTGACCGGTTAAAAAAGAATGTCCATTAAAAAAGAGTGACCACAAAAAATTGGCCCATAAAAAAGAAAGACCAGTCAAAAAAAATTGGCCTGGAAAAAAATGTGGCCATCAAAAAAAATTAACTTTTAAAAAAAGTGGCCATTAAAAAAGAAGTGGCCATTAAAAAAGTGACTGGTTAAAAAAAGAATAGCCATTAAAGAAAGAATTGGTAAGCAGATAAAGTGGTCAAAAAAAAGTTTAAAAATTGGCCGGTAAAAAAGATTAATGGCCATCAAAAAAAAAGACCGGTTAAGAAAGAATGGCCATCAAAAAAAGTGACCACAAAAAATTGGCCCGTAAAAAAAGAAAGACCACTCAAAAAATATAATTGGTCAATCAAAAAATATAATTGACCATCACACAAAGTGAGGCGGAGGCGGCGGAGGAGGAGGTAGGTGGCCGGTAAAAAAAAAGAGAGACCAGTAAAAAAATAATTGACTGGTAAAAAAAAAGTGGTCATAAAAAAAAGTTTAAAAATTGGCTGGTAAAAAGGATAAATGGCCATGAAAAAAAGACTGCTTAAAAAAGAGTGGCCATTAAAAAAAAGTGTCCGACCAAAAAAGAATTGGCCCATAAAAAAAGACCTGTCAAAAAAAATTGGCCAGTAAAAAAGATGTGGCCATCATAAAAAGTGACCGGTTAAAAAAGAATGGCCATTAAAAAAAGAGTGACCACAAAAAATTGGCCCCTAAAAAAAGAAAGACCAGTCAAAAAAAGATTGGTCAGTAAAAAATAGTTGGCTATCAAAAAAAAATACCGGTTAAATAAAAGGGGCCATTAAAAAAAATAAATGGCCATCAAAAAGAAGTGACCGGTTAAAAAAGAGTGGCCATTAAAAAAAAGTGGCTGACCAAAAACGAATTGGCCCATAAAAAAAGACCTGTCAAAAAAAATTGGCCAGTAAAAAAGACGTGGCCATCAAAAAAAGTGACCGGTTAAAAAAGAATGGCCATTAAAAAAAAAGTGACCACAAAAAATTGGCCCCTAAAAAAAGAAAGACCAGTCAAGAAAAAATTGGTCAATAAAAAATATAATTGACCATCACACAAAGTGAGGCGGAGAAGGCGGAGAAGGCGGCGGCGGAGGCGGCGGAGGCGGCGGAGGCGGCGGAGGAGGAGATAGGTGGCCGGTAAAAAAAAGAGACCAGTAAAAAAAAATGACTGGTAAAAAAATAAGTGGTCATAAAAAAAGAATGAAAAAAATTGGCCGGTAAAAAATATAAATGGCCATCAAAAAAAATTACTGGTTTAAAAAGAGTGGCCTTTAAAAAAGAAGTGTCTGACCAAAAAATAATTGGCCCATAAAAAAAGACCTGTCAAAAAAAATTGGCCAGTAAAAAAGATGTGGCCATCATAAAAAGTGACCGGTTAAAAAAGAATGGCCATTAAAAAAAGAGTGACCACAAAAAATTGGCCCCTAAAAAAAGAAAGACCAGTCAAAAAAGATTGGTCAGTAAAAAATAGTTGGCTATCAAAAAAAAATACCGGTTAAAAAAAAGGGGCCATTAAAAAAGATAAATGGCCATCAAAAAGAAGTGACCGGTTAAAAAAGAGTGGCCATTAAAAAAAGTGGCTGACCAAAAACGAATTGGCCCATAAAAAAAGACCTGTCAAAAAAAATTGGCCTGTAAAAAAGACGTGGCCATCAAAAAAAGTGACCGGTTAAAAAAGAATGGCCATTAAAAAAAAGTGACCACAAAAAATTGGCCCCTAAAAAAAGAAAGACCAGTCAAGAAAAAATTGGTCAATAAAAAATATAATTGACCATCACACAAAGTGAGGCGGAGAAGGCGGCGGCGGAGGCGGCGGAGGCGGCGGAGGCGGCGGAGGAGGAGATAGGTGGCCGGTAAAAAAAAGAGACCAGTAAATAAAAATGACTGGTAAAAAAATAAGTGGTCATAAAAAAAGAATGAAAAAAATTGGCCGTTAAAAAATATAAATGGCCATCAAAAAAAATTACTGGTTTAAAAAGAGTGGCCTTTAAAAAAGAAGTGTCTGACCAAAAAATAATTGGCCCATAAAAAAAGACCTGTCAAAAAAAATTGGCCAGTAAAAAAGATGTGGCCATCATAAAAAGTGACCGGTTAAAAAAGAATGGCCATTAAAAAAAGAGTGACCACAAAAAATTGGCCCCTAAAAAAAGAAAGACCAGTCAAAAAAGATTGGTCAGTAAAAAATAGTTGGCTATCAAAAAAAAATACCGGTTAAAAAAAAGGGGCCATTAAAAAAGATAAATGGCCATCAAAAAGAAGTGACCGGTTAAAAAAGAGTGGCCATTAAAAAAAGTGGCTGACCAAAAACGAATTGGCCCATAAAAAAAGACCTGTCAAAAAAAATTGGCCAGTAAAAAAGACGTGGCCATCAAAAAAAGTGACCGGTTAAAAAAGAATGGCCATTAAAAAAAAAGTGACCACAAAAAATTGGCCCCTAAAAAAAGAAAGACCAGTCAAAAAAAAATTGGTCAATAAAAAATATAATTGACCATCACACAAAGTGAGGCGGAGGAGGCGGCGGCAGAGGCGGCGGAGGCGGCGGAGGCGGCGGAGGAGGAGATAGGTGGTCGGTTAAAAAGAAGAGACCAATAAAACAATGGGCAAGTAAAAAAGATAAGTGGCCATCAAAAAAAGTGACTGGTTAAAAAAAGA
Source organism: Lampetra planeri (assembly GCF_965212315.1). Classification (NCBI taxonomy): domain Eukaryota; kingdom Metazoa; phylum Chordata; class Hyperoartia; order Petromyzontiformes; family Petromyzontidae; genus Lampetra; species Lampetra planeri. The sequence continues at coordinate 11,579,516 of NC_136126.1, forward strand.
GTGGCCATGAAAGAATAAAGTTGACTGGTAAAAAAAGTGGGAAAAAATTGGCCATCCAAAAAAGTGACCGATTAAAAAAAAATGGCCATTAACAAAAGAGTGACCACAAAAAATTGGCCCGTAGAAAAAGAAAGACCAGTCAAAAAAAGGTTGGTCAGTAAAAAATATAATTGCCCATCAAAAAATAATTCCGGTTAAAAAAAAGGGGCCATTAAAAAAAATACGTGGCCATCAAAAGAAGTGACCGGTTAAAAAAAAATGGCCATTAACAAAAGAGTGACCACAAAAAATTGGCCCGTAGAAAAAGAAAGACCAGTCAAAAAAAGGTTGGTCAGTAAAAAATATAATTGCCCATCAAAAAATAATACCGGTTAAAAAAAAGGGGCCATTAAAAAAGATAAATGGCCATCAAAAAGAAGTGACCGGTTAAAAAAGAGTGGCCATTGAAAAAAGAGTGACCACAAAAAATTAGCCCGTAAAAAAAAGAAGACCAATCAAAAAAAATTGGCGAGTTAAAGAATGTGGCCATCAAAAAAAATTACTGGTTAAAAAAAGTGTAAATTAAAAAAGAAAAAAAACAGTAAAAAAAAATTGGTCAGTAAAAAAATAATTGCCCATCACACAAAGTTGCGTGGAGGAGGAGGCGGAGGAGGAGGAGGAGGTGGAGGAGGAGGTGGAGGAGGAGGCGGAGGAGGAGGCGGAGGAGGAGGCAGAGGAGGAGGTAGGTGGCCCGTAAATAAAGAGACGAGTTCAAAAATTGGCCAGTGACTGGTCAAAAAAGACAGTTGGTCCCGTAAAAAAACTGTCACCGTTTGAATAAGTACGCCTATTTTTTGACCGGTCAAAAAATAGTACTATTTTTTTGACCAGTCAAACAATAGTGACAATTAAAAATGATGGACCGGTCCGAATTAAATTGGCCAGTAAATAAATTGTGACGGTTGATAAAGAGTGGCGTTTAACGAAAATAGAAAATGGTTCAAAAAGAGTGGCCATTATAAAAAAAGTGACCGGTAAAAAAACAGTTGCCATTAAAAAAAAGTGATGGCTCAAAATAAAATTTGGCCCTTTTATTTCTGACTAGTCATTCATTTCTTTAATGACCACTCTTATTCAACTGATCACTTTTTGATGACCACTCAATTTTTTACGGGCCAATTTTTTTTGGACCATTCACTTTTTCCAACGGCCACTCTTTTTGACCCTTTATTATTTCGTTTAATAGCCACTTTTTTCAACCCATCACTTATTTTATGGCCACTTAAATTTTTTACTGGCCAATTTTTTGGACCGGTCACTCTTTTAATGGGCAGTTTTTTGACAAGGTAATCTCTTTATTGGCCACTATTTTCAAACCGACCCATAAAAATGGCCATCACCAAAAGTGACTGGTTGAATAAAGGGGCCATTAAAAGAATATTAAATGGTTGAAAAAAAATGGCCATTTAAAAAAGAAATAACCAGTCCAAAAATTGGCCAGTAAAAAAATAAGTACCCATGAAAAAACTGACTGCTTAAAAAAGAGTTTCCAAGAAAGAAAACATTAACTAGTAAAAAAAAAAACCATGAGGGCCCATAAAAAAGTGACCAGTAAAAAAACAGTGGCCAGTAAAAAAAATAAGTGGCCATCAAAAACTGACTGGTTAAAAAATGAAGGCCATGAAAGAAAAGATGAACTGGTAAAAAAAAAAACAGCGGCCATTAAAAATGAATGAACTATCCAAAAAAACTTTCGCGTAAAAAAATAAATGGCCATCAAAAAGTGACCAGTTGAAAAAGAATGGCCATTAAAAAATAATGATCCAAAATAATTGGCCAGTAAACAGATGTGGCCATCAAAAAATGTGACCAGTCAAAAAAGAGTGGCCTTAAAAAAAGTGACCATGAACAAAAAAATTGCCAGGGAAAACTAGTGACCGGTCCAAAGACAATTGGCGCTTAAAAAAGACTTCATGACCATCAAAAAAGTGAATGTTTGAATAAGAATGGCCATTAATATAAAAGTGATGGGTAAAAAAAAAAACATGGCGATTAAAAAATAAGGTATGGTCCGAAAGAAATTGGCCAGTAAAAAGAGAAATGGCCATAAAAAAACAGTGACTGGTTGAAAAAGAGTGGCCATTAAAGAAAATATGAACTGGTCAAAAAAAAGACCCATTAAAAAAACATGTGGTGGCTGCTCAAAAAAGACAGTTCTCATAAAAAAATTTAAGGGCCATCAAAAAAAGTGACCGTTTGAATAAGCATGCCTATTATAAACAAACAGTGACCATCTTCTTGGTTCTTTCGGTAAAGTCACGTATAATGGAAATAATATAATAATAAAAATAAACCAATAAAATAATTCTCTCTCTTCTCGACAGACCTGTTCTCCACCTGAGGACGGCTGCTTGCGTTGTGGCCGAAACGTCGTGAGAATTATTTTATTATGTTTTATTTTTATTATTTTATTATTTCCATTCTACTTGACTTTACCAAAAGAACCAAGAAGATGAAGCCCTGCAGTCACAAAAGCTTTAAATCGAAGTTTAAACAGTGCCCAGTCAAAAAATATAGTGACAATTAAAAATGATGGACCGGTCCGAATGAAATGGGCCAGTGAAAGAATTGATGGCCATCAAAAAAAGTGACGGGTTGAGAAAGAGTGGCATTTAACGAAAATAGAAAATGGTTAAAAAAGAGTGGCCATTAAAAAAGAAAATGACCAGTTTAAAAACAGTGGCCATTAAAAAGAAGTGATTGCTCAAAATAAAATATGGCCCTTTTTTTATTTGTCATTCATTTTTTTATTGGCCGTTCTTATTCAACTGATCACTCTTTTTGATCACTCAATTTTTTACGGGCCAAACTTTTTTGGACTGGTCAATAGTTTTTTTAATTGCCACTCTTTTATCGACCATTTACTTTTTTTCAATAGCCACTCTTTTTGACCCTTTATTCTTTTGTTTAATGGCCACTCTTTTTAAACCCATCACTTATTCTATGGCCACTTATCTTTTTTAATGGCCAATTTTTTTAACCGGTCACTTTTTTTAATGGACACTTCTTTTTTGACCAGTTAATCTCTTTATTGGCCACTATTTTCAAATCGGCCTGTAAAAAATGGCCATCACGAAAAGTGACTGGTTGAATAAAGGGGCCATTAAAAAAGAATATTGAATGGCCGAAATATATGGCCATTTAAAAAAGTAATAGCCAGTAATAAAATAAGTGGCATTCAAAAAGTAAAAAAAACAGTGGCCAGTAAAAAAAAGTGGCCATCAAAACAAGTGACTGGTTAAAAAATAAAGGCCATGAAAGAAAAGATAAACTGGTAAAAAAAAAAGTGGCCATGAAAAATGAGTGAACTATCCAAAAAAAACTTGCGCGCAAAAAAATAAATGGCCATCAGAAAAGTGACCAGTTGAAAAAGAATGGCCATTAAAAAAGAGAATGATGTTCCAAAAAAATTGGCCAGTAGAAAGATGTGGCCATCAAAAAATGTGACTGGTCAAAAAAGAGTGGCCTTAAAAAGAAAGGACCATGAACAAAAAAATTGCCAGGGAAAACTAGAGACTGGTCCAAAAAAAAATTGGCCTGTAAAAAAGACTTCATGGCCATCAAAAAATGTTAATGTTTGAATAAGAGTGACCATTAAGAAAAAAGTAACGGGTCAAAAAAAACATGGCGATTAAAAATGAAGGACTGGTCCAAAAGAAATTGGCCAGTAAAGAAATAAATGGCCATCAAAAACAGTGACCGGTTGAAAAAGAGTGGCCATTAAAGAAAATATTAACTGGTCAAAAAAAGGCCCATTAAAAAAAACATGTGATTGGTCAAAAAAACAGTTGGTCCGTAAAAAAGATGAATGGCCATCAACAAAAGTGACCATTTGAATAAGCGCAGCTATTACAAAAAGCAGTGGCTGGTCAAAAAATACAGCGACGATTAAAAACTGATGGACTATTACGAATGAAATTGGTCAGTTAAAAATATTAATGCCCATCAAAAAAGAGTGACTAGTTGATGAAGAGTGGCATTTAATTAAAATAGAAAATGGTCAAAAAAGAGTGGCCATTTAAAAAGAAAATGGCCGGTTGAAAAACAGTGGCCATTTAAAAAAAGTGATGAGTCCAAAAGAAATATGGCCCTTTTTTTTGACTCGTCAATCATTTTTTTAATGGCCACTCTTATTCTACTGGTCACTCTTTTTGGTGGCCACTTAATTTTTTATGGGCCAATCTCTTTTTATTCTGGTCAATAGTTTTTTTTAATGCCAGCTCTTTTTTGGACCGGTCACTTTTTTTGAATGGCAACTTTTTTTGACATTTATTGTTTTATTTAATGGACACTCTTTTTCAACCTGTCACTTATTTTTCCGGTCACTTACTTTTTTTACTGGACAATTTTCTTGACTGGTCAATTCCTTTTTTAATGGCCACTTTTTTTTACTGGTAGGTCTCTTCTTGATTGGCCACTATTTTCAAACCAACTCATAAAAATGGCCATCAAGAAAAGTGACTGGATAAAAAATAAAGGCCCTGAAAAAAAAAGATTTACTGGTAAAAAAAAAAGTGGCCATTAAAAATGAGTGAACGATCCAAAAAACTTGCGTGAAAAAAAATAAATGCCCATCAAAAAAGTGACCAGTTGAAAAAGAATGGCCATTTAAAAAGGAATCTTGTTCCAAAAAAATTGGCCAGTTAAAAGATGTGGCCATCAAGTAATGTGATTGGTCGAAAAAGAGTAGCCGTAAAAAAAAGTGACAGCAAAAAAATTGCCAGAAAAAACTAGTGACCGGTCCAAGAAAAATAAAAAAAGTTAATGGCCATCAAAAAAAGTGACTGTTTGAATAAGAGTGGCCATTAAGAAAAAAGTGACCGGTCAAAAAAACCATGGCGATTAAATATTATGGACCGGTCCAAAAGAAATTGGCCAGTAAAAAAAGTAAATGGCCATCAAAAACAGTGACCGATTGAAAGAGACCATTAAATAAAATATTAACTGGTCAAAAGAAGGCCCATTAAAAATAACAAGTGACTGGTCAAAAAAACAGTTGGTCTCATAAAAAAATGTATGCCATCAAATAAGTGACTGGTAAGCGCGGCTTTTAAAGAAAGCAGTGGCTGGTCAAAAAATACAGCGATGATTAAAAATGATGGACCAGTCCAAATTAAATTGGCAAGCAAAAAAATTAATGGCCATTAAAAAAAAATGACGGGTTGATAAAGAGTGGCATTTAAAGAAAATACAAAATGGTCAAAAAATAGTGGTGATTTAAAAAAAGAAAATGACCGGTGAAAAAAAGTGGCCATTGAAAAAAGTGATGGGTCAAAAAATAAATATGGCCCTTTTCTTTTTTGACTAGTCAATCATTTTTTTAATGGCCACTCTTATTCAACCAGTCACTTATATTTATGGCCACTTTTTTTAACCGATTAATCTCTTCTTTATTGGCCACTATATTCAAACCGCCCCATAAAAAAATGTCCACTATGGGAACCTCATTTGCCAGTAAAAATATGATAATTGGTTTTTTACCCTTCTATCTGGCAACAAAACTGACACCTTTTTACAAGGAGTCATGTTTGCATAGACCACAATACATGCAGTCATAATGCAAACAAAAAACACAACTCTGATAATGTGCACTGTCCTTGAAGTTGATTGGTCCACACCCGAGACAGCTTTCCTTAGAGCCTAGTCTCACATGGGTTGGACCAGATGACGCCAAAAGGCGCACAACTCAAAGACAATGCACCATCAGAGTATGAGAGCTCGGGGCAAGCATCTACACTATGGGAACCTCATTTGCCAGTAAAAATATGATAATTGGTTTTTTACCCTTCTATTTGGCAACAAAACTGACACCTTTTTACAAGGAGTCATGTTTGCATAGACCAGAATACCTGCAGTCATAATGCAAACAAAAAACACAACTATTAACACTCCTTCCCTTTATTAATGCTACCCCTATCCCCTCCCTTTGATGCTGCTAATCCTGCATAATGCACGGGTATAATGACTTTAAACCCCTCGCCAAACCTCCTACGCATTTCACAAGTAGAACTAATCGCATATCTGCATTTCCCATAAATATGCTAAATTCCTATTGATATGCAATTTTTTTTGTCAAGGCGCTCTTCACCCCTCCATCCCAGCTTAAATAGTCGCTCCAAGCCTGGGGCTTGTCATTCAGACTCTGTCTCCTCGACAGACCTGTTCTCCACCTGAGGACGGCTATTTGCGTTGTGGCCGAAAGGTCGTGAGAATTATTTTATTATGTTTTATTTTATTATTTTATTATTTCCATTCTACGTGACTTTATCGAAAGAACCAAGAAGATGAATCCCTGCAGTCACAAAAGCTTTAAATCGAAAACAAAGACTCTACTTACATGGAAGAAAGCTTTTCAAGAAAGAAGAGAGAACGCTCTTCACGTTTCACCAACAAGGAGGCAACAAGTTTGTGTCTAAGAAAAAGGTACCATTACGTTTGTACGAGAGAAGATTGTTACCAAGAGTGAAAGACAAGCAAACGTTAATGAGTTACTGAAGCCTGCTAGCTACATAAATAGAACTGTAAACTGTATTTGCTTTGCCAAGCCAAGACTGCATATTTTAGGAACGGATCTACAAAGGTTATTTCCTTGAAAAACTGAGAATTTTGAAACCTTTTGCAATACGTTGTGCACTGAGGAAACAAGATGGCGGACGAGATGGCAAAGTCAGCTACAGTACAAGGCAGCACAAGGGTGCAATGCTGCTCAAGAACACATTGCAAGCAGGAAAGCACGGTGTTGGCGGGAGAGCGGCGGTGCAGGCACCTAGCCAGGGCGCCTACAGCCATATAGAGTCAGAAAAGCCCATGAAAAGGTGGATCACAGAAGTATCTGAAGATAGAAGTGAAGATAAGAAAGATGAAGATGATGTTGATCTAGGTAAGAGCATATCATTACTATCAGTTCCACGGAGCAAAACACAAGTAAACATTGCTCCATAACTGGAAATGACTCAATAGTTCCCTCCAAAAACTCCACAATTTCGGCACGTTTACTAGAAGAAGCAGAACACGCAGCTATGTTATTCAAGGCAGCATCTTTAAAGAAGAAACAAGAAATCGAGCTTGAAGAAGTACAGCTGATGACAAAGTTGAAAGCTCAAAAAGAGCAGTTGAAATCAAAGGCTGTTATTTCATTATCCAGTGCTAAGCTAAAGGTGTTTGGAGAATATGTGGACACTTTGGATGGCAAGCATGAGTATTTCAAGACCAAGACAAGAACCAGCAGAACCTCAGGACTGGACAAAGTGTACAGAGACAGAGCATTTGAGAAAACCCAGCCGGCCCATGCTATAGGAGCATACGAGGACTCTAAATCAACTCCTACAAGAGGTAGAGAGGCTGGTACAAGTACAGCATACTACGGTCCAGACCCAAGTCAACACCACCAGATGCCTGAAAGGAATGAAATAGATCTATATCAAGTGATGCAATGTCAGAACGAGATTACAGAGATGCTTGTAAAACAGCAAAAATTGTTTCACCTTCCTCAGAGAGACATTCCTGTGTTCAAAGGTGATCCATATGTCTACAAGTCCT